>NC_137131.1:4702001-5412001 GCF_949319135.1 Squalius cephalus | reverse complement strand
TCAAGAGTAGAGTTTGCACGATTTGGCGAAAAATCTAATTGCGAATTTTCAGACAAATATTGTGATTACGATTTTAAAATGCGATAAATAAATAAAAAAGGTCCAGGTTTGCTTGTTGGGCTATAGACAATTTGGCCAAATATTTTGTGATTTCATAACAATATGACAATAAAATAATATATGTACTGTAAAATAAAATTATTTATTATTATGATTATTACTAATAAATGATAATACTAAAATAATAATAAAAAATACAATCATTTAGGTCCCACTTTATATTAAGTGGCTTTAAGTACTATGTACTTGCACTGAAATTAATAATTCAATACAATGGACTTAGTGTACATACATGTTTTTACATTGTACTTATATTTTAAAAATGTAATTAATTTATGTAATTACACTGTTGACCCTTCCCTTACACCTTAACCCACCCTTAAACCTACACCCATACCACCACACACCTGTCCCTAACCTTACCCGCATCACACCTCAATAGCAGCAAAAGTGTTTTACAATACAACATGAACACAATAAGTAAATTGTACTTATTTTTCGATGTAAGTACTTAAAGCCACTTAATATAAAGTGGGACCATCATTTATTCTACAGTACAACTGTAAAATTACAATACCAATATTTATGGCTGACTAAATTAGTTTTCAAACATTAAACCATCATGCTTTTATTTTGTGTGCAGGTCTCTTGTTTTCTCTATTTGTCTTAGTTAAAGCTTCTCTTTTGTTGACAGTTTATAAGTGCTTCTCATTAAAAGTTTGGGAATATGGCTGATGCAAGTTGCCTTCCCAAGTACACGTTTTAAGCAACTGAATCAAGCTGCTCGTGTGTAAAAGAACTCTGAAACATGAAGGGCATAGCCTATATATATATATTTATTAAATTAAATCGAAGCCATTGCGTTTGATTGTCATTCACTTTCTTGTCATGTAATAATACATGTATTTAAGAAAGTTTTTGATTCAAAGACAAAAGAATGCTTAAAAAAAGCCATGGGCCACAAGTTTGAGGTTTTATGAATAGAGTCTTTATAGCAAATCCTCCAGGAGAGCAGGTTTATACGCATCTACGGGGCTACAGCATTAGAGCTTTGGTAAACAAACGATTAAAAATGATTCAGAATCAAACAGATTGAATAAATAACCACAGTGATGCCTTTGTAAGCTCTCACAGTCATAAGCAACACAAATAAATTCCACTATTCCAGTCCTTCATTCATCCACCCAATCACATCGCTCCTTCCCTCCCTCCACTTCTCTCATTGGCTGCATTCGCATCCAGTCATTGGGCGGATTAAAGGCAGTGGTGCAGTTTTCTGATACCCTAAACTGTACAAAAATAGACGCCTAGTGCTGCTTTGTCTAATTTCGAAAACAAACAAGAAAACAAAATTAATAATAATACAACAGTCTTTCAATTGTTTCACTAATATATACAGAAGGTTTTGATCTCTATCCAGAAAGGCTGAGTGCTTTATCTCTGCGAATACGACAAACAAATAACTTTAATATATCTTAAGCTCCGACGTTCGATCTAGATCTCTAAATACATATATATCTGTATTTATAAGTATACATATATACGTTAAGCAAACAGCCTGCAGAATTAACTGTAATTTGAGAGGCAACATTCGCAAGGACACGGCAAAACATTTGTTCTTCGAGCACAGAGTAGTTAAATCAAACGTCTTTTCATGTGGCAAAAGTCACACGTTAGTCAACAGTTTTGCCTCCACTTAAAAAAACAACAACACAAACTGCAAAAATAAAAGGCACGGGAAAAAAAAAGTCACTAAGCGAAAAGACGGAGAAAGCCATAAAAGGCCGCAGACAAATTCCAAAATAAAATTCCAAAATAAAATCAGTTGAGATGGTTGGGGGTGATTAAAGGTGCCGAACGATCGTTGGTGAGTGTCCGACGTAATTTGACTCCTCTGCGGATCAAACTCAACATGTCACCTCCGCTGCCCGGATCAGGAGCGCTGACGGGATGGTCCACGCCGGGCTGGGCAGAATTGGCCGGCCCACTTTCAACTGGCACGCTGGAATTATGAGCTGCCATGTTTTGAATCTGCTGCTGCTGACACTGGCGTTTGAGCTCTTTCTGATGTAGCTCTTGATATTGCGACTCCTGCGCGTGGTTATATTGCTGCAGGTGATTGTACTGGTGTTGATTATATTGCTGTTGATTGTGTTGTTGCTGATACTGGTGTTGCAGCTGTTGCTGTTGATACTGCCTCTGCTGCTGTTGGTGCAACGCATACTGCTGTTGCTTATTCATTTGATACATCGGCTCTGCACTTCCCACTGGTGGCTGGCCAGGGAACATGGAATAGTACGGAGGCGGCATTGCACTCAGACTCTGAGTCGATGTACAGAGATTATGTCTGATGTGAGCCAGATCAGAGCCAGTTAACCTGTTACTCTGAATCACCCCAGGAGGGCCCATGGTCTCCTCACTGCCGCTCAGGCCGGCGGTAGAGACAGATGCCTTCAGCGGCACCTACAATTACAACGAAACGCTTTAAAACATTCAATAAAACTCAGTACACGGATGTTAAAAATGCTTATGCAAAACATCTTTAATATTATAAACAAGCTCAAAAATTGTACAGGATTCCAACTGGAATTTCTATCATAAATTCAGAAGAACTCTACAAGAACTTTCCTAAGAATTAAAAAAGATCCCAATTATTGATTTGGTTCTTGTTTAATTCTTCCAGTACTACAGGATTAGAACCCTAATTGTATTGCGTTAGAATGATAAAATACTGGATATACACACTACTCAAAAATACAGTAAAACTGTGAAACATTAATACAATTTAAAATAAGAATCAGAAATCATTCTAATATGCAGCTCAAGAAACATTTCTTATTATCATCACAGTCAAAAACAGTTATGCTGCTTTTTGTGGGATTTTTGATGAATCGAAAGTTCAAAATAACAGAATATTTAGAAATAGAAATCTTTTAACAGTACAAATGCCTTTTATACTGTCTTTTGATCAATTTACTCCATCCTTGCTGAATAATAGTATTTCTTTTAGAACGGTAGTATAGTTTAATCAAATCAGAAAGATGCTGTAATTAAAATCCTGAATGAAATGTATGTAATCGTAAAAGTTCTTTTGGGAACTCTTGTTTGAAAATAATGCTGTGCTGAAATCCTTTAAGAAAATCCTTCTGGATTGGCTACAAATTATGATAGATAACCCAGTAGGTCTCCTGTACATTCTTGAAGTTTCAGAAGATGAATAACCTGTGGTGTGGAGATGGGTATAGGCACTCCTCCACTGATGGTTCCCCGGCGGATGTTGGGCTTGCTGGAGGGTTTCCGGCGGATAGTGGCCGTGTGGGGTCCTATAGGCTCCGGATCCATCAGCAGACTGACGGTAGACGCCGGCCTCTTGCTTATAAACATTTTGCGGTAATTGAGACTTAAGTCGCTGTTGCGAGGAATAGTGGAAGATTTATCAAATTCAGACTGGCTGTGGGCGTCCTCTCCTCCGTGCAGAGAGATGTAGTCATAGTCTGAAAGAGAGGAGAGTCACACACAGTGTTAATGTTGAATGATAGCACTTATACATTGTTTAGAAGAAAAAACAATGAAATTAAAAAAGTAATTGAAGCTGAAATTACATATGCAGAGAATGATAGTGGAAGAAAAAAAAACAAGAGCGGTTCATGTCTCAAAATCTGAAGTCAGGGCTTAACAATAAAGACAGCCCAATGGCGTGAGAGTGTTTAGGGCCCGTCACAAGCTCTTTCAGGACAGGGCTGTGCTGTCACTACATCTTCCCTTTGCTGATCAGTACATGTGTTTTTATGTCTTGTAAACTTGCCTTACCTTGTGTGAAGTTAAAAAAAAAAAAATTCAAAGTAAAATTATCTAGCAGTTTAAATTTTAATTAGTAATTTGTTTAAATGAAACAATGAAACATACAAATGCAATGGTATACATTTTGTAGAGCAGATATATATATATATATATATATATATATACATACATACATACATATACATATATATATATGTGTGTGTGTGTGTATATATATATATGTGTGTGTGTGAGTGTGTGTGTGTGTTTGTGTTTATGTATGTATGTATGTATGTATGTATATATATATATATATATATATATATATATATATATATATATATATATGTTTTATTAATTGTATACTTTTCCAGAGGAAACATAAACTAATGGACCAACATTAAAAAAATGCAAAATGGAATTTATGATGCATATAAAATGTTATAAAAATTTATAAATGTCTGCATTAAATAAAATTTAAAAATATATTTTTTTAAATCATAAAAATTGTCTTATTGTCTTTAAGTCCACTAAATTGACAGCCCTAAAAATGTCTGCATGAAGACTACAATGGATTACCACCCAAAAAAATGAATACAACAGACGCACAAAAGCTCAGTTTGAAGTTGTGTCTTTCAGTTACACTCGAACAACATGACAAGGTGGATAACAGTTGACAACTGACAAGATGCCGCATGTTGTATCTCATGGTTGCACACACTCTTACGCATACAGATAACACTCTTTCAACAAAGGCACGCCTGCAATATGACATGGATTTCCAAAAATAAAGACATTTAATGTTTATTATTGGTATATGATCACAATGAGAATAATCAAGTCTATGCAATGACATTCAGAAACCTACCATATAGAGGAGGTTCTTTCTTTACCGCTGTAAAAGAACAATAAAGTACATTTAACATATATACAAAGGGCCAAAAACACGCACTTTGGACAGCAATCTAAGTCTGTGATTTGTGCAAGCACATCAGATTTGGTCTGCAATTGGCCTATAATGCCACAGTGGCACATTTACTGCCTACACAAACCACAAATCAGATTACTGTGTTGAAAAACGACGTAAAAGTGTCAAAACATAAAGGGGGAAAATGCCATACAAAAACACAAAGGAGAAAAAGAAAGCTAGATTGAGCACTTTTTTTATAAATCTCTTCAAGTGAGTGCATTGAAGATTAAAAGGAAAATTACAGAACAGAAAAAGAATAAATGTGAAGAAGCTCATGCATGTGTGTGTACGTGCACGCGCGCACTGACCATGCTGCGAGGGAATGGTGTCCTCCGAGCAGGATGGCGTAGTGGTCTGAGTGCTGTATCCGCTGGAGCAGTGGAGGGAATCTCGGCTGGTTCGAGGAGCTTCTGAATTAAGCCCGCCTCCAAGAGTAAGACCCAGCTGCTCCCTGGCTGACTGTGGCTACGGACAGGAGTGAGAGCCAATCAGAGATCAGAAGTGTGAAGTCGACCACAATAATTCCAGTAGAATCAAAAGGTGTATAAAATGTGCTTTTAGTTTAGGAAAGGAAAACTTGTGCACATTTAGTGCATCATTCCTGCATTCAAAAGAGCGAGTACCTTGCCAGACATGGACAGTGTCCTGGCTTTCTCCTCATATCCGCTGTAAGCCTTGTGTAGTGGGGGCATGGAGGTCCCGTTCTCTGTGCCAGGAGAGTTCTGGCCTTGATCCTAGACAAGGATAAACTCAGTCAGTCCATGTCAATTTACTACAGGTAAGAAAAACAAAACACTACAACACTGTAGTCACAAGATAATAAAGATTTAGGTGTTTTCACACCTGCTCCGGAACCTAGTGCATTTTCTCCCTTAGTTCGGTTTGTTTAGGCATATATGAACATGGCGCTCGGATCCGCACTATAACAATCACTCTGAGATGGCCTAAACGAGGCGGTCTCGGCCCAATTGAAAATTTTAGAGTGGTTTGGTTGAGGTGAGAAAGAAATCCGACCCAACGGACCAAAGAACCAAGCGGTATCATCAAGAGTGTTTGACTCATGCATTGTCAATATAAGATTGATGCACCTCCAAAAAAAGATGCACCGTTTGATGGAAATATGTGTTTTGATGTTATTTCCATCAAGAGGTGCATCAGTTTTTGCTCAAGATCTTGTATTGACAATGCAATCTGTAAAGTCTCTTCCAGCACATCCCAGACTTTCACTGAATTTAAGATCTGGACTCAGAGGTACCAATTCATGTGTGAAAATGTTTCTTCATGCTCCCTCCCAACCATTCTTTCACAATTTGATCCTGATGAATCTTGACATTGTCATTCTGGAATATGGAATATATCCTACATGGTTGTTTAAGAAATGAAAAGCTACACACTCCATTAATTAGGGTTAGAAGAACTGTTGCCAAACATATAACACGATAGAAACATAATAATCACTGCACTAATAATCCAGTCATTGACTCTTAAGCATTTGCCTATTTAAATCCAAACGGAGACTTTTTTTTGGTTGGGCAGTGAATAATTTATCAGTTAGAGTAAGCCCACAATAAGCCCATGGAGCGAACTTGTCAATCCATCTTGATGGATGACGCAGAGGAGCGTAAACAGTGAACTTTGAAATGCTGCCTTGTGAAAGTGAACCGAACCAAGAAGAAAATGCAACATTCTAACAAATTAAGTCCCTGTTTCTGAACAAAGCAGAAGATCTACAGGTCTGAAAATGCCCTTAAAGTCAACATGAAATGGTGTTCAAACCGATTTCATTATAAGAAAATAAAATGTAGTGTGGGACTTAATTTTATCCATTAGGAACTGATTGGCTTGTGAAAAGTGGGTGTTTTTTTTAGACCTGAAAGCGAGTTTGCAGTGGACAGTGGAGGTTTTTCAAATCCAAAGCATCTCATTGCAACCTAATGCTAATGCTGATTTTCAAATTGCCATTATTTGCAATTATTTCAGAACCCTTTATTCTAATAATGATAATAACCATTAGGTTTTTGTTTTGTTTTGTTTTTTTACATTTGATAAAGTCTGCATCACATACAACAGTAGCATAAAATCATTCCTAATTAGTAGAAGTGTAACAACACACTCGGTTTGATACACAATACTGATAAACTGTAAATAAAAAGTATTGTTCATTAAAATGCTAAATTTGGTATTACATCAGGAATGTTCTTCTCCCCCGTGACAGGTCAAACGTGACACCAATAAAAATATTCATGATTCTGTATTCTAAAAATACAGAATTATGTTAGACATATTTACACTCTGTTCCTGACTATATTTAAAAAAAAATTTTTTTAAATATTGTATTTTATTAAATAATGTTTTTTAATATTTAATAATTAACAAAACATAAAAGTGTGATCTATTTGATGCGCCATTACCACATTTGATGCTAAATTAAATCGGTCTAAACCTTTATTTTAGGTCAACTATACGCAATACATATTTTTGTATTACGATATCGTGACCTGATACATTGTTACAGCCCTACGAAATAGCTATTAGGTCATTGGTTTACAATAAACGTAAATAGTCATTTTCTATTTTATGTTGACTTTAATGACAGTTTGGAAAATGTTTAGATGGGTCTATAAGAGTTTTAAAGCAGCATGCAGGTTTATAGTTGTAGATAAGTATACTGGTTAGTGTGTTTGATTTAAGAAATGGGGTCTGATAATCAGAAAATCATTTAAAATAGCTTATTTTATAAATAAAAGTTTTATCAGACGGTCTCCCTCTAAAATGGCCTGCAGAGGGCGCTCTCTACCTTCACACAGATACAACCTCCACACATGCACAATGACAATCTCCAGCAGTACATGCAACAATAATGAACCCATTCACAGTCACACACACACAGCACTACACTACACTGAGTCTGTGCTCACAGTGCTCCTGTGCCGGAGGTGTGGGCCACGCTGGCCGGTGCGAGGGATTGTTGGAGAATTCCCCTCGCTGAGAGAGCGAGCACCTTCCTCCCCTCCGACCAGGAGGAGAGGACTGCGTGAGCGCTGGGAGATGGAGGTGAGGGGCAGAGAGGAGTGGGACAAGAGAAAGATGAGATCAGATGGGGTCAAATCCAAGCCTCTGGCAAAATCCAAACCCTCTTGGACTAAAACAATTCCTTGGCCAAAAGAAATGCTTTTAGGTACCCTCTTCAGTGCCTGATTAGAAATCATAAAATATCACTTCTTGATTTATCTTTTAAATTATATCACAAAATAAAGCAACTTATGGTCAAACTTGATGCTACGGACAAAACCATTGTTGTCAAGTCAATTTTGAGATTTTAGGCTATTTTACTTCCATAACACGTCTTCCTTCAGACCGGTGTAAAGAAAACATCTAAAATTGAATATTTTATTACACTTTAAATATTTGGTCTGTAGATTTCAAATTACAATACATATCTTTAAAGACTTTTTTTCTCCTGCACTGAGCCAGAAATCTCCACTTCAGTAGCACTTCCATACACCAAACTCTATATTCTGAAGGCTTGTGCAGACGGGTTTGTTTATATATCATTCGCCTGACATTTTATTTATAAAAACATGGAGATTTTTTCCCCCTGGCTGTTGATAGTATTTTCTGATTTATAGAGTGATGGAAATGGATATCCAAAATTCCATCCGTAGAAACTCTAAAACGTCAACAAAATCATTTTGAACGTGGCATTATCCAATGATCAGACTTTAGGCCAGGAAATATTAAAATAAATGCCTTTTTAATTAGTTATTTGATTCTTTTGCATTTTTTAAAAAACATTTTTAACCCTATTCACCTCTGGTGTCTTGCCTCATTTCTTTGTGTTTTCACATTATGGTTAACTTAGCTAATAAATCAGACAAGCATACTACACATAATAAGAGCAAACTTTTATTATAATTTAGTGTTCTCAGAGTTAGATGCCTTATTAACCTATGCTACTTTTTTGTAAATGCTTTGAATTGTTTAATAAATGTTTTATTGTCAAATGGTTTATGCTTATAATTTATTACTAAGCATTTTATTTGTTAATATTTAGTACCATATTTTCATTATACTGTAATACCCAGACAAACTACATTACATCTTCTATATTATCTGCACTGAGGTACTGTTTACTTATGTGTCTGTATCTATGATCTATTTGGTTGGGATTTTGAGGGGGTTTGGATTATGCACCCCAACAGACTGGAGGCTGCGATGATGCTTACAGCCGTATTTTCTTCTTTGGGCTGAATGAGGTTGTATGTGTTTTGAGTGGCAAAACTGAAACTGTTTGGGTTTCACAGGGTTAATACATCATAAATGGGCCAGGTAAGTTTTAGACCAATAGTTTTGTGGTGTGGAAATACCCGTGTTGGGTCTGGGGCTCGCAGGTGAAGCCCGTCCACTGCGCTGGAGATGGAGTCCAGAGACGGGACATGACGCACAGAGGTGTAGTTACTGTGAGAGACAGAAAGAGATGAGCAATATATCTGCACTCATACTTTTCCAATCGATTTTAAAGGGGTCATGACATGGATTTTATTATTTTAATATCCTCCTTGAGGTTCACTTATTTATTTTCAACCTTCCTTCTGACCCTCTGTCTGAAATGATCCGTTTTTAATGGGCGGCTCCTTTAAGGCTTGTCAATAAACGGCCACTGTTATGATTGGCTTATGCCACTGCATTGGAAACAGTATCAATGCCCACTGCTATTGCACGACAGCATCAGTGATTATAATGGGTTCTATTTGCTTTTGATGCGATGCTCAAATCCAGTGTAGGCAAAAGTCAGCTGTTAAAGGGATAGAAGGAACAAAAAAGAAAATATTTTAAAGAATGTTGACAACCAGACAGTTGATGGACCCCGTCAATGGCGTCCATCAACTGTCTGGTTACCAACATTCTTTAAAATATCTTCTTTTGTGTTCAACAGATAAAAGAAATGCATACAGGTTTGGAACAATTTGAGGGTGAGTAAATGTGAATTTGACCATTAGAATTTTTGGGTGAACTATCCCTTTAAGTGGCTGAGTGCCAGTGGGCAGGGCCTATGGACGATGTATAACTATAAGTCAATGTCTTGCTCTGGAGGCAGTCATATGCAAATGTGTTTGCCTGTGTGATGCCACAGATCCCGCAATATCAAAGCGAGGTTGATAATAAATGCTTTGTTTATAATGAGGAGGATGTTTTAATGGTACAAAGACCTCTTATATGTCAAAAGATCAAGGCAAATTTGATTTAGCATGTCATGACTCCTTGCCATGTCATGAAAAATATTAACAATATAAGCAAGGCATAACTTTCGGATAGTTGGTCACTGTTGAAGGAGGTCACATTCAGGGGTTTATTTTTTTTTTTTAAAAGATCTAAAAAATATGTATTACATGGCTACTAAACAAATCAATAAGTTAAAATTGAGTTAAATTTTAATTGAGTTAAATTTAAATTGAGTTAAAACTGTTATACCTTACTGTAGGAAGCTTAAAGGTTACTGCTAAGAAAGCCCATTATAAATGTAAAAAAAACAAAAAAAACAATTGGCCTATACACACACACACACACACAAACACACACACACACACACACACGAATCTGTAATCAACACTTTTTGCATCAATGAACATTTCTCCCTGACCCTGAACTCACCTGCTGATGCTGCTCTTGCGTGATAACGTGTTGCTAGGAGAGGCGGGTGGAGTCTGATACGAGTAGCTGTAGTCTGAGCCTTTCAGATCAAGAATAACCTGCATAAACAAAACAAGATAATGTCAGAGAGAGAGAGATATGAAGTGGTAAAATGTCGGCCTATTTAGAAGACATGCAGTACCTGTTCACTAGCAGGGGGCAGTGTGTTGGGATCAGCCGTCAGGTTTCCAAGATCTTCTAGAATTGTCTGTAAATGGGTGACTTCCCCAAGCATGCTTATCTCTTCGTCCTGACATTACCCAGGGTAAAAAACAGTCAGACAATATTTATGCAGAATTAAATATGAATATATTCATAACAGTACACCTGCAAGAATCTGTCATCCCCAAAATCAAAAAAAGAAATAAAAATACATTAAATTTATAATGAAAATAAAGCCTGGTTTAAGAACATGAGATCATAATAATTTTCATTATTTAAATTGTTCCCTAGTTCTCATCATTGTAATGCATTCTGATGTTTTACTGTAATACAGTAAAGAAAATCATCCTGTTTAATTAAAAACCGCATCAAATAAAACCATTAAAACAAATACTAATCACAACATTTAAATATTTTACAGTTCAAGAAAATCATTCTTTGCATGTTAAAATGTCTCAATAGTCAATACAAACAATATATATCTTAAACCAGAGTCTGTTCAGACACTCACCAGGACAGGTTTAAGCATTGTGACAAATGAGCAGAATCTTCCTCTTTCCTCTATAAGAGCTCGACACACAGCTCTCTTCTCGGTCTCCTCTAACACGGCATAGCGTGTGTTGACGTCCTGAAGAGCGCTGTCCAACTGCATCTGCACCTCGCCTTTACCTACGCAAACACAAACACATTTCATGAACCACTGATAGGATCAGAAAGACTTTGACTTTTGTGACTGGCAACATTACAAACAAGTTTTTTTTTCTACCAGATTTTGCCAAAGAAAAGATAAAAAATCATTCAAATTAAAATCTTGGTCACAAAACAGGATAAGTGAATATTAAAGATTAATGCAACCAGTGTTTAAAACCATCAAAACATTTCATTCATATTTAATAAAGCTGAAATAATATAAAACAAATTAGAAACTCCTAAATTAACATGTGGCACGGTTGCGCTTTGGGCGACCCGAGTTTGTGTCCTGGCATGGACCATTCCCGATCCCTTCCTCCTCTCTCTTCACTTCCTGTCTAGGCTTTAGTTTCCAATCTCAATAAATTCAAAACGCAAAAATCAAAAAAATATTTAAATAAAAATCAATGAAAGCTAAATAGAAATAAACAAAATTGGAAAATGACAAAGCACACGACAAAATTACTAAAACTAAAATAAAAACTCAAAACACAAAAATATAAACTAAACCAATTTAATATATTAATAATAATTCTAAAAGCATATAAAAATAATACTAAAATGACACTGGCTGCAAAACAAAAGGAATTACTTTGCCTGGCAGTTTATTGTTAAAACCACTGATCTTAATAAACGACTGGATTGCTCATTGCATCCGGTAAAGCCACCGGAAGTGTTTGAGCGGCCATCTTACAATTCCCTACCGACAGAGGGCACTGTTGACTTACAGCCAAAACACTGATGGAGAAATCACCTGATTTGCAGCATATCAGTTGCACATGAATAGTTTAAGATATATGTACAGTATGTACATTAGAGATACTACTAATGATAACTTTTCGGGCAGGATAAGCAATATATTAAATATTACAATACATACAATCCCCTATTACTAAATTGAACTATATTAAAAAGGTTACCATGCATTATCTTGCTCTGAGCGACAGTATAAATGCTCAGAAATAAAGCTTCATGTTTTTAAATCCATACGCAGTCAGCGTCATTTCTCTGAATAAGTTGTGAAATGTGTGTACTATTTCCTGATGTCTTTTTGTTGACCAACATCTACTTCGGACTCTTGGAGATCTTAAAAACCGTTAAAAAGGCACAGGTCAGCTCAAATTCTATGTTTTTTTACTAACATGACAGTTTGCATATGAATTACATGTTCTTGATATATTGTTGAGCTAATTATTAATTTAACCATCGTTTAAGTCATTATCTTTACTGCTTCAAAACACTTGCTGTTAACGAAAAAACTTGAATCATTTATAGTTACTGTATGAAAAATAATATGACATAACACAAATATTACATAACCACAGTGAACTGTACATGGCAAATTAAGTTGTATGTACATAACTTACAAAGCATAAATCTGTATTCAGATTTCACCGCTAACTGTAATGTTTTCTCATTAAAATCAGAAGATTTCCCATTAATTCAATAGAATGTGAGGGAATACTAGGGAATACCAATATGGCAATACATTGGCTTCCCTTTTTATGAAGTCAAGAGCAATCCACTCATTTATATAGATCAGTGGTTAAAACTCATCATGGTTTACCACTAGGAGGCAGTACAGTTTCTATTGACACAATACACCATGTAAATATTTGCTGCAATGCTAATAGCTGTTCTCAGAGTCTCGCTGTGCATATTTCACTGGTCGTTCGTGACCAGGCGTGACGACAGATCTGGGGTCTCTGGTAATGGTACACAGGTGGACTGTATAGTGGGCATGTGTCCTTGTGTTTCATTTAAAGTCCAACTGCCACCGTGACAGTCCCTCACATTCCAGAGTAGCTACTTGATAGTTTCTCTACACAGCAGCGGCCAACCAATACAGGTTTTTCAATGGCTAATATCGACTGATTCTACAAAGCAGGGTAGCCGAAATAATACAGTAAATATATATACATTTACATATCTGCTTCTGTCTCCTGGTGCTCTAACTGTACTGATGAAGTGCAATGGGAGAAATGTGAGGTTAATCACATTTAGAGGTTTGTTTACAGAGTCAGACCTCATGCCAGCACACACCATGTGAGGAGCTTTAAACACATGACCTGAGCTTTTCCTCTGTGTGCGAGTGTGCATGACAGGGATGAGCAATATCTTGATATTCAATCCTAATTTTATAGTTATAATAATAATAATAATAATAATTCGTTACATTTATATAGCGCTTTTCTGGGTACTCATAGCGCTTTACATGGAAGGGGGAATCTCCTCAACCACCACCAAAGTGCAATGTTACCAAACTCGTCAAATTTATCATGAAAATTCAATATTGCTCAACCCTACACTCTATTTATTGGAATCTGTGGTTCCATGAAAAACCTTTAACATCAATGGAACCATTTTTTTTGCACAATTTTCTCAATGTTATTTACGCTAAAAAAAACATGGTTCTTTTAAGAACTGTTCACTGAAAGATTCATTGGGGAACCAAACATAGTTCTTCTATAGCATCACTGCAAAAACCTCAAGTTAATGGACAATTTACAGCCCTTCTCATTCTCAAAAATACACACAGCTACATGTTTAGCATTCCACTGACAGGAGAGCACTCTGACAGCTGTGTGCAGGACGCAATAGCAAGGCGTGTACAAGCGTACATCTCTGACCTCATCGACCAATTGCTAACAATAACCTCAGGTGTCCTTTGTGACACCAGATCTTCTGCGATCCAAGATGACATGCAAGACAGATGTACGGTTATTATCATAGGTTTCTTCAGAAGTACTTCAGACATGTTTATAGTAATGTTTGCTCACATTAGATGAAGACAATCATATGACCTGGTGAATACTACTAACTTTATCTCAGTGACCCCCTATTTACACACTTTTGGTTGAAAAAAAAACAATAATAATCATTGGTGACAAAAACACCTGAGAACAGAACATTCCAACAGTTTAAATGTACAATTTCTTGATTAAAAAGACTAAAATCCTGACAATAAGGTTCATTAACGCTTAGAGAACACCTATCGAGTCAAAGTCGCATTTTTTATTAGATTAATAGAAATAGATCCATCAAATAACTGATAAACGAATGTTGCACAAGCAACAGTAGTTCTAAACAGCTTCTGCAAATCAGTTTATGTGCTGTGTATGCATCTTTGGGATTTAAGCAATTCTTGTCAGTGTTGTGAAACTCAATTAAGTCCTTTGACCTTCCGAGAAAAGAGATGATCCCTGGTCACTGAGTGCATTGACCTTGTGCTGGACTGTGACTGAATGTGTGTTTAGATGCTCTAAAGCCATTGCACCTTCAAACATAGCCTATAGTAAAGGATAAAATTAACCCAGGTTAGGTAGGAGAGCTTAAGGCTGGGGTCATCTGAAGTTTAAAGGGCAAAGGTCAGTAGGTCTGTTGATAAATCCCACGGCCTGTCTGCAAGACAAATGGCTTAGGAAACATACAGCTCTATTTGAAGTATGTTACAGGAGCCTGTTTCCTCTTACAGAACTTAAATGGAAATCAAGCCAACAGGGAGAAATACGAAAGAGTGATAAACTAAACATTGTGAAAAAAAACTGACTTGGCCAGTAAGCAACTTCTCAAAACTCTATAAAGTTTATATAAAGTAGAACCAAGTGGAGTGACCCATGCACATTTCTGAAAAGTAGCACGGCTCTGGCGTTTGGCTTGAGCTTGCTAAACACACAAACCTCATTTAAAAACAAAAAAGAGAGGTGAGGGTAAAATAACCCAGAGCCATTCAGACAAAGTTGTGTGTGTGTGCCAGAGAGACATTCCCTCAGGTCTAGAAATCCCGAGCGGTTGGAAGCTATGATGTCATCATAAGCAGACACCTTCTCTCCATAAACACAAGCAGGAGGCAGGTGTGCAGGTTTTCTGGGAGAAGTAGGGCAAAGGAACCTTAATAATTTCAAACATCAAAATTACATTTATTATAGGCAAATATTCGTGGCAAAATGACATATAAACATCTTTTCCTATTCTATTTAGCCTGGAAACGCTTCCAACACACTTGCGTGTCGCGCGAAAAATAGGCGTCGGTTCTATTTCTAGCATGCACACGTTTTCCGCGCGGCTCAAGCCGCACCTGAGACGTGCGTCAAGCAGCTAGTGTGTCGCCGGCCTTCCTGTCATGCATAAGCGCAATGCTTTTTAGTTTCCACACGCAGTCCACAAACACTTGAAAATGCGCACATTTAATACAGACATTATAGCCTACATGTAATATAGAGCAGCCCGCTCATTTTAAGATGCCCATCAACATTAAAATTCAGGCTACGCCACTCTTATAGTCAAATTCCCCAATACATCCATTTACGAGACGTATCATTAATGATAACGGTCACATTTCTAATAAGAAAAAAACATAATATGCAACCAAGGCCAAATTATGACAAACAGAAAAGATGAATTCATTACAGACTATTTGTGGAGCTCGACTACTGTCTGCCATTTGGCGCGGTTTGAATTGTGCAGCGTTAAAGGCACAGGAATCCAATGATTAGTGGTGCTGACGTCACAATAATTATTTTTGAAATGAATTTTATTGCTGTTTGTTTATTATAAGTTCAAGTCATTGTCGAGCCTTCCACTTCAAGTCAAGTCAAGTCTCAAGTAACTTGTTCTCAAGTCAAAGTCAAGTCAAGTCATTTTCATACTTTAATCAAGCAAGTCACAAGTCCTGAAAATTGTGACTCGAGTCAAGTCATGTGACTCGAGTCCCCCACCTCTGAAAGTTAGTCATCTAACTTTTTAAGGCCAGTTACATAAAAAGGTAGATTGGTCTAATTTGAATTAGATATGTAAGACTGATTGCCCCTTGGTTAACTGCTCGTTAGTCAAACTAGGTTTTAAGACAGTCTTAAAGGGATGGTTCACAGTAAAATCAACCTAGGGTCCTTTGCACCATGACCTTGAGCCAAACATTATTAAAGTTAGAGCTTATTTTGAAATATCAGCCGGATGGCTTAATGCAGGCGCTAACGAATCCAAGGATGCATCTCATAAATTACCCCACTAATAATGCCCAGAATGGTACCAAACTTATAAAGTAATACAAATAGGTTCTTTACTCATAAAACGAGGGATTGGAAAGTTTGTAAGTACATCAGGAGTTTATTTAAATAACACTTGCCTGATGGCTAATGCTACCGCTAACCCGGACGTCAACGTCACTTCAGTGGATTGGGAAAAGCCCGTAAAGGTCCTGGCAGAAAGCGATGCATAAGGATGTAATGTAACGACAAATTATTATTTTTTTCGAAGTGTTAACTAATAATTGTTGCAAACAGGTACCTACCAACAAAATATTAGTGCATTCCTGGAACTGGGCGTCGTTACACTACATCCTTATGCATCGCGGGTTGTTTGGCTCGAGGTCATGGTGCAAAGGACCCCAGGATGATTTTACTCCAAACCATCCCTTTAGCATAGTGGCTAAATTTATGCAACAGATATAAACAAATATAATTTAATTAATTTAACTAAATGTAGTTAATTCAAATACTAGAGAGAGAGCAGAAAATCCAGACCTCTGGTTCTTCCTACCATCTCAAACACAGCTGCACCAGTATTGGAATACTAATGTGCATGAATTTTAATAATTCAGAACCAATGCTCTTTCTTCACAATCTCCACACAGAGGCGTCCAAGTCTTCTGAGCGGTCTGCCCCCATAGACCTCTGAGTAACACAAATGCAAGTTATAAAGATGAATGTGCACCCCGAGACTCATCACAGGTCTAGACGCCATATTTATTTTCATTTTTTCACCATCTGTGTGAGTTACAGCAGTAAATCAAATGGCACAGCGATGGGTTTATGGATGTGCAGTGATATAAAAGCTAGCCTCTGAATCACTTATGCTAACACTTCTTTCGGCCCCTATCTTATGATTCAGACTGTCAAGCCAAGGCCATGTTTTCCTCATTCTGCTGCAGATGACTAACATCATAGTGAAGGACTCTCTTAGAGGGAGCAGGCAAACCTGACCACGCTTCTCATTGTTGACAACAACAGATTTATAAACGATTCTCATGATGGATGTTGCGTTCCCCAATGCAAATTATAAGCAACTCAAACACACAGCACATGCAGAGCAGCATTTACTGTGAACTGAAACTGAAAACAGTGCTGTTACATGCAGCGTATCAGACTATATATATTTATATAACAACATCACAACCGTTGTTCTCGCCACCATGCATTGTCAAAATACATAAAAAAATAAAAATAAAAAAAAGGTACTGGGCAACTGGCGAGTAACACTAGCCTAGAAATCTAGACGCACCCTAGTGGCAGCAAAATTTATTTCGAATCGGCTTTGGCCGCGAAAAGAAAAGAACAAAGAACGGCACTTAAGTCATTCTTAAAAAAGAAAGATGTGTTCATAGTTTTGCCGACCAGATACGGCAAAAGTTTAATCTATCAACTAGCTCCGCTGGTGGGAAAATGCTCTGGTTGATTGTAGCGCTATCCTATTGCGTGCAGAGGGAATTTGAAAGACAACCGTTTATCCCGCCCCTCGGATTGAGCCGTGTCAATGGTGAGTTGCCAGACTTAACATCTTGATGTAGGTCTGGGTTGCCAGGCTAGAGTAACACACATTTGGTGCTTTGAACCCTGTTTAACATGCTAATAGTGCTGTTAGAAGTAATCCGTTCATGAAATAAATATATTAGAAAACGTAATATTTTGCAGTTTATTTAGTAATTGTTTATGGCCATGTCGCGATTTCAATCATCATACAGCACCACGGCACGCAAAAATATATATATATATTTATTTATTGGATTTACACAATTCACTTGGTTGGAAAATACGGAAATCCATATAAATATGGAGAAAAAAATGTATATCCCTGAGGGAGGAACTACAAATTACAAGTTACAAGTTGGAAATACACCACCACTGATCAAACCAAGAAGATACAAAAAGTCAGTTAAAGAGTTACTAATGAATTTGAAGAAAATATCTTGCGAGAGGGAACATGTCCAGCTTAATTATACAGATCTTGCTTTTCAGTTTTCAAAATCAGTGACTTAAACCAAAAGACACTGGATCAAAGGTCATATTACTCCTAAATACCAGACAAGACAGATTGTGCAGCCGCAGCACCCTTCTATATGAAAGGGAGTGTATGACCACAGGGTGTTTTCCCAATGTTGGGAAAGATGACATGCCAATTGAAGGAAGGATGGGAGATCTCTTTCCTCTCTGAGAGTTTGTGTGGCCTTGAGCTATGAGCTATTTTGGTTACAATGTTCTGTCAAAAACTGCAAATTTCCTCAAATTACAGAAACATGCATAAAATCACCTTTTAGCAACCTATTTTTTTTTATGAAATTGGATCTCTTTTTTTTTTTTCTTCTTTTTTTTTGGATCTCAAGTGATTGACAGTTTGTCCCGTCCTCGCACCAGTAAACACGTCATCAGAGAAGAGATGAGATGTCACTGCAAGCGGGGGGGGGGGGGGGGGGGGGGGGAGATATTTCGATACATTTTCCAAATGAGATAAAAAAAAAACTAAACTAAATGAGAACTGATGTAAAAAATAATAATCTAAGAACAGATTAAAATTGAGAAATAGATATTTCCAACCCAGCCCTACATTCTAATATGCTGGTTGGGTGTTCAAGAAACATTAATGTTAAATTAATTATTTTTGTGGAATTCATGATAATTTTTTCAGAATTATTTGATTCATAGAAAGTTCAAAAGAACAGAAAAAAATAATACATATATATATATATATATATATATATATATATATATATATATATATATATATAAATATACACATACACATATATATATATATATATATATATCTATATATATATATATATATATATATATATATATATATATATATAGCTGTCTTTATATTTTAGGAGATCATCATATCTAACTCTAGCCTGGATTCGGTCTGGACTTGACCCGTTGTGGAGCAACTATGCTCGAACCAGAGCTGTTCGGACCAATCAAATTGTCAGGGCGGGCTTTATACGATGATGGAAAGATGATCAACTGTAACATAATCATCCGCATCACCAAAGAGCGCTTGGGTTGAATTCGTTTACAACAAAGATGGCTGCCGCTGGAGATTTGAGATGTGTAGATTCCGCCATCGCGTCTGTTATAGAAGAGGAAAAGAGAACCGCGATTAAGGCATTTGTCGATCGGAAAGATGAATGAAGAACATGCGTCACTTACTCCGTTGCTCTGATTGGTTGTAGGTCTATCCAATTGAGCACAGAGGCATTTTCTTTCCTGGTTCGATTGAAACGCTCCCCATAATCACAGCCCAATGGAGCAGTATCAGACTCATATTCTGACTAGAATCTGAGTATGACGACGTCAGGCTCTCGTAATCTATGATCTCGTAATCTAACTCGGAATTTTATGATTTATACTGTATGTATGAGCACACTGAAAACTGATGTTTCAAAAGTCACTTTTATCACATCCTCTGGAAATGTTGAATAAGCGTTTGAGTGAGGGTGGATGCAGAATATAGATCAGCGGGCGTTTTGACCCCTCAAACAGACCAGAGCAGAAGTGAACAGCGAATGACTGTTCAGTCTCTTACTGCTGCCCACACACAGCTGAAGCAGACAACACCCACCATAATGACAGAACACATCTGCATACGCATCTATCTTTCACAACGCCTTTATTCCATGCATTCAATGCATCACATCTAGAACTCGTCTGGTGCCTCATTCCACCACTCTCAAAATTATGCCAACAGTATTCAAATCTTATTCAAAGTCTCTGTTAACTATTCAATACACAAAGCTGAATCTCACACAAACACATCCACACCATGTTTCACACACTAAAATCAAAGAAAGTAATAAATCTGTATAGTGAATAATTGACTGGTGTTTGAGATTTCTCCACTGGCATAACTCTTGGACAAAGTTTGCACATTGCTTGTGTGATATCCACTGGCTTGCCTTCATGGTTTAAAACTGAAATATTTCCAACATTGCAACATTACATTTTTCTTGATCACCAACTCCATCTTTGCTTGCAAAACGATGGAAAATGATTCACATTTTGCGCACGTCAGAGTATAACAAACTACGAGTATAACAAAAATCTAAGCAATAAAAATCAAAAAAGCACATAAATTACAAAAACTAAAATTAAAAATTAATATTAAAAATACTATGATAGTATATAACTAATAAACAGGTTTTTTTTTAGTTTTTTTTGTAATTCTAGCCATTTTTGTAATACAATTTTTATTCTGCATTACCGTAATGAAAATTTGAGGATGAATGTGATGATTCTGCAAACAAGCTTCATTTTCCTTATGCGAACTATATATTTTTTCTTTTGATTTTGGGGTGAATTATGACCTTGACATGTTTTATAGGTGATGTGAGATTCTATATTTGGATTTGTTGGTAAAACTATATCCTCATCATTTCGTTACAGTACTTGGTTAACTCTAGGCTAGGTTTTTTTTTAAGGTGTGTGCACAATGCAGTTTGACCAGGGCCAAGATCACCAAGGTTGATGCCATGACAACAGAGGGTGTGGTATTATGACAACACAAGGTGTGGTGCCAACAGAAGTCATTGGCATATCCTATTGTGTTTAGACAAAGAGATTTGAGGCAGTAATTTGAGAAAGTGTGTGTGTGTGTGTGTGTGTGTGTGTGTGTGTGTGTGTGTGTGTGTGTGTGTGTGTGTGTGTGTGTGTGTGTGTGTGTGTGTGTAACAAGACAACAGGACATTATATGTTGCAACTCACAGAACATTATTAAGACATTATTTACCCAAGGTGTTCAGCCTCTGTGACTTTCATTTAATGATTTCCTATCCAAGCGGTCAGATCTTACCTTTTTTAACCTTCTTCTGCAGTTTAATGGTGTCTGAAGATTTCTTCTTGATATCTGCACGTGCCTTCTTATATTCTAAAAAAAAAAAGAAGAAGAAGATTAGCCTCGTCGGTGGAGGCAAAAGATAAATGTTAATTAAGGCAGTTGTTCAAAACCCTAATCTTAAATATGAGCAACAATAACTCTGCCTTCCTTAGCAAGCACTGATAATAAATTATTCACAAAGATGTCAAACGAAACGACCCCTTAGCAACCCCAGACAGCCGTGTTGGAGATTGCGTGGGTGTAGCTGCGTATTTACTGGCGAGTTGCAAAGCAACTGATTGAACGCCTATTTTATATGACATAATGGATTGTTCTTATGAATAAATGATCCATTATGAGCGGTGATATAACTGTCTGAGGGACTCCCACAGAGCTAAGAGCCATTTAATAATTAACAGTGTGCAGCTAATAGGACAGGTTTTCAGACACTGGTGATCTTAAAGGGGTGGTGATATAATTATAATTATTATTATTTTTGCTAGGGCTGGATATTGACACAAATTTCACGATTTGATTCGATTTCAATTCACAAGCTTGTGATTCGAATAAATATTGATTAATTTGGATATATATTAGGTATAATACATGGCAAATTTTCTCGAGGAAAAAATCTCAACTAATGCTGTAAACTATACAGGGAGTCAGTTGGTCCCAGGCTACATAACCATAATATTTAATATTAACTGATTTGTATAGTTTTTTTTAGTTAATAATAAAGTTATAATACTAACTTTATAATTATATAATTATTTCTACTCCAATTTGTTTTTGAAATATAAACATTTAAAGGTATGGCGGAGGATTTTCTTTTTCCGGGTGGATCATCAAGACTATTGGTCCTCCTAGTGTCAATCATTCTGGTGATATGTTTACGTAAGGTCGTCGTACGTGCTCGTGCACACGATTCACACGATGGCGTGCGCTCAAAACACAGGTTGGGCTTCCCACTGATGCCTCAGTCACGAAGTTTCTACTTGACAGGTAAAGTTTGGCATGCTATTTGGAGAAATCCATTTAAAATCACTGCTAGTAAAAGTTAATGTAAGCTATGATTAGCTCGTGCATACGTTTAATAGGCGTTCCCTCTCGGGAGCAGGTAGGGTGTTGCGCTTGCGCATGTGCATTTTTTCAAAAAGTGGAGATGGCGGTTCTTTTCTAAAATTCGGGAAAATACTCCGCTATACCTTTAAATTGTAGCTGTAATAAAAACCTGACAGATTTTTTTAAACACATTAAATACTGAAGAACAGTAAAAAAATATATAATGAATATGTAACGGTGCATATATTTAGCAAAAATATATTTACCCGATTAACGAGTTTATGGTCACTGAATGGCTTTTCTGAGGTAAATGTAACATTATGTGACATTGTTTACAAATTGACGTCTTTCCGCGGTTGAAACACTGATTGCGCGATTACATGTTGTACAGTATATTTTAACATACCTTTTGATGTTCATTCATGATTATTTTGTGCTGTAACGTAGTAAAGAGGAGGCGATTATTAGTTCACTGATGCTTTGCTTGATCTGAGGCGGCAACAGTGATCTTTCACGCCACAATAAAGAGCACCAAATTCGTAATAAAATGGACAGAATTGAAATCTGAGACTTTGTTTCAAATCAAAAATAAAGCACAAAGGTTATTGTGATTTATTAGTTGGGAAGCACACCATTAATGTTTGTTCATTTATCAGCTGAAAACAGCATAGACTAAGAAATGATATCAGTTCATAAAAATGAGAATCGATTAAAATCGAGAAATCTATGTATTTTTACCCAGCCCTCTTTACCCAGCCCTAAGTCCACTTCAAGTTTTTGTGCCAAAACAATCATAATCATTAATCATTTTCCTTCTTTGCTACTATACTCTTAAATAGTTCACCTAAAAATGGAAATTCTATCATGATTTTGTCATCCCCATGTTGTTCCAAACCCACAAAATCTCTGGTTAATTTTCTTAAAATTCATATGGATAAATTTTACGATGCCTATTTGAACTTTTTTGAAGTTTTTAACCAAAGATTTATGGGTTTGGAATGACATGGCGGTGAATAAAAGATGAAAGAATTACAATTTTTGGGTGAACTATCCCTTTCAGACTTCATTGTAAACTTTTTCATACTATAATAAACTCATCTCAAAATATCAATAAAAACTAGATTATTCAAGACATTTGAGTAACAATAATTGAATTGAATATATTGTTTATATGTGAAGTCTGAACCTGATGTATGAAACTGGATATTCTTCTTGTTCATTTTTTTATTCTGCTTGAGTCAACTTTTTGTTTTCAGGTAAACTCTTCCTTTGAATTCAACCCTACTTAGCTAGAAACACTTCCATTATAGGATTTAAACGATACTTTACCTCCTGCCAACTTTTTATACACAAAGATTAAATTCTAAACCAGTCGAATATCGATTATATCACACAGGGAAGGAGGCCGATACCTTTGGCATGGTCTTTATCCAGCTGACTGGCAACCTTCTTCCACTCTTCAATCTTCAGTTCCAGAGGAGTGATCAAGTTATCCATGAGAGCTCTGCACACACACACACACACAGTTAAAGTTGTCCATGCAGGTAATGAATTGTATAATACATAATCTCCATTACCAATTTAACTAATCAGCTTATGAAAAACAAAGAAGAAGTAAATAGTCATACGTGGTGAACAGTTTGAGCTTGTTCTCAATGCTTCTGTGTCTCATACACATCCTGGTCAAAGCTGATCCGATCTCTTTCGTTGCTCCTGGAGGGAAAAAAGAAAAAGGAAATTAATATCAATGTCCTTAATCTCACAATCTTCCATTCTGAGCTCCATCAGAAGCTGCTAAATGCCAAGAGGAAAAACACGTTGCTTAAGAGTTCTGAAAGAACAGTTTCATCACATTGTTCTCTCCTCTCCTCTCTTTAATCCTTTCTTCCCCCACTCTTTCTTTAATAAGTGGCTGAATGGGCTTCATTTTGTAACGTCTCAGACAGCTTGCAAAATAACTCATCTTATCTTTCACAGGAATGTATGGTTCAAACAAAGCAACACAAATTTCTCATTAATGCAGATTAAAGGAATTGTTTGCCCAAAAATGAAATGTCTGTCATCATTCACTCACCCTCATGTTGTTTTAAACCCATATTACTTACTTTTAACTGATTCATTGATAAAATCTGACTGAAAAGAATGAAATGCTCACAAGATAGGAGACATAGTAAATGAGTCATATGGACTACTTGAAATCATCAGTAGCTCTTTACTGTAACTGCATGGAAAAGAGCATGGAAAACAGTCAAACTTTCTTCCACGGAAGAATGAAAGTCAGTCCAACTGGTTTGGAATGACATGAAGGTGAGTAAATAACGGCAGAAATATCATTCCATTGAGGTGGGTAATTACATTACACTCAGGATCTGTAAAAGAGGCACATGAAGCACATTGACCTAGTTTCTTTTAGCAAAGGCCTTGTACCTGCATCAGGGCAAACTGACCCAGAAGAGGGGAGGACGGGACACATATGACATTTTGACCGAGTTGTATTTCCTCTCTAAATACAAAACGCCTCAAATGAGAGAAATAGAGCTGGGAACTAAGGAAAATAAACTCTTTATTCTGTACAATTAACCAGGCATGAAAACTGGTCGGGGTAAAAAAAGGTGAGAAGGATACAGCAGCAAAAAATCCAATCGAATCAACTTTATATATATATATATATATATATATATATATCACATTTTAAACCAGAATCTCAAGGGCCCGTTTTCTCTGTTTAGCAGCATGTCTCAGCCTTGCCCTCTCCTCCTCTTCAGCTGCCTGTTTTTTGAGATCCTGAGCACTACTGGATCCTTTGCAGTGCATCACTCTCTCCTATCTCACCGTGCGAAATAAAGGCTCGACCCCCCGGTTAACCCATGAGACCCCTGAAAGCCTCAAAAGCAAAATTTGAAGGGGGTCTCAAATTTTGTCAAAAAAATAAAAAATAAAATATTTTGTTTTCACCAGTGTTAATTTCGTTAACGAAAAATTTTACGTTGATGACCTTTTTTCTCCTGACCAAGACAAGGCGATGAGAGACGACACCCACATCATTAAACGATAACTGTGACTATATCAACACACATGCAATATCGTTGACAAAATATAACAAAACTGAAATTTGTTTACAAAAAAAAATTAAAACTTTACCAAAACCACTTATTTTTGTCGAATAAAGGAGAAGATAACACATTACAGACTGTTTTCACGAGCGTTCATGCTTACGGTTGCCAGGTTTCAAGAATTTAAACCCCAGTCAGAGCTTTTCTGTTAAAAGAGCACGTTTTCTATCCGGTCTTTTCAATAGTATCTGGCAACCATACGCGCGCGCGCTTTCTACACTTCTGAAGAAGCGCGGATGATCTGAAAACACAGATCAACAAGTAAGCTGGAGTTCAGCAATCTTCATTTGAGATTTTCATTGAAAAGATTTTCTCACGACCATTTCGGTTTTAAAACGGCGAATTTCGCCGAAAGGTGAGGAGTTTTCATGCCTGATTAACATATACATTTTATAGGTTACACTACGTTTCAAAAATCAGTGAGATTTTTTTTGAAAGGAATTAATATTTATTCAGAAAAGATACATTAAATTGACCAAAAGTGACAGTTTATAATATTACAAAAAATGTAACTATTTTTTTACTTTTTATTATAGAGTTCATTCTATTATATTCTCTTAAATATGCATAATATTTTTGTGGAAATTTTCTTTAATGTAATAATGTTTCTCTGACCAGCCAATCAGCATATTAGCATGATTTCTGAAGGATCATGTGACACTGAAGACTGGAGTAATGATACTGAAAATTCATCTTTGCCATCAAAATAATAAATTACATTTTAAAATATATTAAATATTTCACAATTATTACCTTTTTTATACACTGAATTGAATAAACTATAACAACTCATAATGCACGGTTTTATATAAAACTCTTCAGTGTCGTAATATTGAGGAATTAGTGCTGTGGCCCCAAAGTTTTAAACAGGTCAATTACTTTGCTTCTGCATAATCACACTAATGCATCACTGCACCAAAGCCTCCAGCCTGCAGAAAGAGCACTGCACATTTATCAAGAGACCGCTCACACAAGACAGGGTGCCAGAAAAAGCAGCTCTTCAACACCCCCTAAAGCCTATGTACTCATTCTCTTTGGTTAGCAACAACTCAGTTTAGCCAGAACAAAATTAGATCGCTCCCATTATGATCAACAAAAGTTGTTTACAGTGGAAGCTTCTTCATCAAGCTAAAATTTATTAATTTAGCAATACAATCACAATGTGTGAAAAGATTGTTATGAATTGTATTCATTGCTTATATCACAATGATTCCTTTGCCTTTCCAATGATTCTCTTTCTAGGAAAGAAAAACAGTGGAAAAACAATCTCTCACAATCAGTAGGCTAAAGGCAGCCCATTGTAGGGCCACACACACTGCTGGACTTTGTTTGACTTTTCCTCAACCTAAAGTCAGCTAAGGAAAGGAAAACAAAAAGATGCTACATTTTTTGGGCTAACACTTGTACAGCTGAGAAGCACAGCCCAAAAAAAAGCTATATTTAATCACTAATGTGAGAGGAATGGATCTATAAACTTGATAACAGCTGAGGTAAACATCTGGGAAAGGCATAGACTAAACTGGCTTGCTATTAGCCTGTATGATAAATTACTCTGAATAATTCTGATTACAAAACCTGATGAACTAGTTAGATTATGCATTACATCGCAATGATACATCCATTATCCCTCCCACCCATAAACACATAAAAGGTCACATTATCTGATGAGTTGGAAACTCAAATTACATAATTGCTATTAAAATACTCGACCCTGTGAGTCACAGTGACTGAAAATGTATTTATTTATAAATACAATTTATTAAAATAAATTAAAGTTAAGCCATTAAATCATCTTATCACGTATGCTTTAAACTGGACTGCTGACTGTGTTTGAACAGGATGTAGTTGACGCAATATGCAAATTGTGCACAGAACAAGTTCTCTTATTGGCTGTAAAACCTGCCATTCATCTGCCATTAACACTCACTTCTTGTTTTCATTCTCTCAATCATTAAGTCATCTTCAAAATAATCAAACAATTAATTGAAACAAGTGAGAAGGAACACAATTCTGCCTGCTTTCACACTGTCCCACTGGCTTGGAAAGTGGACTCAGATCTCTTTTGAAGAAAAGGGCCTCACTCTACTTGTGATAAAATAATTCAATTCAATATTAGAATTTTATTATATAAAAGTAATATATGTCAATTATAATAAATAAAATAAGTAACATTTCACTTTCTGTGTGTAGTAGCTCCTCATTCCAAATTTGGAGAAATGCTGTCAACTGCTGTCTTCTATAATCCTATAGCTAAAGTCTATTCTTGATAAGGTTCCCTTTTTTTTTCCCAATGAAGTTCTTTGTAAAACTACATCTGTCACTGTACTTCCTGGTAAGCATTTCCCTGGTCTATAGCCAGGGGCAGCAAATGTGTGCTCTCTAAAATCTGACTGTTCATCCAGCAGGAGTTCGACTAGACATGTCATATCATGCACCTCACTGGTCTTTCTGTTGCTGTGAGCATGATCTTCAGCGCAGAAACTACTGCCACAAACTGGTCTCTGTTGATGTTTTGGAGTCAGCTCACTCGGCTGGGGAGGTGGGACGTCACGTCACACCCTGAAGCCTCGGGCTAGCGCTCAATGAGCCGCATTACTGCAACCACATTTCACACGCAAGATCTCAACACGTTACCTGCTGGGGGTTGAGTTGAGACATTAAAAGCTTTCAGATGTCTCTGATGTCAATCAACCGGCGTTGAATAAAGGGAGCTCAAAAGACACATACTTTGTAACAACAGTTCTCTAACTCTATAAATACAGGTGTTCGAGTATAAACCCCTTTTAAAGTCAGGCAGACCGCCAAAAAAAGAAAAGAAAAAAGGTTGCCAATTCAAAAACAGTGTGAAATTTGTTCTTCCCCTTTTTAATTCCTTATAAGAGTAACAGATCAAGCTGATTGCACCATTCTGTAAATTCTTGGGATCAAACCTTGCCAATTTTCCAGCCACTTTAAAAGCAACTGTTATTCTTGGTGGAAACCACAATAGGGAGAGTTCAATTAATTTAACCGCTTGTTTCTGTCTGAAACAGATTGATCTATCTTTGTGGCTATGTATTAAAAACATTACCAAACAATTGTATACAACTTTTTAAACCAGTTGAGATGGAGTTGTGGCCTAGCGGTTAACGCACATGTTCTGACACATTCATTAAGATCTGTAGGTTCGAATCTAGCTCCAAATTGTTTCCACATCCTGTCTTTTACCCATAAATTGCAGTTCCCTTAGCCTGGCAAGCCAGACCTACATCAAGATGTAAGGTCTGACAACTCACCATAGACACGGCTCAATCCGAGGGGCGGGATAAACGGCTGTCTTTCAAATTCACTCTGCACGCAATAGGACAGCGCTTCAACCAACCAGAGCGTTTTCCCAACAGCGGAGCTAGTTGATAGATTCAACTTTTGAATCTGGCCGGCAAAACTACGAACACATCTTCCTTTATTAAGAATGACTTAAGTGCCGTTCTTTGCTCTTTCCTCAAAGAGAAACTTAACTCCAAGTCCTCCAGAGTCGCGGCCAAAGCCGATTCGAAAGACTGTTCTCCAGCAGCAGCCGGCATTCTTTGTTTTCAAGTAGCAGGGAACCGTCGCAACTCTGTCGTCATTATGTTAAGCCCGCCCCGCCTACTCTATACACGATGTGATTGGCCTGACCCAATTTAGGTTTTTACAGCTCCGAAAGTCAACGGAGAGTTGCTAGACTACCCTGGCTGCAAATTTTTTTGCTGCCGCTAGGGTGCGTCTAGATTTCTAGGCTACAGTTCCCTCTCTCCTGTGAAATAAATCTGGGGGCAAAATGATGGAGATAAAGAAGGTAGCATATTTGGGCTGAGCAAGGAGCACGTTTGTGATTTCTGTTCCAATTATAAAAGCAATGTTATTCAGATATACACCAAATTTTACTTTTATGATGCACTAATAAGGTCTGGTTGCTATCAAAATCATGCATTATTACAATTAAAAAAGAATTAATATAAAAAAGTCTAATACTTCAAAATCCATTCAGTAGATTTACAATGGTATCAGATGGTAATGCGAGGGTTATTTAATATATCAAGGTACTCAATTATTACTAATTCATATACCATGTGGTATTACCATAGGACAATTTCAACTGTACTAAATACCATTGCACTAAAATGATATTTTTGGATAAATATCTGTAACCTATACATACATTATATATAATTTATTATATATTTGTATTGTTTACTTGTTTTATTTTAATAAAATATCAATTATATATAATATTAAAAAATAATTATTAATAAATTATATAATAATTTCATATTACTATAATAAAAAATTATAGATAAAAATATGCATATAAACCCCAAAAAAGACGTATGAAAAAAATGTGCAAGAATCAAATCTAGTCTTTCTGAAACCATATTAAAACATTCAAGCACTCAGATCTGTGTCTAATATAAAAAGGCTCTTCACTTTCCTTGCCAATATGATGTATGATCCCCATTAAACCTCTTAATCAAACAAAGACGGTCTTTATCACTGACGGAGAGTCTGTATGTTTCCGTCAGCACTCAAATACTTTCCACTCGCTTGTGCCGTTAGAAAAGAGTTCATAACTCAACATAAAGCCAAGCCTTTGCACACAACCTCAGAAGAACAACACGCTCAGTAACGCACACCTAGCTGGCGGCCTCATCACCTTAAACGGTCAAAATTGTGTTTGCTCAAGAGCAATAAACTTTTCCACGTTTTCCTCAACGGAAAAGCTTTTGCTTAGCCACAATTTAATTCCCCTGCACATAAGCTGGCTGTATGAAGAGATCTAAAGAGGACAGAAAGCGCATTGGGCCAGCATTCGCAGCGTTCCGTTTCAATCTCAGATTCTCTATTGAGTTTTCTGACCGCGGGTCAGTCACAATATATTCATTCAGATAGAGAGAGAGGCCTGAAGAATGAAACCTTAGTTAACAAGCACTCACTGCTGTCTGTGATATGATGCTTAAAAGAGGCCATTCTGTGGACAAAGACGACCATTCACACAGACACAGCACACCTTGATCACACTCGCACATACACAATGACAGACACTCATAGTCACACTAGAGATTCTGCAAGTCAGTATAAAAAAAATAAAACATGAATGTGTTCAGCGTATTAGTTTTTCCTGTAGCATAATTATAATAATAAAAAACATTTAAAACAATTTAGAAAATGCAATGCTCATGGTGAAGACTGAATAAAAGGATTAACTTCCATTTGTAAAAGAGAAAATTGTCCATTTGATGATTGGGTACAGAGAGTAGACTATTAAAGAGAATTAAAAAAGAATTCATTGCATGCTGGTATGCAGGTCAGATCAGGGTAAACTATTCAGTGCTGATGTGCTTAAAACATTAAAGCATTGATTACACTGCAGTTCAACCAAATTCATTTGAAGATCAATAGCTTTCAGGGGGAAAATTTGCAAAGAGCGCTCGCTCCCACAAACTTTCCGCAGTACAAGATCTTGTTAATCACAACGTTCCATCAGAATATCATCCACCTAAACTTTGCTACTGGGAGAAGATTTAGTAATAAAACATTATATGTCTCTCCTTAGGGTTCACAGACTATTTCATTGTACTGACATCAGCGAGCGAACACCAGAGGTTTACACTCCCAGCTGGTCTCCTTGAAAAACTGCTGAACCTTTATGACCCCACATGAGGAAGTGAAATATTAAGAGCGTCTTAATGATGCAGGTTTTTTTTGCAAGCAAATCTGATTAGCATTACTGTTAAGTGCATTTCCTCATACACAATGGTGCACTTTTCTCATCAAATCTAATGCAAAGAAATGACACCAAAGTATAAAAAAGCCTTTTTCATACTGTAAATTGTTCATAAAAATGTATTATAAAAATGTATAATTATCACATAATTATTATATAATATAATAAACTATGTCTTTTTCAGGATCAAATAATAATAATAATAATAATAAATTAAAATGACAGTCTGCAAAAAAAGAAGGGATTTCATAGGCATTTCATTGTCACGAAAGACACGTACAAGATTTTATTACAAAAACATGATGTGTAAACAGCCTTTAAAATGTCAGGAAAGGGTAAATATATGCAGGCAAACAATGAAATATTCTCTATAGGGATGGGATCAATTAGCTAGTCTAAATCTTATTCGATCTGGTTCAGAGGGAAAATATCTACATTCAGCACAAGAACTTTATTGTCGTTTTTTTTTTTTTTTTATGAAAAAGTTTTGCAATAAAACCCATCTTTTTTTATTAGTAAGAAATTCCGGTAGAAATCACATTCAGAGAGGCATTCCTCCCTCTTTAACACTTCAAGATTTCAACAGCACCAAGTTTAGAATCATGTGACGTCAGATGAAGGTGCAATACAAGGAAAAGCTCTTGTCTATATAAGGCATCTGTGTCAATGAAGGCTGACCCTGTAGCAGATCAGCTAGAGGCAACGTCAGCAGAATGGCCGGCCGTCCTGCGTGGACTTCAGGGACCAGTGGACTGAGGAGATGCCAATTCAGCTTCATTCTGGTCATGTGTGCCCTTCAGGGGGATAATGAATTGCAAATCTCTTCAAGGAAGCATGCACATGCACACAAACACTCACAGATTGCACGCAAAACTCAATGTGCACCATTATTACCCAAGAAACAGCAGCTGAACTGATCTATAGCATGTAATGTGCAATTTTTCACCACCAAAAACCTAAAACAAAGCCCCAGTCAAACTATTTTCCTAGTGACATCATGCCACATAATTAATTTCGCTTAAGTGTCGTGGAACCTTCCGAATGTGACTACTGTTTTCTGTGCAGTGTTCAAATTCAAACCAAAAATAGTTTAAGCCCGAGACAGAGCGGTCACAGGTCATTTCACTGGGGGCCAGGGTGTTTCCAAAGGAAACGGTCAGTGGCTTGCCTTCCCCACCAAGGTCGGGACACTCTCGTAAACCACGTCTGGGGGACAAACTTCCTCCCAAAGCTGACTTTAAATGATCTGTCACAGCATACCAAGGCGTCCCAAGTCCTTCCTGACCTTTAGGCAATGTTTGTATTATCCTTCCTTAATATATAGCAACAATATGGACTCATATACACTCAATATGGTTTCAAAGCAGCTTTACAGTGATAATAGGAAATTAAAGTAACAGATTGTTTTGGCTTTATAGCAGCTCTAGAATAAAGTTATTGTGCAGCTAAAGTTAGTTTTGATCATAAACTCATACATCTAAATGTGCAAACCGCGTTTGTGGAACAGACTCCTCTTACCTATGTGCACTATCATTTAACAAATCTGAAAAAAAAAAAACTAGGGATGTCATTGGTTGGCAGGAGGATTTTAAACACATACCACCATATCAGCTAGCTGAGATCAGGGAAGTCTCTCCAACTGAGCAAAACACTTAAAAAAGAGCCCAGCAAAGGTCGCTTTTGTTCTGCAAGCAAGATTCCATTGTAGGAAGGCTGGCACAGTCAAACTTCATATGGTGCCTACGTTAGGTGGAAACCGTATTAGATTATTTTTATCATAACCATTTAGCATTTAAAACAAGCATTAATATGATGACCTTCAAATAAAGGGTCTTAATTTCATATTAATACCAGCCTAAATGTCAAAAGGCTAATAATGTTATTTGTAATCAAATAAATGCAGCCTTGCTAAGAATAAGGGACTTTTCAAATATATATATATATATATATATATATATATATAAATGGTAGTGTAAATTTGTTTTGTTTTTATAAAGCTCATAAGTCAGTGCAAATTCTATAGAATTAATTTAGACTACTTTTATGGTGCCTGGATGTCCTTTTTGGACCTTCTGTCTGTGGCTACTGTACGTTGTCATTGCATACAACCATTTTTGGGTGATCTAATCCTTTAAAGCAAAAAAAGAAACACTATTTTTAAACTTTACTTACAAAAGCTACAGTCACTGGGTACAACAATCACTTATTTCAAGCCACATACGCTTGCTTCTTGGCCAAAAGATCTTATACAGACTTGTGATTCTTGTTTAAAAAGCAAGTATGGAAAGAGGATGTTCTCCGCTGGATCACAGGGTTGGGTTTGTACCACTTGGTTCCTTTCTCCACGTGAGTCATTGAGACCACACTTAGCCACAAGCCTCAAACAAGATAAAAGCTCTAGGCAGTTTGTGTTCCAAATGATCACTGGGTCATGTGAGTTCGAAATGTCTGCCACACAAACGCCCTACGCAGTGATTGCGTTAGACTTTCTCATTGTTCATTAATTTGAAGGACAGGGTCGTAAAAGTTATGTTATAATCTTTTACCAGTCGTTTTAATTTTCATATTTTAATGATCTGACATTTAACTTTTGTTTTTGTTAACATTTAAATTTTTAACCATGAACGTAAAGAACAAGCATATGGGGCAAGATTATGCATTTAGCTTGGTCGGGTTATGTATTTATTTATGAAGAGAACAGATGAACAGAGACTGACACCATACAGAGCAGACGAATGTTTGTTTTTTCCGCAGTGACAGCAGAGGTCACTAAAACACGACGTTTGTTCCTGAACTGTACAACTCAATATTGCAAAACGTAATATCAACAAAAAATATCAACAAAATGCATAAAAACTCAATCGACTATCTGTATCTGCCTGGACTCAAACCTTCCTCTTGGTCCGCATGGACTTAAAGGGCCCTATTTTAACGATCTGAAACGCAAGTATCAAGCGCGAAACGCAAGTAACTTTGTGGGCGGGTCTTGGGCTCTGTTGCTATTATACAGGCGGGATAAATGAATCTTGCGCCCGACGCAAATCTAAAATGGGTTGGTCTGAAGTAGCTTCCTTATTCATAGGTGTGGTTTGGGTTTAACGTGAAATAAACCAATCAGAGCGACATCTCACATTCCCTTTAAGATCAGGCGCACTTGTTCCATGGCGGATTGCTATTATAACGGCGGATTTGCCAGGCGCGCACCAGGAGCGGTTCACAGCGAGGAGACCGACGTTCTCGTCAGGGCCGTAAAACACAGAGAAGTTACATTGTATGGGGATGGAGAAACCCACCCAAATTAGCTTGGGTTAAACAGGCGTATAATAATTTGGGTAAATGTGTAAGCTAGATTTATGCATATTTTTTCACATCTTCATGGACACAACAATGATTTCCCTCATGTGTTAATATTTTTCCTTCTAATAATGTATGATTTGCAAAAATGAAAACTGCTGCTTCTGTGTAGATGAGAGAATCAAAGTGTATGCGCGTTGTGCACACGCTACATTATGGCCAAGCATGCACCCTTAAAATAGCATATGAATAACATGCGCAACGCGCCAAGGACTCTAGGTTTTTTCCTGGTCAGTGCCGGAATTGTTTTCTAAACCTGCAAAATAGCACCAGGGAACGTTTGCACCAAAACACGCCTCCTCTTTTCGCTGCACCGCCCCCCCGCCCCCCCCCCCCCCCCCCCCGGGGAGCGCAAGTTCACTCCTTAGTTTACCGACGTGCTTCTGTGGAGGGAAAAGTCCGCTGTGCGCGGGTGCAAAATAGGAATGATACATGCGTCGGTGTACAAAGTCAATTGCGCTGGGTGCAAGATAGGGCCCAAAGTGTGTTTGCCTGTGCCAGTGACTGATAAACATTGTCTGTTGTTTGTCATTCATCCTCCACCGCATCCGTATCAGTCCCTCTTTCTTCACCTCTTTTAATCAACAACAGCACAACAATTTGGCCATTTGTAGAAACTTTTCACACTCAGCTGCCGTGACATCTTCGCAATTGTATGTTGAGGTGACTAAAGCCACTGGCTGGACAAAGACGGCACGCATTGAGATTAATTTACGCACTCACCATCAACTGTACAGGGGTGGGAATTACAGTTACAAATTACAATAGATCACCCTCAGTGTAATCGGTCAAAATGACGGACGACCTTTAGACTTTTCCGTCACTGCTAAGAAAAATCAGTCAATGATGGAAAACATTCGGTTAATGCGACAATCGACCCTATGGCACTGAGTAAAGAAAATGTAAATAAAACGTTCATTTTCACAGACGTCGTTGTGCAGCGGATTGAGGAGCGACATGAACAAAGTATCCCTCAAGAAATTCCTCTGTAAGCAGATGATCTGTGGGCATGGATTGCATAACATCTGGGTTTGGTTTGACACGCGTCTATAAAAACAAGAAGTGTACAAAAGTGGTCCACATGACATTTGGACAAACATTAAAGCCTAAGATCATAACTAAATTGCATGGTTTCACATAATCCGATTAGATTCAGTGCCACAGATGTTACAAATAAATTTCAAACGAAACCTCTAATTAACATGGAAAATTAACATGGTCGTTTTTAGTTCCTGCTTTATTGCATCTAACTTGATGACATGGTGTTTAGAAAAACATGATCATGAATCAAAGATCTCACACTTTTTTTTTTTGTCTAAACATGACCATACAGTCATCCCATCCTCGTCTATACTCCCTCTCTGCGGCTCTACAGACAGTCCAAAATAAACTTCACACTCTTTCCTTCGTTCCTTAAACACTAGTTTAGCTAGTGCCCACTCATGCCCAGCCCGCACAAAAGCATCCAGTGTGTCCGTGTTACACAGTCCGTCACTGTTCACACCTACTCACTTCACCCACTGACTCTCTCCACAGCACAGACTCCACATTCAACGCCTGCTCATGATTCAGACGCCTTCCTTTTTATTTATATATTTAGAAAAAGTCACAAAAACGTGCTACAAAAAGACTGTGGAACGGAAATGTCATGTTTTTTACATTCCTTTTGTGGGACACTCTTTTCAAGAGCCCATGACTCAGTGTTCATGGTTTTTTGATTTATTTACCCCCAACTCTCTTTGCAGAACACACAATCCTTGCTCCCCTCGTCTTCCCAACCATTTCCTCCTGCATAATCTGTTTTTTTTTTCTCTCCTTTTCACTGCAAATCAGCGCACAGACAATTTGAATCGCAATCTTCTTGCAGGCTATCATTTTAATAACAATTTCAGTCTAACACACGCGTTTCTTGCGTTATTTCCTTATCACTTCTCGCTTGTGTTTGGTTGTGAAACGTAGTTTGTCGTTGTCGGCGATTCTTTCTTATGTAAAGTCATGCAGTGTGAAACCTCCTGTCACCGATCCATCGTGAGGTGTGAACACAGCAGCAACTGAATGATACCCCAGATAGTCGTGCAGTGTGAAAAGAACAGTGACCCGACTACTTTAGAAATCGTGCAGTGTGAACTCGGCATAAGGCATAGAGTAAAAAGAGTTAATGTATTAGTAGAATAAATCATAAGGATGCATGCTAGTGTTATATTGAACACTCGTGTCATACTGTACTTCAATCACACTCAAAATATTACATGAATCTCTAAAACTCCAGAGGCAGTTTCACTTTAGATTAAACATTGGGTGTGCCAACCAATTATGTAACATCTACCACACATGACTACTAACCAGTCATGAGTTCCCTGAGAGAAGAGACTAAAACGTTTTTGTTCTTTTAAAAACTATCTGCTTTAAAAAACGGCCCCAAGGGAACAAATCCACTTCATGTCACCGACCTTATGATCACAAGGCAAGTTTTTGCAGGCCTTTTCAACAGTGAACGTACCATCACATAATACAATACAGTAGCAAGGAGAATCACTGCTAAAGGTAAAGTCCATTCATACGTCAATGTGATTTATTATGGAAAGTGAATCACAGGAAAGATAACTAGAAATATTCTCTGTATAAGATCTTAAAGGGATAGCTAACACAAAAATGAAAATTCTGACATCATTTACAGAATATAACTTTTTCAGTTAACCCAGTTCACAAAACCACTCTGAATGTTTCTACACAACTCTCAATGTTCAACTCACTGAATATATTATCCAGTCACAAAGGTTAAAACTAAAAGGTCAATATAGTGGAGGATTATCAATAAATAATGACAAAATTACTAAATTAAAAGTCTTTTATTTTACACTTTTGTTCAAAAGGTTTGGGTCTCTTACGCTCACCAAGGCTCCGTTCATTTGATAAAAAAAAATAAAACAAAAGTAATATTGTGAAATATTAATAAAATAACTGGTCTCTCTCTCTCTCTCTCTCTCTCTCTCTCTCTCTATATATATATATATATAGAATATATATAGAATATATATATGTTAAAATAATATAATTTATATATTTTAATATAATATAATTTACTCCTGTGAAAGTAATTCCATTACTCCAGTCTTCAGTGTCACATGATAGTTCAGAAATCATTCTAATAAGCTGATCTGTTGCTGGAACAGCATTTATTTGAAATACAAATCATTGTAACATTATGAATGTTTTTACTGTCACATTTGATCAATTTCATGCTGAATAAAAGTATTAATTTATCTTTTTTTTTTTTTTGGTAAAAAAAAAAAAGTTTGGTAGTGTACTTTAAAAGTGCTTTTACCTCCATTTTGAACCTTTACAGCCTCAAGCCTCACAAGAAATATCTCCTTTTGTGTTCCAGAGAAGAAAGCAAGCAATACAGGTTTGGAATGACATGATGAGGGTGAGTAAATGATGACCGAGTTATCATTTTTGGGTGAACTATCCCTTTAAAGGGTTCAGCAGAAAAAGTTGGGAAGTCCCGATTTAGACACTGAGGTTTAGGACACACCAAATCTACATGCATCTAGTTTATGAAGAGTAAAATAGGTCAGATAGAATTGAGTGTACAAATAATGCTGTACGGCATGCATACATAGTCTTTACGTGAAAGGGTCATGGGACTTCACAGCTGTTCACCGCATGCTCAATCACTCTCATATGGGATAGTGAGGGGGGTAGTGAGGGTCAGCTCTCTCAGTGGGTTAATTCCCCACAAACACATACATGCCGATCCAGCTTTCCTGTATCTGGAATGTTTGCAGTGGGGTCTGACGTTTGAGAGTCAGTGGGGGATCCAAACGCGTGCACACATTTTACAGACAACTGGGGCTGGTGTGGCCCCTTTGTGAAAGTGTGGCAGCTGTGAACCAGGCACAGTCCAAAAACAGGTGCGGGACCAAAACGACACCCCAGCCAGTGACGGTGCAACAGTGCTTTTGACGACTCCAACTATACCTCCATGTATTCATCATACATCTGCTCTTCCTTTTTTGTCTTAACACAGCTGTTCAAGGATCTTTACACACGCAGTACCTCGTGAAGAGCAGCTACCCAGATATTTGATTATATCATCAGTGGGCTGTAAGAACAAGAGCTTAAACGTAATGTTAAGTGAGAGAACATGAAGAATTTTCCTTAGAAGTGAGCACTAGAATGCCCTGCTTTGATATTTATGTTCTATTCACTAAGGCACAAATTCATGAGCTGCACATTTAGGTCAGCAGCTGTCCTCTGAGAAGCTGCCTTAAAAGTGCTGGGAAAAAAAAGGATGGCCAGTGAATGAATAAGTATGGGATAGATGAATGCATGGATTAGAAAGATGGAGGTTTGGGTGGTTATCTCATCCTGTCTTTTGGCTACCACATGGGCAGATGTTTTGGATGAAAGAAAGTGGAGACAAGGTTATGTTGGAGATCTGGTCTAGTCTTTATTATTCATTAACATCATTGATCTTAGACATGGATTGATAAGTAAGGGAAAATGTTCAGTCAGCTAGTCATAATTGCAAAATAAAGATCAACAGGTTTACCAGGACATATGTTGTAGTTGACCAATCGAAATCAAGAAAGTGAGCCACGTAATAGGCAGAAACAATTAATTACCCAATATCGGATATTCCAAATATCGGATATAACCAAATAATTAAATGTAATTTAAAAAAAGTAATTTACTGCAATGTAATGTAAATGTGATTTAAAAAAAATTAATACATATACAAAATTTTAAGTGTTTTCAAAAGCAATTTTATCAAATGAAAGAAACCCTGAGCAGATGGGTTGGTTGAGCAAAGCTGTCTCAGCTGTGATCAATAAGTCGATTGATCAGGTTTAGGGGATGTGAGTGGGTCAGCAGCTGATATGTTTGTCAACATAATCAATACTGGGACTGAAGAATCCTGGTAAAAATCAGACAACAGAGAGTAAGTGTTCATGCCCTATACTGAAAAGAATTATTTTGCTGCTTGTTCAAATTACTTAATCAAAATGAGCTAAAGCAACACGATAGCTATACATTTAGTCCTACTCCTACCTTAATTTCATTGTGTTCAAATTGAAGTTCACTTAATCCATTTGTGTTGGGATTACTTCAATAATTTTTGTTGCATTAACTGAAACTGGGCGGTGGATTGTTAGTTCCCAGCATGCTTTGCATATGGCCGGATCAAAAGAGTAAATGTTGAAATTAAGTGTTATTTTATGTGTTTTTGAGTGAAGGAAAATACTTAATGTTCAGTTATGTTTGACATTTAAAAGAGTTTCTGTTATATTGAAGATTTTATGGTTACCATTGTGCTGAAGAGTAGAGCTTATGGTTCATCAGGCTACATCCAATGAGCAATAGCTTTGCTGATGCCAGTGGAGTAACAAGTATATTCCCACTTGTGCCGTGCGAGCTGCAGACAGTATTTTAATATTACAACATAACTGAACGTTAAATACTTACAGGTCTTATCCATTTGCTCAATATCACAGACTTGAATATTGGAACCTACACATTATATTTGAATTGATAAAAAATAAGTTGAAATACAAATATATATTTAAAATGAAGATATAAAATCAAAAAGCATTTTTTTTTTCAGTGTACAAGACAAATATGGTAAAAAAAACAGACCAATAATATAAGGCAGAAAATTTTATAATATAAGGCAGAAAATTTTGCTAAATATTGGAAGTGTAGTTATGTTGACATTTGCTTGTTTGTTAGCTATATTAAATATATTTGGTCCATCACCTATTGAATTACTGGAAACAATTTATCAATGACATTAAATTCTCACAATGCAGTAATTCATCAGTAAAGAGAACAGTGAAAGTGACCACACAAAGACTAAGCCTGTCACAAAGCCGACAACAATCTGAAGAACGTAAAACGAACAGCAATCTCTTCAGACTGAAAGAGATGCCAGTCATGTCAATGCCGACTTCCTAATCAAACATAAACTCCAACCAAAACACATGCACTATTCTTATCTTCTGTGAGAACGACAACAAAAAAAACATCGGCTAAAATCCTCAACACAGCCATTCCTAGCTAACACTGACATTCAGTTGAATTATGACAACAACTGAATTTCATGTAACCATTTTCCAGCTAAATCCATCAGAAGGCATGACACAGCAGGGTTGAGTCATGACAGCTCGTTCGTGATAAGGTGGGGCGGCAACATTAGCAGGAAAATATTTAAATGCTCCTTCACTTCCCTTTTCTGGCATGTCAAGACTACTTCTATTTTTTGGAGAAAAATAATTCTCTTAGGCTATAAAAATATTTGCATATGCAATTGAAACAAAACTCAGAACCTGTTTATAAATTAATACTACAGCTCTGTTCCAAAACCTAGAGCGCTGACATGCTGTCTATCCCTCCACGTTCACGTGATGTCACTGTTGTGGACTTACGCACAAGTTTCAAAGGTGATGTCAAATGCTGTTTCTATTTTATTTGTCCAAGTAGAAAGTTGGAAACAGAAAGCTATTGAATGCAACTCACAACTGATATACAACACAGCTTCGCCATTGGCTGATTCAGCTGTGGACCAGTGCATTAGGAACAAGCATCAGGTTTCCTCTATACAAACAAAACAAGTCACAAATTATTTACTATGGTTGGCAATTTTCTTTGTAGACTAGATAGAGCAAGGAAAATGGAGTATATAAACAACACTAAGCATACAAGTCTAAAATTAAGTTTAAGCACATTGGGAGATGGATAAAAGGAAGGGTGAAGACGAAAAAAAGTAATGGAAGCATACTTCCCACCCAAGGCTACATTGATTAAGCTCATTAAATAAACTGAAACAAACAACTTAAGACAGATTGTAATGCTAATATCATTCAGCGTTTAGCAACACAAGATCAAGGTAAAATTCTTGGACTATCAGCAAGATAAACAGAGTCAGGGCTAAATCACAGAAGCAGTATCAAGAACGAGGAGCACAAACACACAGCGTAAATACTACAGAAACCAACAGGTCACCTTAACAAGGAGTGGAGCTATGTAACCCAATCCTGGCCATTATGAGACAGTCATGCCTTCCTCCAATTGTCAGAGCACAGAACAATACCATGATGACTTTCTTCTGGTTCTGTGTCAATAAAGGTTGAACATTTGTTGCCTAGGGTGAGAGGATTTTACACCGCTGATTTCAGGACGTTAACACACTGCCCTAAAGGTGAGACCTCACAAAATTCAAATAAACAAACTACACATTTCAAAGAGATAACATAAAATAAACAAAGAGATAATACACTAGAATCAGAGCATGACAGGATAAACTGCAATACTAGTTCTCAGTTTTGCCTGCGAGAACGATAAGAAAAAGATGATCTTCAAAGGGAAAACATGATTCCTTTAATCTCGCTCAAGAAAAATAAACAACATAATCCAACAAATGAGTTTGGAATGATAAAATAGAAAGTGAAACGACTTTAATCAAAATTCGCGCTTGTAGTGTTTCAAACAAAATTGTAAAAAATAAAGGTTTTCAAACAGAATTCCCAAACAAACTCCTGTCTGTCATTGGTCACTCAAACAGATAGCCCCACCCCCCAGATCATGTCATTGGCATTGCTACGTTAGGGTTGGCCGGAATGCTAACACAGCAATGTTTTGCTATCACCACAGTGTTTACACTTCTCACGGGAGTCAATCTACGAATGGCTCACTTCTAGCCGTCTCTGCGCTTGAAACTGGGATAGGAAAAAGTGTTTTAACACTGATAATATTACACACATCATCTTTCATATCTTAGCTTAGTCTCAGTACTTTTGACTGGTAAATAGCATATGACATACTGCTGAAAACGTGTACCAAACACTTAAGCAATATGCACTGTCAAATTCCAGAGGGTTGGTGAAGATTTAATTCTCGGTTTTATGCACATCACCAGGAGTACTATCATTCAGAACGCTATAAAACACATCGTCTTCTCACTTTAGTCTCATACAGCACACATCTGCCTTAAAAAAGGAAAAGACATTTGGACGAATCTTGAGGCGCTCCGAGTCAATGCTTCATGTTTCTGATGAATAACCTTTCCTGTGAAGTACGATTTGCCTGCTTTCCTCATTACGATCACTGGAGAGACAAGAGACAAGAGACAAGAGAGAGACAAAGAAGGTAAAGATCTCATCTTACCTCGTGTTCCAGTTGCAATGTCAGCCACTTTCTGGAAAGCGTCCAGGAATGAGCTAGTGACGATGATTGTTGTCCTGAACGACAGAAAGAGAAAGAGTTTGTTTGTAGGAAAAACTCACGAGCAAAGTGGCTTTGACTGGATTCTTGCTAACAGTCCATGATGCAGGTATTTCATGACAAATATTTCCACTGACAGTTTTTTGGAGCTTGCACCAGGAGCCAATGTTAACAGCACAGCAGACCGCAATACTCTGGATGAATGAAATTTAAATACCTGAAGATGCTGATAACTAAAGTGCAACGCACTTCAAAACAATCTGCATTCGTTTTACATTTTCTGCACTAATGGTGGGGGAAAACTGTTGGACCTTAAAAAGGGTTTAGATAAATATGGGAAAAAGCTTCAATAAATGTAATTGAGAGTACAAAATTCATACTCATAGCTGAAAGCATTATCAAACCATCAACAAAAACAGTTTTAACACAAATCAGTCTACACTAGAAGTGTTGAAGCTATACGTCATCTCGAGATAATTACCAACACAGACCAATCAGCTACAAGATTATATGTAGCAATGTAAATAAAATAAATGCGTCTAACTAAATTTTGTGATGGTGGCGCCAGAACTGCAACTGATAGAAGGTGCACTGTAGTATGATACTACAACCTTTCTTCAAGAGCAGATCGTGGAGACATTTTTATTAATTATTCACGATCTAAAATCATGATATTGCACACCCTTACCTGTGGCCAAAAAATAAAGTGGTCTTGTGTAGAAATCTCAATCCTACTTGATTTGACATTAGACCAACTCCCTTCGGTATGTAAGCTTACATATACTTAATCGTTTGATTAGACAGTGAAAAATATCTATAGCCTTCTCCCTGGTCAGAAGATGGAAAACGGTCGGAGCCACTCAATAGAAAGAGTTCAGCGTGTTCATCGGAAGGGACACGGGCACATACTGACAGGGTCAATGGTGCCATTGTAGGATCCATTCAGAGCCTTCATTCTGAAGAGAGAGATCTCAGCTTATCAGAGAAAGCTCTGTGGTATCAGGTGATATGAACTACAAAGTACAGCCTTTCAGCAAATCCCCCACCTCCCCACAGCGGCCCCCCAAGTCCTGCAAAAGCTTTTGTGCCTGATAGGTAGACTCGCATCTCTTTAATTCTGGTTCTAGGAATAGAAGTTGGGTTAATGGTAGGGACGCCCAGGAAAAATATGTTACTGGTTACCTTCCGTTTGAAGAGCATTGTTAAACTAATAGTACTGAATCTATATCCTGGTTGTATTAACTATGTCCAAAGTTGTTAACAGAGACATTTCATAGTTGTTGGATGACTAGTCACCTACTCATATAAGTTTTTTCTTTGATTATTTTGAATTTCTTTGATTAAATGACAAATAAAAATGGTACAATGGTAAACTTTTACAGTTTACAAATACCTTTAAAGATTTTTTTTCATTACAAAATATTAATTATATTGAATTATATACACTATTTTATTTATTAATTTATAAATAAGCCAAACTTTCTTCAAGAATTTTATGCCTTTAAATGAGACTAATAAATTATCTACAGATGGTACACAACTACAAACAGAACTTTTACCTCAAACCCCCATGAAATCATCAAAATAAATTAATTCAAAAATAGTGAACTGGTTCATCTTAGAATAGGTGTATCCCAGTCACTGTCTGAATGAATTCAATTTTAAATAAGCAAAAAAAAAAAGATTACTGACCCACATATCTCAAAAACATGTGTTTAATGGCACGTTAAAGGCTGCTCAGCACAACTACACATAAAAGGCAGCAGTCGGTTTGGATTAAGATTTAAAGCAGCCATTACCAAACCAGCTAGTCTAGTATCTATATTTGCATGTACGGAGATGTTGTTCAACTTAGACATACTGTGATATAATGCAATGGGTAAATATTACCCAACACTCTGTTTACAAAAACACTAACAATGCCCAAAGTCATGAGAAACTTTAAAAAACAGTCCCTGATCAGCTCTTGGCAGTCCAGACGGAGGAGCTGGCAATGGTAATGGTGTGTGTGAGTGGAGCGTGTTTGATGTTTATCTGTAGGAATGGAGTGGACCTTTGGGAGGGTCATTACCCTGTTTACTCTCCAGGGACAGAACAGAGAGGTCAGGCAGAGGGGACGGGCTGGAAAAATGGAACCAGGGCTAAACTAAAAGATAATTTCCTCACTTGCTAAGTCTCTCTTTCACATATGTCAGAACAGATACAAAATTTTATCTGCCGCAAATTAACAAGGAATAATACAGTCCAACATGTTCAATGGGTTGTACCATTGCGTAACTTGGTGTCGATCATTAAGTCAACAAAACTTTGGACAAAAAATGGATTGTGAAAATTGGACATGATGTAGGACCAGTTAGAAGCAGTGAGTGATTTATTTGTTTTTTGTTGTTTGATTAACATGAACAGCTGCAGGTTTATTAGGCTGCTGTCACTTTAAGAGTGAATACACTGATCTAATATACTGATACACATGCACTTTCTTTCTCAACTGTTAAAGTTCACTTAAGATATAAATGACTGTTTATGAGGATGCTCACAAAGACGGGCATTTTGACACATAGGTGTGTTTTTGACCGTTCAAGCCCAGTAAGACGGCGAAAATAACCACGTTCAGTACTCACACGCTGCATGAGAATCAGCTTCATGTGTGCGCATTTCTCAGAAACAATATCAGCAAAATGAGTTCTCTTTCGCTGCTTATTGCACGTCAATGGTTTAAAATCACTTGTTTCTATACTGCAATACCTAAAAACGCATGCAAGCGATAAGCTTTCGTGATGGCGCAGTCTAAACCAGTCTAAAATCTCTACTGGTTGACAAATTTCTACCGGTAAGAGAGAGATCGTGTCTACCTGTATATTGCCCACTTTTCAAGATACAATCAATTCACGACAGATAAAATTAAGTCCTGTTGTATTTTCACTCAGAAATACATCACATTATGAAAGTACAAAGGGTTGCAAATGGCAATTCCTAATGACTTTAAGACAGTCCAATCCATTGAATGAACTATACATCCTCATTTTCATGCAGCACCTTTTCTAATAGTCTGCATTTAAATTTCTCTACTCTACTTCTAAATAATCTCTTTATTCCTTTAAGTAAACTAAAGTCCCATTCTTTATTCAACACTGCCTCTTCATTGCCTTTTTGGATCCTTTAAAAGACATTTTTCTCAAATGTTTTTTATTACACTGGGTGCCAAATCCTTCCTGAATGATGTAATAATCAAGCACATTTCCTGCTTTCGAAACAAGATGATCATAATTATTCCCCATTCAAGGAAGTGTGTAATGCAGGAGGCCTGTTCTTACCTTAACTGAGATTGCAGCTTAGCGCCTTTGGTGACAAAGTCCTCCCAAGCAGGGTAACTCGCCTACAGAACAAATAGTGAGAGAGAAGAAGTGAGGTCAGTCAGGGCAAACCAGAGTAAATCATTACACTGTACCAACAGCTCATCTGGTGTCCATCATCAATATTACTAGTTTAAAAGACAATCTATTATTACTGCCTACATTCATATAAACCTATTTGAAGTATTCCAGATGTGGATAGGCCCTAAAGTTTAATATTTAGAGTTATGAGTTTACTGAAATCCCTAAAAAAAGTGCATGAGAATGAAAACTTTCTGAGATCACATGATAGGAAGCTGTCATTGGTGTACACTTGTGTTTATACCAAAAACAACCTAGGCAACAAGTTTTCACAAAGTGACTGGTCAACTTTGACAAATAGGCAGACAAGAGGCAACAATGATGAATTATTGAATTAAACATGATGCAATTAAAACACGTTGTCACATCAAACAACTTTGCTGACTATCTGGTTGTGCCACAAATGCAACAAAGAATTTAATAAATAGACTAATTACATGACTACAAATTAAAAGAGGTACAGAATGCATTGCTCAACTGAATGTCATTTAAACCAGGTACAACATTTCCAAACGTTTAATCGTGTAGTCTTACGTCACTCAAGTTGTAATTTCACAGCATCACAGACTAAATCACAGACTACTAGCATAAATCAGAATATCTTTTGGTTTCGTCTTGTTTTCTCAGTAGTCTCTGTCTCAGTAATCAAAGTCTTCCTTGCCGTAATGTTTATTAAAAAATCTAATCCAAATCAAGCTAATTCTATTTGCAATAACGGGTATCAGTAACAGCTGATCCTGATTACGGAAAATCTCCAAAAATGCTGACTGCTCTATATCCACAAATAGCATAAACATACTTTATAAAATATAAAAAAAAATACACCTATAAATTGCATTGGTGAAACGTTATCTGCCACATGATGTTTCAGTTTACTTGAAATAAATCCAATGGTGAAGCAAGTGACAAAGACAGGGTTCAAAAATGTGAAAAATCTCCATTACAGCAGATGTTGCTACATGTTGGCCCGCTTTGTTTTTGAGCCCGAGATACACTGCTCTGATTAAATATACATTTCATAACTTCACAGTTGTTACATTTTGCCCCCTTAAATACCTTTAATACAGTTAGCTACTATTTGCAGTGAAGCTAACTACTTTAAAAAAAAAAAATGTGTTTCTCCAACACTGCGAATAATAGTATTAATTAATAGTATTAATGCAGTGACACAATAAGCACAAATCTGCATAATTGCGCTCAGTTGTTCCCTCTACAGATGAAAAATAAAGCAGGTCTTCCAGCTAATCACTAAAAATAAGCATACCAGGAAATGCTTTATGAGAAGGCCATAAAATATAATTGCCCTGATGAAGTTTACAGTCTTCGGTCTTGTGGGAGTCAACAAAATCTCTCAGCATTTAAAGCATGTGATCAGTATAACGCTTCTTCCATAATTGAACTCAAATGTGAGGTCATGTGATGATACAAGACCAAGACATATACACTACCGTTTTTGAATGATCAAAACAGAAGAAACTCACAGCTCCAGATATAATGCACCTTTTCTTTTACTGTATACAGCAGGGTTCACCAATCTCGGTCCTGGAGGGCCACTGTCCTGCAGAGTTTAGCTCCAACCCCAATTAAACACACCTGAACCAGCTAATCAAGGTCTCACTAGGCATACTAGACACTTTCAAACAGGTGTGTTAGAGCTGGTTGGAGCTAAACTCTGCAGGACAGCGGCCCTCCAGGACCGAGATTGGTGAACACTGGTATACAGTATACATGCATATGCAATGCATATCATCATTATATAAAGAGGAAATATGTATGCACTGTATGTTAAAAAAAATGTAATTTTAACATGTTTATAAGACCACCCAGAAAATGTGATTTTTGCATACATGTGGTTTGAGTTGTTCCTACATTTGTTCGTAAATTTAGAACAAGTTATTGATGAACCACGATTTGTTTGTGAAAACGTTCATATACTGTTTCTGTATTTTTGATCAAATAAATTTAAGCATAAGAGACTTCTTTAAAAAAAACAAAAAAAAAACAATATACATATAGAAAAAACTCTTTATCTGCCAGTGATTTCAGCTAATGTGAACAATAAATAAACAAACTTTTGGAACTCAATAGATGTTTATTGGAATATTGAGGATAGAGTCAATATTGCCCAAATGTACAACGACTTAAAGACTTTGTAAATAAATGGAAAATGTTATTATTTACCAGGACAGACTGTATACATAATATACAAGTTTTTCTTCCAATAAATGTAATATAAATAAGCTAAGAAATTAAGTATAGTCTGTGCCAGATAATGGTAAATAAAACATTAATCCTGGGTATACCTGGATGATATACTTTCAAATTGTTTATAATATTAGATTTCTTTAACAATTAATGCTATTAAAATCATTTAAAAATGTAGCTAAATGCTAATACTAACATGCACTAGAAACAGTGTGCTAATGCTAACACGGACTGAATGCAAACAGAGTTTAACGTCTTGCACATTCAAAACAATATCTTGCCCATCTAGTGCATAGTGTAAATTGAGAATTGAGACACAGCCTTATTTTATATAGCAGCTCCTTCTGGAGGCCATAATTACAGAATGTATAGTTATCACAAAGTATGCATCTCATAGGAAACTAGTGACCATTATTTGTACACATGCCTTCAGGGCTTTCCTGAGTCTGTCAGAAACTTAAAAGGACGATCCACCCATAAGAACCCTCCTACCAAATCTGTCCTGTGAACCATTTCCTTTTCAAACTCTCAGTTCTTTTCCCCTCGACTCTCAGGAGAGGACCTGTCCTGTGAAGCAGCCCCCCCAGAGTTTTGCTTTCAACCGCATGAAAGAAATATATGATCATTTCCTGTCTTCGATCCTTCTCATCTTTGCCTGTTGCTGTGGTAAAGAGGAGGTGACACAGAGAGCGGAGGACGAAAAGAGGACAGAAAACCTGTTGGTCCACTGTATCAAGTGACAAAACAGACACGCGTATATAATACAGCAGGCAGAGGTTGCAATGAGGATCAGTCGCTGAATTTCAAATATAAAAAACGGCATCCCTTGTAGATGGTTTCTTTGATTAATAATAAATGTTTTTAATAACATCCCCCCTCTTTAACAAGGACTCAAGGGAGACATGCCATAGTGCTGTAAACCAACAACACCCTAATGATCCACATACTGAGCTACGAAAGGCTATTCCTTTCAAAAACATCAGCTATGGCAAAAAGATCTGCAAAACCTGACTATGCTTTTCAACTAGATGGTAACAATAGAGAGCTAGAAGACTAACTAAATGAAATGAATATTATAGCACAAATAAATTGTACAATTAATATTATCATGAATATTATAAGGGCACTTATCATAAGGGAATAATTTCAGCAATTTTGCATGACTGTGTATAGCCACAGAAAAAAAAAAAAAAGCACACTTAACTTAAGCTGCACTTGTCTACACACCAATGTACACACCTTTGTATTAAAACTGCCAAACCAAGTGGCATTTAGTACACAAACGTATAGTCGGACATGTTCACAAGTCCCTGAGGTCCACATCCAAGTCAAGTCTCTGTTCTATTTTTGTTTTATACTTTTAGTTCTTTCAGCCAGTTGTTATTGTAATTAACGGTGTTTTGAAATATCAAAACTGATTACTTCTTTGAAATAGTCTAATAAAGCACACAAAGTATATCACTATATTTGTATGTATGTATGTATGCATGTATACATGTATAATATTATATTACATTACATTATACTAAGCTTGTGCTACACAGTGTTCAGCCGCACACCAATTTCATCACTTGCCCACCGCGGCACCATTGTTTTGATTTTTTATAGTAATAAAAATCATTTAGGCTAGTTCAGTTAGAGAACAGACACTACAATTAAAAACTGAACACGTCTGCTCAATTCAGCGTGAGCCGAACGGGAACGAGAGTCGCAGCACAGATCAGCAGCAGGAGTCAGATTTCATTCATCAAGTGACGAAAGTGAGGACTGACGACTGACAAGACGATTGTGGAAGATTTGTTTTGAATATAGCCTATTTGGCAGTATTTTGGATTAAAACCCAATGCTAATTGGGAACCTGCAAACATAATCGTAAAGAAGAAGAATAAACCCACCATTCAAGCAATTGCCGCTAATTCGACACGGCTGCATGGACATTCATAAGCGATATAAAAGCCAGGTGGAAAAGAGGGAAAAACTCCAATGTCACCAACCAGTCATCACACAGGAGCATCAACATGAGAGAGAAAAAAAAAAAAAAAACTATGCTGTGTATTTTGAGCTATTTGAGTTTCCCTAGTTTCCTGTAGTTCTCAAGAAATGATGGGTAATGTAGTCTTCCAGTGAGCGCCAGCTGTTGCCTCAGAAAAATGTCTCAGAAATGTGAAGTTAGTTCTGAGAAAAGTTCAGAAGAGATGAGATCTTCTTTAATACTTTCTTATCTAAACAATGACATTTAGATATTTTAAGTATTCCTTAAGTGTCACTGTCAAATACTCAGATTGGCCACCCAACTCTTTAACATTGTAATCAGCCACTGAAAAACCCAAATGGGTTAACCACTACTGAACATCATAAAGCACTCCAAACTGCTTGAGTCATAAAGTCTCTCATTAGCACAAGCTTTGCATGTCAGTAATAGGCACCTGTGCGTGCATATGAGGGTGTGTCTGCTTTAGCTGGCAGAAAGGGTGTATCCAGTATGTGTGCGTGCACGTGTACTAGACGTACGAGTGTCTGGCGAGCTTTAAACAGGTTGTGTTTCAGAGGTGATTCACAGGCAGGCCTGTGCAGGGTACATTCAATACTTACTCATGACGGGGGGATTGTGGGATGGTGGAGAGGGGGAAGGGGGACGTCCTGAAGCAGGAATGTGCACAGGCAGGCAGCTCCTCAGCTGTAGACTGGCGTCATCCCAAACGGGGAGGACAGAAATCATTAGTTTCAGCAATACATCTTAAGCTGCCACACAGCCTGGCTGATGTCAACAAGAAGTGTTGAAGCCTTTTAATGATCGGGGTCCAGCAGGACTAAACCCTGGGTGGTTGAGGGGAAGGAATGCAAAATGGCTGCAAAACAGCTTGGTTCACACCAAGGACGATAACTAAAACGCTAAAAATATATTTAAAAAAAAAAACGGTTCTAAAAGTAAAAGAATAGCAGATCCACACCACAACTATAATGATAACAGCACAGATAGATAATACCATTGGAATCCAATTATTTATTTTATTTTAACAAAAACACTGACAGCCATTCAGAATCCATCCTGCCTGCCTATCGTCATAGTTATCATCATTACAGTTTTCATCTTGGTGTGAACGGGCCTTAAGTCACTTCAAACGTAAATCTAAGGGATTTGTTTAGCCGTTTTATCATGCGCCAGGCAAATCGTGAAGTAAAAAATACCACTGCACCTCACCATGCTGCATGATTTGAGCTGTCATTCATGTCTGAAGCTCATAAAGCAAGGTCAAGTGAAATTCTGGGTTAAATATATCGCTAATTAGCTCACTATATGCGTTACATCACGATTCAAGACATTGCAACTGAAACTGCAAACACTTCGCTTCACTTTTGTCCTGTACGATATCTCATCAGTGGCTGACTACGCTTATTTAGGCAACTTGCTATTTACATTAATTCAACTATAAGAAAGTATGAATGTACACATTTATTAAAACACACACACACAATGATCTAAAGTTTTCATGCAATATACCAATATATTACAGTATTTGCACCATACTTAGTGAGCACCAACCTATAAAATCTGGTTTCCAAATTCGTAGTTGTAGGAATATGCAATAAAATGCAATTTTGTTGGAGTGATTAGCACATATTATGGCTTCTCAATAATGGCAAAAATCATAATAACAATTATTTTGGTCAATATTGAAATCACGATTATTGGTGGATTGTTGATTATTTCACAATAGGGCTGGGCAATATGGTCAAAAATATTATATCATACGATATCGATATTTATCTAGAAATTCATTTGAATTTAACATTAATGGGGAAAGAAATGCTTCCCACATGTTTGTTAGACCTTACTTGAGAATGAATGTAAACATGTTTGTTCACAATTAAACTCCACAGAGTAGCTATCTTTTAATTAAGGGCCCCATGAAATCCATTTTATTTTCCCCTAAATTCTGTGTTTTCCATTGTATTTTTTGTTGTTGTTGTTGTTTTGAGGAAGATCTAACAGTGGTTTTCAGAGAAGTAATAGCCTATAACAATTTTTCTTTTATAATGAAATGTAAAATAACACTGCAAAGTCTCACATTAAAGCTTAATGTAACCTTATTAAAGCTGCTTAAGTTATTCAGTCAAGATCAGGGAGTGATTTTCCTTTGTCATTTGTTGTTTGATTATCATTAATGACAGACTTCAGCAATATACTGTTACACGTTTGCTTTCTCAACTGTGTATATTTACTTGATTACGTGAATACTCTACAAAAAGGCATTTTGACATTTTTGGATATACGCAACGCATTTAGGCATTTATCCTAAGTCAATTTGCTTATCCGCATTCGGCTCCGACTCAAAGTGCGCACACAGAAAGCTGCCTGTGAAATAGTGCCTTTTTTGTGGCTTAATGCTTTTTTTAATAACACTGTTTAATATCAAACATGTACCGCAGTTTAGACTGCAGGTGAATATGGCCCAAATCCAGTTTTTTTTCTCAGATGTAACACAGATCTGTTTTTGTCATGACAGTGTGAATGGCACAAACCACATGGAATGTGATCATTTGGGCCGCTTCCATGTATGGAATTGCACGTCTGTAATGCGACCTCAGTCTGAACAGTCAGTCATCAGAATTCATGCGACTTTTACGTCACTCTAGAGACACAATTCAGCGCTCATGGGAGAGTCACTTCAAAGATTTTACAAATCCGAAGTTATTCGAGAGGTAGTCAGTGAAGGACAGTGATGTGTCAGAGCTCAAGTATTTTACAGTGACAGCTCTATATACAAGCAAAACACGATGGCTCGTATCATAAATGTTTAAAAACTGCTCTCTTTTTCCGCATCCTCGTCTTTGTTTTTTTACATTGCCTGCGCATAAATTCGCTGGCTTCCGCAGCAGATCACACTATAAATAAACGCATAGACTAATCACTTACTTTAATGTCCTCCGTGTTTACTTCTGTATGGCAGCGAGCTGCGTGACGTCTCTTTATCGTTCTTTTGCGCATACGGGTCAGTTCGGGACCATGATCTGTTTCACACTGGAATCTGATATTGGCCACATTTAAAACAAACAATGTAAACAGCGATACAAAAAAATCAGATCTGAGCAATAAATCGGAATTGAGCACTAAGGCTCACGGTGTGAACGTAGCCCAATTTAGCTGATTTGGATGTTAAGATTGGGCTTTTAGGGAGGAAAGAAAGCACGCTGAGGAAGGTGAAGAAAGAAATGCGGGACGGAATGCGGAAGCGACACAATAATCGTAGGCCATTCGTAAGTGAAGCCGATTCAAGCAGTAAGTGAAGACTCGTAAGTGAAGCAGATTCAAGTCCAGCTCACATCCTCACTTTCTTCTCTGTGCTTTTTCTAATGCAATAAAAAAATTATTTTGTGCAGCACTTTTGTCCATTTTCATGCTTGTTCTAACCATAGACTGTAAAAAATATGGACAAAGCGTCTAAGAACGGTTTTGAAGTCGTTTATGGGGGGTATGGGTGCGCCATCTTGGAAAATCTTGGGAAATCCTAACCCCGCCCACCTTCTGGCCAATCCATATATGGGTAAAGGACGCGAGTCCGGTTATTCTGCAAATGGAACAGCGCGCGTCACTCAGCTCGCTCTGCTACTCCGGTTATCTCTGTATGTATATTTTAGGCAACAATAAAAAAAAAAAAGTTATAAAACACCACACTGCCTCTTTTCGTTTTTATTTAAAGAAATCTTAAACATTATAGCCACACAAATGTGGTTCAGGCAACGTGTATTGATTATATTCACTGCATATAACGTTAGCCTATTTATAACAAAACGAAATATAAAACTGCCTCTTTTCGTTTAAATATAATATAAAAATATTAAACATTTTAATATGGTCCAGGCAATATGTGCATTTGTACTAAACAACAGATGTTGCAGTAAACAACATTACAGATCATCTTCGTTGTATTAAAATTTAAAATGACAAAACTCAACCCAGTCTCTTTTTTGTTAAATTTCAGTTTTATCAATATTAGCCATTAGCCAAAAGTATAAGTAAAAGGTACAAGAAGCTATACAAATAAAGCAAACAATTCAGTCAAACATACAAAGTCAGCGCTCTAGTCTAACCATACAACGGTAAAGTTAAATAGCTTATAAAGTTATGAAATTTCACTTAACTTAGCCCTCAGCCAAAACGATTGGCCAGGGAACAAATTATAGATTCACGAGACCAAAAATCGCCCGTTAGATATACACAAGACGAATTATATCTCATGTTTGACCACTACAGAGACGCCAGAGTCAGCGGCAAACGTCAGAACGACTAGCCGAGGATAGGCTGTTCCAGGCGGGGTACATGAGCGCCGAGCGCCCGGTGATCGCCTGCATCTCACAACCTGGATAAAATTTTCATAAATCTTTATAAATAAACCACAGATTTGAGCTTTAAACAACTACATTCTCACCTGAAAAACTCTTAAAACTACATTTCATGATACAAAAACAGTAGTATTATATTTCAACTGTATATTAAAAAATGGCGCTTCTTATGTTGTCATTCTCCTTGGCGCAGCCTATGCTCGTTATCAGCTGTCAATCAAAGTTAACCACGCCCTTATTTGGCATACATTTTATGTCTAAATACTATCTAAACTAACGAGTTAGAAAAAAAATTCACCCCCCTCACAGCTGTCAGGCACTCGGGAACCTATCGAAAAATACAATAAAAGTCCATGGGACCAACCTGTAAAAACATGAATTTATGCTGTGAAAACGGACATTTTAACATGGGGTCTATGGACATTTGCTCCCTTTTGGGACCTGCCCCTAGCGAATTTTCGATGTATTGCAGTTTTTCGCACTTCCGGGTAGGCTTCATTTTTCAGATTAGAATGTTGCCCCTTGGTTCTAACGCACTTCAGCATATAAAGCGTTAACATACTATGTGTGACGTCTCAGGATAAGGGTACAATCTTTATCCAGCATAATCTGATCCCAGTTCAGCACCTTATTAAAACAGTGCAACAGAAGGGGAACACTCTGGGGTTACCTGCTGTCCTCCTGTCAACTCGTGAACCCTACAAAGACACATTTCTTCACCAAGGTCTGTGTATTATGATAGAAACCAATCTTTCACAGTATTTTTGCAGGTGGAGCTGGAATTCTGTTGTGCTATCCTTCTCTCCAAATAAATGGAGGTGTCCAATAATACCTACAAACACGCTGGTCCAGTAAAGATCACACGGTACGGGGCAAAGGAATCTTTCACAGGCATTGCGTTTCATTATTCAATGGATAGTTCATCCAAAAATTAAGATTTAATTAATCTTCATTTACAGATTTTGGGTCATTAAAAGCTACATAGCCTAATTATAAAGAAAATGAGCCCTTTATTATATTTCTATGGAAATGATACAATGCACATTAAAACCACTGTTGCTTTAAAATATATTACTATTGCATGACAATTAATCATCATCAGACAAAATTTCATAACCATGACTGATTTATTATCTTTTTTTAACTGAACTATCCCTTTGATTACGTGCAGCTGTTAAGAGAGCATGTGCTACTTTTCTGGTAAACAAAAATAGACAATTTCTTCAGAACACAAACTTGTCCTTTTGAAAGAGAAGAGCTATAGGCCAAGCGTTTGATATCACCGAGAAGCAGAATCACAGACTGGTCTGGATTCATCGAAAAAGAAAAAAAACTCTAAATGATGTGAAGGAAACATCAAGTCATGTGCATTCCAGAAAACACCCGCTTCAATCCATAAATGTCAAGCTATGAAGCAAAAAAAAAAAAAAAGAATCCATCAAGGTTCAAGATGTTAACCGAGCTCACATCACTCACTACTAAACTACATATACATTCAAAAAGCATCAATACTTTATTATTTCTGAAAGAAAATATATGTGCATTAGAACAGTTTCAAATTCATAGAAGAAACAACTTGCAGCTTAACTTTATTTTTGATCAATGACAATTTATATTTGCACTTTAGGCTTTTACAGCCTACGCTTAAATTGAGGGCTGTCAATGCAAGTGACATTTTACATAAGCAAGCAGCAGCCTGCGAAGTACTTTACATGCATTATTTTAAAATTATCTAAAATAATGTACTAATGTAGTGTGCATATAGAAATGTAATAGTGTGATTCCCCTATATAGCCTACCTGACATCTGGAATCTGGGAAGAGCTAGTTAGTCCAGCCTATTTAGCCTAAGTAATAGTGTTTGAGCTATGCACTTTTGTATTGTTTGATTTCGAGCTTACATTAAGTGCTCGATTGCAAAGCAAACTAACTAAAACTCTCTGCTTCATGAACTTGGACATCAGTGTACACACTAAGGTTGGAGATATTTATTGAGTACTAAGAGGCCAAAATGTAGCCTATGCCCTGCAGCTGTTTTTCTGTGAATCATATCTTTACATGTACGCAAATCCATGCACGCACACACACAAAATCATGGGGATATCCTGCACACTTCCCCCTTCCTGTGAATCAAGTGGCCTATTTCCACATTAACAGCATCCATACAAATTGATAGCTGGACCTTGCCAAAAAAAAAAAAAACTGCTGGTCCATTCATTCACTTTTGCTACTGTGCCATCACATTATACATAACATTATTTATTTATTATCATACATTTTATTATATTTTAATGACCATATTTTGTAATGTGCCCAAAATGAGGGCACCCTTAGGTACAGAAAAACTCCACACATGATATCCACAATGCTTTTCTGTGCGTTTGAAACACAATAAACCACATTAAGTGACAAGTAAGATACATAAACAAACCAGACTTCCTAATAGAAATCCTTTCAGGAAAAAATAAATAGAAAATGCTTTAACTTACTGAATGCATAACTGTGGAAACTGTCTAGATATTGATATCATGAATAAAGTCTGAGTCAGATTTGAGCCATGTTTATAACAGGATGTGACACACACTATGCCTCCTGCTCTCCTGGGCAGGCACACACACACACACACCACTGCATTACAACACATTATCAACTAAGCAAACAATTAGTAAGTTATGATGATGAACAAACAGTCTTTGTAAACATAAAACATGAAAATGCTCTACAATACATTAAAAGTCCAGTGTTTGACAATGTTCCTCAAAAGTCTTCAGATCTCCTTCAGAAGCGACAGTTATTGAAGCTTCACCAGTTAGTCACCAACACTTCTGTTAGAGATCAGAACATAACTTACCACCGCATGTGCTGAGACTGTTAACTAGAACTTCTGACAGATGACAAACTGAGCCGCCACATTTTAGTTAATGGATTGACTGTCAACTAGGTCAGGTAATAGCACAATGAATACTATAGTCATACACCAACATATGCCATTTGGGACATAAACCAGTGTTTTTGAAGTCCCCTGATGTGCCATTTAAACACTTTATGAATATGATTTTGCCATGGTTCTGCCATCATAACATCACTGCAATAGCATATTATGGTAATATCGTATTATTGGAAATGGTGCTTTAATACCAACGTTTGTGGACATGTACCATTGTATATGGATCTTGCAATAACATTGCATCAAAATACCACAGTACTGAAAGACATGTACCGTGGTATTTACATAGTACTTCAAAGCAAAATACAGGCCTAGTAGTACCATAGTATGTTTTTCAGTAAATGATTATAATTAGAAAAATACCATGGTGCATGTCTAATTAGCCATGTAAATATCATGGTACTTTAATGTTAGTGTGACAGCAGTCCCTTTGAACATATCCATCATGAAAGCTGGAATAACCTGATATTTTGACTTTTTTACAAATAACCTAAATGCATACTAGTCTTTTTAACGAGTAAATGCACTCATATATCCGAGATAATAAGCGTAAAGAGATGTAAATGATGATTTGAAGACGCCGCACATCACAGGGCGGCTGGATTCACATCTATCAGCAACCGGCCAACCACAGAACTGTTGCCAACCCTCCAAAACAGCTGGAAAATAACTTATTCTGAGCCTTTTTACAGGCAGACTCCAAACCCACACATGATGTTGGGGGGGAATCAAAGCATCTGGTTTGTTATTTTAATCCGAGAAGGACTCACCTTCATGTCGTTCATGATGATTTGGAAGAGCCCTCCCAAAGCGCTGCACTCCTTCTCCATTCCCGCATCCATTTTACCACCCCAAAAACACACGAGCAGCGTTGACACTTATCCTCCTTATGAAAGCTCGTCTCGAAACCCGCTGTCAGTATCTGAAGGGTGCAGTACGAGGCTGTATGTGAAGGTTATCGTGTGAACAAGGCAAATGAGGATAAATTAACGCAAAAATGGAAAGTGTTATTCCGCTGATTAGCTTCCCGGCGCAAGTAAACTAGTCCCGGCCACGCAAATTACTAAACGTCTGAAAATACATCACCACGATAAAAGTGGATAAAAAGCCTAACACGGGATTTTTTACAATAAGTCTCCAGGTCAAAAAGGTGCCACGTAAGCACAGGTAAACCCGCATGAAAAACTGACCGTTGAAAGTCTGCGCCGAAGTAACGTTACCTGGCTCGGCGTTTTCAAAAGCTTGGCTCTGCTGGATCGATAGTCACGTTAGTTTAGATCGCGACAACCGCCGTGTTTTTTATTCCTCATGGTTTCATTCAGTCGATCCAGCCGCTGATATGTCCTTAATAGTGATGATATTGATCGGTTGCAGTTTGAATAAGGCTTTCCGGTGAAATTAATACGGCAAAACCTAACTAAAGTTTCGACTCCTGATAGATTCCACAGAGCGAGTGGTAAACATTATTCACTCCTGGCTCACTCTCTCTCGCGCTTTCTAGCCCGTTTGTGTGGATCAGCAGGCGGACGAACTCGAAAACGGGCGGAGCATGAGCACTTCGGATATCTTCGTGCTTTTTCGACAATGTTACTTTTGTCATCGACAGATTTGTTGACATGACATTTTGATAGAATATATAGTATTCCTATATCTTATATAGTAGCATTTTTCTGCTACTAAATTTTTCTGCTATATATATATATATAATTAAAAAATTTCCCCAAGTTCTTATGTAGGCTATAATACATATTTTTTTATGATCTTAAATAGGTATTTAGATATTTAGAGACAATATGAAATACGTACATTTACAAAAAAAAAAAATTTCACAACACAGGACTATTTAAGACACAAGAACAGGTACAAACAAAAATGTGATTAAAACTTGTGAAAGGCCAGGGTAACCAGCTTGCATCACCTACGAAAACAATAAAAATACATTTCCCCCTTATGAATATAAATAAAATTCCATCAAAACTTTTGATGTTGAATAAAATTGTTTAATACAATTTATTTGTTTATGTATCTATATCCATTTTGTTCTTTTAAACCATTTTATTCAAATGGTTTAAAATATTTTTTATTTTATTTACCTTTTTTTTTAAGTTTATTTTGAGGGACCTGGTAAAACCTGTTAAAGAAATGTAGTGGATTACTTATGACTGAATGCTGTCCACAAGGTCTTCCTAAGCATTTTATTATATGTACTTTCCATAATGATAAACCAGAATAAACAGAGCTACATCCTGTTACATTTATCTACTCACAAGAGAGCTGGTTTTCAAGGATTCATATCACATCTATGAGTCAGCATCATTGTAATCTTGCCCAGCCTTGTGCTGTTACCTGACATAACGAAAGGAGCCCACCTTTCGGCACAGTGTCTCATAGCAACGCAGACGTGATCAATTTAGCATCCCGCCATCAGTCTAGTGGCCTCCTGTCTCTCTGCCTGAGAGGAGAGGTCACCTTGTTCAGCAGTCTGCAGTGGGCTTCAGTTCCCACAGCTTCAGCTTCATGTGCCCACTCACAGCACAAACACATAAACTCACAAAGCTCATGGATAGAGCATTTAACTCTGGGTTTTTAGGGCCCATTTTAAGCGTTGCTATGAAAACAAACAGGTCAGTTCACATGAATTATAATTTTCAAAATCACTCACAAAGGATTATTAATGATTTTTTGTTTGCAGTTCTCCCTGATTAGAAGGAAGGTGTTTTTTTAGAAATCATTTATAGAAATTGCTCTCACAATAAGCAATGTATGACTGATTAAATATTTTAGAGTTGAGCCTAAGTATAACAAACTTACATTACATTATATTCAGTAATGAGTTTTTAGCATGACGGCACTGGAACTAAAGATGTACTTTATAGCTGTAAAAGGCGCTTGCTACCATCTAATGGTGAAACTTTAGTAATGCAGTAGTGCTTGCATAGCAGAAATAGGCTGTTTACGATGAAATACCAACATATTGTACATTTTAATGTACAGTATTTGCTGTATACTGTGTATGGGGTTTTACAGTCAAAGACCCAGAACCAGATATGATGAAAGAAGACCCGGAGTCAGAATTATAATAAATTAAAGAAAAGATTTATTGAAGATAGTTTGCAGTTTCATCAGCAGAAGTCAGCTTCAGTACTCACAAAGAGTTTGTAGGCCACCCAGTTTACAGTTACAAAGACCACAGCAGTTATACCCTTCACCGAGGTCTAAGCTACGTCCTTGCTTCAGGTTTCTGATTGGCTGAGAAACTGATAAACATAGTAATTTCCCACACATATACAGATAGACTGAAGCATATCTACATCGATTATGCAGCTGACACTCGGACCCTGAAGTTAGGCACGTCGTGACCTTCCAATTCTCGGATTTGGGTTTCTGGGTGCTAACATGTCCAGAACAACAACTCAGTCAATCTCCAATAATGGCAGTGGTTCCTTAACCTGCAACCAAGAAGGCTAACACACACACCACCGACACACAGCTTTTCCAAGGTTGGATTTGGCCAGGCTCTAACTATAAACAGGAGTCCTCTTAAAACATCAAGATAATGCGCTCTTTCTCTCAAGGAGAACTACACTTTAGTCTAACTGGAAAGCAAGGCTTTAACTGAGAAAGTTTCCCTTAAACTATAGGATTCATTGACCCCTGTGACCATAGTTGTCAGAGTACCCTAGAAAAACAGATGTATGCATTGACACGAACAAAACATCTTTCCATATTTCATTTCTGGAAGCCAGGCTAAATAAGCATGTTACTGCATTCAGATATCAAATTCAGACAATACATACAGACACAAGTCGCCGTGCTTGCGTCACTCCCTTACCCCTCCTACCAGTTCCTATGGCCACTTGGCCAGTGCGAACGCAAACAGCAAAACCGAGTTTGGGGGAGAGTAGTTCTTAGAACTGTTTAGAAGTGGGCAGTTCCTAGAACTAAGTTCCTTTAACTACTTGGTCGGAAAGCGGCTATATTGAGGTCTAAAGGGTTACAAAAGTTGTAACCATGAGAAAAAACTTGGCACTTTTTAATGCAAACCTTATTTGTCTTTGACCTATTCTTAAAACTTCACAGTAATAATATGGAACTAGCTGTGGAAAGACACATGAAGACACAGTATTGCGTTGTCAAACTCCATTTATTTTGTGCTTTATCCTTTGTGGTGTTTGACTGCAAGAATCAATGTACATAAACTATCCATCATTTTTGTTTGTATTTTTGTATTAAATACCATTTTACAAACATGTTTAATCAGAGCTGCCAGGGATCATAACTTATAGGCAAATAATACAGTAGAATAAGTTTTTAAGAAAAAACAAATGTTGCAATGTTCAGTGTAGAATCGCTTTCTTAAAAAGGAAATAGATATGCATTTTACAAATCTAAAAAAAAAAAAAAAAAAAAAAAGTACAGTTGCTTTATTTATTGCATCAAAGGGTCCTCGAGGCCATGCATTAATCTCATAGGCAAAGTTACATTTGGCCCATGTTAGTTAGCGCAGTCATAAATAAGCTTTTGTTGGATGCATCATTCATTCACATAATGTCATGAAAGATCATTATGTCTGATGCAATGCTGCTGGCTTCAGTCACTGTGTGCAAAGGCCCTCCTGTGGTCTGTTTTGTAAGTGCAGCCTGACCTCACTGAGGTTTGACTTTTGGTTAGCAACAGCAGCACGAAACAAGAACATCTTAAACTTTTCAGAGCCCTAATTCTAGACAGTCAAGTCAAGTTTGCTGGTATAACCAATGGACTCACTCCAGGTGTATGCTTTACTTGGGAAGGCAATGTATGGAAGACAAAAATTTGAAACGATACAATGATCTTTCTGATTTTTTAGGTCCACTAAGATTTCTACATTCATCAAAGAAGACAATACAAGCGTCAGTACCAGTATCGATACAACCGCAGCATTTGCTTGGCAAAGATTCGTTTTCCGTTTTCCTTACATGAAGAAAATGTTAGATTTGAAAACACGGCAATTACAAACATTAATTTGGCACAGAACACGAGTAGTGTTTCGTAAAAGCAGCCATGCACAAATGAATCCCTGAAGTCAAAGCACCATGTGTCCGTAGACTTGTGTAGATTAATGTTTAGGCCTGGTTAGTTAGCCATTAACTACACAAATCTGTGTCAGTGCATTCGCAGTCTGCATGCAAGCACTTGCAGAGGGATGTCGGAACGGTCTTGAACCGTTCAACGTCTGGTTCATTCATGTCAGTCGGAGCAGAACCACTGAGCACTTTCCGATAAGTGGGGCATTTCTGAAAGATTTTGGAAGTATACATAAAAATCTAATTTCACACAAGTCTTTTCATGATTCCAAGGTGCAGTTGGTCAGTTGAATATTCAATAAGCTGGTTTTGCAATGTTCTGTCGCACTTTGTCGTTTTGTACTTTGTTTACGGGCGATGTCACATGCAATAGCCAAAGCTCCGCCTTTCAGGAACCGCACAAAGTTCTCACCCACCAGTGGACCCATGGCATACATCCCTGGCTCCTTCACGCTCTCATATGTGTACGGATCCACGTCAAACGGGTTCCTCCGACAGCTGATTGGCTCTTCTGAGTCCAACCCCAGTGGGCGACCATGTTCTGGGAGGAATGACAGGTTGGGATGGGCACCAATCAAAACGAGTGCCATTGAGACTTGTAGCACTGTCTGTTGCCCTCCCTCATCCTCTAGCACACACTTGCCATCAGGTCTGAAGGCAACCACACGGTGCTTTGGGTAACTGAGGTAACCAGGGTAACTGGTATATGGGCTGGTGTTTTCAGCAGGTGAAGTAAGAGCTTGGTTGGACAGATTAACCTCCGTCTCACCCACTTTGTATTGCTGTTGGCTCATCATTTGGTGCACTTTGTGGTACTCAGGGTAGAGGAGTTTGGGCAGTTGGTTGAAGATAAGTGCCGGATCGGTCACAGGTCGCCTAAAGGCGTGATATACAGGTGTGTTCAAGTGGTGAGCCGCGAGAACGGCATCTGCCGCCGTCAAGCCAGCACCAACCACAAGAATTGGCTCGGAGGCATGGTCCAAACGGCCTGAGGAAATGGCGGCCTCCAGCTCCCAGAAGCTGTGGCACACGAAGGAAAGGTTTTCGCCTTCCACGCCGAGACGGGCTGGGATGTCGTGGGTTCCTGTGGCAAGCACCACGTTCTCTGCATATACGCAGAAAGGGACTTCAATTACTTCCTTTCCATCATCACCATTTGCGCTTCTCTGGAGGCCTTCGATCTTCCAAACGGAGCAGTCAGATTCAAGGGAAACCCGAGAGAGTGAGGTTACGGTGGTGCCGCAAGCAAAGCTCCTCTCCAGACCCATTTTAGTCACATAGTGCTGGTAGTAGGACGCAATCTCAGCTGGCGTGGCCCGGTCGTTACGTAAATTTCTACACGCACAAAACACACAAATGTTAGATGATCAGTTTCATCATTTTGGTCATTTCAAACTTCATGAACTATGTGTTATACTTGTGTTGCCTCATTTATTCACAAAAAAAGCACCATTTGCAAAAATTATGACTTTGGTTGGGCTAGATTATGTTGAGTAGCTCAAACAAACGTAGCAAGATTAAAAGCACCACAAAGCCACGGTATATACAGTTTTAGCTGAATTTAACATACTTAGTTATATTATTCACATTATGTTAGCAAAAGAGAAAATATTTTTACATAGAAAAAAACTAGAGAGGAGCTGCAAGTCCCCTTATAATTTCAGTTTAGTAACTAACAGTGCAAGAATATTATTTTCATATTTGTTTCAAATGTATGCAAAGAATCTTCTTTGGGAATTTTGTATGAAATGTGAGCTCATTATTCTCTATGCTGATTTCATAAAGGTTTTATTTTCGTACTTTCGTTTATCTCTCATCCAGTCCTTCAACTTCAAACCAGGAAGTTCCATCCAGTTAGCCAAGCTGAGAGTCAACATTGAGCCCTCCATTGCCTGCCGGCAGAAAGAACAATAAACAATAACGTCACATCTTGATATGAAGCAGGCAAAGCACAAGAATAACATCTGATCAAACTGGTACAAAAATTCAATAGAAGTTGCTTTCAGACATGCAAACATTAAATCACATGAGTGCTTTTCCCACAGGGATGTCCTTCTGTATTAGGGTGAACCTCATGAAACCTCTTGAACATAGTCATATGTTCACAAGTCACAAGTCATATTTCACCCTATTTCTCATTACTGTAATAAGTCTAAACATTTTACTTCTGTTTCTTTTATAGTTTCTTCTATGCTTAATGGTGATTCCATTTAGATTAATTAGTAATACAGACATTTTAACTATATTACAGTAATGTATACAATAAACTAATACATTTATAATGTAATCAGCAAACTTTAAAGGCAGTCCAACAAATACTGCCCAAACATAACTCATATAATATACAACAAATACTATCATGACTTTTTACGTTTATTTTTGATGTGAAATGATTTGTGACATTCAAATAAACAATGATACGGTTTCCTGTAAAAGTGAACAATATGAGCGCTGAGATAAGAAGCCAGAAGAATTTTAGGAGTGGTTACTTACATGCCAGGCCCCTCCAGGTGGTCCCTTTCCCAGTACAAGGTGAGGAGTGGCCCTTTCCGGCTCATGTCGCCATATCAGTGGGGAAGCGCAATCCACCCCAAAGTCGCCATCTGGAAGGAGGAGGGCATCGAAGAGCACAGCCACAGGGTTTGAGGAACGGCCCTCCACACCTTCACACAGGTACTCCAGATTCTACATGCACATATTAAGACAAAACAGTTTTTTTTCTGTATTTGAACAAGAATGTGTGCAAAATCTTGTCAAGTATTGTTAATATTCACTAATCCTTGGAACAGACTATAGAGACTTTTGTTGAAAACCACTACAATTAATCACCACTTGTTATGTAAAGAGGTGTGGTAAATGTGTCTTGAGGGTGTGAATGTGTGAGGGTGTTAAATGTGTGAATCACCTGGTCAAGCAAAGACAGATGAGCGTTCTCCGTCAGTTTGTTATGCAAAATTGGGTTGGGATGGAAGCCATTGGGGGAAAGGTAAGGCGTGTATCCCGACAGCAAATAAGAGAGACAAATCCCTGATGGTCCATTACCTGTTAGAAACAAGGCCATGCATGTGAATACTGAATGCTCTAGAATATATTCCCCAGAGAACTTTTCACATCTCAGATGTTTTTTTTTTTTTTTTTGGTGTGAAAATTAAGATGTTCAAACTGAACATCTCTCTGAAATTGGCCAGAGAAGGGAAAGTTCACCCAAAAATGAAAATTCTGTAAATATTTTGGAGAACATGGGTAAAAAATACTATGGAAGTCAGTGGGGCCCATCAACTGTCTGGTTACTGACATTCTTTAAAATATCTTCTTTAGTGTTCAGCAGAAGAAAGAAACTATTACAAGTTTTGAACATCTTCAGGGCGAGTGAATGATGACAGGATTTTCATTTATGGGTGAACTATCCCTTTAAGCAGATAAAGTTTAGAAACTTTCACAGGATAATAGTCTGAGCCTCGCAGTTTTTAATCTAATGGCTGGTAAGAAATATTTAAAAATTTGATTTAAAATTAAATAAAAAAAATGTTTTTTTCTCCAATTAACCGGTCATCAGCACATCCAGACTTTTTTTGTATTTAAACATGGGAAATGTTTTAAACTGAAAGCACTAGGCTACTCAATTATAGGTAGCTGTAATAATTATGAAAGTAACTAAAATTGTGAATATACAAAAATCCAAGGGGTGGTGGATGTGCAGAACATTGTAATCAACAGGCGTACCAATTATGCTTAGCTTTCTGCAGAGTTCTGCATGCCCAGATTCCATTTGAGCCTGTCCATTAGTTAATTTTGGACCTTGGCTGCAATACAACATTTTAAATTGCTCACAGAAGAACAGTATAGATTAAAAAAAAAGATGAAAATGGGAGAAAGAAACAATAGTACAAGAATAGAAATATTTTGGATGCATTTTGCATGTAGAAAAAGAGTTGTGAGTGCTCATGGAAGAGTACTCAGTGAACCCACTTAACCACATAAAGCTTAAAAACAACTAATATATAATGTTGACTCTTACCAATAATGACAACAGGCAGGATATCCTCAGAAAATGTGCCTTTGTTGTACAGCTCCATAGTGGCTCTCCTATCACATGCAAAAAGAGAACAAATGGCGAGCTGCAAAAGCTATCAGTACAACCATAAAACACCCTCCCAGATCGCTACATCCCCTCCCCTTGACCCCTTCCATGATGGTCATTATTACTAATAATAGTGACTAATACTTTCCCCTTCTATTAGATAACCCTATGTAATCTGTATTATAGTAAGGCAGGCTGTAAGCTTCAGACAATAATTATGAATCAACTGAAGTGTTGTTACATAACAGGTATGGCTAGCCGTTTTTTCACCAGTTAAAATGCTAATTTTTATATATCAGGAATCAGATTTCTACTAGTAACAATTGTTTATATCAAGAACAGACATTTGCACTAGTAACCACCACGTATTTATTGATATCAAAAATTATGATTTGTACAATTTTTTGTATTTCTGATATCGATATGTGCAATCGAAATTTCAGAAAGTAAGAAATCTATTCTTGATATCAACAATTGAATTTGAATGACAGGCCATGGTGACATTTAACTAGTGAAAATACAATTACAGATATCAAGAATTAGCATTTAAACTAGTAACAATTTAATTGCTGATGTCAAGAATTCATATCCTGGGAATGAATAAAAAGTCAAAACGTATGGCAAGCCGTTTTAGCTTAAATTGTACCCAGCGTTACTCGTCGTAATTGCATTTTTACTAGTAAGAAGTGAATTAGAGAGCTCTACAATTCTATTCTTACTAGTAACAATTCCAATTAGAGAGCTCTACAAATGAATTTTTACTAGTCATATGTCTCCATTGACTTCCATTCATTTTTAATTACGGAGCTGTACAATTGAATTGTTACTAGTACGAATGCAATTGCAGAGCTCTTTAATTCAATTCTTACAAGTAACAATTTAAATAGAGAGCTCTCTAATCCTATTATTACTAGTAACAATTCCAATTAGAGAGCTCTCTATTTCAATTGTTACTACTAAGAATGCAATTGCAGAGCTCTTTAATTCAATTACAGAGCTCTGCAATTATACATATCTTTGATTCGTTTTTTTACTAGTAATAATTCAATTGTAGAGCTCCGTAATTAAAAATGAATGGAAGTCAATGGAGACATATGACTAGTAAAAATTCATTTGTAGAGCTCTCTAATTGTAATTGTTACTAGTAAGAACTGAATTAGAGAGCTTTGTAATTGTAATTCTTACTAGTAAAAATGCAATTACGACGAGTAACGCTGGGTACAATTTAAGCTAAAACGGCTTGCCATCTAACAGGCACGATTACAGAAGTTCGGTGTAACCATGACTGTGCAGAATTTGTTAAAGTGGCCGTGCCCTCTCTAAAGCTGTTCGCGCCACGGTCGACATCGCTGAGTCATTGCAAGAAAGTTTACCACACGACGTGACACTTTATTTTCTCAAATACACTTTAAATATAAGCTCTGGTCATTATATGCATGTATATCAATATATACATGTATAATGCACGTAGCAGCAGTTTAGAGACTTTTCCCGTTTTCTTGAATGAAGTCCATGGCGTGAGTGGAGTAAGTTACGTGCGACACGTTTTCTGTAATCTGGACGGTTTAAGAGGCTGCTACTGAAAATCAAGTGCATGTCCAACTCATAAAAATGGGTCATTCAAGTTCAACGCTTAGAAAGAGCACGGACGTAGCTTCAAAGTGTGGATGTTATCTCACAGAATTTAAAGGGATAGTTAACCCAAAAATGAAAATGTTGTCATCAGTTACTCACCCTCAAGTTGTTCCAAACCTGTATGAGTTTCTTTCTTCTGCTAAACACAAAAGATGATATTCTGAAAAATGTTGGTAACCAGACAGTTGATGGTGGCCACGGACTTCCATAGTAGGAAAAAAAAAATACTTTGGAAGTCAGCGGCTACCGGGTTAGCAATATTCTTCAAAATATCTTCTTTTGTGTTCAATAGAAGAATTAAACTCACACAGGGTTGTTACATCCTGGGGGAGAATTTTCACTTTTGGGTGAACTATCCCTTTAAGACACATGTAACGGCTTTTTCCCCACTTACTTATCAAACAAGTGAAGTAGGGCACCGTGACAGCGAGCCGCGTGCACAGGTCATTCAAGGAACTAACGTTAAATCGAGGCGTTCTGCGCTTCACAGAATTTTCCAGAGATGACATGCGTTTCCCAGCGACGACTTCGTCGTTTCTCAGTCGCATTTAGCTGGTAGGATGCGCGAATAGCCTGATCAGATGCCATCAGAATACAGCTTTTACGTTAGAATGCAGTTCTTGGGTTGCATTTACGGAAGATTACACGAAAGCCGTTAACCGTCTGATGCGTACGTAACTCAGATGCTTGTGTTACGTGCGCGTGCGCCTTCATAAGCGTGCTGTCCAATGTGTCCAGACCTCTAATGGTCCAGACATGCCCACGAGACGAGACAATTTCAATATCCGACGGACACATTACGACGCAAACACCTTAAGGAAACAAAGATGAGTTATAATGACCTAGGAGATGAGATAAAATATTATGTAATTCATCAAATCACGTTTGGTAATGATGTGATGCGTCTTACATGAACGATCCGTTGCGTTTGTCACGTGACAAATGAGAGAAAGACTCGGAAGGAAAAGTAATTATTTGTGTTCCCTGTAAATTATTTTTGACTGCATCATAATGATTTCTTAATTCAGAAGATCAAGATTGTGTAAGTGGACGGCTTGAATGCTAAAATACACCTACCTTTAATGCAAATATCCCGAGATCCAAATAAGTCACGCTTCACTAAAGACAGCAAAGTCTTGAATGCACAAGCAGAGGCGGCTGCAACGATATTTTAAAACAAAATGTAAAATACACACGTTCCTCCTGACTGTACAGAGAGAAGCCGCACAGTTCCAGCCCACGATACTCGACTCGTTTTATAATTCTTCTTCATAGTCCGTCCCATACGACCCAATCATCGCAAGTGTTACGATATGACGCTTATGATTGGTGCAGTGTGGGGTGACGTATGAGCGTCTTGTAGCTTTCCACTCACTGACAATGATCTCGTCCCTGATTGGCCTGAATCTTGCTGTCACTCTCCACATCAGCCAATAGGCAAACGTAGCGGCTTGAACAGTGTCGCTACCACTGCACCTCCTGAAATGATGACCTTTTTTGGCTCCCTAAACAATTATTTTAGCCTTTATTTTGTACTAACAATGTTTTTTTATTTATGGAACATTCTTTATTCACAAGATTAAATCTCTGAACATTTATTCATTACAGAATTGTAGATTGCTCATGAATGACAGCAATGAGAACTACTAAAGGCTTGTGTATTTTGCTCATATATTTTGTTTGTATATTTTGTAACTGTATCGCTTGGTTTGTTTTGTTTTTAAATCATTTTAATACCCCTGACTCTTCCCATCCCCCCCGTAAATCAATCTCCATATTCTAGTTACATCAACAACATGACATAACATCTAAAATTACATCTGTAAATTACATCATAAATTACACTTGTACACGGTACACTTGTAAATAAATATCTGTATATTCATTAAAACAATTATATATATTTCTACTTCTGTATTATATTACATTATTTAAATCTTTATTTCTTTTATGATGTCTGTATTCTCTTCTGCATTGGAAGCTCCTGTCACCAAAACAAATTCATTGTGTGTGTGACTAAACATACTTGGCAATAAAGCTAATTCTGATTATTATTCTGAACAATTGTTTGTGGTATAACTTGTTCAGGTGACACTCAGCTATTTCCTGTTACTTTCTACGACCCTTTTGTTTTAATTTGTATTATTTTTGGTTTGTACTTCATGTTCAACTTGCTTGTTGTAAAAGTATAGATTTAAAACCTTTAAATCAATGTTCATATTTTAGTTACAGCCTAAACAATAATTGTACGAGACTAGGTGACATGCTAACTAGGTCAGGTTATGCAATAGAACTAAACTTTTGTGTTACTTTCTTTGACCCCCTCCCCCCTCAAAAGGGAAAGAAAGTTTCCATTGTTGGGAGCTAATTACTTAAATCCTCATTCAAGGTCTTTTCTCAGGGGGTGTTTGGGTTTCCATGAACATTTTTGCTTTGTTATGAAAGGATACTTTTTAATACTTAATACTTTTTAATACTAGTACAAGGAAACAGCCCCTGTTTTGCAGCTTCAGTGTGTGACTAAGAAGTAGAACAGTGTCTAGAAATATGATCACACATTTTAAAAAGGGTACCATGTTGCCTGTAAACTGAGGTCATAAATTGATATTGGTGTTTAATTGAAGGACAAATATAAAAGTATGCTGTGGTATATTACATATATCTTGGACCAAATTCATATGCATTCACATACTCAAAGGTATTTAAAAGAATACTATAGAATTACAATGTTACCATTCAAAACAGTATATGTAATAAAAAAATGAAAACAAAATAATTGTCAAAATGGAACATACTGTTTGTGCAATGTAATGGCAAAAAACATCATTACAACATTGATTGAAGCTTGGATACGAGTTTTGAGGTTTGAGAAGACATGCTTCATTATGTTCTTGGATATCTACCAAACAATTTACTGAATGAATATGGTAAGAATATACTGTCTTTATAGCCCTCCATTAATACCTTTCATGCTATACCTATCTTAAAGGTCCCGTATTATGCCCCTTTTCACAAGATGTAAAATAAGTCTCTGATGTCCCCAGAGTGTGTATGTGAAGTTTCAGCTCAAAATACCCAACAGATCATTTTTTACAGCATGTTTAAATTGTCATTTTTTGGGGCTCAGAAAAACGCGCTGTTTTAGTGTGTGCCCTTTAAATGCAAATAAGCTTCTGCTGCTCGACCCAGGGGGCGGAGCTTCATGAGCTCGCGCTCAGTCTCTCAGGACAATTTCATCTCACGGAATGATGATAATATCAGAAACTCTCAGTAACGGTGTTCATTTCGAGTCGGACAATAATTCCTACAGAGTCAGAGTGCTGTATAGAGATGATACAGGTATAGTTTAGTAGTTTAATTACGGTTATTATAACGTATTTGTCATCTGCTTGTATGTATCCATTATTTATTAATAGCCTAAGTCTGCTGTCTGAATGATGATCAAACATATACTGATGAGTTTAATAAAGTTTATTGTACATCACACAAAAGATGAAGCGTCAGTTTTACTTCAGAAAATCACCGTAAGAGCTGAGTAAACACAGTAAGTTATTAGAAGTGCGCAAGTACATAAACGAATTTCGGTAGAGTTGAGGGAGCATTCCTGTGGGCGGAGGTTAGTCAAGAAACGGTTCTAGTGACGTCATTAAAGAAGGAAGTAGAGGGATGTAGTCCAAACGGGCCGTTCGATGTAGGCGACTTCTGTTAAATAAAATATCTCGCTTGGCATTGAACTTTGAGCTTTATAATTTTACAGATATTATTTATACTCTAACAACAACATTACACACTAACTAAAGTTTGAAACATGGGATCACGAAGAACGGGACCTTTAAATTCTGTTGGCTAAAGATCAAAACATGACTCAAGTATGCAAGAGAACACTAGTGATGCCTTGCCTTTGGCAAGCACCACTAATAGAGAAATAACAATAATAATGCCTTTGGCAAGCACCACTAATTAAAAAAATGAAAACAAAATAATTGTCAAGATGGAACATACTGTTTGTGCAATGTAATGGCAAAAAACATCATTACAACATTGATTGAAGCTTGGATACGAGTTTTGAGGTTTGAGAAGACATGCTTCATTATGTTCTTGGATATCTACCAAACAATTTACTGAATGAATATGGTAAAAATATACTGTCTTTATAGCCCTCCATTAATACCTTTATTTATTTATTTATTTATTTATTTCAAGCAAATAGTGTGACAACAGAAATAATACACAATAATAATAATAATAATAACTTATGCTTGAAATGGAGTGGGGAGAAGTAAAACTTATTGAACCCCACCCCGGTCTGTCAAAGAATTTATACAAACAAAATAGCTGCTTCCTTCTTCAATTATCTCAAAGAAAAAAAAAAAAAAAAAATAAAATAAAAAAAATAATATATGTGCTATATATTCGGCTGCTATTAACTGTGTCAATAATAGTAATAATAATATATCATTAAGAAATAGTATTATAGTTGCACATGTGCAAAAACCACACATACATACTATACATATTCAAAATATACAGATATTACCTCAGGTAACAATGATTATCAAATACCAACAATGGTAGATGGAATACCACAAGGGTAAATAACAACTAATCCAACACTCCACACAACATGAATACAATCAAACCTCATTATCATTGTAATGGGACCAGACCTTTTGTTTGTAAAGACGTTTGAAAAGGTGAATGCTTTGACATTGCTTTAATTCAGGCCCCAGATTATTCCACAAAGTAACCCCACATACAGACATAGAAAAACTCCTCCTGGTCGAACCCGCTATTGGGACCACAAAGTTCCCAAATCCTCTCAAACTGTACGACTGCTCTTTATGAGAAAACATATTTTGAATGTTCACAGGTAATAAATAGTGATACGCTTTTAACATGAACTGTGCATTATATAATTTTACAAGATCCTGCATTTTTAATAACTTTGATTTAAGAAAGAGAGGATTTGTGTGCTCGAAATAGGCGGCCTTGTGTATAATTCGTACAGCCCTTTTCTGTAGCAAAAAAAGTGACTGTATTACATTTTTGTAATTATTGCCCCATACCTCTACACAGTAGATAAGGCCTTTCATGCTGTACCTATCTTAAATTCTGTTAGCTAAAGATCAGCACATGACTCAACAAGTTTCCAGTTGGGCAGGATGAGGGGCCCTTTTCAAAAGGCTCGCAAAAGCATTTCCCTTTAGTCTATCCAAGAGTCAACGGCACTCACAAAGAGAACCAAGTCTGTCATCACAATACATCGCTTCATCAGCTCATGGAAAGAATGGTGACATGAAAATCTGATTGTGTACTTGTCATGGTAGCTCATGTTGTGTAAATGCTTATGCAACATTATCCAGTGAATCAGCACATAAACCACACGAGAATGAAAGGAATTGTGGTGTTAAGCAAACTTTAGTTTTAATAATGGTTTGTTCTGTATATTGTACACGTTTTTAACATTTGTTAGCATTTGAAAGATTATGAGTATTTTCAGTTAACTTTAGTCAGATGCATTTACATTGTTACTGTGCCTCAGATGTAATCATCTCTATCTGTGTCTCTAAAGGTGTGAACCAAATGGCCCATACAGGTGTACCGTACGGTCCATAGAGACTGATTGGTGTGAATTACAAAGAAACAGCATTGCTCAGAGTAGATTGCAGGGTTGATCGATCTCCTGTGGGAGGCCCGAACAGTTTTCTATTGTTTGTAGCCCATTTGTCTTCATGTATAAAGTTCTGTCTCACTCACAGAACTTTGGGTTAAGATTGTTGAAGGGTGACGTGCTAACATCGCTGCTGAAGGACTGCTACACTACAAACCTTCAATAAATTCTTCTCTCCACAAAAACTCTGGTCAAGCTTACTTATTTTATGTATTGGAGAAATCGAATACATTCACGGGCCACCCAAACCACTGCTCGGCCAAATACAGCAAAATCGAACACATTAGATGAATTAAATGTAAGCAATAACTCTTTACAGCTTAGATAGTTAATTATAAACATACTATTATTCATTTATTAACTTTAAATGTTAAAAATGTATGATTGTAGAACATTAACCAAGGTTAATAAATGCTGTAAAAGTTTCGCTCATGGTAATAGTTCATGTTAACTAATGTGTTAGCTGTTAACACACACAACCTTGTTGTAAAGTTTTACCAAACTTTGATTCCATTGACAGGGAATGACAATTATTACAATGTCAAAAAAAAGCAATCATTTACATATTAACTTAATTTGACACTTCTATAGCTGAATATATATAATATATTCAAATGTAAATGATCTAAAAAATAAACATCTCAAGATAAATATGATGCAATATACAAAACAATCGGTTGTAATAATTAAATCCATTGGTAGGTCAAAGGACACCAAAACAAGGGAGAAAAAAAAAAGTTATTATGCAGAGTCATTCTGACTTTCAGTTGGAAGGATTGATGTACAAAGTAATGAATGTAAAAAAGTATTGTAATTTGTGGGAAATGCAAACAAGCAGGTCTGTACAACTAATTTTGACAATCAGAAGCAGGTGGGGTGGGGTGTGGTTGCTCAATTTCAACATATATATATACATATACTTTTTTTTTTTTTACCGTCATTTGTCCTTTGCCATTATTTAAAGGAATGCGTTTGCATCTAGAATTTGAAGAAAGCTTCAAACATTACTGAGAAGTCTTTTAATCAATTCATTCATCAAGTAATGATATCAGCAATGTGCTTGAACTGTGACAAACAATACCTGCTGACATGAGAGATTACACTTCTTGTATCTCCATGAAAACCCATGACAGGCTGAATATAAATTGCACTTTCACATTACTGAAAAGATTACAAAATCTCTTAAATCAAAAATCAACATGTACTTTAACAAAACAACACAACTGAGAAATAATCTTTATTGGCATTTTAATCACAACATAATTTACAAATCATTTAAAATCAGTGTCTTGACATCCTAAACGGCCCAAACTCCTTTCAGACCGAATGGGGAACCAGAGTAATGTGAAATGGAGTTCATGTAATGCGTAATACTTCAGTGTGTACATTTATGAACCGCTGGCAGGCATTCAAAATAAGAATCCTGAAAAAAAAACATAGTATTTAAAATTTCATTAACAACTTAAAAGATTCCCTGCAGTTCCACCTCTGATGCAAGCAGGAGAAAAGCCCTTGATCGTGCCAACATTTTCACAGTTCCCAGTCCATTCAGTTGTTTCTAGTTTGGTACCAATAGCATATTTATGAAGTTATGTCTGCGTAACCTTGTTCATCCAAATTAAAACAGGGGAGGAAAATCATCCAGAAGAACACAATAAATAACCCTCATGACGTTAGTTCAACTTAAAGAAAGGTTACTATCTCTTTCTACCCACTCAAACTGGTCGGTGAAGGTCAGAAGCTTCAGTCAAAATGCTGTATTATACTAATAAAAACAAACAAACACGTAATCAGTGTTTCTGTCTTGATTTCGAGTAGCAATATCTAAATATCCACAAAATATATAATGCAAAGTTTAGTTCTTAAGTCAACAAAAAGTTCTTAGGTTAACAAAAAAGTGAGGCTTAAAACAGAAAAAAAGTATTTGCCAATAAGAAAAGTAAACTTAATTGAAAATTAAGCTTATTTTCACTCAAAATCAAGACAAAAATGATTACTAGTTATTCAATTATTTTCCTGTTAGTAACAGTTTAATATACAGTATGATATAAAATACTGATGACAATTTAGTGGTTTAAGGAAAATATGTTTGCGTTATACAGTAAGTATGTCATATAAGGTCAAAAAAGGTACGATAAGGATGCATGATAAGTCATTACATGTGGAAATAAAATGGCAAGCATTTGTTTGTAAACCTTTAGTATCTGTATCTTTATGACATTAGAGATGACTTCCACACACTAGACTTTGGATCAGGTGACCTCATAATCAAGGCCACATGGATGTCCACACCTTCCTACCTGGCCAAAGGGCGGATTATTAGAGAAGTCTGGAAGCAATACAGGCAATGGAAAATTTTATCATTTAAGGACAACAAGGAAGGTCTAACCACAAGATGGCCGAGTCGTACGTGTGCAATCGTTCAATTCACGTGCCCTGGAGTAAGATCAAAAGCACAGATCTAGAGTAAATCCAGATGGTTAATCCCTAGGAAATCATTAATCAGAACAATGAACACAATTCAAACCATCGGCAATTAAACAAAATAAATAAAATTGCAGTGCAGTTTAATCCCTCATTCTGTAATGACATAAAACAAACACAACTGTCGTACAAAAAAGCATCAAATCAAGAAAAGAAAAGCAAGTCAAACCAAGAAAAGCATTCAAAGAACATTCGAACATAACCACCTCTTCATGTTCTGCTAAAACGTCCACAAAGGCTGTCAAAGTTTGTACCATCACTGCACATTCATGTTATACCCTCTGCTGACCATGACTTCAAACTGCACGTCCAACTTAAACAACCTCACTGTTTGAATGGAGTTTAATAAAGAAAGCAAATCCTTTGAAACAAAGACAGACAACAAGCAAAACAAAAGTGAAAATAACCATTCTACCCACCTCTTTTTTCATTGCATCATTCAAGGGAACCGAATAAATCAAAAAGCATTCACATACCTTCAGTCAGTCCCATTATCAAAAAAGTCTCTTACAAAACAGCTTTGGTCCAAGAGGGGGTGTCAACATCCAAACATAAGGTAAAACGCTCAAATGTGCAAAAGAAAGTAACAGGTTTTGAAAAAAGAAAGGAGAGGGAAATTGAGGTGAAAGTAAAAGACCTGGGGGAAAAAACTGTAGTGTGAATGGAAAGTTAAATAAAAAACAAGTAAAGATGTGGGAGTGTGAGGCAGTCGGTGAGATCTCTTAGTCCCGTGAATGAAAGGTCACTTTAACACAAGAGTGGCTTCAGTGCCATCTTCCTTCTTCAGGTAGAGGCCGTGCGTCAGGTGATGTTCTCGACGCAGGTAGGCATAGAAATAATCTGAGACCAGGAGGATCTGTGGTGGCATAAACACACATGACATTGGTTCATGTAGTCTGTAAACTTCTGTGAACTTTCATAATTTCAGTTTCGTCATGAGTTCAAACTATGACAAATATGTGTTGAAAAGGTCATTTATAGAGGAAACCACATGCTTTAAATTCCTAGATGTTGGGTGCACTTGCCTCATGGGTAATGCGTGCACCCAGCAGTCCTGGTTAACCTAATACAGGACTGTTTAGCTGAAACTAATACAAGCTAATGAATTATGAAACCTCATTGCTACAGCGATTTTTCCACTCACAATATGTTAGTCAAGTAGCTTTAAACACTATTGTATTCAAAGTCTTCAATCATCAAATGCTAGGAGTGGATAGCTATATTTGCAGTTAACCTCATGCATTTCAAATAGGCCTTTCTTTCTTTCATCTTTCTTGCAACCTGACACCAGGTTTTGTGTTCTACTTCCACGAGTACAGGAAATATCTGGCATGACAGGCTTCTGCCATGGTCTAACTAGCATAGAAACTGACTCTCTTTTGAGAGCTATAAGAAGAAAACTTCCTTTTTTGTAACCTTAAAGTAGGGGTTCCCAATCCTGTTCCTGGAGATCTACCTTCCTGCAAAGCTCAGCTCCAACCCTGATCAAACACAACTGAAGCAGCTCATTAAGATCTTCAGGAGCTCTTGATAATTACAGACATGTGCGTTTGATCAGTGTCAGATCTGAACTCTGCAGGGAGGAAGATTTCCAGGAACAGGATTGGGCACCCCTGATTTATGCCTACTACAGACTGTGTGATTTCGGCAATCCTATAAGATCATTACAAATCACATTGTACGACACGGATCTAATAAACTTGGGTATGACATGTATGTGTAGACTGTTTGATGATGACACCTATTGAATCGCAGACTACGACACAAGTTCGTATAGAAGAATAACATTTCATCAGCATGTGCTACTGGTTAACAAATAGAGCAAGATGAATCATGCATTGGCAATTGTGGTTTTTATGTGTGTTGAAAATAGAGGAGGAAGCGAAAGAGGAGAATATGGCTAGGGAAAAGAGGCCAACTTGGTACGCCAATTTTGCAAATAGAGCTTGAGGTAAGTAGTTTTAAGTTTTAGCGCCATGTCGTGTTGATCAATACGCCATTTCATGTTGCATTTTCCCTGGCTAGCCTGTAGACGTCGGTCATAGCAGCAAACACACTGTGAGATGATCATGCTACATTTCTGACACTGTCAGAAAATTATCACACACTATCTTTGGTCTCAAGACCTTGACAACGGTCGTCTTTGAACCTCTCTCTCTGTATGACGTAGGACCAGCATTTAGGAGCCAAGACCACAGAAATCATCCACGATTGGTCAATCTTTTGTCTGGGACATCCCAAAATTCTACAATGTGTACTGGGCATGAAAGACTTGTTGATTAACATATCAATATTGTTTTTAGGAGTCAAGATGGGACCCTTTACCTGTCCAAAGTTGAAGAGCAACGTGATGGCGTAGTAGAAATTAGAGTTGGCACTGCCAGCGTATATCCACAGATGCCAGAGTACAGGAAAGAGCGCTGAGCACGCCAACAGCACACATGACACCAGAAAGATGTTTCTCAAAACTGAGATAGAGAAAAAAAACAAAAAAAACACAGATTTCTACTATTTAATATATGCATCTGATTTCATTAAAAAGCTAGCTGGCAGATTTCAACTCCACTTGCACAAAAACAAATCTGTGAAGCTCAGCAGAATTTGAATAACTGTCATTCAAAGTTTGTCTGCCAATACAAGTCATGCACTCTTAAAAATAAAGTTTCTTTATTGGCATCAGTGGTTTTGTGAGGAAACTCTAACATCCATGTAACCTTTCCATTACACAAACGGTTCTTTATAGATGAAAAAGGTTCTGTAGAATTTTTAAATGTTCTTCACATAAAAAAACCAAACATGGTTAACATGGAAAAACATGGTTAGTTTGAGACTGAAATGTTCACTGTGAAAACCCCCTTTTAGAACATTAAAGATTTTTTTAAATTCAAAATAATCTACAAAATCGCTGCAAAATTCTTTGTAAAGGTGTTTTGGAAAAGTGCTAAATATAAGACAGTATTAAATATATACTCCACATTTTATTAATTCACAGAGAAAAACCCACACAAAAGAAATGACTTTAAATAAAGTATACTTTTGCACAATCCACACTACTGTTCAAAAGTTTGAGGTCGGCAAGAAGTATCTTAAGCCTCGTTCATACTGTCAGTCCAAATCCGATTTTTATCAAATCATATTTATCAAGTGTAAACATCAACAACATAAAAAAAAAAAATCATTTCTGGAAATCCGTTTCAGTCTGACTGCTCTGATCGGATTTTGCGTGGTTTATGTTATTTTATTATATATTATGTTATTTGTTATACGTAAACATGTCCAATGTTGTTATAAGAAGCATGCTGATAGTTGCTGCAGAAATAAGGTAGTGTTGCTGCAGTGTCGGTCGAGCAGAAAATGACAGTATTACAGGTTTTGAAACCGGAAGAGATGACGGCACGGAATAAAGCTGGCTGCATATTGTCATGTTGTAAATAAGACAATATCTGTACTGCAAACCGCTCTACGATGCTGTTGTTGTTTTTGTTGTATGCCAACCAATGCAACACCATTGACATAGTATGAAGATATTATGGAAAACAAAAGAGCGTGAAAGAGAAAGAACGAAAGGGACACAAATCAGATCTGAACAGTTGCGATACACAGTGCGGACAGTAAATCATTTTGATCAGATTCCAAATGAATACACAAATAATCGGATTTGGACTGACAGTGTGAACACAGCCTTATGCTCACCAAGGCTGCATTTACTTGAACAAAAAAAAACAAAAAACAAAACAGTGATATTGTGAAATATTATTACAACTTACAAAAATAACTGTTTTCTATTATATTATATTAGAAAATACTTCCGACTAACTGATAAACATTTTTTGCAATTAAATGCTCTCTAGAATGAGTCCGACTAGTAATACCAAGAATCAAACGGTTTATGTTTATGATGTAATTGACGAGTGACCTTTTATTGTTAAAAAAGAACAACGCCTTTTAATATGCCCAAATTTCCTGTTTCATTAGGAAACCTGTTGACATATTTAAATGAAAAGAGACTCACATCGGTAGAGGTGACTCCAGGCTGGCAAAAATGCCATGTAGAGGGCGACATCTCCCACGGTGGGGTACGACTTAAAGATGGAGATGATGGCAATCTGCATGAAGATGAGGAATACTGGATGCTCCCTGTTTGAAGAAATGTTACCCATAAGCGTGCTATACATGCTAATTGACTGCATTGCTTTATGTATAGCTCATGTTCAGCCATAAGCAGGACCTACTTGAGTTTGACGGAAAGCGGGATGGTGTAAAAAAAGACATTGATCTGGAAGACGCAGATGAAAAAGAGACGGAAGTGCTCAAACATCTCGGCGAAGAAGTACCAGAAGAGTCCGATGTTTGGAGTGAGGTCTGGAACAGAAAATCTGTGGAAAACACACAAACACATAATGTAGATATCTGAATAAGTATTTGGCTATAGTTCGATGTATGACTGCTGACTGACATGAATCCGTAGACAGAAGGGATGAAGTCCCAGGAGCCCAGGAGAAAGAAAGAGAGTCCAGTGATCACCACCAGACTGCCCACATATATGAACGCATACTGAAGAGTGAAGGACCAGAAACTACTCCTCCTCAGGTTCACTGGGATATACAACCTCTGAAAGGGAGACACACAGAGAGAGGTTTCATTTTGGTCATCAGTGATTACGTTTACATGCACCCTTTACATGGGGCGTTTACATGGGGCGGCAGTGGCTCAGTGGTTCATGTAGATTGTCTACAAACCGAAAAGTTGGTGGTTCAATCCCCGGTTCCACCTGACCAAGTGTCGAGGTGTCCATGAGCAAGACACCTAACCCCAGCTGCTCCCGACGAGCTGGATGGCGCCTTGCATGGCTGACACCGCCGTCGGTGTGTGAATGAGTGAATGTGAGGCTATGTAAAGCGCTTTGGTGGCCATAGGTCTGTGAAAGCGCTCTATAAATGCAGTCCATTTACCATTTACCACCCTCATATTGTGGCTATAAAAAGATTTAGGCAATATTACGATTAAACTTTACCTCATGTAAACACAATACTAATAAACAGGCATGTAAACACTTTAAATCGCATCTATATCCACTCAGACCAAAGTGCGCATGTGCTTGTGACGTACACGGATGATGTCATCATGCGCAGATTCGTAAACATAACAGTAATGAGAAACCAGACTTCATTCACCCCAAAGGAAAGCATATTTACACTGTTTGAATCATTCCCTATGCCCTATATAGTGCACTATGTGCCATTCACCGACCATATAGAAAATAGTAAATGTGTGAACAAGTGACCGATTTCAGCCGCAGATTCAGCATCTATTTATAGTTTATAGTGGGACGGGACGCTTCAGATTCCATAGGACATTTGATTGGACAGAAAATCTGATAAGAAGCTGAAGTGCAGAGTGATGTCATCAACATCATTGATCCATATTGGCATAAGTGAGAGATGTGAGAAGTGAGAAGTTTTGAATGCGTATATCTTCTATATCTGATATTGTCATTGTTTTGTAGCACACTAGCTTATACATAACAGTAAGGCTAACATATTCATACTAAAAACCAAAAAACTTCAATTTTGATTTCATGGGGACTTCAAGGCCTTACTCTGATTACTGGAAATCCCATTATAGGTGCACATGTAAATGGTATCTGCACTAGTCTGAATTCTAACTCTCACCTGCAGGAGGAACAGAAGTGCAGGAGCAAACAGGGTCAGAGGATAGATGGATTGATATGTGGCCAAGGCCAACATTATCCCGCTCAACAAGGCACTACCTGAAAAATAAAGACAACAACACAATACACTGTAAACCTGTACATCTATATACATAATGCCATGATCTATAAATAGTAGTTACTTATGACCTGCTGTCCATTTCTTAATAATTACACAAATCAAAGACTGTCGAAGCTGAATGTGTTTCCGACTGATGTGTGCTCATCTCTGTCATTCCAGAATAAGACTGGTGATGCTTCATAACCATTACAACTTCTTTGCATATTTGCATATTACCCACTACCATTCAAAAGTTTGGGGCCACTAAGATGTTTTAAAAAGAAATCTCTTATGCTCATCCAGGATGGATTTATTTCATTAAAAATACAGTAAAAACAGTAATATTGTGAACTATTATTACAATTTAAAATAACTGATGGCAAAGCTGAAATTTCAGCATCATTACTTCAGTGTCACATGATCCTTCAGAAATCATAATAATATGCTGATTTGCTGCTCAAGAAACATTTCTTCTTATTATTATTAATGTTGAAAACAGTTGTTTCAGGTTTCTTGATGAATAGAAATTTAAAACGAAGAACATGTATTACAAAATGAATTCTTTTGTAACATTATGAAGGTCCAGATTTACTAAACAGGGTTAGCGTGCGAGCGCAATTCCAAAAAAGCGTGATGGGTGTGGAAAGTTCTGCGAATTATCTACTGAAGACGTGCAAATTAAAGAACACAGACGCAGCCGGATCATTTGGAGACATGCTTTTTTTGGGTGGCATTCGATCCTTGCTAAATAAAAGTATTAATTTCTTTCAAAAAAAATCTTATTGACCCCTGACTTTTGAACAATAGTGTACGCATAAGCAAACAATGCTTGTATAGTGGCTCAGTGGCTCTATGATATCAAGATGCAATGTCAAGACAAAGTCACAATACTCTGGAAGTTTAGATTTTAAGAAGTTTGTATCTTTAAGTGCATTAAGGAAACACTCACCTTTTAATGTACAGAGAATGAAGAGCGCAATAATGGCATTGTTCAGCCCACAAGTCGACTTTGCCACACAAGACAGGATGGTGAAGGGGTTCAACAGATAACTGGAAGACAATCAGTCAAATGAAAATGCATGCCTTAGTTTTCTGTCTGAAAACATATTGTTGCTTTATTTTAAATGAAAAAAAAAAAAAGTGATAACATAGTCTTGATTTAAAGCTTGATCAGAACTTACAACATGGCAACTTTGAGAGGGATGTAGAACATCTCCTTAGGAGATCGGAGGAGCTCCAAACAGTCGACGGGATACCGGTCCGATTCCAAGGCATATTTCTGTTTTCTAAACTATAAAATACACCAAGATGAAAGATATTTTAATCTATCCAAAAATAGAAAAATACAAAAACGTAATAATAAAAAATAAATAATAACAACTAAACATAATAAATTAATAGGCTCTAACTTCTGACAAATATACACAAATATCAAGCTATAACTTACCACATTCTTGTTATAAGTCTGGATTGACAGATAAAGAGCCACTGCTGTGATTCCATCTGCTATCTGGTGACATTATGTTATTTGAGTAAGTTTACATGTGTGAAGTTTGCACAAAAACACAAACACAGTAGTTCTATCATTGCATATTCAACATCTTGTTATGAGTTATGACATATTTTTACTCCAAACCCCTTTTTGTTTGAAATTTACAACCAACTGGAAAATATCACTGAAAATTGCATAGAAAATCACATTTTGGATTGTCGCTACCACTTGCCTTTTTAGCACGGTCCAATGATGTTAAGAAAACAGGAAAGACAAACAACAAAAATAAGGACTTAGTACTTACCATAAAAACAAGCTCTGCATAGTCGACCACAAAATGAAAGAGGTATATCATAAGGGGTGTCTGGAAGAAATAAAAACAAAAAAAAAGCTGACATCTGACAATAGAATTGAAAATTTAAAGAAAATAGATCGAATAAATAGATACTCTGATGTGTAATTCAAATAGAACTTACTTCATGAAACACATCTCCTGAGTAAGGCGAGACCCCAAGATCCAACAAGGCAAGACCCTCCACAACTGTTTAATCCACAAATCAATCATATTATGCATTAAACAACAAAAACAAAGAATTTGAAGACCATTGCATGACCTTTAAAACTATATTTTACAATGACAGCACTGTCCTACAGTGTGACATGCTATAGCCTACTCCATCTAATACTATTTTACACAACAATTCTGGTATAATTATTATACATACATATTATATTATACAAGAACAGCATGTATTATAATAATTTGAATATTTATACACCTCAGAACTACCTAAATTAAAAATTGTCTTGTATAATTAAAAAAAAAAAAAATCTTAATGTTGATGAAAGAAATAAAACAATTAGATTAAATTTAGATTCAAATGTACATTTATTTAAATTATATGTATTTATAATTATAATAATAAATCAATAAATCACATGCAGGGAAGTGAAATAACTAATACTACTGTCAGGTGTAATGTCAAAAATCACATCACTTCAATGTGGACTCCAGTTATTCAATATTTTCCACACTGTTTATATATAACATGGATGATGGTCACATGCTAAATCAAACTGAATAAAGCAATTTTACAAAAAAAAACAATCAATGCAATACAAAACATACTGTAAGTGGAAATAGATATTAAGGTGGGTGCCACAACTAGCTGTGGAGTCCAAAATTGAATATTCCATTGATGCTGAACATTTGAGATGAGATATTACAGTAAACAATAACGTTATTAACAATAATTAACTTAGAAATACAGCATGGAAACGTGATGTGCTGTCAAAATCTTCAAAGCTTGTCTTCTTTTGACAGCTCAGCAATGAGGTTGCCATGCAAGAACAAATCATCAGTAATACAGCCTCCCCATACAGAAATATACACGAACAAACCTCGTTTCCACGCATTCAAAGGCGACACCACCTCGACCCTTTCTGAAATTAATTCTGCCAAACTGGATCGGAATAAAACGGCTCTTATTGTCACAGCCACTATCAGCAGAAATGTTAAAGGAGCCGCCATTTTTGTCGCGAGGAAGAAGCTGTCAGCGCGATGCACTCTGGGAAACGTAGTTCACCACCACCTTCCTGTTTAAAGATTCATAAGGGAGAAAATGGAAGCTTCGTTAGTGGGACGGATCTGTAATGGAACTTATTAAAGTTTGTTAAATGATCATGGATCTAAGTTACAACTCTTTCCTGGAGTGAAATTTTCAGATTTCCATGATAGCTTTTGTGCACTCATTTAACACAGCACAACACAGTAAATAGAGTAGGCCTAAAACATGACTGTGTCCTACTTCAACCCATAATGTTATTCACTGGTCTGAGAGATGTATTTGTTATCTGTACATTTGCAAAGGGGAATACATTTGCATTGTCCAAACAACATAGCCTACTACAAATGTTAAGACTTTATGAAGCGTTCCATTAATATTAGACATGTGTATAGATACTACAAGGCTATATACGTAGAGACTCATCTAAAATAATACTTTTTCAGTATGAAATTAGCATGTTACATTTTCATATTTTCTCCTTCATTGTAATACATCTGATAATAATTTAATCCAGCTGCTCAACAAACCATGTAACATTTGGTAAACATTTTAAACTGGTATAACTTTTGGTTTGTAGTAAAATATCTAAATGACTGGTTTGGATATTGCATGGTATACCGGTAGGCTATACTAAGCAACGTTAGCAAAAGGCTTCAAAATACCGCCGATGCCACTGTTTTTTAAACGGTATTGTCAATACGGTACCCTAAGGTGTATCTGCTGCAGTTACACTATTTAAAACGTTCATTTGTTGTTTATTGGTACCCAGACAGGTGGTAGCCATTGACTTCCATAGTATTTTCTTCCTACTATGGAAGTCAACGGCTACCATCAACTGTCTGGCTACCAATCTTTAAAATATCTTCTTTTGTGTTCAGCAGAAGTAAGAAACTCATACAAGTTTGGAACAAATTGAAAGTGAGTAAGTAATGACGAAAATGTAATTTTTGGGTGAACTATCCCTATAAGTACATTGCATAAAAATGTGGTGCAGGATTTCTAACCGACCACAAGATGGCAGTGGATGAACACTCAATACTAGCTCCTGTTCATAAACCAACAAGGGCATTCGATGGTAAATGAGTCTCTTGTATTACCAAAGAACATGCCCGGACTACCCTTAAGCTTGTAAAACATTTTTTTTTTTTTCATATTCAATCCAGCTTTTATGTCCCATTATGGTCTTACTGAACCTACCAAGGCTATGCTGCCCCAGAAAGAGCCCCATTACACAGGTCAAGAAACATTTATGGTTATGGATACAATGTCAAATTATAGAGAACCCATGTCAATAAGCTATAATATGACACATCAGCCAGTGAAGGCTAAATTGAGCTGATGGAAAGATGTCTAGAGCGTGTGTCAGATGATTACTGAGTGTGTGTGTCATAAAGAATCAGGTAATTTAAAGATGTGACTATGAGCTTGATGCGCACAGGATTGTGGGGGTCTCAGCGGGGGAAGCAGCAAAGTTCAAGGTCAAGAGAGATGATGTTGGTCTGGGGATGTAATGAAATCGGGAGGAGAGCGCATTACATCTTTCCCCCCAGACACACAACAGTCTGCCCCTGTTTCTCGCTCTGGGCAGGGCTGGAACGGGCCGGTGAGTGGATAAAGATTATCAAGCAACCGTGTTGACTGACACTGGCTCGCCCTTCTGAAGAGTGGCCAAAGCACCAGGCCAGGTAACAGCATGTGGAGAGAAGCTGAGCAGTGAGTCAGTGAGATGTGGATTGAGGATTAGAAAACAGAAAGTTCAGGATGAGAAGAGTGACCTTAGAAAGAGAAAGAAGTAAGAAAGTGTGACTGAAATACATTTTTAATATCGCATGCTGAGCTACGTGTTCTGTTGAGATTCCCAGAGACCCAAATTAATCTATATTTCTCTTTCAAATATTTTAATATGCTCCTCTGAACTAATCAAAACTCAGCAGATAGATATCATTGAAGCTTTATTCCCCTTTTGATCATAAGCATGCATCTTTTCAATTTTTTTTATGAAGAATAGTAATATTGGCTAATATTGTTTCTGTTTGTGCTCAAGAGGACCTTGAAACACATTGTACTAAAAAAAAAAAGTGTTAAGCCTTTTTAAAAAAAAAAAAAGATTTACGCAATTTGATTAATAGTAAAATTCCATCAAATTGAATTGAATGATCCTTTTAATTGATTAATTGAACAATCCTTATTTAATTAAAATATGTAAGGATTATTCAGTTTAATTGTATGGAATTTTACTATGTATTACATTTTGTTGAGTTTAGGAATATACAATAAACAGGTAAATTAATTTGCAGTTATTCATGTTTTAACAAATGATATTGGTTTATTGTTAACCAATAGCCAAATACATTGTAAAAAGGAATTGCTGAGAAAATGTAATAATTCAACTCAACCTGATGCATTCAATTAGGTTCCCTGAGAACAGGGAACTCGCACTGCGTCGATGATGCTATTGGGGAATGCCCTCCACGTGAACCGATGTCTGAAAAGCTATCCAATCACGGCAATCGATATTGACCGGCGACAGCCTATGGCGCCTACAGAACATGTCATCCTTTTTTCGTCTTCAAGGACTGTTTTGTCTGATTTGCAATCACCTGAGAAAGGTAAGAACAATTATGGAACAAGTGAAATAAGCGTTTCAAGAAGTGTGTGGATCCGTGTCTCAGGTCAGCTCAACTTGTGCGTTTACTGTTTGGGCTCAGAGCACGCACTATCAGCTCTTGAGGGATCTGATTGTGGAGAATGTGAGCGTTTTCCTCTAAGAAAACTCTGCTCTCGTCTGGCCCTCTTCTTGAGGGAAGAGGGACAGACATCTATGCCAGGCGATTAAGGTCCCGCTCGGGCAGAGGCAGAGCAGAGTCTAGAATCGTGGGGTTTCAGAGGGAGCTCACCGAGGAGTTTCAGAGAGTTGTTTATCTCTCATGCCCTTCGGAGGCTCGTGAGTTTGAGCTGCCGGATGAGGATGTGTTGTCACTAACATCCCCTGATCTGACAGCGAGTGCTCTGCTGGCAGCCCAAGAAAGCAGGAAATGGCTGATGAGGGTGAAGAGGATTTACAACCTGAATCCTCACAGCCACCCCGCCCCGCGTATGATGAGTTGCAAGTGTTATGGAACGTGCTCACCGTGGCTTTGCTGCTGCTGAGTGCGCAGGGGAAGAGACCGCTAGTGGCAGACTTTACGAACCGTTTCTTTCCAGCCATAACGCTCCAGCTCCCGTGAGCCTTCCATTCCTGCATGAGATTGAAAAGGCATGGAAGAACCCGTGTCCATCGGCATCAGCAAGCAAACTACGCTGATGTTAGGGGATGCGTGAACACGGGTACGTGTCGATGTTTCAATTGACGAGAGGTTCGCTAAACTATCTCGCGGTTGGATAGGCATCGACACTAAGTGCTCTGGCCCTGCCTTTTAAACAAACATTGTGCTTAAAAGGCAGGGCATACGCAATGGCGGGTCTGGCTGGTGAGGCCTTGCACACAATGGCTGTGTTGCAAACATACCACGCTGATCTGCTGATCACACACTGATTTGGACCAAGGTCAGGGTCTTTCCCCTGACGCAGTGAAAACAAGCTGCGCTACACTACAGATTAGCTCTCCTGGCCACCATACATTCAGCCGCCGTGATCGGAAAAACTCGATGGCGGCGATGGTGGCCAGGGAGAGGCATCTGTGGTTGAACTTGGATGACATTGGGGAGAAAGAAAGCTTTCTTCTCGATGCACCAGTGTCGCCTTCTGAACTTTTCGCCACCTCCGTTGAGACGGTGATTGGAAAGTTCAGAGAGGCGAAGGCGCGCTCGGCTGCATTAAATCCTGCATAACACTGCGGTCCGAATCTGCACACTTCCTACACCCCAGGCGCTTCTTGCATCAGCCCTGAGGCTGGACCTGTGATGAGTGATTCCTTCAATTTGGAACCCTTCTGTAGGTCTGGTGTCAGGTTTGGTTGTAAGCGCGCTCTTTCAAGCTCTTTGTGGTGATAGGCCTCCATTTTGTGAATGTCGTTTAGGCCATCGCTCTACGGGCAGCAGGTTGAGCTCTGTAGGTCTCCTCCCTTTACAGTTTTTTAGTTTAGTAAAGGTTTTAGTAAGAGTTTTTTAGTAAGGTTGAACAGTAGACCTCGGTTCTCTGTTAGAAAGTATTAAGGGGTGTGTTAGGTAGGGTTTTTATAGGAGTAGAAATAGGGCCCTGAAGTTCCCATACTGTATATAGGTAGGCTATGCATACCCTTCAGCCTCCTCTGATTAGAGTCGTCAGGCTTATATAGTGCGTAGTGCCAATTTGTGGTAGTGAACAGGTTGGCCGTATTATACGGAAAATTTCTAGTCAGGCCACCGTTCATCCGAGCATCAAACAGACATTTCAGCGTGTGATGGCTTCCTCCCTAGCAGGAGTTTTTCTACTGAGGCCACCGCTCTGTCTAGCTCTGAACTTCAGAAATATTTGTTTGGCTTAGGCTGAGTATCTAGGATTTTAAGATTGTACTCTCCTTGCTTTGAAGGATTGATTCCTTCTGCTGAGTACACTGCCTGTTGACCATGTTAAATAAGTATAACCAGGTCCACAGAAATGTCTGTGAGAGCACCTAGGCTTCTGATGGCTCTGCATGCATCCTTGCTATCAAGTAGTTAGGCCTTGACAGGCCTCCTTGAAGGCGGCTCCCCTACGATTTGGATGTTTAGCATTGCAAAGGCATTAAATATCATGTTGCAGGCCCCATGGAGCCTCCCTGATTTTAGCCCAGAGCCTGGTCAGTACTTATCAGGTTGAGCATAGTGTTCCAGAATCTATCTGAGGATCGCTCTGTTTGAATACTTAACTCCCTAAGTCTGGTTGGAAGGTCGAAGGACTCTCATGAGGCCTCCCTGTTAGATTAGCCCAAGAGCTGGAGATGCTTCCCTTTAGAGTGCCCAGCCTCCATAGGGCTGAAGCACTGTGTAGATCCAGGACCAAGTAGAGTTACTCCCCTCGTTTGCAAGGGTTAACAAGCGCTATGCAGAGTTCTACTCTCCAGGATGCCCATTTCTATGATCCGGTTTGTGAGTGAACTACTGCAATTAATTGCATTTTTCCCTATTGGATTTTGTGAGAGACTCTGTTTAGGAAACAGACAGGTTGTTGGCAATGCTAGGTCAGTAAATTTGACCAGGTCAGCCTCCCTGTATGTGGGGTTGATTTTATGTTCCCCTCAGAAAGTGTCTGGACGGGACTCCTTTCGGACCCCCTGGCCATATTCCCTTAAAGGAACCCCTTCATGGAAGCTGTTGGTTGCAATCCTTTGAGCGGCCTTGAAAGGTTTCCGTTGTTCAGAGGCCACTTTGAGGCTTATAGTTTGGGCAGTGACCGTAGGGAATAATGTCACTGACAGCCTGTATGTGACCCGAAGGGGGAGTTCTTGGCATTTCAGGTTGAAACTGCCAGTTCTGACGTTTTGTCATGAGCCATAATTGGCATGCACTCCCCTCAGCATGGTGGGATTGTACACCGTTCCCCAATAGCGTTATCGACACAGTGCGAGTTCCCTTTCGAAAGGGAACGTCTAGGTTACAACTGTAACCTCTGTTCCCTGAGAACAGGGAATGAGACACTGCGTCGTTGGCTATGCCTTGGGGATTCCTGCTGAACAGTCCCTTCAGACGAAAGTGGATGACATGTTCTCTAGGCGCCCCTTTTATACTTCCGGGTCGCACTAGTAGTGACGTCATAGGCTGTCGCTGGTCAATATCGATTGCCGTGATTGGATAGCTTTTCAAACACCGGTTCAAGTGGAGGGCGTTCCCCAATAGCATCATCGACGCAGTGTCTCGTTCCCTGTTCTCAGGGAACAGAGGTTACAGTCATAACCTAAACCTTTTCTCAACTATTCTCGCAACTATTTACTGTTCTGAATAAAATCCTGACAGCAGTATCTGCAATAATAATTTATCCTCCACATCCAGGTCAAACAGCCTCTGCAAAAGTGGATGTCGACTGCAAACTCACATTCAAGTCAGACTCTATTCAGATGTAAAACGCCCACGTTTCATGATGTTCATGGACGTTCCATCCAGATCCCAGTGAGTGAAATCTACATTTTTTCCCCTTTCACATTGTGAAAATCAAATGGGTTGTGTGAATGGATTTCATGAAAACTTCTTATACATAAAATTGATTATTTACTGGGTTAAATGCAGTTTTCTTTTTTTCCTGTGGTCTTATCATTAAGTTACTGACAGCTGCCATCAACATTATCAACCAACTCAAGTTGACCCAAACTTTAGAATGTTTGCTGCAACTTTGAAAGGATTCTTTGAAATGATGAAAAGTATTACAACAGAAGCAGAAGTCAGACAGCCTGTGCTCACCTTTTAAACCCCTGCCTATGAAGTTTTCTCCATTCTCTTGCTTTTAATTCAACAGGAGTCTCTTTCTGTTTGACTGAGGATAATTCCATCCTGCCTGAAACTCAATGCATGTCTTTCTCTCTCATAATCTCAATGTTCTGCCTATTGTGAAGATCAGCAAATAAAAACTTGGTATAGGATGTGCTCTCATAAATCAAGGTGACAAGTATTTACACTCAGTCAGAGATATCCTGGTTGACTTTGAACATGGGATTTTTATTGACAGAATGAATAATATCCAGAAGAACAAGGTAATAATCCACAATTAATGTAAAAATTTAGAACACACCTTAGTGTCTCAGAATAAATTAAACTGAATATTTATTCATTCCCCTTTTCTTAGCAGAGCCTCTTAGAACTTGCCTTAATTTATTCATTTGACAGTAATTTGACTTTATTATTTACTAATGTTATTTTTTTTGCTTGAGTTAGGCGAAAACATGACAACAAAATTCTTTTAAATGTAATCCTGTTTTGCAGGCATGTATAAACATACAAACCGTTCACCTGCCCAGAGGCCTCCACTGATCCGAGAGCCCAGAACTGTCACAGATATTGTGTATATACAGTAAATGCATTGTTTTTATAGTGTAGGTGAAAATTATGCTAATAAGAATTCATTTCGAAATGAGGTTTTGTGACAAGAAGTAGTTAGTTATAATCGTTTTGCATGGAGGGGGAATGGAGTGCAGATAATGATCAACAGAAAAGTGTTTTAAGGTGGTTGCACAAATATATTTTATTATTACACTTTAGCCCAAGGCGATGCAGGTAATCACAATGCTGTAGGAAAAGGCCCCTTTAATATGAGACGTGTGTCAACAACAACAGTCCACCAGGACCTCTATCTCCAACTCTGATCTCTAATATTACAGGGATAACCAGGGATTTGGTGACCCAGTGTTACAGACAATGCCAATAGTGATGATGAGGTGAGAAAAATTCTGATGTACGCTACAGTTCAAGAATGATTTTTTTTTTTTGTTCAGCATCAAAAGTGACAGTAAAGACTTTTATAAAGTTTATATTTATCAACTTTCTATTCATCAAAGAATCACGGTTTTCACAAACATATGAAGCAGCACAATTGTTTTCAACATTGATAATAATAAGAAATGTTTCTCGAGCAGCAAATCATCATATTATAATGATTTCTGAAGGATCATGTGACACTGGATGTTGTGAAATATTACAGTTTTAAACGGCAGGTTTCTATTTTTATATATTTAATTTTATTCCTGTGATGCAAAGTTTTTATTCTTAGGAATACTTTTTTATTCCTGTGATTCATACACTGTCAGAAACAGGGGTAGGGTAGGAGTCCATTTCTGTCCCCCAAGGTACAATCTACACTAACGTACCCCATAGGGCTTATTATTGGACCTCAAGGTACATATATGGACCTTTTTGAGGGTCAAAAAGCATTAAAAGGTACATATATGACCATTTATACCATTTCATACCATTTCTTTTAAAGGTTAAGGTACAATATTGTACCCTTAAGGGTACAGCACCAGTGACAAGCCATTGTACCCCGAAAGGTACAATTATGTACTTTATTTTCTGAGAGTGTACTGTATATAGCATATGCACGTGTGTGTGTGTGTGTGTGTGTGTGTATATATATATATATATATATATATATATATGTATAGCATATTTATACAGACCATGCCTCTGCCATATTTTTGTAAAGGGAAATAAAGGGCAGGTAGTCTAAATAAATCAAAATGATTGTCGCAGTAAACATTTTTACAGAATCTTAAACTGAATGATAGACCTATATAATGCGTTGACATTATAGTTCTGTAAAGCACATTTGTGTGAACACTGGAGAGTGCGGTTCAGATGAAGGGCTTTGTGAAGTGTTTGAGCACTGGCATGAGTTCCAGTTACATGATTACCTGGAAAACATTATGACATTTCCAGCAAATGATCACAGGCTGAATTAGGAAGAGCCTACTTACTTATTACTTGTACTTTTACTGCCATATGGAAGTAACAGAATAGTACTGCACTGTGAGATGTTTTAGGGAACAAACATTTCAGTGTTCTGGAATGGGACAGTACTAGAATTGGCCTATTGGCCAGTGCACTAACTATTGAACTAGCTAAAATGTTACTTGGTGTAAGAATGGTTTATTCGGTTGCATTTTATTTTACAGTACGTGTACTTACAGTGTACTTACCTAAGAAAGTACTGGTTAATATAAGATAAATACATGGGTTACGGTTAGGTTTAGGGGTAGATTTAGAGTTAGTACCTAGTTATTATTACCCAGTTATTGTACTTACTATAATAAGTACATATGTACGGGAACAGGACTGTAAAGTAAAGTGCTGCATGAATAACATGCATTCATTGAATATTGTTGTCTTTTATCATCATATTGCAATGCTTCATTCACGGCCATGTGCACAGTGATTTTACCTATTGTGCCCAAGATCACCTCTTACCCATGGTAAAATCATTGTAACACACTGCCTCAATTGGCTGATTGCTTTAATCTAATAACCCGAAGGCACTACGGCTGCTTCAGTCGGTCTATTCACAGGTAGTTTTCTGAAGGCACCGTGGCAGGACAGCACGGTTAATGTCTCCTGTTCATTTTTCTTCGTAATAGAACTGTCAGTGGGAGACACGTGGCAAAAAGGACGCGCTCTGGCTCAATAGAAACAGAGTTTCTGCATGGCATGGGGAAAAAACGAGACACCCGCTGGTTGGGGGGGAAATGAAATTCACACCGCCTGCCAAGTACCGAGGCGATTCATCACCTCTAAACTGTTCTGCCGTGGCTGGTGTGGAATAATTCACCGTTGGGCGACAGGTCAGGCCACAACGGGAGCAATCGCACCTGCCCTCTGCTCCTGATGTGCGTCAAACGCCGAGAGACACACCGCCATGCATGCCCTAATTGGAGCGATGGTAGCTATTAACCCTATTAGCACTAAAGACCCATGACCCCTCTGATGGAGGAATTAGAGCCTCAAAATGAGACTGATAACCTGTTGAACTAGTTTATTTACACTGCTAAACCTCACCATAAATATAAATAATTAAATCATAATTAGGAATTTTACATGCTTAGCCAACCAAAATGTACCATTGTAAACTAAATGTGTGGTTATGTGTGAGAAACTTTATAATTTATAATTTACTTTAGGCTACAATTGATAAACTGTAAATTGATAAAAAATATTGCACTTTATTCCTGTTGGTTTTGTGTTTATTCCAAAAGATGGTAAAAAAACAACAACAACAACAACAAAACAGCAACAACAATGTTTGTGGTCTTTGATCGCGAGTGCTTTTACGAGCACGCCATGTGGAGCCAGTATGCGCTGCCGGAAGTGACGCGACGACGCCACTTATTTCGCGATACATTTCGCTTGTGGGAACGCGTCAAGACTTTTTTGAGGAGGTAACCATGGGAACACCTGCTTAATGGGACTGTTCATCAACAAAATGTAAGTTAATTGATATTATATCGCTTGTGTTTAGTTATCTAGGTGACAAGGGACTTCTTGGGTTGCACGCGAGCAAACCTTGACAGATTGCGATCAGAAAATTACTGGCAAATATTCTGTTAAACATTTAAAATTGATCATATTGCCTAGGAGATCTGAGTATTGGCAAAGTTGTGGTTCATTCAGGACAGTTTGTGGGTGAATTTTAACTTTAATTTAAATGAGATTTAGTCTAGAATTTCATGTGGATTTATTTTGTTATCACGATAGTTTCCACCAAAACAATATAGTTACTATTGCTACAGTACAATTTACATTCATATTTACTATTTGGCAGATGCTGTTATGTAAGGCAGGGACTTGCATCTATATATTTTCAGACTCAATATAATTATAGGCTCAATTTTAAAATATTATAAAAATGTATAAAATATTATTAGGAAAATATTTTTATTTTCCTTTAAATTACATCAATATTTTTTTTCCACTCACTGTTGTATTGTACTGTTAGATGTCAAATGTTATATCAAATTGTATTTATTTATTTATTTATTTATTTATATTAAGCAAATAATTGTTTTAGTTTAATTTTATTTCTATGATTTCTTTTTTGTCCGATTTTTTACACTGTTTTTCCTCTGAACTGTTCCCCGAACCCCCTAGCACTCTCTTGATCCCTGAACACCATTTTATAATGAAAAATCATAAATTAATATGGGATCTCCCTCTGCTAGTGTAAACCTAATTTTTTCTTATTCTTTAATGTATTTATGTGGTGGATTAACAAGATACAGCACTTTTATTGGTAACACTTTATTTTACTAGTTTTACTACTTTATGTAGTTACTAAAGTAATAAATATAAATTATGCATAATTACATGCAGCTAACCCTAAACCAAACCAAACCCATATAGTACAGTTTCTTAATTTTCCACAGTACTTAAATGTATAATTATAGTGTAACAAAGACACCTTAAAATAAATTGTAACCCTTTTAATGTAGTTACAGTAGCCTATGGTACTTTGGTGTAGTTACCATGATGGTAAATTCAGACCCTCCCTTATGAAAATGTCAAATTTATAATACAACCATTTTGTAAAATGCAATAATATTCACAATCTGTAATTTGTTAATTCTCTTTAACCTTTTTTTTTTTAACTGACTAAAAGTTTTCTAACGTTTTCACTGAACAACATAATTGTATTTTGTAAATATAAACAATTTTTTATATTGTTGGCTGCAACACAATACAAAAATGTTAGGACAGAGGCAAAATAAAAGTCAAAAGATTATCCAAGTTAGATTATCCAACTCTTTTTAAACAGTCCACAATGAGTAGGTGAATTGGTAATAGGTGAGGGTGTCATGTTTGGGTGTAAAAGAGCTTCTTAGTCTTTGTAAGCGAAGATGGGTCATGGTGGTTGGTGGCTCACCACTTTGTGCCAAATATCATGAGAGAATTGTCAAACCATTCAAAAATCACATTTCTAAATGCAAGATTGCAAAGAATTTATGTATTTTACCATCTACCATACATAATATTGTTAAAAGATTCAGGGAATCCGGGGAAATCTCAGTCTGTAGGGCAAGGCAGGAGACCTCTGTTGAATGTGCGTGACCTTTGAGCCCTCAGACGGCATTGCATGAGAAACCATCATGCTTCTCTGTTACAAACAGCCACATGTGCTCAGTACTTTGGAAAAACTGTTTTCACTGAACTCAGTCTGACACTGCATCAAGAAATGCCTCTTGAATCTCTGTTACGCAAGGAGAAAGCTATACATCAGTTCTTTGCGGAGATGCAGGTGAGTTCTCTGGGCCCGAGCTCATCTCAGATGGTCTAGAAGACTGTGGAAATGTTTGCTGTGGTCAGATGAGTCCATGTTTCAGCTTGTTAATGGAAAAAAATGGACATTGAGTTCTCAGTCCCAAAGACGAAAGGGACCAACCAGGCTTTCATCAGCGACAGGTGCAAAAGCAAACATCTGTCCTGGTATTGGGGTGCATAAGTGCAAACGGCATGGGTGACTTGTTTGTGTGAAGGTATCACTGACATGGAGGAATATATTTGGATTGTACAGAGACATAAACTGCTATCAATATGACATCTTTCCTGGGAAGCAAGGAAAACTGAAAACTGAGTGGTTCTCTGCACCATAGAAGAAATGTGCCTGACTGTCTGCCGTCAGTCCAGATCTGTCTCTCATTGAAAATGTATGACCCATCATGAAAAGGAGAATCAGAGACAACGATTGAGATTGGGCAAATATTCCACTTGCAAAACTTCAACAAAAGTGTAGGCTAATTAAAAGGAAAGGTGATGTGACACAGTGGTAAACATGCCTCTGTCCTAACTTTTTTGGAGTGTGTAGCAGCCATCAAAATCAAAACTTGTTTATTTTTACGAAATAAAACTAAGTTGGTCAGTGAAAACATTGGAAATATTTTCTTTGTACATTCGTCAGTTAAATTCGAGAGGATTAACAAATCACAGATTCTTGATTTTATTGCATGTTACAAAATGTCCCAACTATTCTGGAAATGGGGCTGTAAATTCTCTCAGACTTTTCCACCTTCTTTTATTACCTGCTCTATGGGTTGTATAACATGCTGGGCATGATTGGTAATACCCTGTTCCGTTGTGTGATTTATAATACGTTTTCCTACCTCTAAATTAATCTCTGAAACACATACATTTATAGCTTACATAAACAAGAGAGGCAGAAAAAGACGAAAACTTCTTTGATTTGCAAGTATGTGTACTTTCTGAGTTATTGCAATATTTCATTTAGATTCTTTCATACTTGTATACATGACCTTTTTTGTGTTCCGCCTTAGAAAGAAAGTCATACAGGGTTTTAGACGTGAAGACAGAATTTTCACTTTTGGGTGAGCGTTCCCTTTAATTTACAGTCATTGATAGTGGGCTAAACAGGTAAGAGCAGTGCTGTAAGTGAGTGTTCATTGTAAATCTGTTTCTGAGCATCATATCTACACACTCCACACAGCACCCTTGGCTTGTCTGTTCAGCCTCTTGTCTTGATGTATTCTCTCCTCACACACATACACACACGCGCGCTCACACATCAATCAGCTGCCCCAACTATCACGTCTCAATCTCAGACAGACCTCGGTCTGGAACCTGATCAATCAGTCCCCCTCTGTGGACACTGCGCACCCGCGACAAGACAAGGTCTCGGCTGTCCCTCGAGATGCCTGTCTGAAACCTGTCACACATAAATAATGACAGGAACATCATTAGAGGCCTTATTTATAAGGACTCTGCTGGATAAATCCTCTTAATCTCTCTCTCTTTTTATCCTCCATTAAACTTTATGCACTAGTCCCCGTGGAGGAGAACGAAATACTGAGGTTCATTCAAGTGAAGGAGAGAGACTACAGACTGAAGGTGGTTAAAGAACAGCACTTGGACCTAAAGCCCAAAACATGCAACTACGTGAACGCAGTCGTTTCTAGCCACGCAAGCTCGATTTCATGCGTCGTTGCGTCTGGACTTTGTCGGGCTGCAATTCATATTCATAGCATTCTCAGCGTTGCTGCGAGGGCCAATATAGCGGACATTAGCGTACACAGTTTCCGTCTGCAGACAGTTTTCTTTTTCAGATCAACTACATTTATGGCAGAGCAACAGTTTACAGAAAATCCTGCTGAGGAAGTTAGTTAAAGTTGATATGTTTAAATCTAGCCACCTGCATAATAACATCGATTTTGGTGATGCAGACATTTTTGCAAAGCATTCATGTTTGCATTTGTGTACTAGAAGTATGTGTGAGGTCATAAACACTAAAAATTGAATCCACAAAGAAAACCCAATTCCTAAATTTATCTGCAGTACAGCTCCATTTGCATATTCATATGCATATTAATATTTTTCCATTTCATATTCATAGCAGCGTACTTATTCTAATGGAGGTTAATGTAATCCAGAGAGGTACTTAAAAGCGTATCACATGACTGAGTCTGCTAGTCCTCTAGTCCTTCACAGTCCAGAATCTCAGTCTGCTGCTGATGTTATCTCAAATAATTGTATTGTTCTCGCTACGCTTATTATCACATTAATAAGATTTGGCAAGTCTTCAAGGGCCATTCAGATCCACTCCTAACTGTGTTTAATCTAATTCTGTGTTTGCCACAACAAAACCAGTCCTGGGGCAAATTATTCAATATATGTATTAGGTGCATGAGAGGCTAGTACAATGACTTTTGAAGTTTGGGGAACTATTTGTAACCAACTAGATTTTTATAGCAGTATGATTTCATTTCAGCTCCACATTTTACATCAGCTTCTTTCCATCAACATCATTCCATCTCTTGAAGCTGATTTAACCTGATATGAGTTAATTATTTGGCTTTATAGTTTGCGTTTATCTCTCTAGTGTTTAATAAAATCATGCTACGACCAGAAAAATTAAACTCGGAGAGATAAAAAGCAAAATATTACTGCCAAAGGGAATTTTATTTTTTGTTTAATTGTTATTTGATGAATTTGAACCTTTTAAACTCAATTACCATGCTGACCATTTCTCTGATACTATTAACAAAATTATTATCCACAGTCTAAACATATAAAGCTCAAAAATCACGAAGGAAGAATAGTACTAATATTCAGGAATATGGTTTTCTTTCTAAGTGAGTAACAAACATATAAAAATGCATCCTTAAAGGTTAAGTGTGTAATTTCTGTGCCGTTGATTGAAAATGCAGGACTAATGATAGTTTTCCAGTGTCGTGGTGTTCATACTTCTCAGGGAAATCAACCCATGAATGGCTTATTAAAGTTCTTTGTTCTGTATATGGACTGGAGGAAGAAGAAATCTGCTTCATGTGGTATGTGAACACACAGTCACGAGTCATCAGTATGCAGTTAAAGTTATCATGCCGTGCGTTGACCTTACCCTCAGACTCAGGACTCTGAGCTCAGATCTGTCTTCATATCCCAGAGCAGTGAAATATGTCCACAGAGACATTTCAATTATTCTGAATTAAACTGGAACCCTTCATTAATTTGCCCTCCCACCAGATGGAAAGATGTGTTTAGATTCAGTGCAATGAAAAGTAGTATGTAAATTGAGAAAAGATTGTGTTAGCATTGAACGTTGGCATTTAAACACAGAATAAGATGAATCTGTAAACGTAGGATGACTAGAATTATGGTTGAAGAAGTTAATTTTGCATATATGCTCTTGCAACCTTAGTAAATCAATGCATCTGACCTTTTTATTTTCTCTAATGGTAAGTAAATTAGTTTTGAGCTGGCAAAGTGTCTGAAAGATGGCAACAAGTCAAAATGAATGATCAGATGCACCATACCGCATGATGCAGCAATATTGCTGGAAAATCTCACAAAACAAAAGGGAAAGTTAAATGGATACATTACGAAGACTCAGACAGGAAGATGTATTTGAACCCAAAACAGTTTATTAAACAATATGAAAACTGATGGAACAGCACAGCACTGAAGAGAACAGGCAATTATTCAGGTAAGTTGAAATCTTATAACGAAAGAGATATATGGCAAGTAAATTAGTTTTAAACTGAAGAGTTATGGCAAGCGGGTGAATTTGACAGGTAAACAACAGTCTATTTGAATGAATGAGAGTTACAGAGTCCTTGAAGAGGGCAAGAAGGTAAGTGTCCGTGTCCAGGTGAGTATGAGGGAAAACCACAAACCAGAGACTTTGTCAGGAATGTCCAATCCTGCTCCTGGAGGGCCACTGTCCTGCAGAGTTCAGCTCCAACCCCAGTTAAACACACCTGAACCAGCTAATAAAAGTCTTAGGCATACTACAGGTGCTGGTCATATAATTAGAATATCATCAAAAAGTTGATTTATTTCAGTAATTCCGTTAAAAAAGTGAAACTTGTATATTATATAGACTCATTACATGCAAAGTGAGATATTTCAAGCCTTTATTTGTTATAATTTTGATGATTATGGCTTACAGCTTGTGAAAACTACAAAATCAAAATCTCAGAAAATTAGAATATTACATGAAATCACACAGTAATTACACAGTGATACCATTGAACCAGGTTTTGGTTCTTTTGGCAGTGTGGGCCGGTGCAAATCCTGCTGGAAAATAAAGGAAGCATCTCCATAAAGCTTGTCTGCTGAAGGAAGCATGAAGTGCTCTGGAAATGTCCTGGTAGACGGCTGCATTGAGTGGACAGCACCGTAGACCAACACCAGCCGATGACATGGCTCCCCAAACCAACACAGACTGTGGAAACTTCACACTGGACTTCACGCATCTTGGATTGTGTGCCTCTCCATTCTTCCTCCAGACTCTGAGACCTTGGTTTCCAAATGAGATGCAAAATTTGCTCTCATCAGAAAAGAGGACTTTGGTCCACTGTGCTTTATTAAATCCAGAGTCAACGCAGCCGTCTACCAGGACATTTTCAGAGCACTTCATGCTTCCTTCATTTTCCAGCAGGATTTGCACCTGCCCACACTGCCAAAAGAACCAAAACCTGGTTCAATGACCATGGTATCACTGTGTAATTACTGTGTGATTTCATGTAATATTCTAATTTTTTGAGATTTTGATTTTGTGGTTTTCATAAGTTGTAAGCCATAATCATCAAAATTATAACAAATAAAGGCTTGAGATATCTCACTTTGCATGTAATGAGTGTATATAATATACAAGTTTCACTTTTTTAACAGAATTACTGAAATAAATCAACTTTTTGATGATATTCTAATTATATGACCAGCACCTGTATAAGACAGTTGTGTTGAGGCGAGTTGGAGCTAAACTCTACAGGACAGTGGCCCTCCAGGAGCAGGTTTAGACACTCCTGCTTTTGGCAGATAAGGGAGATCACTGGAGACTGGAGAATGAAGGAGACATTGGGAATCAGGTAAGTAATCCTCAGGTAGACAACCGAAGGATTGATAACTTTCCAAATCCGAAGACAATGGAAACAGTCTGAGATCCTAAGTTGGTGACCAGACCAGACCCAGAGTGAGGAGTGAGGGGGTTTTCCGGAAGGGGACGTCGCGTTCTCCAAACGAAAGTGAAGAACTGAATCCCTTCACGAAGGGCCCTTCCACACGTGTGTTAGCGAAGGGAACATGCAATGGTCACTTCAAGGAAGTAATTTAATCTTTTAAGGACATGTTCTGCCCTTCGGAGTGAGATGATCATAGGGATGCTCACTTCTGATTGGAATTTGCCCAGAGTCTCTTTAGCTGTAGTGTCAGTTACAGGATAGTTCACCTAACAATCATGAAAAAGGATTATTTACTCGCCTTCATGTAGTTCCAAACCTGTATGCACATCTTTTCTACTGCAGAACACAAAAGAAGATGTTTAAAAAATGTCTCAGTGTTTTTGGTCCAATGTTGTTAGGCAATGTGCAATGCAACAGTGTGCTTTCTCCCATTTTCAAGCATTATAGAGGGTTGGAGAGGCCATATCAGCATTTCTTTATGACACTTAAGCCTGATATTTTGCATTTCTCAAGCTTTTCAGAAAAACTGATACATATGCCACGATGCTGGAGTAGCAGTGAGATTTGCAATAGGAATGGGTATGCCTTCAGTTATGCTGTTAGTAACAGTACACTAATGTCTAATTTTTACTTTATCTGTTGATTAAGTGAGTTCTTTCCCATCGTCTGAGGCCAGTGGTAGGTCATTATATTGGCCATAAACATCTACTCCTAGAAGGTTAAACAAGTTCATTCATTTTGCCACTGCTTTGATGATTAATTGTGTCTCATTATGGAAAATGATGACAATAACGTGCATACTGCTGTGTGGCGTGAGAGATGAAAGCAGAAAACATTTCAGGAGTGAGTTTGTTTGTTTTTTTAGCAGCTTGTCACTCATAATTAGAAAATTGCTATATGTGTTTGTGGACAACTGAAGTCTTAGTAAAGGTTGAGGAGGGAGGAGATATATCCTCTGCACATTTCACTAATTAGAAACCACTTGTCCCCAGTTGATTGAGCAAGCGAAAGAAAAGGCAAGTGTTTCTTTATGTGGAAGATTCTTTGAAACCCTGGTGAGAAATCAAAGGTTGACCTTCTCTGTCTGCTCAGTGCCGTTGCTGTGGAACTCCTGTGGCGAGTGGAACTCAATGCACCGAAGTGGGAATCAATATGACGGAAAGGTGGGATAACTTTAGTTCCTCCTCAGTGGATGTGTGTGCCTTTTACTCTTCAGAATAGCAGTCTTTTATTTATTTTATATCTAATGTCACTAGGTGATATAGTAGATCTAATTTAAATTTTAAGTTCTCAGTTATGTTACTTTTTATTATCAACTTTGTCTTTGATGTTTCTCCCAAAATTTGTGTTAAATTGTTCACACGATGCATTAATTTGAATAAATGCGTATGCTAATTCAATAATATTAATTTATTGTGTATGCAGTTGTGCACATGTATATTCATACATTTTATTTGCCATAATTGTTATTATATATAATGTCACCCTTCTCTCTCTCTATATATAAGCAATGCCCATTGAAAAACTCATATCAGTCAGCCATAAGCCCAGTTTATTCTGTGTGATTTTGGTGTATCTGTGCCCATCTGCTTACCACATTTCAGCTTACCCATATCCTATCTGGCTAGTGATTTCCCCGAGCAGAGATATGATTTCATTACCCTCCATTTACTTCTAGAATGGCCTTCGTTTTGAGACGTGATGACATCTTATCCTTGGAGGTAATGCTTCCTCTGGGGCTCTTGATGTACTTTATTTTTAAAAACTATACTTGGAGAAGTCATTGTGACCCAAAAGAAGAGATTTTTTCCATTTCTCCAATTATCCCCATTTATGAAGCCAATCTATGAATGTATCCATGTGTTTCTTTGAAATAACTTGTTCAAAGTTATAGTCTAAGAATGGATGAAATCTAACAAAACTACTGTGAAACATGGATAGAATTATATTAGTTTCAGTGTCCAAGAACAATGGCCCCCATATATACGTGTAATAGATATAAATGGGGAGTATTCATATAAATTAAATTCAAATCATGCATTTTCTTTAGATTTTGTTGTTTTAGGCAAATTGGTTGAACGTCAGTAAGAGCAAACTGTACTTCTCTCATGGAATTTTTCTATCATTGTCCGCCCACCCTGACAAGCAAGGTTCCCTTTGAGTAATTGAAAAATGTTCTGATGATTAAAGTAATATTCTGCTCAGCACCCTTTTCATTATTTTCTGTGCGCTTTTGAAAATTACATTTATTGATTACTCACTAATGGCTAAGAATACACACAGGGCTTTACCTTTAGTTCATTAATGAACTCAAATGTTTACAAATATTGATTTTAATACACTAATCTCTAGTGATGAAATGGTTTCTGTCTTCTTTTCTCCCTTTCGAGGGTATGGAGCCATCACTGTAGCTTCATTTTCCATGCAGGTGTGCAGTGGGATTCAGAGATGTCATTCAAATGTAGCATCCCTACTCAAGATCTACTTAAGACTGCTTTTCATTGATTCATTCAGGTACTTTTTTTTCTTCTAAAACAATATATTTTTTCCCCAGCACAAATAAAGTTAATATATTAAATATAATATATTGGTAATAAATATAAAGGTTTTTATTGTATAATTTAATTCATTTTACAGAGTGGAAGACTTGTGTAGTCCAGATACATTATGTGAATGGCACAAGTTAGATAGATATTAGATATTTTTCCATCCGAATTGTGTTTAATTTATGAGAAAACGGCAATATCGCAAAAACAGTTAGCGAATAAGGCATTGTTTATAACCCACGTCCTTGAGAGACCAAAAATGTTTTCTTGCATGGAAATTGGCACTAATTTGCATTTCAGAAGTTTATGGAGAGCAACATGTTTTATTTCCATCTTTGAGCAAATTAATCAGTCACATGACTTGAGGCAAAGTCACTTGACTTTTTTTGACGTGTACAGCAGAAATGGAGTTTGGTGGCGAGACACTCCCTGCATCCCGATGTCCATATTATCCATCCTAAATAGTATGTGAGATTAAAATAAGTGTGTCCCAAAGCATAGTATGTTGAAAAGAGTGTGCCAGAAGTCCCCGGATGGTCTTCTATTTCTGGTAGATTTTCGAAGAGTGGATCCGTGCACACTATAACGGCTAATATTGCCCAGAACCCATTGCGCTTTGGAGGAGGATTTGGTTCAAAACTAAAGTAACACAAGTAAAAAGTGTTCAAAAGACTACAAAACATGGCGGGTTTGCACCACCGACGGTTGAGAGGTTTAGATAAAGGGTTTAGAGTGAATTATAATCATCATTTAAGCTGATAAATGTTTTGTATTTAATGTTATATTTCATTTGCAACAACAATGTGAACTTTTATAAAGATCCGTTTGGCCATTAACTTTTAAATATATTGTTATGTATTATGAGGAGAGTCTCCGCATGAAAGACCCGCGACTGGCAGTTTAACATGCAACTTCTTTTCTCTCCAATACGGTAGGAAATTCAATTACTGTGAAAAGAGTATTGACATGCCAGTTTATGGTGACATGGATGCGTGTAACTAAGCGACAGAGAGCAACCGTTAAAGACACAATTTTATGGCGTGATAGTATGTCCCAAAGCTTGTCTACTGTACTTTTTCTTTACAAAAAGTGTACATACTTTTAGGGCGTAGTATAAGTCGGTGAATTGGGACGCAGCAACTCTGTTTGGTAACCAGTGGTAGATTTGGAAAGGCGTTTGGGAGAAAGTTTTTGTAATTTTATTTGGTGATATGCTGCGTTTACCTCATGTCGTAATTACCGTAATTTCCAGATGACAACACATGACATTCTGTTCATAGCTGTTCACGTCCTCGGACTGGGAATTATGCGTTTTTATAGCAACACTATCAACACCTAAACTAATCTGCAGCGGTTAGTTGGTACAAGTAGAACATCTCGGAAAATTCCCAGCTTACATGTTGTAAATACGAGCTCTATGAAGTTGAAATCTCGCAATTACGGTAATTATGACATGGCGTGAACGCAGCTATGGACATAACATGTTTCGCAAGAACTTTGCCAGCTAACAGCCAATGCGAGTACTTTTGTGTTTGCCTGAATATGTTGTGCAGGCAGGCCACAAGTCTTATTCTCCTGTCAGAATCATGTGTTTACACCGTCACTCGTTTACTTCTTAGTGGGAGGCAAATCAGTCGAGCTGGATTCACAGATAAAACGACACTGTCATATAAACAGTTACATGAAAAGGTTCCATAAATCATGCATGACATTTCAATCTTTCCTCCCTTGTCACTTCAGCGGGTGACATTTCTGATGAGATGGAAAAACACTGACATGTACCGTGCGGTTAAAGGGATTAGCTTCGTCTCTGAATCAGAATATCTCACTCTCTCTCTCCATTTACCACTGTGGATGAACTTAAAACTAAAACGAAATTAAAAACACCCTTCACTATCAATCTGTTGATGGATGGCAGATTGTGTGCCGCAGTATGAGGCAGTTCAATCAAACTAAAGTGTCTCAGACTGACTATTTTTGGATATAGTCTGTTTAAAGATTTAATGAACCAAGGCCAAAAAATGATCATATTTTTCCCCATGGTGCTGTATGCTGGTCATTACGTCTCAAGGTAATCTGACTGTCAAGTATCTACCAATTTATCTTTTTAAACGTAACATGACATATTTGTCATATTGGTCTGATTCTAAAACCAAACCTAAATTATATTTTAAATGATTTAGAAGATGGAGTAGTCAGCATACCGCAACCTCAAATTTTACATAAAAATTAATGTACTAAAACTTGCCAAGTTTCTTGGCTTACTTGCTAAGACCATTCTGACATATGCTGCAGATCATGAGTTATACATGGCCAAGCACTTTGGTTAAAAAGCATAACATACTCATCCTACTTTTTAAAGTAGAGTTAGAAAAGTGAAGTTTATCAAGACGAAAATATGGGCTTTGTGGTTGCTAAGTTCTTTTTATGTACTTGATAGATATAGGAGGGACTGCAGTCATAAATATGAATAGAAATCTATGAGTTTTGGAGGATTTTTGCTTGTCAGCTAGAAACTGATTCAGATACAAAAGATATAGCCATCTGAGTCAGAACACGCTGAATGACTGTGCCAAGTTGGGTGGATGTAGATGGAAAGTTCTTTAGTTATGATCAGGCTCTATGCATATTTTTTATTAGCATAATAAAAGGCTTTTTGCACATTTCAGATAAAGGATATAAATGGCACAAAATAAATGATCAAATTGTACATTTATGTATACATCTGGAATATTGCCTTTTATTTTTTAAATATTGCGATTTAGGTTTGTTTTTTTGCTCTCTATGAGTGTGTCTTGCTGACCCTTGCAGAAACTAGTAGTCCTGCTTGCAATCTTATACAACCTTTACTATTCTCAACCAATTTGACAAAACAAATCTGAAAGTCATTTAAAATGAATGACAGCCCTTACAACAAGCTAATTTAGATGCCGTTCATGAGTCAGGTTGCCACACACAATGAATAATTGTTGGTTGCTTCCGTCCTTCATTTCAGCAGATGAAAATGTCTGCCAGGTACATATCAGTGGAACATTTTCATACTCATGCTGTGCTATGCAGTAAATCATATTCAAAGGCAGTGAATCGCCTTTAACTGAGAATATGAAGCCCCTTTAGGGGGCACGACTTTTATTACTGTATTGTGCTATGAATACTGACACAGTTAAGTAGTGAAATTTACAATATAATGCCATAATATGCCATATTGTTTAGGTTGACATGTTTTTAGAGGAGCCAAACAAGTGCAAAAGAGATTCCAGCTTCAGGAGCCCATGAAATCAGAGTTTTGTGGCTTTTAGTCCATTCCTGTTAGCTTTAACGTTGAGAAAATAAACCTTTAGGAGATGTGTGCATTTAAAATGTAGTCTTTACAGGTCATTTTTTGCCATTATTTACTTAAAGGGATACTTCAGGATTTAGCATTAAGCTTTGTATTAGCAGAAAACCTGTAGTATTTTCGAATTACAGTGCTTTCTCCCCTCATATCCCCCTGAGATGAGAGATTTATGTATTTTTTGTCTGGAAAAAATCCTCCGATGACGCAAAAATCGTCATTTTGCGTCATCGGAGGATTTTTTGGCCAGAGGCTAAAGACTACAGCCAGTAGGAGGAGCTGTCCCGCATGTTTTCAACCCGCCCATAGGAGGTGGGATCTCACACAGTGAATTTGGAAGCTAAGCTTTCTTTGGAAGCTAAGCTAGCAGGCTCTTGTTCTGTGGAGAAAGCTGAGTAGTAAGAGAAAGCTGAGTAGTAGGGGTTACCATCCTCTTTTTCCCGGACATGTCCGGCCGTCGAGATCGTCCAAAATGTCCGGGATTCGGCTTTTGTTTTCTGCGGTCGCCATTCATTGTTTACATGCACACCTTTTGTTTCAATCTAACTGAATTCATTCTGATTGGTGAATCTGAATGTAGTGTTTACATGAACGCTAAACAAGTGATCGGTTGATGTGCGTTTTAACATTGCTAAGAAAATTCCCGCTCCTCCTTGAGAGATACGAAACCGGCGCGTCTCAGTGATGACGCCACCGGCCTCGCGCCGTTCTCCCGCGGCCCTCAGTCTTGTCCTGCTCGCCACAGTAAACATAATGAATGGCGACTGTAGAACGCAAAAGCCGAATCCCGGACATTTTGGGCGATCTCGAAATCCCGGGCAAACTCGTCACGGAGCCTCACTAGTAGCCTAGCCTTGTTGTTTTCAACTGCGCTCTCTTACCGGTAGGCGTGACTTGGGAGTGGCCTCGTAGGGCAGCGAAGCAAGTGCATTCTGGGAGTTGTTGTCTTTCATCCACATAAGCCAAAAATAAATTTTCTGGATTTTCTCAGTCTAGAAAGCTCCAAATTCAAAAATAATTTCACATTTCTTCTACATAAATGACCTATTTTAAATACACATTCATCTTTCCAGGGGTGAAGTACCCCTTTAACCTCATGTTGTTCCAGACCTGTCTGCTTTTTCCTCTGAATGTGAAAATAGTCCTTAGGACATTACATAATACATTTATCCTGTGAAAATGACCAACATATACATCAATAAGCACTGAAAATCTTTACAATTGTTACACTTTACAATAAGGTCTCATTTGTTAACATTATGTATTAAATGAATGAACTAACAATGAGCACATTATTTAGTAATCTTTGTTAATGTTAGTTAATAAAATACAGTCGTTTATGTTATTTACAGTGCTTTAACTAATGTTAACAAATACAACTTGTAAATGTTGAAATTAACATGAAGATGAATAAATGCTGTAGAATTATTGTTAATTCTTAGTTCATGTTAACTAAAGTAGTTAACTACTAATGATTCTTTAGTGTTACCCTTTTTTTGTACTTTGGAGCTAATCTTTTTGTCTTACATTTAAAAAATAACAGCATACGGGTTAGGAACAACATCAGGGTAGGCAAATAATCACAGAATTCAACCCCCATTTAAAGAAAAGAATATTTTATTCAATATGCCATAAGAAATAAGTCAAAAAGGTCTTTTAGGTTTGGTTACAGTGCTGGAATACAAATTAAAAGACATATGAACAATAGTGAATATTATTAGAGATAACTAAACCATCACAGTCTCTGTGATGTATCTTGATTCGTTCCAAACTACCTATCTGCCCTCTATCCTCAGATTATTGACCACATTAGAAGTCATTTCTTTGTTCCATATAGGGCTAGTCTGATTTCTTTATCTAATAAACCAGTCCTCTGCTGTAGAAACATAGTGTGAAAATGTCGGCTATATTATCTGTTATGGGTTTTTAATAGTTTAATATGTATTGCAGATATCTGAGGTGGCAATTCTGAGTCGTCATCTAAACTGTTATCATATATAGACTGTATATGTGAAACAACAAATGCAATTTGCGGCATCTCCATATTTGATGTCCTTGTTCTTTTTCTTCCTTTTTTGTCCTTTTGGTTTGATCTGTGAATGTTTCAGACTGGCTTTGAGTGACTTTTTGTCAGTCCGATTTATGAGCGATCACAAATTAGCATCTGCTTAACACCATAAAACCACTTTAAACCACCGGATCAATTAAAACGAATCTGATAATTTAATTCATTAGGCTGTAACATCAAAGTGGATAGCCGTCCTCACTTCCCGTGAGAATTAGAAATGTGTGGCGTGTGCCATAAAATGGGAAATCGTTTTGATTAGACCCACATACCCCAGATAAATTGACTTTTTGAACATTTTCTACTGGAAGTTTGCCAAGGGAAACATGGATTTCTGTCCTTCATTTGTCAGTGAAGGCTAATAAAGCTAAGGAGTTGGCTAAAGGCATCGTTCTTTGCTATTTGAATCAAATAAATGCAAGGCGATCAACTCAGGGATTCATCTGTGTCCTTGGAGCATTTACATAGGTTGTTTGTCTTTCACATGAAAAGCAGGAGAGAGTGGGCGTTTATCTGCTTTGAATCCCACCTGATTCCTTCCCCCTCATTCTCTCCTTTCATCCAAACATCCTTTGCCTCTCTATCATGCCGAGCATTAATCCTTGAGGAACACCAACAGTTTCTGTTATCAATTATTAATCCATCTCCATAGAAATGAAATGCAAAGATGAAGAGCCATTCATTGGTCATTAAAAGATTGTTCCCACGCAGGAGCACATACATTTCAGGATTACATTTAAACTATTAAAGTTTAAAAGTCACAATCTGTGTACCATGGTACAGGAAGGATATTTTCATTAGAGCCTTATTAAATGATTCTCATTTTTTATACAATGTGGCATTTTCACATTTTCACATTCATTCCAATGTGCTTCAATAAATAAAAAATATGTCCAAAAAAGCATGGTACACATAAGTTTTTAGATGGTGTTCTTGGAACTAAGTACCATGTAAATACCATTGTGCATACATTTTCTTTGCTGTACCATAGTACTGCCCCAGCAGAGATTAAACATGGTCTTGATATATACCATGGTATTAAATGATTAACATGTTCATATACATAACCACAATGTTCAATCGACTGTAGTTTAAAGAATAACATGGTATTACCATGGTACTATGAGTTGTTATACAGTACATCATGGTACTAAATTATTTCCATATTTCATATTCCACATGTATAGAATATACAATATGTGTTTTTGGGGATGGTACCATGGTGATATTTTATTATCTCAAGACACTTTGTAGCATTGTTTATTTTTTTGTTGTTGTGTGAATATTGAATAATGTTTTTAATAGTTTGAACGTCACAGTTATTTTTAACCTTAAAATATTTGAAAAATACTATAGTATAATCATTTACCAATATGACATGACGCCTTTGAGCAGTATGTCTGCAGTTCTATGTCGTAAGCGTGTCTTTCCAGGCTGTTCCATCTGAGCCCACGTACAGACACAACACTACGCCTGCTGTGCCGGTGTTTATCTGTGACGCTTTACCCCTCTCAGCCATCCATGGGAAAAACAGACGGAATAAATGAGTCTTCTGCCAGGGGGCCGGAATACACAGGTAGGAGGAACCCCCAGCTGTTTCGGCTCCGCAGCAATTTTCATACTAATGCGGGGAAAAAAAAGTGAAAAAGTCGCTCCTGTGGCGCAATCTAATCACTGATATTGACATGAAAGAAACAGGTTTAATAAAGAACAGATATCTTTGGAGTGAGGTGGCGGCTGACGGATGCGGTTTGTCAAATAGACCCCACAGAGAAAATGTTTAGAGAGCCAGTGAACATGGAGGAGGGACATGTGTGAAAAATGAGAGCTGGGTGAAGTTTATGCAGTATAGCCCATACAGAAAAAAAATATATTGAAATATATTTTAAAGTGTCAAAAATATATGTGGCATATATTCCAAATACATTGAAATATATTTGCATTGTTGTTCACTTATATTTATCATTTTGAAATATATTCTGAAATATATATGATGTTAAGTGTGAAATATATTTACATTTATAACATGTAATGTAAAATATATGACAAAATATATGGTCATAAAATGTTTAGCTTGCTAAAGAAGGGTCGAAGATGGATTTTGATCATAGTAATTCCTCTACCTTTTCCCCTATACACAACAGTAGGCTACCATATTACACTACTGTATTATGACACACAGCTATAATAAATACTGTACTTACATTTAAATGACTGCAATGTAAAATGACAGATAGTTGCTTTCCTAGGACTATTAGGCCATATTAGGTGGCACGTACCTAACACTAAGTGCAATTATTAGATTTATTGTTGTGTTTTATTGACATCTTTCCTGAAGTCATTTAAATATTGAAAATATGCACAATATTTATGATGCAAGTAGACACTTCAACAGTGAAGTACACTTAAACAATAGATAGAACTCAGTGTCTAACACTGCATACACACACTATTAAATAACTGTATTCAATTCTGTAAAAATAATTCAAATAATAGTATTTCATATACAATATATACATTTATTGTACATTTATATACAATATATACATTTATTATTAGATTTAAATAATAAATAAATAAAAATGTAAAAAATAAATTGAAAATGTGTTTGTGAAAATGTTAACTTTTTAAATTTCAAAATATATTTCAAATGAAACAATTTGCAAAAGTTAAAACATATATGAACATATATGTTGTTAGTAAATATATTGACCTATAAATATATTCACTTATTTAACTAAAATATATTTATTGGGCCAATTTAGAATATTTGCATATATTCCAAAAATATATTTCAAATATATTTCTTTTGTGTATGGGAGTGTGGGTTTATTTTGAGTTTCTCTGTGGATATGAATTTAAAAGAGAGGAGACGGTGTGTGTAAGGCTGTGGTGGAAGAATGCAGCTTCATAACTATGGCTAAATAGTGTTGGTTTTCATACAATGAAAATTGACGGTGATTCATTAGAAAAAGGACAAATAAAACTCAATAGAGGTAGTGCATACGATTTGTATGCTGTAGTCAGGATCTTCAGAAGTCATACAGTAGCTTTGTGTAAAGACTTCTGTTTTTACTCAATATAACTTCCCCTCCTTTCAGAGAAATCTCTGGCTTGAGGGCGGGGGAACCTGTCACTCACATAAGATCAACCAATAACAAACCACAACCATCCAATCAATTCCCAGTGGTCAAAATCAAGTCTTGCACTATTTTCTCTCTCTCCAGAATTTTGACTCCATTAGAACTGTATTGAAAAGAGTAGCTCAAATATTTTGCAAGCATTTTCATTTCTGTTGAAATGGCGTCAAATGGGTTTAAAACAGCGAGTAAATGATGAAAAATGTTTCATTTTTGAGTGAACTGTCTTTGAGTGATTGTCTGATATGTAAACAAACCATGGTATGTGTGCGTAAAAGCCAAAGGTATCCAGTGGAGTGTGCTTACCTCTTAATATCTTGAGGTTTTTTTTTGCACTGGTTTCCATTAAGAAACATCCAGAAAGTTGTAGTGCGTACGTGCTCATTAGTTTAACCTCTGAATAACAAACATACGGTCAAGATTCCAGATTTCTAACTGGGGATGTTCTAGATTGTTCCTACAATCATCTCAGAACTACTTTAGCCCCCATTTATGAGGAATTTTGTCACTTCTGTAGAGAATGCTCTCGATTTAGAGTGCAGGTTTTATATTTAAATGCTAACTAAGACTCGTACCCTACCTGAAACTGAGTGATATATGCCTTGATTAATATCCCCCTGGCTTAAGCCTGATAAGAACCTGTGCGTCTTGCTATCTGCCTCTGCCAGACCTGAGACAATCCATCAGACAGTCCTAAGAGAGTGAAGCATTCAGGGTTTGGTAAGGGATGTAAAGGCGTATTATCTCTAGCTAACGGCTGCACACAGATAGAGGCTGTTGGTTATGTGTGTGTGTGTGTGTGTGTGGTGAAATATAGCACCTGTAAGACCGGATTGGTCCCAGTGTTATTAACCTGAGAGCGCTGGGGTAAAGGTGAGTAAATCGCTGTTCTATACCATGATAGCCCTCTAAAGCAGTTACTGACGAGTTAACGAAAACACCCACTGGCATGACACTGTTGCTGCCTTTCCAAATAGCATGCGAGATAAGATTTAGTGCATCCCAAATATATGTGGAAAATAGAACTTTCTCCGGTGGACTTTGGAAGCGAGCTGTGTGCAACTGTGCATGCTTTTCCAGCTAGTTCTGCCCACAAAACCTGTGCACCTGAAGAGGTGGTGGGATATCTTCAGGTTAAGAAAAGTAGTGGAAGATAAGGTCAAAGGTGTTACAGAGCATTTAAAATAACAGGAAATAAAAAAAAAATTATGTAGATTGATGCTAATGTGCAAAAGCAAACTCTATGCGATTAAGAGGGAATGTGTTATTAAGATACAATTTAATGACAGAATGTCTCGGGACAGATACATACACACAAAATACACACACTACCATTCAAAAGTTTGGGGTCTGGGATATTTTAAAAACTATTTTTTGAAAGAAGTCTCTTATTCTCACCAAGGCTGCATTCATTTGATCAAAAATACAGTAAAATAGTAATATTGTGAAATATTATTGCAATTTAAAAAATGGTTTTGTATTATAATATATACTGTATGAATGTGTAATTTATTCCTGTGATCAAAGCTGAATTTTCAGCGTCACATGATCCTTCAGAAATCATTCTATTCGATTTTTGATGAATAGAAGGTTCAAAAGAACGGCATTTATTTGAAATAGAAATATTTTCTAACATTATAAATGTCTTTACTGTCATTTTGGAACAATTCAATGCGTCCTTGATGAATAGACACATTACATTTATTTCAAAACAGAAAAAGGCAATCTTAATGACCTCAACCTTTTGAAACGGTGTACCATTAGTCATAGTTAAGAAATGCAAATTGTGAGATTGCTCCAAACTTAACACTCGACAAGAGTAAAATGTGATTAAAAACGGGCTTAGGTGAGTTTCCTTCTGGCTGGGTGGAATTGTACATGGTTAAAGAATGATAGTCTGGCCCTCGCGTCAAATCAAACAGTCTACTAAAGATTTATGGCCCTGAAATTTACTCAGTTCACCTGTCCAAAGTTCTTTTTGGGCCCTGGATGCATGGAGTTGAAAAGGCAAGAAATGTCAGATTGATTGTTGAAACATTTGCATGTTCTAGGCAACTCTGTAAAGATCAATTCATCCTGAACCTGACTGTCGTGAACAATCTGGCTTGGCTGATGTTTTGAATTGTTAATTGCGTAGCGTAGTCAGCTGTGCCGAACGTGGCACAATGTTTGATGTGTATCTGGAGAGACGGGAGCACAATTTATAGTAAATAACAGATGATTAATTTACATGGAATTTATTGGATCATTATGATATGAATGCTAACAAATTTGCAAATGATTTCTTCTCTGCACATAAAGTGCAGAACATTTCACCCAGGTGCGGATTTTAATGCCAAACCTACATTATTAAAATCTCATCAGTCAAAAATTTAGAGAACTATGTGCTTAGGGTAAAAATTGTCTTGTCTCACGTGTGCGGTTTTACATTTTCTAAAGAAAATGTGCACTGCAATCTCACTGCAATGATGCTTAGGTATCGTGGGTGGGATGAGACAAATAATATCAATGGGAGATAATATCATTATTTTGCCCCCAAACCCCCACCCCCACCCATGAGCCTGTCCTGAACCATTCTCCAGTGTGAGTTTATGGGATTCCCCCTCCAACCCACTACAGAATTGTAAGTTAGATTAATTAGAAATAATACATTCTGTTCATCACAGTTAGAAGTATAACTCATGTATCTAGCAAATGCAGTGCAGGCAGAGTTATGCATTTAAAGATACCTTTAATCTGAACTTTTTTATTGTTAATGTTGCTTCAATACTATATGTATCTGACAGAAAGGACTAAATTATTAATATACTGGCTTAATAGCTTGTCTTCTCAATGATCCAGTTCTTTCAACTATGGAGAATGCAAACAAATAGGCACCTGTATAGTTCTCTTCTTTGCATCTGTTATCTGATTTCCTATTGGCTTAGAAGTGACATACATCTGTGGCTTGTCACATCCCGCCTCCCTGTTATGTTTAGATGACGTAGATATTAAAAGTTTTTAATGTAACCTGATGTCAAAACTGATTCCAGAATGCAATCCAGGTGTCTGTTAGTCAACCACCATAGCAATGACAACCACAGCAGAACATGCTATTCTGTTTCAACTTGGAAAACTGTATCACTTCAGCCTTTTAGATATGTCTGTTTGGGAGAACTTAGCTTTGGTTCTGAATCTGATAAATGCTATTAACCTGTTCTTGATGCTTTTTTAAGCAATACACACATTGATCACATTGATCATGGATATAGCTGGATACCTTTTTTACAGTTGTGGATGGGAAGTGAAATGACTTGACCTTAGTACATTCCTTGCACATTTGGCATATGAAAGGAGCTATGAGTAAAATCAAAAGCTTGTTAGTGTACCAACCTGGCTTCAGGTTACCCTTTATTCCACACTGTGAATTTACAATCAGGTGATCTCAGGGTTTCCCAAACTGGGGTTCCCCAGTGCATTTCCCCATCCAGTGGGTTTGTGAGTTGATGAACCACTAATATTTAATTAAATCCTGATTAAATATTCAAGTAAATCATTTTAAAATAAAAATATTCAAAATAAAACACTAAAAAGGATACAATATTTTAATTGTTTACCTGGATGTCATGTAACCATTAACCAACATTAGATATATTAATTTGTAGGATGCCCAGATTTGTATGTAGTCATGCATTCTGACTTTTTTTTTCAAGCAACATATACATATTTGAATATTGAATAGTAAAATATTAATATAATATATAAATAATAATTTAATAATATTTAATCATATTATTTGTAGATCTTCCACCAGGGCCTTTATTTTTATGTTATGTATGTATGTATGTATGTATGAATGAATGAATGAATGAATGAATTGGTAAATTAATTTATTTCAGCATCAATGTTTCTACAGTATCACAATCTCCCAAACCCCCTGCAGTTCGCTCATAAACTGTAGGCATTTGGGAAGCCCTGCTCTAGACAGCAAATGTCTTACATTTCCCCTCATAGCACTGCCAGCACATGTTGCCAAGATATTAGACTCTTCAACATAATCTGTTTCATTCTGTCTGTCATATTCATTGTAATCATTCTGACATTGCCATTCATTTGTTACAGCAGGAATGCTGGGTACTGACTCCTGCTCCCAGTGTCTAACTATACACAGGTCTGGCATTGGGCCTAGAAAGGAGACAGAGCCAAGAGACACACTTGCATATCTTTCAATGCCACAGATATTCAAGGACAGATGAGAACTTCATTTGAGCACATACATTTACATATTGTTTCAAGTTTAATTGACAGTTAGTCTGTATACTTGAATTTTATGAGCTAAAGAACCAAAACTCAACTTGATTTGATGATTTAGCTGATGTTGTACAGTGAGCTGATGTCGATACACAAGCTCTGTTCCAAAACCAGTGAGACAGTATTAAAAAGCACCATAACTGCATTCTCAACACTTCTCATATTTGTGACTCGCTATCACACAGTTGGATCTTTTAAATTTATAATAGTGTGACTTAATTTTAAACTTCATTTGCAGAAATGTTCTTGCAGTTTCTTCAAAATCTTACAATTCAATGGCCCAGATTCATATTTGCCTTTTTTTAATCTGATCCCCCACCTTTACTTCTTGAATCTGACCATTTTTACCCCGCAACATCTGTAGCCATTTATCAAATATGGACTTTTCACCAAACTTCTGCATTTATCCACTGCTTATGTATTAACATACACAGCCTAATGTTAATGAGGTCACCATATTGCTTATTAGCATCAGTGGTGGCTTCATTAGCTGTGGTTAATATGGTGTAAAGGGTTCACACTGCTGGGCTGCAGCCAGCTGGCGCTTTAGCACTACAGTCAGTGGCAGAGGATTGGCATGATGGGATTGCATGTCTAAAATGAGAGCATGATTTGGGGGGTTAATGACACAGTGTCCTTGTAGTTGTGTAGACAATGCAGATGCCATTGCTGGAGGCTTGTGTCAATCTATTAGGCTTTTCCTGCAGAGAGAGACAGGAACTTTAGACCAATCCACTGAAGAGATATGAATCGCTGACTAAGAACCTGAAATGCTGTTCAATAAGTGCATTTCATTATTATTTATTTAGGAAATCTGCACATACACCTTGGAAGAAGTCTCTTATGCTCACCGAGGCTGCATTTATTTGATTAAATATACATTAAAAACAGTAATATTGTGAATATTAGTACAATTTGAAGTATTTTAACATTTTAATTTATTTCTGTGACAGTAAAGCTGAATTTTCAGCCTCATTACTCCACTCTTCAGTGTCACATGATCTTTCAGAAATCATTCTGATATGCTGATTTGCTGCTCAAGAAACATTTTTATTATCCATGTTGAAAACTGCTAAATATTTTTGTGGAAACAGTGATAGCATTTATTTGAAATAGAATTGTTTTCTAACAATGTGAGTCTTTACTGTCACATTTGAGTAATTGAATGTGTCCTTGCTGAATAATAAAAAAAAAATCTTTTGAACAGTGGTGTAATATATTAAAAAATACCAATTAAAGCAGAACACAGTATACAGTAATAAATGTTTCAAACATTAGTATATTGTATTCACATGACTATTGGTGGATGCCTTCATTCTTCTTGTGTTTATTTGTAATCCAGTTTTGAGTAAAAATGTCCTTGCTCATGTCATGGCAGTCCAATCATACAATGATATGCAAAAAAAAAAAAATGCAGCACAACATTTTTACATTTAATAGCTGTTAACATGACATACTTGACCTTCTGAGGAAACCTTAGTGAAGGGATTGCATTCCTCACTTTCATTTGGAACAACCCCTCGAAAACTGTTTCTTTCCAGCTGTGCCCTTCAGGGGCTAAAAGTGTCATTTGGAATTCGCTGACATTGACAGAGGGTTTTCTGCCAGCACTTCACAGCCAGAGCAAGTCTATAATACAAAACTGGCTCACAAATATTTAGCATTTCAGGTGGTTTTGGATGTGAATTCTGATCATACTGAAGCAGTAAGTACTGAGATTTCCATGTTGATAAACTCTGCTTTGATCAACACCCCTTTACTCAGGAAGTAAATTAGTTCAACTATTGCAGGGTAATGGCTGGCCTGAGATAAATCCCTTTTCACCTCCTTAATTATTAACATTGCATTATTTTTCACCATAGGGGTCAATACCTCTCTAATGACACACAATAATTTCAGGCTGAATTACAGCTATAATCCTGTCCCTGCTGGCTTCATCCTTCAACACACACACACACACACACACACACACACACACACACACACACACACACACACACACACACACACACACACACACACACACACACACACACACACACACACACACACACACACACACACACACACACACACACACACACACAAACACACACACACACACACACACACACACACACAACCTTGCAGTCTTTTGAGTCTAGTCTAATGTTCAAAAACATTTTAAATCATTTGAACTGTGATGACCGTACAATTTATAACTTATACTTACAATAGAAATGACTAGTTTATTTATATTTTGTATTATTTAAACTAACCAAGACTGAAAATATTTGAAAATTATGGTTCCATGTAGAGGTTTAGACAATTATCAGACCAATTTTTATGCTAGCTATTACTTTCTTTTCTTAGATATTTTTTCTTTGTATCCTATGATTGGCACCAAATCACTTGTGCACTGTATTTTTACCTAGCAGACTCAATTTTCATGACATATTGTAATTATTTTCTTTTAGAACTTGATCCATATGTGATTGTGTGAATTCTGCAGTTCAATAAGGTTGTTGATATTTGCCACAATGTATAACAAAAGTGTCTTAACAACCTTCAGATGGCGTGTTTGTGAGTTGGGGATACTGGCCAGACAAGATTTCTGCAATTTGTGCAAAATCAATATGCTTTTTCAGTAGCAATAATGTAAAATGGTTACTTGTTTGCAAAGAGATGCTCTTTAAAAACTGAACCATGGAAAACAATTGTGTAAGCAATTCATATAGTTAAATAATGCATTAGTCTCTTTGATCTGCAATATTGTGTTTTTTTTTTTTTTTTTTTTTTCAGGACAAGGACCAGTTGATATTAATTCTGCATAAGTTTAGGCCATTATAATATTACATTATTAAAAAAATAAATGAACTAGAGCTCCACACAAGACTGGTTTCTTTAAAACCACAGTTTTATTGCCATGTTTTAACTTGAATTAAATCACCAAATAATATTTTTTTTAACAACAATCTTTTTCTTTGCATTGTGCATTTTTCACGCAATGCATGGCTTTGTCTAAAATAATATATATTATATAATATAATAATAGATTTTTTTAATATATTAATTTTTTCCTGGTTGCAAAAAATAAAATAATAATAATAAAGAGTTCCTGGTGTTGAACATGTCTAATGCACTGATTTTCTATCATGTTGCACGTGTTAAAGGTTAATTAAATCTTGTTCATTTCGAAGCTGAAATGACAAACACATTGAGGCTGATAACTCGGGCACCTCTACTGGTTTCCACGAAGATTTGACTTTCTGTGATGTACACCTTGATTAACAATTCTTTTAATGGAAAAATGAATTGGTTCAATTAATTCAACTCAGATCTTGACATTTGACACAAATGTGTGTTTTGGTGCCTGAATCATGGCAGTTGACTAATTTGGCACAACAGTAGTCAGAAATTACTCTCTTATCCTTTCATCAATTATTAATATATCACCTAATTTATTCATTTTTGAAATAACACTTTTGACACTGATAAAGAAAGAAAACCCATCTAATGTGAATGCTTATTCAGATTATCATATTTATTATAAAGTTTGAGGTTGTTTTTTTAACAGCTCAAAATACTGTGTTGTGTTTTGAAATATGGAAATGTGAGACAAGTGTTAAAATACAAAAACATGCATTATATTTAGGTAACCCAAAATATGCTTCATTTGGTATCTACTTTTTACAGTGCATTACAAATATAGGGTTTGGATAGCACAGGTCAGATTATTCTGTCAGATTTTGATAAATTCATATTAAAAATCTCTGAATTCTCATTGCAGACTTTGGCAATCCCAGCACCGAATGAGACATTGAGGAAATTGGGGTCTTCTTATGAGCGGAAGCATCTGGTTCTTCAGTGGACAGAGGACAACTCAAAAGGTGGAGCTCAAAGACAAACCTGAGTAATTATGTATTATAGAGTAATCACGTGTACTCATCTCATAAATATGATAATTCTGAATGTACTTTAAGGCTGCTGAAGGTCCTGGTGGACTTGCCAGTGCTTCTTTTGTCCTCTTTCATTGTGTTTTAACAGGTATTGTTATTACTCCTCGTGATCACAGTTTGTCCAGGAGAGGTCTCGCCCTCACTGTGCACTAATGAATGTGTATTGTCCTTTGGCGTGTTGGCACTGGCCACTTTGTCATACATGTGGGCATTATGATGCGTGTGTGTACGGTACTTGTGCCTCAGATTCCCTCGCGCAAGCAAGTTTGGCACTGGACAGCGGGCATCCGCTTTGCCAGCAGCTCGATTCTCTTGGCACCGTCACCTCTCGCAAAGCAAAGAATCGAAATGAGCTTTCAGCTTCAGAAAAGGCCCTTATAGGCACACTCGTCCAACGTCCAATTCTTCATCCAAAAGCAGCCTTTGAGCTCATTTTGCATGCTGGGGATTTATGCTAGTTGGTACGTTTAATTAGTATGTTTTGAGGTGTGTCATTTTTTCTGTTAACGCAGATGTGTGTTCTGAGCACAATGGCCACATTTGGATGACAAGGAGGAACAACAGAAGGTTCTGGATGGGAATGAACTCACATTCAGTGTTGCACTGTAGTGGTCAGAAATCCCCTCTGGATCCCCAAAGCCTCAGTGCTCTCCGAAGCCATACGTACAGAAGGAGAAAACATCATTCTATCTGTCCATCACTCTATGGACCCTGGGCTCTCAGAAGCCGAAGTCGTCATAGTTGGGTAAACTATGACACAACTAAGACTCTATCAGAGTTGTGAATGGGAGATGAAAGCAAATATAATTATTGTATTCCCATTTGCTCCAAAATCTGTGATAGTGTCTCCACGACTTTCCAAAAAAGGCAAAAAATATAGAGAGATTGATTACGTCGGTCAGAAGAAAGAAAGATTTTTCAAACTTGCCGTCACTCCTTTAGGCGTTGAATTTGAAACACTCACACAGTATTCATTTGTTTAATTTACTGGCAAGGTAATGCAACACAAAGTATATTCAATTCAACTTTATTTCCAGACTCAAGGTCCATTAGAGAGAAAGCAAACCTCAACCTACACAAAATCACATACAATACAAAACATTTAAAATAGACAATTCTGCCAATACTTTCTCATAGATGACTGGTATCACACCACACTTTGCTTAGGGTTTGACAACAGCATAATAATAGCATTCTGTGAATTATCCAGCCGACAAATACATTTATACATCAAATTTCTCAGTAAAGCCATAAAGGTTTTTACTCTTGACATACAAAATAGATTACTTGCACTGCTTCACCTCGGTTTTTTATATAATCCTCATACAATCATTGTAGGCAACCTTAAGCTTAAATATGCTTACTTTTTTTAAAATGAACCCACAAAGGAGCAGTATATAAAGAAGTACAGTATGCTCTAAAAAGGTTTATCTTGATCCTGATCCGAACACATGTAACATTTTCTCACCAACATATTAGCTTGAGCATATAACATTCGGCACTGCCTATACATATCGTCATCATCATACATTTCATCATTAATGATATGTCCCAAATATTTTGTTTTAGTGCATACATTTAGTATTTGCCCTGACAAATTAGGGTCAAGTTGTTCTACATATCATTGCAACACTCTTCTTTGCATTATATTGCTCATCATATTTTACACATCATCATTTATAGCATTATAAATGTATATAATTAAAACAAAAGAAAATATGAAAAACTTTACTAGGTTTGCGATGTTGATGACTATGGAAATGCTTCATCACAGTCCGTAAAAAGGGTCCATCAATCTATCGTTCTATCTGTCAGTCACTCTATCATTCTGTCATTAACTCTAAATAATTCTTGGAAAGTTGCCTATCAATGCCCTAGCAACCACCTTGAGCACCCTAGCAACCACTCTGAACATCTTAGTGACCACATTAGCAATTTGGCTGTGGGTTTTGCAAAGGCACCACAACATTTGTTTTTCTTTCCAGATAAAATGAAAATAGTTGCACTTTTTTTGAATGAATAAAGCCACATTTATGAGTTTTCATCAGGCCACTCTGATATTGAAGTATTTTTTAACTACATAATAATGTCACAAATATCCCAGATGTTTGTTTACCGTGAGGGAACAGACTCATTTATCACCGCGAGCCAGTGTGAGTTTTTCTTGTGTGAGCAAAGGCGACGCTTCTCAGCCAAACGGTGGCAATAAAAGAGAGTTTTATTTGCATGAGGTGACAGTGCGGTGGAAGGCATCAGCCATTATCGGTTATCATAATAACACATTAAAACACCACAAACTCTCTTCTCACATTTCTCGCCCAGCTTCTCAAAGTGATGTCTTAGGGTTCTCCTGCCTTAGCCGTTCTCATCCTTCATTGAAGCGTTCAGATATGCAAACCGAGCCCAGGGGGAGGCTATCTGTGCTTGACAGAGGGGTTAAGATGGTTAAGACGTGGAGCTCGGTTAATTTCGGGACTCTTTCAGAAGGGGGAGTGTGTCGCTCCGCTTTGGAAAAACAGCTTTTGTGAGATTATCGTGTGTGTGAACAGAGGGAAAAACTCGACAAAAGAGATGGCTCTGTTTAAAGCCAACACAAAGCTGGGAGTGTTTTTTTTTTTTTTTTTTACCATGCTTTGGTGATTGTTCACAGGATTTTATGTGCATAGCTGTGTATTTTTCTTTTCTCTTTTAACCAACCCCTTTCTCGTCTACACACAATTTCACACAAACATCCTTTTTTCATCCCTGCACTTTTTCCTTATGTTCTCTTCTCATTCCCTTCAGGTCAAGCATGTGGCTCTGAGATATGTGTGCATTATCAGATGAAAGATGAGAAGAACCAGCAGAGAACCTCTCCGTCTGAGAATGAAATCTCTGATTAGAACTTCAGTGAAGTTACCGAGTTCCTCACAGAAAGACGTTTGGGAAGAGAATGTTCCCTGCTGGATAATCCAGATAAAGCCATATTAAATTGGTAGATGGACTTGCGTGATTTCTAGCTTGTTCAGACGTTTATGGTCACTGATTCAAACTCATTGTTTGTAACCATTTGCTGGTTCAATCTGGTAGTTTATGGTCTTTAGTTGGTCCAAGCTGTTCTTGACAACAAAGTTCATTAGAACAACCTTAAGCTACTAGTCGGTGCAAGTTTTACTGTTCATAAACTCATCGTGCTGTTAGTACATAAACTGCCTAAAGGCCCGTCCGCATCAAGGACGATAAAGATATAGTTCTAAAAATCGTTAAATATAAAAGAATAGCATCCACACCACAACTGAGGAATGATATCATTTGAATAACTTTCATAATGCTTTTTTTCCCAGTGATCAAAAACATTGACAGTCAATCAGAATCAATCCTTCTTTAAAGAGCTTGAGCATTTAAAGTGACAGATGCTGTTTCTCAACGTCTCCTGCAGGGACTTCCTGACAGCCCATGTTTCTGTTTTAACCCTGAAATGTCACACCTGATTCAATTAATGAGTAGTTATAAGAGTAGGAATTAGTCAATTAATCAATTAGTCAACTACTCATTAAGCCTTTAATTAATTGAATCAGGTGTGCCATTTCAGGGTTAAAACAGAAACATGGCCTGTCAGGGGGTCCCTGCAGGAGAGGTTGAGAACCACTGTTATAGTTAATAGTTCTTAATGTGAATTACCTTACCAATTATTGAAGTCCTGAAATATATCTTCTATCTACTCAACTTTCACTATGACATTGGACAGTGAGCCACAATTGTCCACCTTTTCCATATGTTACCTTTCCAACGCATTACATCAGTAGATGAGCGCTCTGCTACAAACCCTTCATCTGTGAGAATTACTCTCTGACCTTATGTCTCTGGTGTGTGTGTGTGTGTTTTGGAGTGGTGGTCATGCTGCTTGAAGATATTTTTTTGTCAGTGTCAGTGTCTTTCGCAGGATGAGAGCATGTTGTCTCACTTTCCTCTCTCTCTCTCCCTTTCTGTCAGTCTATATGTGTGGGTAATCTAGTTTTAGTTTTACGAGATTTTACAATATTATTTAATGCTATTGTATTAGCATGCCCTCTTACATACAGTATACAAATATTTTAATACATATTTTGTCTATAAGCCTGTTAATACGGCAAAGGTTCATATTTATTAAATAAAATAAAATAAATACTTGGAAATCAGAATCAAGTCTTCACCCTACACTTCCACAGAGTTTCCATAGGGGGAGACAGAGCGATTCTGATGGTGCTCTCTCATCCCACTGGCCTTTGAGGTCTGTATCAATATTTACAGCCGATAATTCTACAAACACGCATGAACCTTCAGATAGCACTTCAGAGGAGTAAATTTATATTTATATTTTGGGAATTTGCAAATGCACACAGTGCCTGAGTTACGTTTCTTTTTTCTTTGAACAGAACTTTTCTATCAGTCCAGCAGGGTTTAAGCTCTGTCTTCTTCATAAAAGCAATAAGAGCATAGATGTTTCCATATCTTGTTGAGCCAAGAGTCAGGAGGCGGATCATTCCTGTTCTGCAGTATATATATATGTATATTTTAATGAATATGCTTGTGTTGCAATTTAAGGAAATGTTTCTATAACACCAGTCTTTTGAAAAAACGTTCTGTTCAAACTTATTTACTTATTATGACTTCATTATTGAAGAAGAAAATTAACCTGTTATTTACAAGTTGGCCACTGTTTAGTGAGGGATTGACCTTTATTTTGCTTGATGCTTCATTGCTGTTACACTAATTTTATCAAAAGAATATGGAACGTTTTAGAATGATACAAACCGACTAATAACACAAAACATCACAGAATTCCTAAAACTCATTGCTAATGCATAATAATGTTTTCCTCACTAAAATGATGTCACTTCCTTAATGATGATGCCATTAGAAACTGGCTTTTGTTAGTGATAGGGATGGAAAGTAATTATCAATAAATTCATTACTAAATAAAAAAAATAAAAAAATCACCAGAAAATGTGATTTGTTTGAAGCATTGATTAGAGAAAGCAAAAATTCTAGAAACACCTAGAATATTTAATCATAAAATATATAGGCCTGGGACAGGGCTTAGATTAAGCCAGGATTAGGCCTTAGTTCCAATAGGGCATTTCAGTAGCTTTTATAAATACGCCTTAGAAATAAAAGGTGTGAATCTTCAGACAAAACAATGGCACTGACATATTTTAAGATATGCCAGCTCAACTTTCTTTCAGTTAAACAGCTCAAACGTGCATTTTAGTCTGAGACTAGGCTTAAGCCTTGTCTTTGAAACCGGGGGATAGAGTATTTATAAAATATTTAGACTATATAAAGTCAAGTTTTGGTTAATTTCTATGTTAAAAGTATGTGCACCACTCAGGGACATAACAAAAAAGTGTCAACATCTACTTAAACTGAAATAGATAAATTATTTAAAGTTTGTCGCTAGATAACCTAATCGTGAATTTCATCTTTAATAAGTTTGAGTTTAATATTTTACCCAGGAAATTAAGACATATATGATATGGGACATGAAATGAGAATGTCCGAGGTCAGGAAACGGTCTCTCTCCACCTGGTCTCACAGGGCGGATGATTGCTTCTAGCGCTGTATTAGAAGTGTGACAGGGTTTTGGTGTGAATCCCCATCCATAAATCCCTCCAGTCAGAGAGAGAGAGAGAGAGGGAGAGGATGAGTGAGATTGAGAGAGTGAGAGATAGTATGTCAAGTGCCACGCTTTAGGGGACTTTAATTAGGATTTGTCAGATTGGAAAAGCTAATGCTTCTCCCTGACTCCGACACGGATCAGAACAACTGGAGTGGGCTGAGAGAGAGAGAGAGAGAGAGAGAGAGAGAGAGAGAAAGAATAAATACTTGGAAATCAAATAAACTGCAAAATGGCCAACTGTCTCTCCAGAGAGCACAGGGAGGTTACACTCGCTTCACTGGAGTGGAGAAATGTGGCAATGAAGAGCCGTGCTTCGCTTTTCCACACGCTTTCTGAGACTGAGGGGAGATTACCATGCTCTGTAATGTTATGAGGTTTATCACTCATTATTTGTATCTATTCAAAGTAGGTAGCCATCAGGGCTTTAGAGTAGATGGGCTCCATTTGAGCTACACTGAGAGTAGAACGATCCCGTCGAGTCCTCAGAGGCATCCAAGGTCATTTTGAGGATTGCGTGGTTGAGTTACATCCAAATCCCCCAAAATCCCTCTGAAGCAATTTAGGGTCTCTCAATCCAAGCTGACCCCTTTAGGTAAGCCGGAAACTAACCTGGATTGAAAGTATCATTCTCGTTGTCTACATCTTTTTATACTTCGTGCTTTGCTCCAAAAACTGTGTTACTCCCCTTGAAACCGTCTATATCAATGCATCTTTTACATTTACAAATGTCTTTTGCATTAGAAAGAATATCAAACCAAGTGGTATCTACAGTATAGATACCGCTGGAACTTTGCTTATTATTTTTGCACAATGACTTTGGTTCAAATGGTGTTTTAGTGGATATATTATGAAGTGGCTGTATTTTCATCTTCATTTTAGACATTATATCTATTGTTATATCATTTTATACCTAAAAAACTTTTTTTTTGTGAAATGTTTTGCTTAAAAATGTTTGTGCTTTATTCTGTTATATAAATGTAATTATTTGCTAGTGCAATGACATTCTGCCGTTAAAAAGTATGGGGTCAGTTTGATTTGATTTTGAATAAAGCTAATAATTTTTAAACGTAAAGACATTTACAATGTACGATTTCTATTAAGTGGCACAACTGTTTTCAACAGACTGCAATGGCTGCTGAAAATTCAGCTATGGCATCACAGAAATAAATTACATTTTCAAGTATATTGAAATACAAAAAATAACTAAACAAAAACATTTTTCTGTATTTTTTAAATTCAAATAAATGTAGCCTTGGTGAGCATAAGAATCTTCTTTCAAAAGCCTTTAAGAAATCTTTTCAACCCAAACTTTTGAACGGTAATGTACATTTTTAAGTGTCCCTCTGTACTGTCGCTTCAAAAATTCAAAATCAAGCCAAAATGCCTCTTTAAAAAAAAAAAAAAAAATAATTTACTAACACTCACCTATAAAATGAAGCCTTTAAACAAAGTCATTGAATATAATTTGTATGTTTATGTGTTCAATCACTCTAATACTGACTAAAAGACAGTTGAAGTCATCAAGGACGTTACGGCCAGCACATCACTCTGCTTTGCTTGTCTATAGGGGTTTGTGGGTCTCTTTCACCTTAGTTTGACTCAGTTATGTGTAGTGTGTGTTTGTGTGTGTTGGTTGTGAAGTCATCTTTTTAGAAAACAGACTTTCAGACCCCCCACTGATGTGGCAAACACTACGCGCAAAGACACACATATTTTCCAAAAACATGTTGAGAAATCTCAAGAGCAGTACACACTGGAGAAATATAAACAACTAAGGAAAGAAACAACAGTAAACATGATATTATTATTTTCTTTTATCAAACTAATGGAGCTGTTAGCATGTGTATATCACAAGTCTTTTAGAAGTGTTATTTCCAGAGCTTTTTGCAACTTTTGAGGGAATGGAATCGAAAATCGAATTTACAGGCGGGTTCGAACTTGTATCTCCCACAAGAGCACCAGGAGCATCTGTTTACTTAAAGAAATATAAAAATAAAAAAAACAGTTATGTTGTTTGATGCTTGCCTGGTATACTTTTTCAGTCATCTTTGCAACACAATGATCTTTTTGATAAAATCTGACAGATACACAACTACCACTTTGACGCTTCAAAAAGTTCATTAAGAGATTGTAAAACTAATCCATATGAATTGAGCGGTTATTATGACGAGACCCGATCACTTTATATGATGAACAGATTTAATTTAGGCTTTTATTCACAGCTAAACATTGATCAGCAAACATAAACAGAAGTTCAACCGAACCTGCTTGACGCGTGAGAACAAACTTCATTGGTTCTTGCTGAAGCTCAAACGTGATGTGTAACACGAGAATGAACCTCATTGGTTCTTGCTGAAGCTCAAACGTGATGCGTAACACGAGAATGAACCTCATTGGTTCTTGCTGAAGCTCAAACGTGATGCGTAACACGAGAATGAACCTCATTGGTTCTTGCTGAAGCTCAAACGTGATGCGTAACACGAGAATGAACCTCATTGGTTCTTGCTGAAGCTCAAACGTGATGCGTAACACGAGAATGAACCTCATTGGTTCTTGCTGAAGCTCAAACGTGATGCGTAACACGAGAATGAACCTCATTGGTTCTTGCTCAAGCTCAAACATGCTGCGTAACACGAGAATGAACCTCATTGGTTCTTGCTCAAGCTCAAACATGCTGCGTAACACGAGAATGAATCTCATTGGTTCTCGCACGTCACACGAACATGCTTGATCTTCCGTTTACCACAACTGATGTGTGAGTTTGATGAATGTTTTTATATGAATAAAAGTCTAAATTCAATCTGTTCATCATATAAAGCGATCAAGTCTCTTCAGTAAATTTGTACTAAACCGCTCAATTCTTATGGATTAGTTTTACGATCTCTTTATAAACTTTTTGATGTGTCAAAGTGTTAGTTGCGTATCTGTCAATACGCTGATTTCACGCAGCCGCCATTTTTAAATCGAAAGTGAGGCTCCGGTGGGAAAAACCCCGGAAGTAAAGATAAACAACAATGCCTTTGGACTACCAACCTGAAGCTGCTGCCGCGATTTACACTTTTGGATGTTAATATCCAATATAGGATATGTACAGTATATAGTTCATTCCTGCTTCTTTTTTTACTTTCTGAATTATATAAAAAAATTATTTTATTTATAAATGAATTTCACTGTATATAGTCTAAAGTATTAAAGAAATGTATGTACAGTTTTAGAATTGACACAACATCATTAAACACAACAATACGCCATCGCATTCAAGACTCTCCTATGATTAAAGGCGACACTTCCGGTTTTCTTCCCACCGGAGCCTCGCTTTCGATTTCAAAATAACGGCTGCGTGAAATCAGCGTATGGAGGGACAGAAAGCTCTCAGATTTCATCAAAAAGATCTTAATTTGTGTTCCGAAGATGAACGAAAGTCTTAACGGGTTTGGGACGACATGATGGTGAGTAATTAATGACAGAATTTTTGGGTAAACTTTAATGTTTTTTTCCTGAGCGTATCGGAAAAAGTGCAAATCTGTTTCTGATTCTAAATTCATGTTTTTAATGTGAACTTGCCTATACTTTCCACTTTCTTGCTGGAAACCTCATAAAATTACCATTTGAGACACTATCTGCAACAACTATCTGCAACAGTCATGTAGAGGCCAAAGCGGGACATGCATTTACATAAGTCATGTGAAAGAGCCTTAAGTCTTCACAACATCTTAATATAAAACGTTTTGTCTTGACAAACCTTGTTTGGTTCTGTAATCGTGCTGTGGCCAAGCTCTTGACCACCATTTGTGCCTGTGAGTGTTTTGGCTGGCGTGAGAGTGTGTGACAGATGAGTGGGGAGTGTTCGCAGGTGCTGGTTGGCTCAGAGTAAGACATACAAAGGCTGGAGCCACACAGAACAAACAGAAACCTGATAATTGTCCAAATTTGATCTCATTTGTCTTCTGGACCACAAGCCCTCAGGTAAATGTGGATGTATGCCTGCATACTGTTGATAGTCTCAGTATTCTGTATGTGCACAGTATTTCTACTCAAAACAAAATACATATGCACATGACATTCAATTGACATTAATACCGCCAAATGCAGTCACTCCTACTAGCCACTTTGTTGAGTTGAAAATTTGATATAATATATATATACATTTTTCAATACATATCAATACTGAATTATCTAAAATGCTTCCAATACACACAAACTATCCTCCTCTCAATCACTTGTTTCATTTGCCCTGGATAAATATAGTTGGTGTAACAGGGCTTGAATTTCGGTGTGGGATTGCGCGTATTGCGCAAATTTTTGATTTTGAAACCACCTCCAGTACTAAATTGAGTTCTTTTTTGATGCTTATTGCGCTTAAACAGACAAATGTGCACAAAATCATGTCAAAATAAACGTTAACACAGTCAGTGATGTTTTAAGTGAACGTAAACAGTTGAGAAAGAAAACGTATGTGTAACAGTATAATGGATCCGTGTGTCTGGTCTTAAAGTAACAGCAAGCAGCAGTAAATACCTGCTGCCAAATTAATAGATAATATTAAAAATATTTATATGGCAGTTTTTCCCCATGGTATCGATGTTAAAATTGTGGCCAGTGAAAATGCTGAGAGGCTAGTAACTTTGGAAAACCACTAGCCACTGTGGCTGGTGAGCAAAAAAGGTTAATATTAAGCCCTGCATGTACAGTGCTCAAAGTGCACTTCTATAATTTATTCTGTTGCATACCCTCACTTTTTCTTGTGTACTGGCACTTCTCACATGTTGCCGGGACTCTGACCGCCCCGCCCACCGAGACGCGATTTCAACTGAGGAGGACCCCTCGCAAAATCCGGTGCCATTTAAATAAAAACAAAAAAAACAAAATAAAAACTGACTTTTTTCATTTACATCAGAATTAAAGGGATAGTTCACCCCAAAATGAAATTTCTCTAATCATTTATTCACCCTCATGTTGTTCCAAGCCTATGAGTTTCTCTCTACTGTTGAACACAAAAGAAGATATGTTGGTAATCAGACAGTTGACGGTAGACATTGACTTCCATAGTATTTTTTTCCTACTATGGAAGTCAATGGCTTACAAAAAAGGGCGATCACAATTTCCATAATGTTGGAATGATGATGTTGATAATGTTGCAAAAATATGTATCTTATTGCAAAGTTCTAGGGGAAAACATGATGAAATGAACAACAAAGAAAAAATTCAAATGCCGACCAGTTCAACGATGGCCACAAGGTTGATGGGACAAATGAGTATCTCATGATGGTAGAGGCGTTCTAATCCAAGGACACCTGACACTTTTCCATTTCTGCAAAGAACAAAGAGCATGAAACAAGCCTACACCACACCACTGGTTAGCAAACAGACACTTAAATACCCACAGCCCATCCAGGTCACACACATACGGGCAGTGAAGAATAACTGACAGAAAGAAAAACTAAACCAAAAGAACCATGACACACCATTAGCATTTGAATTAAGATTTCAATGATGAAATAAATTAATTTAGATTTTTTTTTTAAATCTCCCCAAGGCCTAGATTCTGTTTAAGTACTTCAGTGGTGTGAAGTGATTAACTTTCCAGTGGGACTGCAAAGAAGATCAGTGAACTTCAGTGTGTCCTTGAAATAATGCTACTACATTCATATTACAAACATTAGTGGGACTTGTTAAGGTAAGCATCTATATTATTAAGCAGGCCTATTCAACGTAATTAAAAGTGTAACTCGTCTGACTTCATTTGTGTTATAGAAATGTTTGTAGAATGCTGGCTTATATCATAAGTGATCAAAGTTTTTCTGTTTTTCCTCTTGGTCTTTCACTTTTCTTCTTTGTCTTTGAGTCTTTCTCTGTCATTCAGCTTTACACTTTGCTTCCATTTCCAGTGTGACGAATTAACCAGAACAGATATCTGGTGCAATTTTTAGCATGTTTTACTTTACTTTTAGTAGTCAAGACATTTCTATACAAACAACATTTTTATTTTTTTAATTATTCAACAACATTATTTTTTCAACACAAACAAACACCCTTCCCTTCATTGCTCCACCCCCACACAATGTAAGAGTGGATGTCTCTTTATCATAGCAGAAGCGAAGCAAAATAATGCTTTGTGAAAAATAAAGTGAAGATGACGAACGAATGACAAGGAAGAACAAATAATGAAAATACAGTACACAAGAGTACATAAAAGCAAGAGTTGGTTGTTAGTCGCCAGCAGTACAGCAGCTCCAGACAAACAATGACACTCAAACCTGTCCATTTACTAAAGCTAACATTACAACAACACTTAGTCCTGTGAAAAATAGAAAAAACAATGTTACTCAAAGCAGAATTAATGCAAACACCTTCCCGGGTCTCTTTAGCACTGGAAAGCTGTGGAAATGTGTCCTAAAGCTCTTGCCAGATCATAACCCTTCTTTTTCAAGTGATATTCCTCTGACCCTTTCTCTTTTGTAATGTCTCTCAGCCGTCTCTCTTTCTACAGTCGTTCTTCAAATCTCCCACTTGCTCACTCTCTCATTCCCATCATGAGTGGACACGCCCCCTTCTGCTGATTGGCTATTGTTATCTATTGGAGTATGTAGTGGTGCTAAAAAAAGTCCTCTCCCTCTTGCATCTCGTCTCTTCTCTGATGACGTGTTTACTAGCGTGAGGGCGGGAAACCTGTCACTCACATGATATCCATTAAAGGGATAGTTCACCCAAAAATGAAAATTCTGTCATCATTTACTCTCCTTCAAGTTGTTCCAAACCTGTATGACTTTCTTTCTTCTGCTGAACACAAAAGAAGATATTTTGAAGAAAGTCGGTAACCAAACGACTGATGGACCCCAATGACTTCCATAGTAGGAAAAAAAAAATATACTATGGAAGTCAATGGGGACCAGCAACTGTTTAATTACCAACCTTCTTTAAAATATATTCTTTTGTGTTTAGCAGAAGAAAAGAAATCATACAGGTTTGGAACAACTTGAAGGAGAGTAAATGATGACAGAATTTTCATTTTTGGGTGAACTATCCCTTTAATAGCAAACCACAACCATTCTATCAATTCCCTAATTGGGAAGGAAAGACTTTCACAACTTCCGTTTCACCAACTTTAAACATGCAACTCAAATAGGTGAAATGATTAACTAATTGTTTTTGTTAAATATCTGATTGATATTACTATCACCAATACAGTACCTAGTGAGTGTTCAGAGAAAATATGCACAGTATACATACTTTATACTGTAGAAATAGTATAAATAATATGGTAGTATGCTATTCTGAACACAACCTCTGCCAGACTTCTAACGTGTGTGTGTGTGTGTGTGTGTGTGTGTGCAAGGGATCCATCTCTGATTAAATCATGTTCCAGCTATCACACCACCTGTTCAACACGTCCTGACTCGCACACACCTCATTACCCCCAATATGGCCATTACATTGATTAATCACGAATGTTAATTGAAATATGGATCTAAAGCCTGCTACGTATAAATTAGAACATTTAATGAGCATTAGCGGCAGTGGAAAATGTCTCAGCAATGTGAGACTCACTGAAAGAGTGAGCCTCTTCTGATTTTCCACTTTCCACTCGTTTTCTAATGAAAGGTCTAAATGTCCTAAAACAAAATTTTCTAACAGAAAATATGGCTAATTTGTTTTTCTGACCTCATTGGCCAATTGTTTTTAACCATAATTCTAATGAAATTTAGTGAGGTTTGTGCCTAAAAAGTATTTATAATATTTATATATGTATGTGTGTATGTACAGTATGTATGTATATTATGTATGTAAGTACGTATGTACTGTATGGATGTATGTACAGTATGTACAGTCTTAATTAATTTATTTGTCTGTTCCCTGAAAACAAGTCTCATTATTTTACACAGTTTCTTCTCAAGAAAATGTGTCTTGATTTAAGGATGTTATTTTTCTACTGAAAAATAAGACAAAAATCTATATTATTATTATTATATATTATTGGTGCATTAAGTACGACGAGGCTGAAGGGAGCAAGTAAAAATGAGGCCACAATGCCCCTCCTTTAATAAATCTTTGAGTGCATAAAAGGATAAATAAAAAATAAATAATGCTGCAAGGCTTTTAAAATGTTATATAGGTAATATTATACACGCTTTAGGTCATGGACTGTAAGTTGCATGTGGGTAAACATGCATGTGATTTGAGCTAGTGAGATATTGGATGGTGAATTATTAATGGTGCTCCCAAACAGCTGAAAAATATTGAATGAAAAAGGAAAGAGAATATTTTTTTTATGTGACTTGTCTCATCTGATGAAACATCACGCACAAATTTGGGCCTCCTGTTTTAATCATGCACACTCGACGAGGATCACCTGTCATAAGCCTCAGAATAAATAACCACATAAGCAGAATAAATAACCATGAATGTGAGAAAACTCCCACAGACCTTAATTACCACAGTAATGGAGCCAGAATTCCCATTTGTCTTGCTGTAATTCCAGAGCTGGAACCTGAGCGTATGTGTCCTGAGACAACCTAGATTTACAAGTGCTCCTGATGGTCGAGGTGTAGATTTATTCGCTACTGCACACATACACACACTTACTCCGGACAATGAAAGTTTAATGTATCAGAGGCTGTAAGGCAAATTACCCTGCTGATTACAAGAGGGAGTATGTCCACACACACACACACACACACACACACACACACACACACACACACACACACACACACACACACACACACACACACACACACACACACACACACACACACACACCTTTATTTATATAGTGCTTTTTGCAATACAGATTGTTTCAAAGCAGACACACACACACACACGCACGCACACACACACACACACACACACACGCACGCACACACACACACACACACACACACACACACACACACACACACACACACACACACACACAAGTCAAGGGGAGATGGAAGGAAAACAAAGAGCAGAATGAATAGCCTGAGGATAAGAAAAGAGCTCATATCTTAAACAATGGCATAAAGTAATAAACATAAACACACACACACACACACACACACACACACACACACACACACACACACACACACACACACACACACACACAGACACACACACACACACACACACACACACACACACAAATAGAAATTACTGATGATCTAGGTGAAATCCAACACCTTCGTCATATTATTTCCCAATGTCACTCTCTTTGTAAATGGCATGATTTGAAAGTCTGTCGAGGAGATCCATGGCCAGCTTTCGTAATATTTGTCAAAGTGTAAAATGATAAATGAGATGATGAAGTGATGCCCTAAATTTAAACTTCATTTTATTATATTCTATCTCTATAATTAAACAACTGCTGTGAGTTTTATTTCAATAAAGAGGGCCTAATTCTTCTTCTTCTTTTCATATTGGATTGTCTGTACAACCAACTTGTCTTCAAGAATCTAGGACATCAATTTTGAAAACTCCATGAAGACTACTGAGGTGAAAATGGAATCCACAGGTAAGAAAATTACAAAATAGTATCTCAATTGTTTCTTCTGACAATAATGTGAGTAAATGGAGCCTATTTATAGCCTATAAATCTATTAAATAGAGAATCTTGATAGAGAAAATATGCTAGTGATCTCAAGTTTTAAAATCATGTAAAATTGTCCATCTGAAACATTCTCAGGGCGTGATTGAGCTATACCGTTCAAAGTTTGGGGTCTGTGAGATTTTTAAATGTTTTTGAAAGAAGTCTCTTCTGCTCTGCATTTATTTGATAAAAAAAATACAGTAAAAACAGTAACATTGTGAAATATTACAATTTCTATTGTAATATATTTTAAAATGTGATTTATTCGTGTGATGCAAAGCTGAATTTTCAGCATCATTACATTACAGTCGTCAGTGTCACATGATCCTTCAATAATCATTAAGGATCTAGTTTGCTGATTTGTTGCTCAAGAAACTTTTTGTATTATTATCAGTGTTGAAAACAGTGTTGTTCTGCTCAATATTTTTGTGGAAGCCATGATTTTTATTTTTTTTTGAATTCTTTCATGAATATGAAGTTTAAAAGAACAGCATTTAAAAAAATATATAGAAATCTTTGGTTATATTAAAAATTAATTTACTGTCACTTTTGATCAGTAATCACTGAAAAGTATTAGTTTCTTTAAAAAAAAAGAAACCTCTTACCTCATACTTTTCGAAGTTTTGAAATTTTGACCCCAAATTTTTTAACTCCTATTGTCTTATTTGTTTATTTTTGTATTGCTCCAAAGGGATCTTTAGGAGAAACATCTGAGACATCTGAGTTGATAGTCAAATAACTGAGAACCCCTTTTATGTATTTCAGGCTATGAAAGAGCAACTTCTGAGCAATTAGTTTTCTTTTAGGCAGATATAGATGAAGGAAGTAGAACAAAGAGGCAAATACAAAACTAAATCAAGATAAGCATTTAATTGTACAAAGTGTCTGAACATTACAAAACACAATTTATCATAAATTTCAGAAGTCTCTTTTGAAAGCCAAATGCTTACTGAGGCATGTAAGGAAAGCCGACATGAACACGACGACGTTGAAGTCCCACAGACTGGCAAATCGCTGGCTAACAGACTGTTTGAATCCCTTTATAAATGTGACAGACACTGATGCTTTGGCCACAGCCAGACAGTTATCTCCAGACTGAAGGAGACCTTTTCAAATGTGACGGTTTGAATCGCATCTGTCAAAACTGAAAGGAGAAAATGAAGATTTTGTCCCAGTTAAGCATAAAAGATGGCATTAACCTCCACTGAGCTTTATGCAATGTTGAAATACTGCTTTAGAATCTCAACAGAGTTTTCACAGGCCATAAGACATGTTTATGGATTCATATGTGATGTCTTTTGAACATTAGACAACTTCTATTTTTGATCTAGTACATTTTGAAAGTGTAAATTTGACATCTAATACATCTTTCTAGTTTATATACACGATTAATTGTTGCACATTATTCCAAAGAAATGTTTTTCTTGGTAATCTGTCATCAAACTTGTTCCAACTCTGAAAAAACTTTCCTTTTCAGGTGAAGTTGTCGGTTGCACTCTATTTCGATGGTTCACTTTAGACATTCTTCTTTGTAACTTTGAAACTACATGTCATATCTCTCATTGACTGTTAGGTTAGGGTCTAGGTTTTAGGGTTTGGGTTAGTAGAATAAGTTGATGTACTTGCAAAGTTACTTGAGCCCCTTTCACACAGAGATTCCAGAAAATACACGGATAAAGTGACCCGGGATTTGACCCGGGTTCGTTTGATTTTGGTTCATTCACATTGCCAGTGATTTTCCGGAATCAGAGAGTGCGTTCACACACAACCCGTAAAAATGCCGTAAAGACACGTGACATCGATGTGACTCGTAATCTCAGCAGCGTCTTCAGTTTGCTTATGAGCTGGGATCTCTCTCTCGCTTGTGCAGTTTTTTTCTCTGATTCGATCATAAACTTGCGCATTACGTACCATTTCACAGCTGGAGAACGATCCTGACTTCAGCGTCATCACTACGACACGGCATTATTACGGCTTTTGTTCACACAGCGCGCGTTCCGGGACTGAACACGGCAATGTTACTAGGTCCCCAACCCGGCATCGATCCCGGCATTAATCCCGGGTCGTGTTTGCGTTCACACAGAAGGCGCTCTGGCAATTTGCCGGCAATTTCCCGGGTTCAAAGCGCTGTGTGAAAGGGGCTTTGTACGTCTGTTGGGGACTTGTTGGTTTTGTTCATGCTTTCATGTCTTTTATTTTGAAATTTGTCTCAGTCATGTTTCCTGGTTCCTTGTCATGTGTTTCCCTTGCCCTCATGTGATGCTGTCAAGTGCTAGCCTTGGTTCATGGCTGTGTCCCAATTCAAAGGCCACGTCTTCAAGGGCCGCAAAGGTCGGACTTAGCTTTGTTAAATAGGACAGTCTAGGCTACGAAGCAACTAGCAACTGTGACAGCTGCCGTTGATGAGTGGCAGTAACGTTTGAAAGTTAGTTATTTTAAACTGTCTAAAAAAACAAAACAGGGTTCACAAACTGTCTAAATATGTTCACCGTGGCCCTTTTCTGTATATAACAAAGAGTATAAACTATATCTAATCGCATCTTAGTAATATAGAACTCAACATTTGAACCGCTTTAAAGTTTTATTTTTACATTTGTATTATTAGATATTTGAGAATGCTGAAACCAAATACTTGCGTTTAAAAGTGTGTAATCCAGCAATTTCTCTCAAAATAGTAGTCGACTCGTCACTGGCGCGCAATGAATTCTGGGGTAGGCAAGGCCGCGAGGGATCCATCTGTGTTATCCTTCATTGCACAGGAAACAAAGGACGCATTTGGAGGAGGCTTTGAATTAAGACATTCGTCGTGACGCAATCGGCCTTTGAATGCCACCTTCTAAGGATGCAGCCTACGAATTGGGTCGCAGCACATGTGTTATGTTCTCATTGGTTTGTCTTGTCGTATGATGCTCTGCTCTTCTTCTTCTTCTTCTTCTTCTTCTTGTTGCTTTACGGCGGATCGCAGACTTATAAGTGCATTACCGCCACCTATCTTTGAAATGGACCATTTACACTCTACCTACAAACTCCTGACTAACCTCGCAACTCAACTTAAAACACCTTCAACCTTCCCTTTCTCTTCTCTCTCCTCCACCCTCCCAGAGTTGATGCTCTGCTCTGTTTGTCATTGCCTCATTATTTGATTGCTTACAGGTGTTTCTTGTTAGTCATTAGTCCATGTATTTAAGCCATCATGTTTGCCTTGTTACTTTGTTGGGTATTGAAGTGAGTTGCTGTCTTATATATAATAAACTGCACTTGGGTTCATTGCATCATCATCCTCGTCTGCTCCGTGTCAGCACTGTTACAGGGACCATCAAAATAAAGTGTTAGCAGATATTAAGCAGACAGTTAACTAATACTCTAATTAAAGTAGTTAAAGTTACGTATAGTTAATGTCTAAAGTGGACAATCGAAATAAAGTGTTACCAAGATTTCTTTTCTGATTATTCATTTCACCCGAATGTAGGCCTACGTCACAATATATCTGTCGCTACTCCTATTGCATTGCTTTAAGTACATCAAAAGTGGTCTGCGACACCCTAACCGTGTTCCCTACACAGTATACATTCACAATAGCTACATTAAAACCGATAATTATACTCTCGAACAGCCCACAAGTTTAAATGAATTTAGAAATATCCATCCATCTTCATGATCGGGTTTCGTCCCCCCACCTCCATCACCCTCCATAGCGCAGTGCTCCTCTTTAGCCTGCACTGGGATTAATTATTTTCATTCTCCATAATTTGGTCCCAACACCTGTGAGCAATGAGGACAGCGAAGTCTATAATTACTGCACTCCATCATCCAAACAAGGTTTCCACCCTTAAATCTAACGCAATGAAGTCGTGATAACGAAAGAGGCTGATGTGTGTCGTGGGAAATGTTAGGGGTTGATGGCGTACGTTTCTAATCATTCTAATCATTCTTTTATTGATGTGTTTCATGTGATTTGTTTTCTTAAGATGGAGAGTTTTAGGTTTTTTAGACAGCTGCACATGAAGATAAGATAGATCTGAGAGTATTCACGATAGATGTTATGGAGATTAAAATGCATTTATTACAATTATATAAGCTAAATCATATAAGCAGTGAATGTTCATTTCATGCCTCAGTATGTCACAAATATAAACTTCCTTTTAGAAGTATTTCACTTTTTTTCATGCCATATGCTTTACATAGAAATGTTTTTAATGTCAATGTATTTTATGTTTTGCTTTTTTGGAATAGGTGAAGGAGATTTCTTTAATATCTTCATTGTGCTCACTTTCTCAGACCCATCTCACGATTCTTCTCTCGAAGTTCAGAAGAGACCAAAGTCTGCAATCAAAGGTCAGAGCTCTCAAACATTTCTCATCGAATTCTTCCTGATCTGAACTGCTATCCACAATCATTTTATTGCACTACATTCTTGCTGGATGTCAAACACCGTCTTATTTGTGTTGATTTTTATTCACGTGAAGAAAATGTAGGTGAAAATTGAGTCTGAGTTGATACTTTTAAATGAGTCATAATTTTCCTCAGGGTTCAGAGGAGCTGCTTTCATTGTACATGGCAGTACTGTAATTTAGGATCATTGAACGATAGACTGTTGTTTTCATCTTTGTTGACTCTGACAAGTCTCGCTGTGTTTGCTGCAAATGTATTGTGAGGTTGTCATCAATAATCCACTCTGCACCTGTATGGAACAAATCAGGGAACATACAGGGTCTAGAATTCAAACAGAGTAGTCTGCAACTTCAGACAAGTCTTTCTTCGGAAAGCACACTGAAAATGCACTCAAAACATCATGTTTTCAGTTCTTTTCTTTTGAGTTGAGCTGTTGAGATCACAATGTGACCGTGAAATGTCAGTAGTTAATGTTCATTTGGCCCCTATTTTATCTGAAAGACGTTTATGTCCAATAAGAAGGCCATAACGTACATCTGTAAGTCAGAATAATTGGACATTTTTGAATGACATTCTTTAACGGCATTTGACAACATGTTTAAAGTTATCATCTTAATATTATCACAGGTGTCATCAACTGGCATTTTGTCAGCTTATTATGCTCATGTCTAAAATGACCTTCGTACTGAGTGATTTGCAGGGATGATGCAACCAGTTGTCAATCATTCAATTGTTTTTATTCATCTTGAATCAATTGGATTTTAAAAGTAAATCCATTTGGATTTTAGGCTTCAGAAAAGCAGATTTTTTTTAATGGCTATCAGGGATTTTATGCACATTAAACATGCTGAATGATTGATGGGTCATGTGCACTTAAAAGCTTCTTTCAAACAGAAATAAAATCTTTTCTCTGTGTAGCTACAGAACACATAAAGATGATTTAAATGCAAGCTTTTTCAGAGAAGTGTCTCTTTACCAGCACAACGATTATAAACTGGCTAGTTGTCAGAAATCTGCTCTTCATCAAAAAAATGGAGTTTCCCCATAGGATACTTCACAAAGAAGACCTCTCAGCTCTGACAAATGTCAATAGATCAACCCCAATGAAGGCGCTGTGATGCCTGCAAGAATCTGCTCAAATCCGTTAGGATGAGACAATCAATTTGGAGAAGTAATTAGCACACCAATTAAGAGTTATTACATTGATTCTCATTATATATCAATGTTCCACTCTGTTCTCTCTCTCTCTGCTGTTGGAACATCTAATTAAATAAATTGAATGTAATTGATAAAATAAAAGGCATCATTTAATATGTCAATTATCAAAACGAGGTTTTTCTCCATATTAATTTTTCCCAGCACTAGGGGATTATGCAAAAGCATGTGCCAATTTTGAAAATCCAGTAACTCGTGAAGAAAAAATAATCTAAGGATTATGCAACTGACATCCTTTGCTCACATTTCATGCCGGAGTTTTGTTTTAGCACCCAGGTGGTGAAAAAATCACAAGTTTTAAACTTTTAAAGATGAAAGATTAATGTGTTGATCACTGTGAGACCCATTTTGTTTACTTTCTTTGATCATTTTCCCTCCAATAATTATTGATCGCAAGTTTCATGGCAGAAGTGTTGCACTTTATTCTCTCTTTAGTCAGTGTTTAGTTTAATCAGTCTCTAGTCTGTTTTTGTATGTTGAAGTATTTGAGAAAGTATTTGATCTTGGTGTGGGCTGAGTTATTAGAAAACAAACCTCAATCACACGTACATTTTAAATGCTTTATTTTGATTCACAATTAAATCCAATATCTTTTTTGAAAAAAACTTTTAGATTTTTAATTATATATGTGTATTTTTAAATATATAAAACTATTTTATTTGTGCCAGTTTATTTGTATTTAAGTATTAGAGTATGGTGTTCTAATTTATTATGCGCTTTATTTCAGCAACTGCAAAGTCAGAGTTCTTGTGTGTTCCATCTAACATTGCCATTAAATAAAATTAAATTTTTATTTTGGTTCTACTTTTAAACTAGAGCACATCCAAATATTCTATTTCACAGATTAAAGAGTGAGTCGGTGTATAGAACCGTTTTCCGTTTTCGAGCGAGGCTGAAATCAATAAGCTTAGGTTAATGTGCAGCCCACACACTACTCCCTAATTAATGACAGTGAACATGTCATAAAGGTCGTAAAGGATATATGAACATTCAATAGTTGCTCATTTCAAAGGATGTTCAGGAGGGACTTGTGGAATGTTTATAGTAATTACTTGTTGACTGGGGAAACGTAGGCGTATTTATTTGCCGATTCACACACCCGCAGGATTAGATCTGCCTGACATAAGATCCTGACAGAAAAGCTGCAGCACTGAGATAAAACTGAGATAATTTTTTTTTCTAATCAGCCCTTTTCTTGCTTTAGAGAACTCTATATAGTAATCAGTTGTCTTTTTTACATTTTGTTTTCTGTAGTCTATTTTTTTTGGAATAAGTATTATTGTTCATACTTTGGGTTAGTGATTTGAACAAATCCTTTACCCTAACTATAAGCTTTAATGCATAACTTTAATTGTTTTTGACACGGATATGAATGATACCTCAAATTATGCAGCATGATGAGGAGAGATGTGCTAACACTTTCCTAATTGTTTGGATTTACAGGTGAAAAAAAAAAAAAAAAAATCACATTTCCTTTGGAGGAGCTACCGGAGACATATCTATAGAGATTTTCACCACCCACAGCATGCTCTATTATTTTCCTTGTTTAAATTGAATCTATATTTATTGTATTCTGGGAGTATTCTGAGGCCACTTAATAACATATCGTATTAATACTGCCACTTCAAAACAAAGTACAGTTTATTTACAATTTTTGGTTAACATATTAAATATGCTTTTCAGTCGACATTAATTTTCAGCGCTAGCCTTCAAGAGTGTCAGGACAGGCTTTGCCCTAGGCAGAAGTGTTGTTTAATATTACAGAACTCTGGAATTATTCAGTTCAGATAATGGCATTATCTGGCACCTGCCTCGGGCTGTAACTGTATACATATTTAATTAATTTGAGATTTTATGGCTGACTATCCGAGTGTCACCTTCGCCAGTCATTGTTTGTACTCTTGAATCACTTCAGAAGTCAATTTTCTTTTTCAGAAAATGGTCAGTGAACAGTAGAAAATGTTGATCATCCACCTCAGGATGTCAAATCAAATATTATATGAGGTGTTTAATTTTCTATTCATTTTGGATGAGGTTTGCTATTTCATTAATTATTATGTCAAAAAAGATATTTTAATTATATCAGAATATTCATTATATCAAAAATAAATAGACAAAATGTATAATATAAAAAATAAGCCAGAATGGGTAAGTGTATGCGACAAGATGTTACTTCCTGGGTGTTTCTATTTTGTATACTGGTAAACATTTTTATAGCTACAAATTATTTTAATACAATTTATGGAATTCAAATGGGTAAGGGGCATGTTGTCAGTAACTTTTTTCATGTTAATTTGATTTAAGGTTAGTTTTGTGTCATAAAAAGTTCCGTCATTAAACTCTAGATGGTGCAGGCTGATAGGTCTTTAACTCAGTCTGCTTGCAATCATGTCATTCTCTATAGAGCACAGCTGATTTGTTTCTGCTGTATCAGTGGCCAATGAGCTTTCTGCTCAAACTTGGGAAAATCTGCTTTAGCAGTGCAGCGCGCTTTCAGGATCCCTCCACCTTCCCCAGCTCCACCTGTATAGATCTGCTACGGGTAATTGATGAACGCTTTATTTTACAGCAGCAGCAGCATGTCTTATTTGCTCACAGCAGCGTGTTGTGTATTGGCAGTAGGAAGTCCTGTACTTGCTCTACAGCAGCATCATATAGCAGATCTATTCCGCCAAAACCAAACATATCAACATTGTCAAATCCATTACCATGCAAAACACTCAGAGAGTTGTCATGACAGAAATGAGCGTTAACGAGTTCCGGTTCAGACCTTTTGTATGTGCTGTGTTAAATATATAGCGGTTTTACTCAAGATGCCTTCAAAGGAGTGAGCAGAGATGAGCGTAACCAATGTCCATCGCATATGCAGATTGATATCTAAAAGTTTTTTTTTGTTCTCACTAACATTCGGATATTAAAATTGAATAAACGGCAACAATACAAATGACTAACTAGGTGATTTGCTGATTACCTTAAAAGTCCATATTGTAAGGCTGGAAAAACTGGAACAGAGGACAATTCTCTGAGAGTACAAAGGAAATTAACATTTGAACTCCCTCTTGTGAAACTAGCACAATCATTCGAGACACAGTCACACTTGAGTTGACCACCTCCCAATTTACACATCATTCCCTTCACCCATCCCTATCTAAATTCACCCAAGAATCTATATGGTTTAATGTGAATAATTATCATACAGTATTACACATGTTTGGTATAATTTGAAATGTCTCAGTGCGACTGGTACAAAGGTCTCATTCCCAAAGAAGTAAAACAAAAGGTAACAAGGTTTTTAAGAGTTTAGAGATAACTGGCACACAAAGGAGGTTGGGTCTCCAGGCAAATTGCCTCCTACTCCCAAAAGGTGTAAATTCAATGCAAATTCTGCACCCAGTAAGTCTGTGAAGGTGATCAATGCAAATTCCCATTGTTAGCATATGTTTCCATGTGAAAGAAGTTTCTGTCTATATAATGAAATGCAACCAGAGGATCAGCACGTTTCTGTACCTCAGATCAGCCCGTGATGCAGAGAGTCGCCGAGACTCTCAGCATCATGTATTTCCTAATGTCGGGTTTGCATCTCTTCTCTTTATTCCAGAGCATTTGATGTTTTGTATTGATTATCTTTGAACTGATTATGTAATTGGCATGATACATTTACCTGACATAATAAATTGTAAACATTTGATTTTATTCTAATCAACATTATTTTCAGTAAAGAGTTAAAAAGAATAGTCAAACATTCGCTCACATTTAATGATGCACAGATATCATTAAAACCTTTTCATTCATAGAGTCAGATGAAATAACGAGAAAATACATGAAAATGTATTTCATTTAAGAAAATTACTTTGTCACAAGGAAAGACAGTAACGTGCAAAGACCTTCACCCGCTGACCGGATGCCTCCATTGGGCCGATCGAGCCGGGCCTTACAATAATATATGTTAACACTTTCTCCGACAAGCGGATCCGATGAGCCCTATTTTCCCATTTGTTCATGTGACGTTTGACATAAAGCCTGTTGTAAGTAGTTTGTGTATCATCATGTTCTTACAACAAAAGGGAGACATGGGATTTAATGCTTTAAAAAAAGTAATGGGACACCAATTTGTACGGAAAGTGTCATTTGCATTGCTCCCGCATTGCACCTTTCTGTCCCTTTTTCCTATTTTCTCTCCTCCCCCCCTTCTGTCTTTCAACCTTCTTTTTTCTCGGTCACACTTTTTTTTCTGTGGCATCAAGGGAACAATAGCAACCTTGAACTGTTGAATTCGTTTAGTTAGACCGGCTGACTTCTTGTTCAGAGGAAATCATCCAAGACCAGCATGTCTGTCTAGATTAAAGGGATGCTGGGGAGGTTCTGAGATGTTGAGGAGAGAGAGAGAGAAAGAGAGAGTAATTAAACCTAATAAGTCAGAGGGACCTTTCATTCGCCCAGGGTTACTAATGAGACCAGCTCCACCAAATGCTATACCCACTAACTGGAGACCACACGAACTGCAGGTGGAAAGACAAATGAAGGAGAATGAAAGAGTTGAGCACAAATGATTCTGTTTATCTGGGTGTAAACTAGTGGATACATCTGAGTGAATGCTGGAGCCTTAGATGATGTAAATGAACCTCACTGCGACTTTTTGTTTCTGATGTTGCTGTGAACCTTGTTTGACTCATACTGACTAGTCATTAACAAATCAAAGTTCATGTTTGGGTGATAGTATAATAACATTAATGAGAAGGTAACAGGACGACTCCTGTAGCACAATTGAACATCTTTGATGCATAAAAGTTTTAGGGCTGGCAATTAAACATGTTCATTTAGTGTGATTTGATTATTTATTTATTTTTACAAAAAATCTACAAATAAAACCTGAATTAGTATCAGTAGATACAAGAATTCCTTTATTCCTGCTGCAATCACGTTTTTTAAACGAATTATTACAAAATGTGTGTTATTGTGTGCATGTACATGATATACATACTGTTGTCATAACAAATTTTCTTTTGAGGATAATTAAGTAAAGTAGCTCATCACACGTTTCATTCCTGAATGTTTGGAACATATTGAACAGTTAAATGACTCTCCCATAGAGATATCCATTTGTTTAATTCCCAAACATATTGAATCGATTTGGTGAATGTCTGTATAAAGGAGTCATTGAATGATTCATTCAGCTCATTTATTTAAAAACACTGATTCATTCAGGAACAAAACAAGTGAATGTTTTAATGAATAAGTCATTGAACCAGTCACTTTCTTCAATTAATTAATCATTGGCTATGTCTCAATTCAAAAGCTGCATATTTTGAAGGACTCAGACTTCGAAGGCCACAAAGGACAGACTGAGCGTTGTTAAATGGGACGGTCTAGCCTACGGAGGACTGTTCTTGTCTCCTAGCAACTGTGACAGCTGCCGTTGATGAGTGACAGTAACGTTTATACTAGACTTTTTTTTTTGTTATATTAAACAGTTTGTGAACCCTGTTTTGTTTTCAGACAGTCTAAATATGTTCACCATGGCCCATTTCTGTATATAATAAAGAGTATAGCTATATATAATCACATCTTAGTAAGATATGTCAACATCTGAACCACTTTAAATTTTTTTTTTTTTTTTTTTTTTTTTTAAACATTTGTATCATTAGATATTTGAGTAGGTTGAAACCCAATACTTGCGTTTAAAGAGTAGTTTGGCAATTTCTCAAAAAAAAAAAAAAAAAAAAATCCTGTCGTCTGTGGCGTGCAGTGAATTCTGAGGTAGGCAACACTGCAAAGAATTCATCTGTCATATCCTTCATTTCATGGGAAACGAAGAATGCATTCGAAGGAGCCTTCGAATTGGGACAGCCTTCGTCGCTCCACTGTGACGCAATTGGCCTTCAAATGCTGCCTTCGAAGGATGCAGCCTCAGAATTGGGACACAGCAATTGTTTTTAATTGAATTAGATGAATGAATGATTCGAGGATTCACTCATAAAGATAGTTACTTGTTGCCACCTACTGGCATAACAAAAGAGAAAGGGTGCTTTCACAATAGCACTTTTGGTGCGCACCCGGGTTAGATTGACGTCAGAGTTCGATTCGTTTGGATGATTTGAACTTTTACAAACCCCGTGAATCGTACACACGTCTGCATAAAAACAGTGGTCTAGTTCACGTGAACTCTGGTACATTTCACTGCTGATATGAACGGAATCGTACTAAATCTCAGAAGTGAACCACTGTTGATGATGTAAGTGTTAGATAAAACTGTGTGTTTGTGTGTGTTCTCACTCACTTTTCTGGCAAGCGTGACTGACACACTGCAAGCAAAGAGAATGAATATCTCATCTCTGCTCGCCTTAGGCAGACGCGGACTCCCGCGTTCTTTCGAATATTTGCAAGATATTCGTGGCAGATAGATGCAAGTGCCGCCATGTACTGACGCTTCGAAAACTAAACCAAGGTAAGCATTAGCATTAGCTTTTAGCATTAGGGGGGAGAAATCGAACACAGGTTTGGACCAGGCAATCAAACTAAATGTGAAAGCATCCTATGATGTACCAGAATCCAAGTTTAATATTATTACAAATGTTTGGTTTACTGTTTTTTATTTCTTCTACTTTTTACTGTCGTCCTAGCCATTACAAAAAGTACAGTAAATCTGTTTTGAAAAGCTACTCATCAAAAGCAATTTTTACTTTCACTCGGAAAGTGTTCATTTAGGACTGTGGATGTGCTGTTGATAAAACATACTTTGACAATACATCACCTTTTCCATTCTTTTCAATCCCACTCATCCGCCCCTTCATCTACCCACCCTTTCATTAAAATGACAGTAAACACCCCTCAAGTAAAACTCACCCCAGGCTGCAGAGGGTGGCAATCTGAGTGATTTGTGGAGTGCAAAACATCTCGCAACATTGATCGTCGCAGATTGAAACTCTTGTTTCCTTAACCATTCATTTGGCTTTTATAATGGCCTGCAGTTTTCCTGCATCAAACCCCAAATGTTCTCCGCCTCACTAGACTTTTACCATTTAGCCAAGCTGTAAATTCTATCATCACAATTTCATCATTATGTGTTGCACTAATCCACAAAGCTATTACAGTTTGATTTGCACTTCAAATAAGATGTTTAACTTTCTCATCTGCACACTAAAGATATCTCATCCTTTAATTGTTTTTATTCCTTTCTTCCCTAAAAGGTGAGAGTGACAGTATTCAGTGAGGAATGAAGCACAGCTAAATCTATAGGACTGTGCATGACACAAGACTGACTCATTACAAAAGAATAAATATTTGTGCTTTATGTAATGTATTTCAAAAGCAATTTCAGCACAAAGCCATGCATTCTGGGAAGATGTTTTTACGGGAGCCAATGCTTTTGAAATGGTTTTCTTTTTGGGTAATAAAGGAGATGAGAAATGGTCAAATGATAGATGGACTTGTATTAACTTGAATAAAGTTAAAGGGCAAAATAAAGGGATCTTGTGAGATTTTGTCATGAATGGAATGCAATTTTCTGAATATAGGAGATGGACCCAAGGACAAAAGTAGTCAGGGCATATGGTTCACAATGAGCACATGCTATACGGCTCGCTCTCTACCAGAGAACCCAGATGATTTATGAGCACGGCTCATGAATTCAGACACAGAAGCATAATATTTTCTACGTTTGTCAGCGTGCCCAATGCTTATGATCCACAGAACATTTTTATTGGCTAGAAGTGGCTCTGTAAGGCTCAGGAGAATTAATGGAGTTCTCAATCATGTCTCCTTAAATGCTTTAGAGAAGCAAATAAGACAATCGTTGACATGCAGTCAGAGAATAAAGCTTTGAAGTCAACATGAAATCAAACTTTAACCCATTTACTTTCTTGATCCAATCTATTCACAACGCATTCTCATCCTAGGGCGTCATATACTGACGCTTTTGACATTTCGTCTACATCGAACGCACATGGCACCCTTTAGCGTCAATATGAGACGCAGATAGCTTTGTTCAGTTATGGGTAGGTTTAGGTCTGGGGTAGGGTTAGGGTTAGACCGCTAGGAGGCGCCTTCTGGCCCATATCTATCTGCGTCTCATATTGACGCTAAAGGGTGCCATGTGCGTTGGATGTAGACGAAATGTCAAAAGCGTCAGTATATGACGCCTTGGGATGAGAATGGGCTGTCTATTCACAATGGATAACATCAAGTCCTGGCCAACGTTTTATTTCTTATTAAACAACTTTGTTTTGCGTAGAAATATGGAATTATGGAAATTAATGCAATTTCATGTTGACTTGAAAATTAATGTGACTCAGATATTTTGGTTTTGGAAGATTATTTGTATTTGATGAGAAGTGTTTGAACTAATTTTTCTTTAGGAAAAGTCACTGTATCCTGACCAAATTCCTTTTAAAAAGGACCCATGATGCCCTTTTACAAAGAGTTTTTGTTTTTAGGGTCTACTAAACTGTGTTTTCATGCTTCATTGTTAAAAAAAACACACATTCACATATATTGACAACACAACCTCTCTTCCCAGTTTGTCTGTAACACTCTGTTTAGTTCCTGTCTCTATGAAGCCCCTCCTTCCAAAAAGCAGAATGTGCTTTGATTGGTTGGCTGGACCAGTGTGTTGTGATTGGTCGACCGTTTGGGAAGTGTCACATTGTGCTTTGTAACTTTGCAAACCTTTTTCATGTTCAAACAGCAACATTACACACTAAAGAAAGATGAAAATGTAAAAAAGCCCTCTTTAACACTTTACATTTCTCAAATCATTCCTACATCACCGGGCAGTTGAACCCCTTTCTGTTATCTCTCCTCAGAAAGTAGAGATATGTTTATCACCCCTTGACTCCAGACCAAAAATCTCATTAATGTAATTCCATTATCTGTCCCTGGTAATTCTCCTCTAATGATCAGCTTTTTGTAAGAGTTTTATCTGACATGGAGCTAGCCCTCCACAGTAATCCTTTTTATGACCCGCCGTTACTAACTAAAAAAGAGAGAATGATGAAAAAGAACAGAAGTGTACATTTTTTTTCTGAGAGCCCACCTTATCTGTAGCATCTGATATCTGTCTCCCCTCTCATTTAAGACCCTATGACCAAGCAATTGCTGAAGTAAGAGGTGTCAGTATACAACAGCTAAACCTCAGCCAAAGGTTTCCTGTGATGGTGACCTTTACTTTCATACCTTGACCTCAATCTTGGTTTTATCTGTCCTCTGTCCTACATAAAGGCAATACACAATGCTTTCTTTGGAAGAACTCCAGCAAAGATAACTCACAATGATATTTTGCTTTAAATGGTGATTGAAGTCATGGTTTTAGTGATAGGTCAGACAACCTTGACTTTTCTTTATTTTTATTTTTTTTACAAAAACCAAAATAAAGTCTTCACAGGTAGAAAAATTAGTCTTATTTTGGCAGTCTACAATTTAAATGTTCTTGTCAGATAATTAAAACAAACAGGTTTAAAACAAGCAGTCTTTACAGCTTTAATGTGAAGAATATTTACATTTATTTTCTCTTTTCACATGGTTACAATAAATTTAATAAATACCTAAATTGAATAGCATATTCAACATTGATAATAGTAAGATATTTTTCTTGAGCAGCAAATCAGCATATTATAATGATTTCTGAAATATCATGTGACTGAATATTCGAATACAAAATAATTTTAATTGTAATAATAATTCATAATATTACTGTTTTTACAATCATTTTCATCCTGGGTGAGTATAAGAGATTTTCAAAAACATTAAAACATTTGACATAAATATCATTAAAATGTAATTAAATACATCATGGTAGTGTTTGTTGTACTAAATCTACTCTATACTGGTTTTAATAGAAAACACACACACACACACACACAATCATTGTGGCCTGAAAGGATGAGAATCAGATCAGAATATGTGGGGAAATACACTTAATTTGTGATCAAAATAATACGAAAAAAAAGAAAAGAAAACTTAATGGTCTTCATAAAAGTTTTTTGTTGTTGTTGTTGTTGTTGTTGAATACATTTTTTCTTTTTTTTACCCACTTGTTGGATTGACTAAATTAGGCATCAGTGACAGCGCAACAAGATTTTCCAATGATTGTAAAGCCAACCAATATACTAAACAAATGTTAACATTTGGCCTCATATGGAGGAAGTCCATATGCTATTAGATTCAGTCCCAAATGTCTGCCCTTTTTACAGGCTTATTCTCTCATTAAGGCTTGTTTGCCCTCTGCAATCAGGAGCTCGAGCTTATTGTTGGACATTAACAATTTAAATCGTTTTTGCTTTTTATCCTGCCAATTGCAATTACACTCTTCCAGAGGCACCAACTAATGAGTTTCCTCTTTCATACTCCCAAGACTTATGGCTGAATAGATCATCTTTCCCTCTCTGTATTAAATATATAAATAATGGCCGACAAAGATTAACACAAAAGGTCTGCGTGAACATCTCGGGCCGCCTGGAGACCGCTGTTAGTGGAGATTGTTTTAATGAGAATGCAGCGGAGTAGAAAGCTGCGCTCACACTAACAGGTTCTGTCCCAGCGTCATTTCCACACATCTGAGGTTCTCCCTCTCTGGCCTGTTGAAGCGAATGGGGGTGTGTTGGTAATTATCAGACCTCCGCTATCGAGTTCTTCGTGAATGGACAGAAGGAAATTGGTCTGTCCTTCTGGAGACTCTTTGAGCTTCTGGGTCGTTGCGGGTTCATAATCATCACTTCTGCGGGCACCAAAAGTGATCTAAACCCACTAACCATACAGCACATGATCATTTAGAGCTATTTACATATAAACCTATATAACATTGAGTATTTACTGTAAACTTTTACAGATTGGTCCTATTCGCTTCCATTTTACGTGGCTCACTGTATACCCAGAAGTATTTTTTTTAGTAAAAAAAATATTTTTGTTGCAATAAACGATTTAAAAAAAAAAAGTTGCCAGCCACCAGCAGCATTTTTTCTCGGAATATTTTGTTGTATGAATATCTGAACATGCAATATATCAAAATAAAGAACAGAGCCTCTGCTTTTAAACACTTTATTCTAGCTTCGTGCATTGTTTTTTTTATCAACACTTGAATGTGGGTAGGTTTCATTAAAATAAGCATAAAAAATGTACGAAAAGCTGAGAAAATCGTGTTTTTGTCAAAGTAGACTATGCATAAGCATTGCTTTTATCCAGAGATTATGAAGATTATTCGTTCAGAAGATGCATAACAGCGCCCCCTACCATATAACAGTAAAAACATGGATTGCCGAAATTTCCATCAATGGCGGGGAAAGAGTTAACATATGCCACAAGTGCTGTTCATTGAGTCTAGCCCTTAATATTCCTTTTATGCTATACGTCTTTCTCTGTTGATGGCCATTCAAAATTAGCACTGCATTCTGTCTTTTCAGAAGTCTTTCTCAGTGATATTTCTCAGTGGATTTGAGAAAAAGGACAAAATGCTCGAGGTTGTATTAAAATGTATGACTTTTGATGACAGACTTCGCTATTTTTACTAATTATAGCACAGAATATCTCTTTTGAAACTCTACAGTGGACCAATATCTGTAGCAAAAAAAAAAAAGTCAAATGTAAAAAACAATCACATTTGTGGGGATCCTCCACATTGCAATTACCGGCAATGCTACACTGCAAGAAGGAAGTTCCCTCTATAGAGATTAACGAGGATCGATCGGCAAACAGATTCTCATCTCAGAATCAATTAGCATCCCCTTTAGCGCTCTGAGAGAGGTTTTATAACGGTGACTTTGTGCTGGATGCTGTGAGAGCATCGATCAGACCTACATCACTTCAGATTCTTAATGCTCTCTACACTCTGCTCTCTCATCCCTCTTGTGTTCTGTGAAGCTTGTTTTTTCTCTAATTCATTTAATGTAATTAAAGCAGAGGATAGTAAGTCAACAAACCTGAAGATCCACTAAAGAATGAGCAAGCGGCTTACGATGAAGAGGATGTGATTACACATGGATGCAAGTCAGTAAATAAAAGTAGGCTATACTTGATACAAGACTCACCATTGTATTTGGCTGCATTGTGTTTTAAGTACACAACCACTTGAGGGAATAAAGTTTATTTATCCATATTGATATGATAGCAGTTGCTGCAGATTTGTCAGCTGCACATGATGCGAATCTCCTGATCCACCACATCCCAAAGCTGCTCTGTTGGATTGAGATCTGGTGACTGGAGGCCATTTGAGTATAGTGAACTAGTGAAACCAGTTTGAGATGATATGATCTTTGTGATGTGGTGTATAATCCTGCTGGAAGGGGCCATCAGAAGATGGGGACACTGTAGTCATAAAGGGATGGACATGGTCAGCAATAATACTCAGGTAGACTGTGGCGTTTAAACGATGCTCAGTTGGTACTAAGGTGCCAAGAAAAAAATCCCCTCACCATTCAATCACCAGCGGCCTGAACCGTTGATACAAGGCAGGATGAATCCATGCTTTCATGTTGTTTACGCCGAAATCTGACCCTACCATCTGAATGTCGCAGCAGAAATCAAGACTCATCAGACTAGGCAACGCTTTTCCAATCTTCTATTGCCCAATTTTGGGTGTGAATTGTAGCCTCAGTTTGCTATTCTTAGCTGACAGGAGTGGCACCCAGTGTCTTCTGCTGCTGTAGCTCTTCTGCTTCAAGGTTGGACGTGTTGTGTGTTCAGAGATAATCTTGTGGATATTTGAGTTACTGTTGCCTTTCTATCAGCTCAAACCAGTCTGGCCATTCTGACCTCTGGCATCAACAAGGCATTTCGACCCACAGAACTGCCACTCACTGAATATTTTCTCTTTTTTGGACCATTTTCTGTAAACCCTAGAGATGATTGTGCGTGAAAATCCCAGTAGATCAGCAGTTTCTGAAATACTCAGACCAGCCCGCCTGACACCAACAACCATGCCACGTTCAAAGTCACTTAAATCATCTTTCTTCCCCATTCTTATGCATAGTTTGAACTTCAGCAGATTGCCTTGACCATGTCTACATGCCTAAATGCATTGAGTTGCTGCCACGTGATTGGCTGTTTAGATATTTGTGTTAATGAGCAGTTGAACAGATGTACCTAATAAGTGGCCAGTGAGTGTGTATATATATTATTTTGTGTTTCACAAAAGAAAGAAAGTCTTACAGAATTTCCATTTATGGTTGAACTATCAAACAGAAAGCTTGCATGACCTGGTACAACAATTTAAACAGTAAAGCTGTTTGTCATATCATATGATAACATGTTTGACGCCCTTCCTCGAACATTATTTGCATTGACTGTCTCTCTTTATAGAAACCTGGCAGCAGACTTCCTCAATCTCACAGTCTGTTGGAGCTGCACATGACCTCCTGTTCTGTCTGGCACGTTTCAAACACACACGCACGGCAGACTGACTCCCACGGAGTCGTGAAGGTGCGTGCGTGTAAGGGGAAAGTCAGCCGTGTCAGACCTGAGCGCTGTGGAAAAATGTGAGATCTAATGAGTAATAACGTGCTGTAGCTGCAGTTGCAACTTCTGTTGTTGTTGTTGTTTTTTATTCTTACAGTTCTAATCTTAATTATAATTCACTTGGCCATACTGTAAGGGTGAGGCGACGATAGATAGATAGATAGATAGATAGATAGATAGATAGATAGATAGATAGATAGATAGATAGATAGATAGATAGATAGATAGATAGAGATTAAGTATAGCCTACCGTACAGTAAGTACAATTGCAGGGTATTTATACATAAATATGTAAATGTATTTGTAGGACAATTAGGGTTCCATTATGGCCCCATGTTAATTGCCCAGATGGATTTCATGTCGGATTGCACTTGGTACTAGGTGGGTCCCAAGTGGGAAAACATGCACAAGACCCATCTCGGTTCCAGCTGCCAACGTAAATCTGATCGCTTAGAAAAGTAATGAGACACACCTCTCCTCAATAAACCTCTCGATATGCGTTATTATTCATGTCTGTAGCACAAACGGGATGGTTGCCTTTGCAAGCACCAATAATAAAGCAACTGACCATATAAAAACACATAAACGCACTGAAGAAATATTAAGCTAAACTATCCGCTCGCTACTTCACTGATACGTCTATGGCAGTTTCATTATTGCTCATTATTGACTGACATTTCAGCTTTTGTTTGATTAAACTGTAATGTCTATATCATGTATCAGCACATTTGACATTTACCACCAGAGTGAGTGTGAGGTGAACACTCATTTACTAAATGAGCTCTATCGCTCAGCTGAAAGATATGAACGACTGAAGAAAATGGATAGGGCCATTTCCTCCCGCTTCTTATTCCTCCTCTTTTTGAGTCATACTCCACAGCGCTCATGTTTCTGTATAATTATATAATATCTGAGTATTCTGATGAGCATGTGCTTCATATGTGATTATTTAGTGGAAATGCTTGTAATTGCACATCATTATGGCTAAAATCATTAATTATATTGATTATAACACAGACACTTTTTTTCATAGCTCCCAAGTTCTCGTTTTCAACTTTATCTTGGATGTTTCTTGTAAAAAAGGATGAATTACTAAAATTTTATCAGAAATGTTTGAGTTCATTTTGATTGAAATATTTTATATTTATACTGAGATTTTTTTTCCTCAGTGTTTTTTTTTTTGTATTAGTGAGATACTATAAAAAAGTATATTGTTTTGAATTAGTTTTTATTTTTTATATTTTCCATTTTTATTTTAGTTAAAATTGTAGTCATTTTGTTGAGTATTTTTAGCCTTTTTAATAAAGCTTTCCCCCCAATTTTTTACCCAAATTTCCCAAATGAGCTTGAAGCGGCTGACCAATCACAACACACTGGTCCAGCCGACCAATCAGAGCACATTACTCTTTTCGCAAGGAGGGGCTTCATACTGGGAAGAGAGGATCAACAATGCAACAACGTAAAATATGTGAAAATAATGTTTTTTTTTTTTAAACATTTCAATCATGAAAACCTATTCTATAGAGCCCAAAAACTAAATCAAGATAAGACATAATAGGTCCCCTTTAAAGTTGTGGAAAAAGAAGGGGTTAAAGAGCCATTACTCTAATGTGATTAGAGTAACATACATAAATCATTATACTCACCGAGTTGTTTCCTTATATCACCAGCTAAATGATTGCGAATATACAGTGAAAATTTGAGTGTGGACGGCTCTAAATGTTCATTATCAGTGGAAAAAAGCCATGAACTCTAAATCATATTTAACAAGTCCTGTCCTTCTAATGCTCCATAAAGAGCTGCCAGCTGAATGATACTAATAGACCTTCGTTACTGTTTGATTTGCCACATGGGAAGTGCCTCCAGAACTGCGATGTGTCATTGTTCATTCCTATTCTCTCCCTCTCTTTTCCCAGATGTTATTCAACTTTAAATCCGTTCTATTTTTCCTTCCCCCCAGGATATTATTCCACTTTTAATTCTGTCGTCTCTTTTTCTTTTTACCTCACCACGTTCGTTAACGCTGCTCTTGTCCTCATTCTTTTTCCTTTTGTTCCAGCTAATAGTCTCGGAGTTGGTAATAAATCTCGACTGGCCCGGTTGAGACAGACGAGCGGCGACGTTGACGGATGGTGAGGAATTTACAGGATTACAGGTGGAGTCGGCTGATTGATTGGGTTTGCGTTGCACACGAGAAGAATTACTGTCGGAAGATGCAATATGATGGGCTGATGTATTGCTCAGCCAAGCCTGATGAAGAGGAGAAAATGGACTTGAACAATGGTTTTACAAGCTTCCATCTCACTCCCATTCACATCTGTGGCAGCGTGTCTTTGTGTACCTGGTGCTCTTCCAGAATTCAAAAAAGAACCCAATTATTCTTAGACAAGAACAAGCTGGCAATAACAGTTCAGTCATATGCTTCTGTAGGACCTGTAGGCACAAACACACTGCAGCTAAATACAGTTGTCACTCAATCCTGTTGTGTACGCAGAATTTGGTTATTTATGATAGTAGCGTTCGACAATCAAATTTGCTAGGTGTTAATGCAGTGCTGATGCTGACAGCTTCTCTGAGGTAAAAAGAGTTAGAAAACCACATGAGGTACGTTGACACACAAAGGCTGACATCGTCTCTCTCCATCAAAGATGTTTCCTCCAGCCATGCGGTTGCAGAGAAACCAATACGCTACATGTTGCTGACAGCAGTTTATTAATGATTGCTAGATAATTATACATTACTGTCCAAAAGTTACATGTTAAATTACTCCACCAAACAAATTAAAACTGATGACAAATGGTTATCAATATGCCAATCATCACAGTTTTGGCAGTTACTTGCAGTGGTTCTTAACTGGTGACCTTGGCCCCGGCCTTACGAAAAATACGTTTATTCAAGTGTGCTATTAGTAAACTTCTTTTAAACTAAAAATATATTTTTTCAATATACTTTATGTACTTCTCAGAAATATACTTACAATTGCACTACTCAAAGTATACTTGACTTATATATTTATACTTGATATTTGGCCTATACTAGTACTGAATATTTTGATAGAATACTTAAAAGTATAATTAAGTATATCTCGAAGTATACTTTGCTTGTAGTTGTGTTTACTCATTTGATATACTTTTTTCACACATACTGTCTTATAAACTTACATTGTTTGAAAATACTGATTTATAAAGAAAACAGATCATCAAACAATAAACAACATAAATCAAAACTGCCCAAAGTTTCCGAATGAAATGTCGACCCAGGAAGGGTTAACAGCAGTGAAGCTTTGAGGGAGTTGATGGACTCGATCTACTCAATCTGTTTTGATCATCATTCTGAATCTGATCTGGACGTAGTATTTGACAAAAATGCGATTTTTCTCAGCTTTTTTGTTTAAAATGTTGCTTTAAAAAAAAAAAGAAGCTTACAAGTATACTTTAAGTATAAAACTATTACCTAGTAGTTTACTGAGAGTTTACTTCAAAGTGTACTTTCATAAAAACTATTTTTTTTGCTAAAAGTAGACCTATCGACTAGAAAACAGTATACATATAAGTTCACTTGTAGTATAGTTGCCGTACAAACAAAAATCTTTGTAAATTAGTTACACTTAAAATAAAAATATACTTGAACTATTCTTAAGTATACTAAATAAAATGAACTTTAAGTATATAGATACACACTAAATCAGTGTGTGTATATAAGTTTCATACAAAAGTAAACAAGATTATCCTTGAAACGTAATAAATAAAACATTGAAAATGAAAGTTATATGAAAGATTTATTCAATCTTGTTTAGAAAATTATGAGTTGAGTTGTCGCTTGATTTTCAGTGTAAAATCTTGTACCTGAAGCAAAACCAGCAAAGAACCATTGAGGTACTTTAGGCATTGAACCAACATTAAAAATAAGGATAATGCTGTTTTTGCCAATAGCTTCAATCAGCCGTATTACAGAATCCAGGCATGTAATTATGGCTGTATAATGATGAAGGGTGTCTGGTTAATATTATCCAGTTCATAGCCCCTGAATCTGAACATTCCTTTAGTGTTTCATATGCATTGTCTTCTGAAAATATATGGAACAATGTCAGGAAATGAAAACAATAGGCTGTCGTTTGATGTTTTACACATGGTAATTATGTTGTGTGATTGGATCTGGCATCTGAACCTAACTTTGAGGTTGAGGAGTACTGTTAATGAAGTACTTTAATTATGTTGCATAAGCAATTAGCTGCTGGTATTGAGAGATAGATTTGCTGTAGTTTTTCTTCGGTAGAGCAATGATTAAAAGCCATCTAGGGTCCGACCCATTGACACCAACTAAACAGCTAATTTGAGCTCAAATTATCCATAATAACTGTTAACACTTCAGAATACTTCAGTGTGTATATAGAAGTATTAGATAGATAGATAGATAGATAGATAGATAGATAGATAGATAGATAGATAGATAGATAGATAGATAGATAGATAGAAAGAAATGTAATAATATTTATTATAATTTTCAATGTTTTATTTATTTTCAAGGACAATCAATTAAATATATACAGGACAGGCATAGATAGACCTTGGTCGAACCACTCAAACAAACAGCGCAATGTTTTGAAAGCGGGCAAAAAAATATTTTAGAATGGGAAAAATTGGGGCCATTTTTATAAAAAGCCTGTAGAGATATGTGCCTTCTGGAAGCTGAAAATAAAACGAGTAGTAACTGGATGGAAACCAGGGGAACGAGCAAGTGAATGTTCATGTATGCGTTGAATCACATCGACTCTGAGCTACACCCACCACAGACTGATCCTCTTCAGCCAAGAGCTGCATAAAAGACTTCATTAACCTCAAATATATGTTTATAAGTCACAGGGTATATTTACAGAGATTACATGTGTAGATTAGATGCTCAGAGTGGTACTTAAGACATTTGATGTGTGTGTGTGCCTGAATATTTATTGAGAAAATTTCATTTCAAACTCTCCTTTTTTGTTTTATTTATTCCCCACAAGGTTTGAGTGGACAGCTCTCCATCACAATGCTGTGTTTGTTGCTTTTTTCTTTTGATTGCTCCATTTGCACTTTGCCGAACTCTACAAACCTATTTCTCGCACAGATAGCTACTTGAACAGGGAGGGAGAGTCTGTCTGACACATACTGAGTGGAGTAAAATAAAAGCTCTCTGTTGCAATGTATTATTCATTTTATACATTGTAAACATGTACAAACAGAGGGAATCTTCCAGACGTTAATGCATACTGAGAACCATTGATGCTAGCCTATTGATTGCCTACAAAATCCATAATGTTTTGTAAGTAGATGTGATCTTCCCCACTTCAGAGTAGTTCACCCAACAATCTGAGATATTTTGATTATAAGTTTTTGGATTATAAATCAAGTCAATCTTGTAGTAAAATGAACGCTCTATTTTTGTACGAATTCTAAGAACGACACAAATCGTTCAAAATGATTCACTGATTCATCAGAGAATCATGTCCCACAATCTAAAATGACTTTTCACTAAATCTTTCTTAAAAGAGACTAAGTAGTAATATTTTGAGTTTATGAACAATTTTTAATAACCTTCAATAGTGACTGAATATTTTTTAGCACCTTTAGTATGTTGATTGTTTTGAGGGTTAGCTTTATTTGGAAAGAAATATCTCACAGAAACATCTATTTAAATGAAAAGCTAAGCTACATATTCTAGCTCTCTCACTAAATAGATGTGCATAATTAAAGCACACACTGGATTGCGATGGGTCGATACGAGCACAAGTTTCTCAATATGGAGTCCAAGCCGATACTTATAATTGAGTGCGACACGGAAGCGACTGCACATCAGTTACGTCTTTACTTCATCGGTCTGCCTGATGAGAGCTTAGCTCATCGTGCTGGAAAAGTCATTTATATCATTGACTTTCTCCCTGACGGCCGACCAGATGAAGAGGTTTTCCTAGACTGTCCGTTAATGAGCAGACAGTAATTATCACAGCAACCTGAGTGAGTCAGATACGTCCATTCAGCTGAACTCATTCATTAGGCCTGGAGCTGATATACTGCACGTTTAAGACCTGCAGTTCACGCCAGCACTGTTGCTCTTGTATGAAATTGTTTTATATTTATGTTAGTGCCCTGTGCCTAGACCTGCACACCCACCTGAAGGGATTTCTGGGTTTATTAAAACTTAAAACCACCTTTCGAATCTATTGTTTGTTTGGATCTACTGTTTGGATGCAGTAACGAATGTACAGTAGTTAAATAATAAACCAAGTGGCATCTGCAATAATACTAGAACTTTCTCAAAACAAACTTTAAAGTTTGACAACCAAAACGTGTCCAAATAGGACATATATAAATTGTTAACATAAAAGTGTGCTTGTGTCTTATCTTTCTTTAACAGAAATGTCACTTATTTTGATATTTAATGCAATGACATTCATATAACTTTCCCTTATTTTGTCTCAAATATGCCTTTTATTATGACAGCTTTACGGACAAATATACAAAATGTCTGCTGTAAAAAGCACTCATGGGTGTATCATTCTTTACGTAACGCACTTCTAACAGCTTATTGTTAATACTCATTTCCTCATAAAAAGAGATGATCCCTTAAACTGCATTTCATATTTAAGACACATCACATGCACAAAGTGCCTTTGTTGTAAAACGGGGCTCAATCCCTGATGTTATTTACTGTTGTCTGGCATTATAGCGCCTAATCTTCTTCTCGAAGGCAGTATCCGGTCATTGTCGAACGATATGCTAAAGAGGGTTTTAGTCTCTTCTCAGCGTCACAAAGGGTTTTTTAAGTACTTAAAAGGACAGTTAATCTTTTAAGTGTGTTTGACAAGTGCATTAGGGTCCCTTGGCCTGCGTTCTGCTCTTATTCACAGTCTGTTTTTTGGCACTCAGACCCACTGACCCAGAAAGCAAAGCCCTATTGTTTTTAAGCCTCCTTTATCTCACAGTAGGGATGGTGTGGTACAGGGAATAGGACTGCGGAGTCCTGATCTTTCATATTTTTTAAACACACAATGGTTGCTTTTAATGGATGATAGTGTTAAGACAGATTTAAAAGTCATGCAAGTGCAATTGCAGTTCACTGGAAGATGGAATCAGCCATGGGATGCTGAGTTATATCAAATAAAGCATAGGAGTTGTTCATTTTCAGGCAGCTATAGCCGTGTTCTATTAATCGTATTTTGTGCAGTTACAGCAAAATGCATAAGCTGCATGCCCAGCTTTCCATTTACTGTATTCTGTCAACACAAATGAACTCTGAGCTGCAAAACGGGCATAACAACACGAATTAAATGCCGTAGGTTCCGTCTCAGACACATATCATTACACCATTGCGTGTTTGTTACTGTCAGGGCCGCGGTCGTAAATCTGGCAGCGTGTCAGTTAGAGGTGGCTGGAAAATTAGGATGTTATGGATGGGAAGCTCTCGTGCACTTATACTCACACACTCACACACCCTTGAGATGGCAGATGAGCGATTTTCAAAGAGTAGTAAAGCTGTCTGTCTCTCCTCTGCATGTCCTTGTCCGTTTCGTTCCATACCACCGTCTGTCAAACAGAGCCCTCCCATGGAGACTGGCACTCTCTCAAGAATCACACTGTATTTCACTGTCTCTTGCAATACTTTTTGAGTCTTTATCAATAAAGAGCTGAAAGTCTTTACTGTAGATGTTAATCATCCAACATTCTTGGGACAATTTTTTGTACTTTTACAGAAAAAGATGCCAGTACATTCACATTCTCTGTAGTCTTTGTTATACTTACCAGACCAGAAGACATCAATAAAATGTACATATCAGTGGATAAAGCACAGTACAAAAAGCATCTGGGAATAAAAAACATCATTGTTCATTTTTAATCTAGTCTTTCGCCAGTTTTTTTTAGCAGTCTAATCAAGGAAAATAAACAGTCATGGTTGATATTGCATCCTGGTTGACTTTTGACCTTGAATACCCTCTTGTAAAATCACTCAAACACATGCTACTTATTTACACTTCAAGATAAACTGGATTTATCAGTATGGAGCTAGAGAGACAGTGTTGTCTTTGATTGACTGCACATTTTCATATATTTGTTACTGGTGCCGTGTGCATTGATGCTACCTCTCTTTTGATGGATTACCCCTTTCATCCATAGACTTGATGTGAGTTTTGTAACAAATTAGAATAAGAGTGTTGGATTTGCCAATTACTGTATGACAGAAACAAAACAAATCACCTTATAGGAAATTACATTTTGAATATGCCTGGAGATTTCGGCTGATAAATACTGTATAAATAAAGGGAGCTTGAGATTTTTAATGGAAAAGTCAAAGAAATAGTCCACCCAAGAAATTTAAAACTCACCATCATGTTGCTCCAAGCCCATGTTTTATTATTTTTTTAGAACACAAAGCAGGATCTGAAGGCTGCTGTTTTATCACACTCTTTTCAGTGTTTTACAGTCTTTTTCAGCTGTGATAATGAGTAAGTAACATTTACACACTGAGAGTTTGTTCTGACATAGAAAAGAAAGCCACAGCAGAGATGTGCAACACATAGTAGTTGTGTTTAGTTTCTGAATGATTCAGTGTTAATGACTCATTCTTTGTCAGGCCGCATCCGAAATCGCATACTTCCCTACTATAGGTCGAAAAACAGGATGTGACAAAAGAAGTATGTCGAATTCACATACTCCTAAAATAGTACCCGGGGGACTTAGGCTACTTCTTCCTGTGAGATCCTTAAGTGTGCATACGATAGACACTTTACTATCTATAGAGACTTTACTATCCGAGGCCACAGTAGAGGATTTGTGAATGATGAAGTGATGCAACTGACGCTGGTAGGATGATGAAGTGATGCAACTGACGCTGGTAGGTCACATGCATGACAACATAGTGAATGTAGTATTTCCGGATTACATTCATTCACAAATTTATAATATATAACTATATATAGGCTACTATATACTTTTTAAGCGGTCGCTAAGTAATTACTTATTCAAAATAAGTAACTTCTCAAGATGCGGTTTTGGATGCAGCCTCAGACGTGTGTTTTGTTCCTCAATGAATCTGCGTTTGTGAAGGAATCGCTTGAATGAATGAAATAACGATTTCGGTGGGTCCGAAATTGCTTACTGTCTGAGTAGGTACTACATTTGACTTCTCAGAAATATAGCCTTCCTACTTTATGTACTTCTCAGAAATATATTTACAATTGCCCTATATACTTGACTTATACTGACAGAAAAGTCTAAGGCCCTACTTTAACGATCTAAGCCATGGTCTAAAGTGCAGTTAGGGCGTGTCCAGATCCACTTTTGCTAAATGGTCGGCGCGCCAGGCGCATTGTCTCTAAAGGGTTGTCCCTATTCTCTTAAAGAGTAATGGGTGTGTTTTGGGCTTTACGTGCAATAAACCAATCAGAGTCTCATCTCCCATTCCTTTTAAATGCCAGTTGCGCTCGCGCCATGACGGATTCGCTATACATGGCGGAATTGGATAGTGGAAAGACTGAACGTGTCCCAGAGCGCAAACGGATCTGCTCGTGCGCGAGGTAAAAGCGCGCAAGCAGATCATCTACGGGACAAGCCGGATTCCACCATATCTTTATGTACACAATAATAATATTTTACATTGTAATCCTTTTATTTTTAATATTTGGCATGTTTGTGTGTTGCTGCGCGTCCCTGTGTGTTTAATAAGCAGAGTGTAGGCCTACGCGCGTTGTGGACCCACCTATAGGCACACATTACTAACGCGCTCTTTAAATAACAACAACAAAAATTGTCAGGCTGAAACTAGCAAAAAACACGAGCATCGAGCATGGCGCTGCATTGCGCTGGGTGTATGATTATAAGATTATAGATGATTATAAGCCCTAAGTCTCTTTGGCCTAGACTTGTACTCAATCTTTTGATCAAGATATACTTAGTATATCTAAGTATACTTGGCTTGTAGTTGTGTTTACTCTTTTGATTGAGTATCCTATCTAACACTTTTTTCCCACATATTTTTACATACTGCCTTATAAACTTACATTGTTTGAAAATATTGATTTATAAAGAAAACCAATATGTTCCTAATTCTGAGTAGGTCTATCTGAATTTTTGTGTAGGCTAGTCCACTGGCAGTGTGCAAAGAAATCTATTTCAATTCTACTTTACTCTTTCCCCACCACTGACTGAATGTTTTCACTGTTATACAGTAGGGGGCGCTATTACACATCTTTCTTAAATAGTACAGAATCTCCAGATCAAAACACAGGAGAAGAAGCAGCAGAAACAAGTGATAGATGATTGCTTAGCCTTAGACAAATATAAAATAACACGCATAAACAGCATATACGTTCAAAACTGCCTAACATTACCGAATGAAATGTTGACCCAGGAAAGGTTAACAAATGTAAAGCTTTGAGGGCGTTGATGGACTCTATCTACTCAATCTGTGTTTTGATCATATTTCTGAATCCCATTCGGACGTCTTTGACAAAAATGCAATTTTCTTGGCTTTTTTGTTTAAAATTTTGCTTTTTTATGAAACGTACCCACATTCAAGTGTTGATAAAAAAGGAAGCTAGAATATAAAAGTATACTTTTATACACTAAAAAGCGGATCAATTTAGTCCCAAGTATACCTCTAGTCCACTGATATTATTATACTAACATAAAGTATACTTACTTGAACTTTACTTAAGTTCTAAAATGGACTTAACTAAAATGAACTTGAAGTATACTTATTTTTGATGAGGGAAACTCGCCATGTTGTCATTATCATGTGACCTACCAGCGTCAGTTGCGTCGCTTCACTTCCATTCATAAATCCTCACCTATGGCCTCGGGATAGTAAAGTGTCCATCGAATGCGCACAGAATCTCATTGGTAGTAGTAGGTCATCTGGGGACTTTTCGCCTACTATTTTTCGGAATATTATGTATTTGGACACACTCTGTTGGCCTACTGCTTTTTGCATACTATAGGAAAGTAGGCTATTTGATTTCGGACGCAGCGCTTGTTTTGTTCCTGCATGAATCAGCGGTTTGAATGAATCGTTTGAGTGAAAGATTTAACCAACTCACTCATAAAGTCACTTGCCACCACCTACTGGTGCATCAATCTAACATACAGCACTGAAAAATAAAGGAGGAAAGCCATACAGTTTGGGAACAACATTAGGGTGAGTAAATGATGACAGAATTTCATTTTTTGGGTGAGCTATTCCTTGAAAAGAGATTTGTGAAGCTGTTTATGGAAATGACACTTTCACTGCATGAGCTGTTTGTGATTCAAATCTGATTTAGAGGTTTGCTGCACACAGTTACCGAATGGCATTATGTAGTTTTGTCATTTATTGCAAAGGTGTACCGCAGTTTGGCATTTTAGAACCACAGGATGAGAGTTACCTGTAGAAGTGACAGAAGATGACAAAATCTCAAGTGTCATTTTGTTGCTCTTTTTGTTTCTTCCTCATCTTCTTTTGCTCTTTCACAATGGACATTTTTTTTCTGGACTGTTTCAATCACCCTTTTCTGCTCCTCTCAGCACTCCTCCTCTGCAGGAGACAAACAGCACAACATAAAACCTTCTGCCTCCCGCTAGTTCCCCTTTCATCTCATCCTTTTCTTCCTCTCATCCTGGCATTTTGTCATAAGCTGCAGTCAGAATCAAATCCTCCGATTGCCACATCTGCATCAGAAAGGAGGACAGAAGATTATCTGTGTAACAGTACCGTTTCGGATACAACAGGTGCACAGCAGACATTTTTCTTTGTCCCTTGCTGAAGAAATGTTTACCATCCAGAAAAGTTTGGAAACTCTAAACTAGGTTTTTACTTTTGTTGATACAAAACGCACCAAACTGATGGTGGGGTTTTGTGATTGGTTGCCAAGGTGTTGCTAGGGCTTTGCTATGCAGATGTCGATGCATTTTGAATGCTTTTTTAACATGTGTGTTCTGTGTGTGGTTGCCAGGGTGTTGCTGTGCAGTTGCGTAGTTGTTCTGAATTGCTTTTAACATGTTGTTTTACAGTTGCTGAGATGTTTCAAATTTGCTATGCGGTTAGTATAGGGTGTTATCAATGGTTGTGCTTTGCAGTTGCTTGGGTGTTTGTTTGGAGTGATAACTTATCCAGCACCACATGAATGGATTTTGATCTGGCTAATTTATGTTCTGAAATGTAATACATGAGTTTGAACACTAAGTATGAGCAATAATAACAAGTGATGCTTGTCTTATGAAGTCTGTCAGGACTTCATGCATTGGAGGATTTTATCCAGTCTCCTGCTATTACTAATCTTGAACTTTAGCTCATAATAATACTGTGTTAATACAGCGAAAATCAGTTTAAAAAATGAAGTCAATGAAGTAATTATTTATGTGTTATTTGGGGTGAGAAATGTCATGCGCTTCACTGCAAAGTTGTTCATTGAGCAAATCGTGAATTATTGAACATTCAATTTTCCAGCCAGCCATACAAAGAAGTACGGCATCTGAAGAGCGGTATAGAAACTTGTCGTATAACATGGTCATGTAACACGTTTCACTGAATTGTTTCTGCTTTTTTCATTGAACTGGAAGGGGGAGACAGCGAGTCTATTGATAATGTGCCTCTGGGCATTCAGACAGCACCTGTAGAGATGTGGCTCCTCAGTGACACTGTCCTCTGCAGACAATAACCTGCTGCAATATGACCTTCAGGCTCCTGAACTCAATCTGTGTGTAGCTGACAGTGCTGTTGACGTCCAAGTGGTAGGTAAGTGATTTGACTGTACATAATCTTAGCAGCAAAAACATGTTACATTTTAATAGTCAGAAAGAGGGCGTCAAATGGTCACATAAAACTAAATTACAATAGCTTTTGGAACGAGAAACTAATATTACAAGTGCACCCCAAGGAAAACAAAAATGTATGTGATATGATAGATGATGATAGACACTATATAGAGTGCAACAGTTGGGATCCGGAAGTAAAAACTAAGGAAATTGATTTTGAATGATAACTTATAAACCTTTAAAGACAGACCTACTGTGATTTGCTTCTGCTGAAGGCGTCAGCCCGCATGATTTCAGCTTATTTTTAAAATAATCGTGTTTAACAGTGGAATTCCTGCTGAAAAACTACATCACCTATGATGCTGTACAGAAGATTCCACCAATCAGAGAGTCGAAAAAAGCAACACGCTACAAAATATCTCTTTAGCTCCACCCACTCCCATGAATGACGGAATCGAGTTCTTTTATGTTTACATATAATCAACATTTGTAAATTAGTAGTTTAACATGTTTAACATTTGTAAATGAGTAGTTAAACCCTAACCCTATTTCTCCATCATTTTTAATTTGATTATGCTGTTCGCAATGCTTCATGGGATTGTAGTTCTTTCCCTCACTAAAACCGTTAAGTACACAGTCTTTTCAAACAAGTTTTTTGCTTCAAATCAAAGTTTGTAGTGTTATGATTCACCTTGTAGCTGATTGACTTGGTTCATGGCTTAACTCTTTAACGAAGATTATCCCTATGGGAAAAATGAATGAAAAAAAGAATAATTCCGGAACCAGCGCACTATTTACAGTTCCATTTTTGCTTTTTTCAGTGAGGGGTTTTAGACAACATCTAAAAAGACAGCTTTAATATCATAAACAACTAGTGCATAGAGGAAAGCAAAAAGCCTGTGAAATGTGCTTGGCCTGATGCCTCCTGACGCTTTCACTTTATCAGCAGCTATGGCCTGTCTAACCCCACTCGTCCTCCATTCCCTCCTTTATCAGTCACTTCTTCTCAGGGGTGGTCAGACTCACCAGCAAACATTCGATCTAACTATACGCCACTGCTGCTATACTGTCTGACACTGATCCAGCCCTGGGAAGATTTGTGAGCGAATGGAGGAGCGACAGCTGGAGAAGGTGCTGGAAAATGGAAAAACGGCTGAAAAGGAATATTTAGAGATTACAGGAGAAGGACATCATAGGGAAAGAGAGGGAAAACAAATAGTAAACTAGATTTGTGACATTATCTGAAGAACAAGTGGTTGCTAGAGTATTGCGGCGTAGTTGATAAGGGGTTCTGCGTGGTTGCTAGGGCATTGATACAGTATGTGGTTTCTAATGTGTTTACTTTAGTGCATTGCATTCCTGTGTTATGCTTGGGTGTTCTGTATCATATTTCTCTGTGATATTCTGGTCCATGGTTTGTAAAAGTAATACTCGTCTTAGCAAACACATAAATAAAGCAGAAAGATATATAGAGAGAAACAGATCGAAAGAAGCGGTAATTACACTATCCTCTCACTCTGGATGTCTGATATAATTAAATTTAGCTGGGCAGCTGTCACCTGTTGGCTGATTTGCGGATGATGATATTGCAGATGTGGTTTGATGCTTGATTATTTTACAGCAATCTACATCTGAAAGAGTACCGCCTCTGTAAAAAACATTTCTACACACTTAAACTCATTCTATGACATCTATGCCTGTTGTTTTCTCAAATCCGCATGCCACCCCCCTCAAAGCTGCATTTTCACGCCTTATTGAACACAGTATGCTAACGAGAGGAATTACTCATCAAGAGAATTTGGAATGTTAGAAAGAAAAAAAAAAGCATTTGAATGATGCACGATTCAGTCTCATTTGTGATGGTCATTGAATGACAGAGATGTGATTGATGTGAAAAATCACAATGAGATCACAGTGAGAATGTCTCAACAATTTCTCCTTGACAGTAATGAGATTAAAGTGAGCAATAGGAGACTTGTGATCTTTTCCTCCATATTGTGAAATGGCTTCTCAAACAAAACACAAAAAAAGTGATTTTGTCCAATGGAAATTGATTGGATGGTTGTGGTTTTCTATTGGTGGATCTCATGTGAGTGACAGGTAGTCCCGCCCTCGTGCCAGTAAACGCGTCATCAGAGAAGAGATGTAAATGCAAGAGGGGGAAGTTGTCATTTATAATAAATACTGTAATATTCCATAAAGCAAGAATGGTCCATTTTCATTTCATGTTGACGTTGAGATATTTCTCTTGATAATCTTTTAAATACTCTGAGAAGTATATTTCGTAACTATTGATATATTTGTAATGTTTTAGTTGTTCTTGAAAATCACATATACACACACACACATGCATGTTATCCATCAGATTTTTTTTCTACAAGTCCAAACCAACAAGATGTCTTATTTTTTTTCCTCTCTTACACAACCAATCAAAAAAGACAGGAAATTACCCTTCACCTAAAACCACTTCGGTTTTGTAAACAACAGCACTATCTGTCCTGTGTTGCTCATGATGGAGTGCTCCTCAATACATGTGTGTCTTCGTGCATAGCTGTCTGTCAGCCAGTGAGTGTTACACACGTGTGTGTGTTTGTGTTTGTGGGGGCCTCTGGATTGAAGCTCCTATCTCTGGTGTGCAGCTGTGAAGCAGGTCGTAGGGACACATCTCCAGCCTGTAAATATAGCACACACACGTACACACAAGCACTGCCAAACCAGATTAACACCCAAATAAATCACCTTCAGAGATGCTCTGCTGAACATAAAGTAGAGGAGCAGGCTAAAAAAAAACCTCTCTGTACTGTCCTCACCACAACTCTCTTCTTTATCTTCTCTTAGTTAGTCGATTTTTGATAAGTTAAGTTTGGTCATGGGATGTATTACTTGCGTTAGAAGTGTGTGGATATTTGTCATGTTGCAGATGCTTTTGCAATGTACAGTACAAACTACAGGGACTATCTCTCTAGAGCAACTAAAGTTTTAGTGTTACTGTATTTTCAGTGGTTTATGTTAGTAGCCTTCCAGTATGTGGTTCACTTCTTAACTGCATGGATCAGACCTGTAAAAAAATATTATTTTATATGATCCAATATCAATTTGATTCAATATCAATTATTCAATAATAATAATAATAATAAATAAAATAATATGAGAATAATTTGTTTACTGTAGTTTGAACAGATGTCTGTTTTTGTCATGTCTCCTTATGAACCTTAAAAAAATAGGCCTAAAAAAATTTCCCTTGGAAATATTATTTTCATTGGTAATCAATTTCCCCCCCATATGTCCTCAGTATCACTTTTCATCCTGTTGGTTGTTTGTAATATAGGCCTACATTTAAATATGCTGTATGTCATTTTTTGGACTGTACTATTGCATAAAAATACCACAATATATTTGCAGAGATTTAGGAAACATGCTAAGTTCAAATACTTGTTTCACCGAAAAACAATGCTACAGCCAGTTATTATATTAGAAATATATGCATTCCGTGTTGAAATGTCTGTTTTTGCTCTGGTCTGTGTGATGCCAATGCCACTGCCGATTTACCCAATACTATTTTGACACCCGGAGTAAAGCAGTGTATTGCAGCCATGAAAGCTAGCAAATGAACTGGGTCAGAGATCACAGATTTTACCTGACCTAAAAAGCCTTGGCTATAAAAACATTGCAAATGTATACATTAGCTGATCATCTTACAGTGTGAGTCTTGTCGCTCTCCACTGTCAATTACATGTGTTGCTGTTGCGTGTCCTCATCTGGCAACCCGCGTGAGCGTCGAGTCTGAGGAGGAGGAACAACTCCAGCATTTAGAATTTGGCCTGCAGTACCCATTCCAAACACTAGTAGTCCATATTACGTACTGCACCTTTAACAACAATAAAAAAGCCAAATACTTAATGACATCATCCTCCAGGAAGTGACATCATTTTGGAGTGAAGTCAACAGCACAAACATGATGATGTTTCAGAGGGATGTTTCCCCTCCCCCCCTTCTCATTCCCCCAGTGAGCAGTGGATAACTTCAGCTCTTTGTTTAATCAAGTTACTGTGAATACATTTTAAAGGCCAGAAGAACATCCCAAAGTCTCATAACAAAGTTTTATTCATTTCAAATAATGTGGGTGCTTTTGTGTAGTTAAGCAGCATGTTTGGCAAATATCACTTTTTGCCACGCTCATGGTGTGCTTCATGTTTTCTCGCTCATTGTTTTCCTTCACAAATCCGGCATGGATTTAAAGCCCATGTAAATGCTGCAGCTTGTGTATGCGAGTTAAGAAATGTTTCTGAGGAATTTCAAACACCAGTCACTGATGTAATTACATTTTCTGCTTTTGTAATAGTAAGACTTTGCATTTGAATTCAGTATTCTTGGCTGAAACCAGTGCTGTGTATGGTTGCAATTTTCTAAAATGGCTGCTTAGCATACATAAAAACATCAACAGTGTCTTTGAAATAGGCCTTTTATGTTATATGGGGAACAAGAATATGAAAGAACCTGTATTTTAAACCTGTTCCATGTCAGAATAAAAGTATTCTATATTTTTGTCACCACGAAGTGTCTATGGTTTGCCTTGACAGGTTGCCCCTGATGGTAGATGTTAGAACTACATTTTATGACCATAGCTGTAAAATATAGTATATCAAACTTCTCAAATTTAGTATAGTGTGCTCTTGCTGCTTATTTTTCACTGTAATGGAGACCTAGAACATTACAGTTTAATTCAGGGTCACATAATTGTCAGACTCAAACTTCATATGTCTAATTCAACTAATTACTGCACCAAAATTACATTTCAGCCATGCACAACTGATCACTTGGCTCTCTTTGAGTAAAGAATTTTTAATTTTCAACTAATTTTTACGGTTGAGAGGTTAGTTTGTGAATGCGCTGCTTCCAACTGATAAATTATGCTTTCCTAAATTAGATGTTTTAAAAATTGCTTCAGGAAAATAGGCTCTTATTTTATACCCGTGCACAGATGGTGTCAACCAGAATGAGAACTGGAAAATGAAATAGCTGACAATGGAATTAAATATGCTACACGTAGAGCCAGTATTCAGTAGCTGTAATAGTCTGATTATACTGTACGGTTCATTACAAAATAATGCACTCCTTTAATTGCATTTCCTTTATTTGAATATTTAAAAATAATTATAATAATTATTAGATATTATGTATAGAAAAGCCATAGATATTTGCTTATAAGAAGAGAATATTGAATATCACTGTTATTTTACATGACATTGGATACACTCAGTTTGGTAATTAAAACCATGGTAATTATGTTTAAAAATCAGTCGTTATTTTGCCATTCTGTTTAATCCATACCACTGTAGTTTGAATACCGTGGTATGAACATCGGACAGCATTCATGTATTTACATAGTGCTCCAAGGTACAGCATTTAAAATAATAACATGTTGTTCCTATAGTTTATGTATGAAAAAAAAAACATAATATTGCCATGGTGCCAATGTCCAAGACATTGTACTTTTCTGTACTTTTGCTAGTGTAAAACAAGTAACTATGAGGCAGCGTACACCCCCACTTTCAGCAGAATGAGTGCGCTTCTAAATGCATGGTGTTATTTTCAGACAAATTGTTTTTCTAGAGGCTTCTGATCATTTGGAGGCAATAAGACGCTCAGCTCAGGTGGAGAGAAAAAATCCAAATAAAGTGAGAAATTCAGCGTGGATGGGATACCACAAATTCCTTTTTTGTTTGTAAAACAAATGCTGATATCACAGTATTAAAAAGGCATTGAGGTTTAACACGATTTGTGGTTTAAAATGAAATAAAGCCCAAGCGAGCGCGGCTTTATTGCAGAGAGAGGAAATTGTGCTCCCCTATTCCCCCCGCAGTTCATTTGCAGTCATTCTCCACAAAATCAATTTTCAATTTCCTCCATAGGAAAGCACCTTGATGCACGCCGCAACAGCCATGCTATTTACGCTTCATTAGCCTAGCCCTACATTAGTTTTCTTTTTTTGTGAAGATTGTGTACTTTAAAAGCAATTTTGAAATTTTTCACAGCTATGTGGCATTACTTAAGCTAATGTCCACTGGGTGATGTTTCGCATGGGTTCTGAATTTCACTTAGTGCCAAGGCAACGTTAGCTAATGTTTTAGCCTAGAGTGCAATTCAAGCATTTATCACCAAATGTGTTCTGTGTCTTTAGTAGAGGTGTTTATTGGATGTGAGTATCAATGACTTTGACATGAATTACAGTAAGGTGTATTTGACTGTGTAACATAAGCATGCAAATAAACATGGTAAATAAGGAGCTGTAGTGACTTAGGAGATGCTTTTATTGAAGTGACTTGCAGCATAGTTATTAAAGGGAGCAACCTAATAAGAGAATCTGCTGAAAGTCTGTATTACCTTGAGAAAGCTATCCATTAGCATTCCCATTCATCTCAATAGCTCACATCAAATGCAATTTTAAATGTCATGCGTCTGAAAACTAAAGTACTTGATGCGTTTATAAGCAGTTCATTTACATTTGCTATTCATTTATTTATTTATTTATGTGTAAAGTATGCATTTAGTCCAAATGCACAGCTTTTGAAGAAACTTAAATCTTGCAAGCATAATGGTGTAGTTACGACATTTACCAGCAGGGTCTAACTGGACCATGCTAACCAGCCAAGCCTTGACCTCCTGCTTGGACTGATTTTATTTCAAGAAAAAAAATAAACTAATCCTCAATGAAAAGAAAAGGTGTTTCTCTTGACATGCAGATTTTTTTTTTAGATTTAACACTGAATTGCAATTATGGAAAGAAGGTGAATTCCTCGGATCTTTTTGTCCTTTGACACTCTGTTAAGTCTGCTTTTGGTAATTGCTCTGAAATAGAAGAGAAAAGGCACTGGAAGACATTTGGGTTTCAAATTAAGAGACTTTCTTTCGTTTCTTGCTGAAATGACAAGAACAGAAATGCACAGATGAGCCCTGATGGTCTATTCAAGTGGGAACATGACAAATGGCTTAAAAAGATTATATTTCTGGAAAAGAATAGGTTAGGCTATTGTTGGTATATATTATATTGTAGGGTATTGGTAGAAAGTAGAGTAATGTAAGTGCTGTATTTTGAATTCGGGGTGATTTGAATCAAATGACATGATATGCTGATTAATTGCCTATGAAAATATTTGCAGAGAAAACAATGACATTAATTCAACGAGATTACATTATTGTCAATTTATCGTTGTTTATTTCCAGATCTATTGTCAGTATAATTTTTTCCTCAGAAGTTGCTGTTGTGTGTGCGTTTGTATGTAAATTTATAAATAAATAAATATCTTTTTTTTTTTTTTTTTTTTTTATAATCTTGAAGTGAATTTCCCCTCAAAAGTGTGGATTTTGTGACCTGACCTGACAGGAAACCCATCTAGAATTCATTAAATCTGGCAGAAATAAATAAGCAAGTAGACCTAAACAAATACGTATGCATACAAATAAAACATGTAGACAGAAAATGTTCAATACAAGGTTGTCTGCTTTGAATGAATCTGTAAATAATAAGAGATGCAAGCACCCCCTGCTGCATTCACTTTAAAACATGTCTGTATGCTAGTATGCTCCCTCTTTTCATTATAGAAATAAGTCTGTCTCTTTGAGCAAAACCTCTAGGCCACAGTTCCTTCCTCATTCATGTGCTGCTGGTACCAGTTTGCTGTACGCAACCAGCTTATGGCGAGAGAGAGAGAGAGAGAGAGAGAGAGAGAGTATACAACAAAAGAGAAGTTCTTAATCCAGGGAAAGCCTGTTGTCTTGCTTTGGAGTGGAACAAAGTGAGACATTTTTGGCACATTGCGGAGACACCGCCACATTCTCAGAGCCTGACTAATAAGACTGCTGAGGTAGGAAAGAGATGTTCTGAGGCTCTCAACATTTGTGGCAGATTTTTGATTCTTTTGACAAATTTTATCCCTCAGATCTTTCTTTAAAAAAAAATGGTAGTTTCAATAATGCACTTGAAAGTAAAAATGTGTGCAAGTTTATAGAAGCGGAAATATGGAGATCTTTTTTTGTCAGCACTAGAATTACTTCCAAGTAACTTGCCTCTTAACTGGTTTTGATTCAGGACTCAACCTTCGTTTTATTCAGGTGTTTTGCTTATTTCCAGCAATAGCCTCTTTCTGGTCTCTTTGCACTTATCATGAAAGATTTGTCGGGTTCATGACATTGAACTTGAAAGACTAGATGTAACTGTACACAGACAAGATCAGTATGCAATTCTATCAAACTAGTCTAATGCCAATTTTTCAGTTTAAAAGACGTTATAATCGACATTATAATCAAATTTACCCACACATTATCTGAAGGAGGGCATTATACACACATACACACGCACACAAGCACGCACACACTATATATATATATATATATATATATATATATATATATATATATATATATAGTGTGTGTGCATGTGCGTGTGTGTGTGTGTGTATAGTGCCCTCCTTCAGATATTGTGTGGGTAAATTTGATTATAATGTCGTTAAGATAGAGCAGAAGGAACTAGAAAAATGCATTATGCTTTAAAAATCCATATAGAGATCATTCAAGCACTACAGAAATACTTTTAAGGATTTAAAGGATATACACACACATACATACAGTACATGCATACACACATTCACATAAACACACACACATGTATGATTTTCTCTCACACTTTCTAGGTCCTCCCTCTTTATCTAAAGGGCATTATATTCAAATTCACCCACCTGATATCTGAATAGCAAAGCCAGTTTAGGTAAAGCAAAGTGCCTTTGTTAAGAGTCTCAAAAGCCAATGGCTAAGCGCAATAATTCAGTTTGATAGATTTGTGATTCGATGGTGCAATTAAACCCAGGTGATGTGCGCAACTAAAGATCCCAGCCTTTGTGAGCGTTTTGAAATGAAGAGGATCAGAGAGGCACAGGCTGATCTTGGACCTGTCAGAACAGCTATGCCATCAGCATTCCTCATTTATCTTTAATGGGCTCTCGCTGACACGGGTCCTGTCAGATCTGACTTCTCAGCTCAGTATTAACTCAGCCACACTGTTTCAAAGAGAAGCAGGACCTGGCGTGTTTGATCAGGCCTGTCAGGCTGTCGGGACACCACCGTTGCAGAGCTAGACCTGAAACCAGATCAGAGGATGTGAGGGCAGTTAGACCTCCACAAGCCTGACCAAGCACAAATCCAGAAAAACTAAAATCATACAGTACTGGGCATCCATGTAAATACTTGTTTTACCATGTCATTCCTGTAGTTTTACAGTACATGACTATTAATGTGCCTTCTAGCAGTTTTTGACTATATATTTAGTAAAGACAGCATTAAAGAGACACTCTGAGATGCATTGGTGCAATGCCACCAGTTGAGAAACATTATACTATATGCTAAAATGAAATATTAGTGATTTATACTATTTATTTGTGTATTTTGCTTACAAAACTGTTTATTTGAGCAGGATATATGCCTACTTTTGAAAGGCCGTCAGTGGAGGAAGATGCTTTTTGGCCAGTGTTATTGTTTTTACACATTTTTAATCATACATTTAGTTTTTTAATAAAGTATAGTCAATATTTCAGCATGTCAGTCATTAACTTTAGTCAGTTTTACCAAAAGGGCATCTCATTTTAGTCAACAAAAATAACATTTTAGTTAATGAGAAATTAATTGAGTGCAAAATTTTACCAAATATTCAAACATTTTATATATTAATTTAAAATGTTTGAATATTTGAGCTGGTAGATAACTACCATGGTTCTATGTAAACCAGACCAATCTTGACCACACCACCCAAGGGGTCAATGTTTGGCTGGTTAGCAATGGGTCTTTTAGTCTCTGCTGGACCTTTTAAAGGAATAGCTCACTCAAAAATGAAAATTATACCATAATTTACTCACCCTCAACTTAGCCATCCTTGATGTATATGACTTTCTTTTTTCAGCAGAACACAATCAGATTTATATGAAATGACCTGGTAAGAGACAGTATAGTATTTAATGTAACTCCGATTATGTTCGGCTGAAAGAATAATTTTCATTTTTGGGTGAACTATTCCTTTAACTTGTCATTTTATTATAATTTGTGATGTTTTTAAAACTGTTATGATACGTATCATGCTTTTTAGAATTATTCCAGGACTTTTGCAAACATCACGGTGTCACATAAACCTGTAATCACACACCAATCTCTGTTTGAAATCCATTAGAGAACAAAAGCAGATGGTTTAACCATTCACTCACAAATACTCCCTATCTATCTCGATCCCTATAGGAGCCGGTGAGTTGAATAGTTTCCATGTTTGAAAATGCATTGCACAGCGCTTCCCAACACCTCGATAACTGTGCAATCTTGCAAATTGCATCCAAAACGATTCTCTATGGATGGTGTTTCTTCTTCCAAATCCATTCAATCAGCGAAGCCTTTAGCTACTGTCTTTATAGAATACTAATGAAACTTAACTTGTTATCATATAAATAAGAAACACTATGGGGACGAATCATAGGTGTTTGTCTATACATCAGCGCACCGCAACAATCCACTCGCAGGTGCAGACGGTAAAAACATGTTCTTTTGCTGCATAATCACATCCTCCTTCAGTTCTTACTGCTCTGCCAGTGGTCGCTGCTTCTGCAAGCTAATACTGTACATATTTTGTTATGAAACGGAAAGTTCTGGAACTTGGTAAAATAATCATTGGTGTGCTGCAGAAAAATGAGTGATGCCTATCTCATGAAAATACATAAACCCATCACGTCTGTTCTCCCAAGGATGAACTCGTCTTGTAGTGCCTAGGAGAATTGATGGTTTTCAGGCTGCCTTACCCGCATAAATCCTGTCTGACATTCATAATTTATTATTTTAAACCTCACAGTTACTATTACAGCCCGTATAATGCAGCTCTAAAAGTCTGCGTTCTTTCATCAAAGCTGTTGAAATGAGGTAGATGTTAACAGCCAGCGATGTTGGGGAAAATATTTCCAAATCCCAGCTTCCCAAGCTACTCGTACTTTAAAGAACTTAAAGGGATAGTTCACCCAAAAATGAAAATTCTGTCAGTAATTACTCACCCTCATGTTGTTCCAACCCCGTAAGACCTTCGTTCATCTTCGGAACACAAATTAAGATATTTTTGATGAAATCTGAGAGCTGGATCACTCCTCCATAGGCTTCTATAGATGTTATAACTTGCTGGGCCAGAAAAGTTATTAAAGAGATCGTTAATATAGTCCAAGTGACTCCAGTGGCTCAATCTTAAGTTTATAAAGCGACGAGAATACTTTTTGTGTGCAAAAACAAACAAAAATAACGACTTTATTCCACTTTTCATTTCCTTCTCTCTGGGCCTCGGGTCTTTTCACGTAGTGTTTAAGCGTAGCGCGTCTGTGTTGTACGTCACCACGTAGGCTCACTATTGGCCGACGCTGGTCATGTGTGATACGTGGTGACGTACAACACAGACGCGCTACGCTTAAACACTACGTGAAAAGACCCGAGGCCCAGAGAGAAGGAAATGAAAAGTGAAATAAAGTCGTTATTTTTGTTTGTTTTTGCGCACAAAAAGTATTCTCGTCGCTTGATAAACTTAAGATCGAGCCACTGGAGTCACTTGGACTATATTAACGATGTCTTTAATACATTTTCTGGGCCAGCAAGTTTCAGTCCCTTAGAAGCCTATGGAGGAGTTAGACAACTCTCAGATTTAATCAAAAATATCTTAATTTGTGTTCCGAAGATGAACGAAGGTCTTACGGGGTTGGAACAACATGAGGGTGAGTAATTACTGACAGAATTTTCATTTTTGGGTGAACTATCCCTTTAAACTCAAACTACACATTTGAAAAAGTACTTTGATATACTACAAGATACTAAAGAAACATTGCTGGCTACATTGAAGCTATATTTAAGGGAGAAGTATCCAAACCTGAATGACTTTCTTTCTTCTATGGAACAAAAGATGTAATATTTTGATATGTTTAAGTCTTCTCTCTTAGCATTGTGTGAGGAACAGACTGAACTTTCCATCTTTCCCTCAGTGAGCTGTTGACCCAAGAACTGCTGCGACTGGAATGAGTCAGTGAGTTACAATCGAATTAATCAAAATGAATCAATCAGTCCATTAATCAGCAGGCTTATTTAAAAGAACCAGCTCAAAAGAACGATTCATTCACTGATCCTGTTCCATCTATTACATGCCTTCAGAAGACCTATAGCACAACTGCCAGTTTGGACTTTATCTGTCCTTTTGTGTTCAACAGAAGAAAAAAAATGATGCAGGTTTGGAACAACACGATGTTAAGTAAATGGTTACAGAATTGTATTTTTACTCTTCCTCTAAATATTTAGCAAAAAATATATGTAGAATTACTGAAATTAATATGTTGATTGTTGATATGTTGATCCGTCTGGACATATTATTTACTAAATATAAGAATATGTGTAGGATATTATTATTGAGCTAAAGATAAATATACACTACTGTTCAAAAGTCTGGCGCCAGTACGTTGTTTTTTTTTTTTTTTTTTTTTTTTTAATATATGAATATTTTTATTCAGCAAGGATATTTAACTAATCAAAAGTGACTAAAAATGAATGTTACAAAGGTTTCAAATAATTGTTGTTCTTTTGAACTTTAAATTAATCAAAGAATCCTGAAAAAAATGATGACTCAAAAAATATTAAGCAGCACAACTGTTTTCAACATTGATAATAAAAGGAAATGTTTCTTGAGCAGCAAATCCGCATATTAGAATGATTTCTGAAGGATCATGTGACACTGAAGACTGGAGGAATGATGCTGAAAATGCAGCTTTGCATTACAGAAATAAATTATGTTTTAAAATATATTAAAATAGAAAGCAGTTATTTTAAATTGTAATAATATTTCACAATATTACTGCTTTTATTGTATTATCAAATAAATGCAGCCTTAATTGGTGAGCATGAAGAGATTTTTTTCCCCAAAAAAATATTTCAAATCTTTTGAACGGTAGTGTCGATTAGTTATTTCCGTCACTACATTTAGATAGCAACCTTCCTAGCCTGGCAGTCTCATCAGCTGATTTTCTTCTTGGTTTTGTCCTCCACCCCTCTGGTTATGCAGTCGATCTTCGCTGCTGCTCTGGCAGTTCCCTTCATATTTATAACTTTCACAATTTCACCCCTCCACACGTAAACCAATAACAAATTCAGCGGGAGAATCCCATGATTCAATTCCCTGTAATATTTTCTTATTACCCACACTGCTGGGGTGTCAGTGCTCCGAGAGGGGGCGGCGCTCATTCCCTGACCTGGTTTGATGAAGTCACAAAGGACAGTAGGTGGGGGAACCTCGGTTACTCAGTGACACTGAGATGAAACCCGGCCCCGAAAAGCATCATCGACCGGCAGATTTAAATGACATCAGAGCAGCGAGACACAGGGCAGAAAGCTCGACGGACGCGCTGGTCATTTTTCAAGGGCAGCGATGTGTGATGAGGAGGAGAGGTGTGAGGAATTGCAGTGCTAAGAACACAGGAGAGGAGGATATAGAGTCTGTCCTCAGGAGAATAAACCTTCACCTCAGATGTACTGTCATCTTCAACTAGTTCAGACTCAGACAGAAGACTGCTTACCGAAGCACCAAACTGGTTGTGGAGAGTAAATAATGTACTAGCCAGTTTGAAAATAATATCTTAGTCACCATTAAATCAAAATATTGCAGAATTTATTATAAATGATTTATCCGTGCACATCATTATTTTTTACAATTCGTGTGCCCTCATGATCTTTAATCAAAATAACTTCCTCTACTTCTTGCTGCAACATCTCTTCTCTTCTCGGATGACGTGTTTGCTGGGATGAGTGTGGGGTAAGCTGTCACTCACATGAGATCCGCCAATAGAAAATCTCAACCATCCAATTAATTCCCCATGGAACAAAAATGTAGTCCCGCCTACATTTTTTCTTGTTCGAGAAGTCTTTTCACCACTAACGCAACTTCCGTTTCATGCCGACTTTAAGGAAAAGCAGCTTTTCATATAAGCAGATAACAACCTTAGGCTCGTTTACGCTGTATTTTGTTATCCACCATTAAAGTTTTTCTCGATTGCTTAAACACATCTCTTGAAACTATGCCTTGTATTCTCAAAACTATAAACACAAATCCATAACGTCTCACCCAATTCCCCAAACATCCTATTTTCAGGTCAAAATGAAGCTCTACACTCAAAACCATTCACTCTTGCTGAAAAACCAAACTTTGCCCTCAGACAGGACACACAAGCCCTCAAAATCACACACACTACAACATAGTCTAACACATACATGATACATTGGCAGATTTTTATTCATTCATGTACTACACAGTACAACACACACAAAAAACAAAAAAACAAACAAACATGTTTTCCCTGTTTTATTTTTTATTCTCTCCTCTAAAATTTTTATATTTACTTCCAGTAAGATGTGTGTGACCATCATATGACCTATATTTGGCCTTACTCGTAGCACAGCCTCCCTCATAGTCATACCATTGACAAAGACATGGGCAACTAGAGTGGCTTGAATTTCATCTGAGACGGCTTGTCTTCTTGCCCTTGCCCTTCATCCTCCTCCTCCTCATTTTCCCTCCTCGATCTCTTCCTTCATGTCTTTCTGGATCCATTGTTCCAAAACTCAATAAACTGATTTGGGCCCTTTTATATATCTATTGAAGGTTCTGATTGATGTGTGTTATATTTTGACTCTTAGTGTTTCCACTTGGGTAATTGTGTGCTAACTGAGCTGAAGCTGTGCTGATTGAGTGAACAATATTGAATGCTAGTGCTTTCTAAATGACAACATGGTCTAAGCAATGAGAAATGAAGGGATTTGTGTGTAGAGTTTTGCAGTGAAAGTTCAACAAATCTGACTCATGTGTCAAAACAGGGAATAGTGTTTATAGTTTAGGGAAATGGGTGTGCTTTTTGATAAATGGCATTATGGTTTTGAAATTTTTGTTCAAAAGCCTGGTTATAGTGTTTAAGCAATCGAGAAAAACTGTAATAGTGTGGCATCATACACTTTCATATGGGTTAAATCCAGTTTTCAATTTGGAAAATAGTGTTTTTTGTTTCAAAAACAAAACCGTGAGAAAAGAGCCTTGCAGTTCAGTGTTATTGTTAACTAAAACCCCAAACTAAAATTATTAAGAATTGTTTAAGGTAACTGAAATAAAATAAATTAAAATAAAATATTAGATTAAAAAAACCTTAAACTTTAAAAAACTTGTTTTGGCAACTAACTGAAATAAGTTTGTTACATAACAAAACTGAAATAAAAAAATGAAAGCTAAATAGAAATATAACTAAATGTAAAAATTTTAACTAAATGAAAATGGTATAAAAAATAATTGAAAATAAATTATTCAACAAATTCAATAATGGCCATTGAATTAGTTGAATAATTTAATTAGTTATTATTATTATTATTATTTTAATCTATGGCACGAGGGAATCAAATCAGAATCATACTAACTGTCAGTGTAAGAAAAGCTCAGAGATTGTCACACACAACTTCTCACTGGTAAATGTGGCATAAGCACCTTAGCTAGGGTGCTTATAACTGAATCACAAGTGTTTGTTTTCCCATGAATCCCATGAAGATGAAGTGCAAATATACAAAAGAAAGCGGCGGAATAATTCCTTTGTCATATGGAAAACAATGTGTGATGGGTAATGTACAGTCATCTGGTCATTATCACAAAATAAACCCCAACTGCGTGATCTCGCTGACTGCATCCCACTCATCACATGGCTACTTTGCAAATAAGTAATCAAATGCTCAGTAATTATTAATGTTGAGTTAAAATGACTTCAATATGTGAGAGGAAAGAGACTGTGGAGTGATACGAGAGACATGCTGTGGAGGAAACCAAATATGCAATCTAATAAAATATGCATTCAATGAAATAATGCAAAATGGAGTTTCATCCTCTCTTTAGGTCGCTGTAAAACGATGAGTGTGTGAAGCGCTGTAATTGGATCTTCTTCGAGACCTTTCGGAGGACTCGTGCACCATACGATTGAATCTAGTCAGCCCTTCAATGCAAACATTTCATCATCGCTTTTTGGAGCGCCACAAAACAAGCCACACGTATTTACACTATTAAATTAGCACGTCCGTCTTCGAGAGGCAATTACTTTGGGAATGGTAACGTCTGGCAAAACTGTTGCCTAATCATGGAAGATGCATCACGACTCGCATCAGACGCTGACCTTCACAGTCGGCTTCCGTGACTTAAAATTAATCACAAAAGATTGTGTTCAAAGAAAATTGCTATCTTGTGGCACATGCAATTATTGTGTTGCATAACCATTATCAGAGTGACCTTATACAACACGGCAAAATGCTGCTCTTGTGGGCTTTTATTGGAGGTGTGAAAAGCTCGCCGGAGCCACCGTGTAATTGTATGTATGCTTATACAACGTCCCACTTACACACTGGACCAAAGAGTGTGTATGAGGAAAGCACGAACCTTTGGCAATTTCGCAAAATGACATTGTGCTTTTTGTCGTCTAACCCCTGTGATTGGGCCTGTTAGAGGAATAGCAAATAATGACAGAATGTACTGAGAAATGATACTATTAGAGTATCTGGGCCGTGCGCTTTAGAGTTATCTTGGCTGTCTGAGGAAGAGGGATTGCAGTTTGGCTTTGAATTGTCTGGTCGTGTGATTGGCCATCAGACCTGGTCCAGCTGTCTCTTTAGTTGTAATGTGTGTAATGTGGGTTCAAGCCGAGGTGGTGTTGCCCAGAGGCTTCAATAATATCATGATCGTCATCATATTTGTTCTGCAATGAGCTGGAAACAAGAACATTGGATTTGCCACAGCAAATTGTCTTTTCCAATCATCTTCCGCAGTATTATCCAGTGATGGTTAAGCAAAAGTTTGGAATCTGTAGGATTTTTAAAATGCTTTTGAAAGAAGTCTCTTATGCTTACCCGGGATGCATTTCTTGGTTCAAAAATATGATAAAAACAGCAATATTGTGAAATATCATTACAATTTAAAATAACTGTTTTCTATTTGAATATATATTAAAATGTCATATATTCCTCGGATTGCAAAGCTGAATTTTCAGCCTCATTCCTCCAGTCTTCAGTGTCACATGATCTGTCAGAAATCATTCTAATATGATGATTTGATGCTCAAGAAACATTTCTCATTATTATCAATGATGCGGGGAGTTGAAGAGAGCTGCTTTTTGTGTGTGTGTAGAAAATGTAATGATATTTTTTTTTTCGGGATTCTTTGAAAAAAAGCATTTATTCAGACATTTTTATATAATATATATATATATATATTGTCACAGTGCATTTGGATGGAATGTATGGAATAACATTCAGTTATTTTGTGTTCCATAGGGAAAATGTTTTGAGTGACAAAACAATAATTTTTTATTGTCCAACTGAGCCGTGGTGCATGCTGGGAGTTGGAGCTCCATCCCCAGGTCTGTGGATACATGATGAAATTGTGTTAGTTCAGTATAACTATATCAAGTAAAACTCGCACTGGTCTGCCTCTACTCAAAGAGCTTTTACTTTCTTGTCGCTTCTTGTAAGTAGTTACTTCCCAACTCTAAGGTCACTCAACACAACAACATTTCCTTTTTCCACCTCTGCACTGTGGTTTGTGAGTCACATCATCATCTCTCTCTCTCTCTGTCTCTACTTCGTCCCTTGTGGTCTCTCCATTCCCAGCCCCAGTCTGCCACTCTCAGGAATCAATGGTGTCTGACTTCCTGAATTATTCCCCTCTCTCTGCTCTCCATTTCTAAATCCGCTGACCTCCACTTGTATCAGAATCTGGCACCATCTGCAAGGCCCGCAGCCCTCAGTCCTCTCAGTCCTCTCAGTCCTCCCAGTCCTCCCTCCGAGTGTCTCCAAACAGCCCTGACTCTGCGCCAAGATCCTCCGCCAACACCAGAGCGGACAGACCGGGGCAGATCCCGTCTCTCTGACCGCTTTCCCAGCTTTCAAGGTCGGAGAGAGGGGAAAATCTCTGTACTTCAACCAAATCTTGTGCCACTCGGTGTAATGTTGCCATTATTTGCCAAATGGGTAACCTTTACAGATTAAATGTGGACTCCCCAGCGGATGTGTGATTCCTTGCTGCGAGCCCAGATTTAGAATTGAATTTGAAATGATTTGCATTAAGGGATTGGCAGAGGGAGGATTCCAAATTGTCTTACAAATGACTTGAACAGTTTGTCATTCATTAAGGCCAACTAATGAATTCTACTTCATCATGGCCTTAACTGTGCATTTTCACATTGCTTTTTCTGACTTTTGGATGTAACTCTTCCCACATTCTTCTCCGGATATGAATGATGCTTAAATCATTTGCAAGAATATTAAAAGTAAGCAAGTGCTGAGGAGCCACTATAGATATGTGACAACCAGCAACACATCACTTCCCTCCGAAAATGTATCTAACTGTTGTTCTGATTTTGGTTACTGTACTGAATGACAGCTGATCTTATCACACTGACTTGATCCTCACCGGGGCATTTGCTCCAGTAACTCAGCCTGCAGGTTTGTGTTAATGTCACGGCCATTAGTTAATCGTGCTGGAGAAGGTTGCAGTGACTGCCAGCCGGCCCTGCACTTGTCTGATAACATCACGTCAAGTCATTAAAACAAGTTATACAAAATATAAATGCAGAATATGAATAATAATAATAATAAAACATAAATTAGCCATTAAAGGAAGGCTCAATTATTTGATAACAAAAAAACAGTAAAAAGGGTGCAATATTTTTACAATTTATAATAACTTTCATATTTGAATATAGATTAAATAAAAAATATACCTTTGATGGCAAGGTTGAATTTTTATCATCATCATTGTCGCATGATCCTAGTTCATATTAGATCATCATTCTAATATGCTGATTTGATGCTCAAGAAACATTTCTGATTATTATCAATGTTGAAAACAGTCGTGCTGCTCAATATTTCAATGGAAACTGATGCTTTTTTGCAGGATTCTCTGATGAATAGATAGTTCAAAGGAACAAACTTTACTGGAAATAGAAATCTATTTGTTACATTAGAAATGTCTCTCACTTTTAAGCCCAAACTCTTGAACGGTATAGGGTATATAGGGTATACTGTATGTATATATGACATGTACGGTGTTAAACATCATTACATTCACATTTTTATGAAGCTGATCTTCCCAGTCGCATATGCATTGACATACTGTCATGTTGTTAAAGGTTCATTCAGTTGTGATTATTTAGTATATTTTTCATCTGTTTGAGCCTGTAATCTATAATTAAAGCAAGACAGTTCAATCAAACACAAATCCACATGTGATTTTCCATGAGATCAAAGCATCATTTTCTTGATTTTCGCAGCCTTCCCGACAGATCACGCAGCAGGGCAGTCCAGTCTTCTGGCAACCTTGGGTGTGCTTTACTCTGAGTGATACCGCTGGCAGCAGCTCTCCATAGGGTTCCTCACATATACCACAGGTGTGAAAAAATAATGTTTATAAACAGTGTTAATAATTCATCAGTGCTGACCTGCCTCGCAATGGCCTTGCTGCGAGAGGGGGATTAATAATTTGTGGATGTGAGAGAAAAAGCCCGCTGGCGGACAGAACTGACTGACAGACGCTATGAAGTGATGTCTGCAACAGACAGGCTGGAGTACTGGACCACTAAACCTTCTAGAGATGATGGAGCGGCCACCATTACAGCACCGCCCGTGGCTGGAGCGCTGCATTTTTAACCTCTTGTAGTTTCTCAAACCAGCTCAGAAACCCTTGGAATAAGATTGCCTCTTTTTTCAGTAAGCAAAATTTGCAAAGTCTAACGGAAGTAGCTTCATGAGTTTGAGCTTGGCCTACATCAAAGGTGCAAACTGTGCTGATTTAGGAACATCCTCCACTAAAGGTAACACCCTTTTACTAATTAAACCAGCTAACAAACAAACCTTTAAGTCTTTCTTAAGCAATGTTCTAGAAAGAGGTTTTTCAGTATGTTGAGCAATAAGGAACAAATAGTCCTTTCTACACGTTTCTAGCACCGCATCACTCAGTTGATTTATAAACTCATTTAAATCAAAAGTTGATGAGCAGAAAACAAAACATAATATAATAGAGCAAACGATTCCAGACCTAAACCTATACCCATAACCTAATTAAGACCTCTCTAGTCTTCAGAGGGTACCAATTGAGAGGCAAGCCTCCCCGGAATACCTCCAAAAACAAAACAAAAAACTAAAATAATAAAGAAAACAATAAATCAGTAGACCGTAGTGAGAACGGCGCTAGACACGGCTCCCTGGTTTACTCTACCTACCCAGAGATCGCTTGGCACCACCATTATTATTATCAGCTCAACAAAACAAAATCCCGGACGAGCCCCCAATTTATGTTACGAACCTCTGTTTAAATTTGGTAGAAAGAGGAACATAACATAAAGAAGGACATGTGAACCAAAATACGATGCTCAATCATTTATTTAAATAACGAAACTAACCGTAGCAAAAAGGAAACACGTATCATAAGAAAAAGATTTCTAAGATACACAATTAAGAAAAACCAAAAGAAGACAGAACAAAACAAGTCATTATTCACTGAAAATTGTGGTTGAATACATTTTTATAGTACTTTTTTGTCCTTTTCATAGCTTTTGGTAGCCACTGCTCTGTTCCTTACACAGGTTTTTTTTCCTTCATTTTTTGGGGTGAACTATTGCTTTAATTTGAATCAAGATGTGCTTGTTTGTCTTGGTGCAGTGAAATGAGAATTTCAGCGTAGCACAAACTTCTTTTTTTTTTTAAAGAAGAATCTTTTACCTCTTCGTTTGAATGAGTAAAGCTTTTCCAGCTCATGAAGGAGCATAATTGCTGTGTTGTGTGTGAAATAGCAAGATGAGTTATAATGGTTAGTCCTCAATATAGTGAACGCTTCACCTATAAACCCACACAACAGGCTAACAACACAGTGATGAAAATTCAAGAATTACATCTCTCTAGTGTGGCCGGAAACAAATATGGTACTGTCAAAATTACATTTTCAAGAAAAACAGCCCCTACTTATTATTGTGGAAAATTACTTTGGTGTGAAAATTACCCATACAGTATATCTTATCTTAGCTAGTGCTAATCATTCAAGTATAGTAGCTTTGTGTACATGCAGGTCATGAGTTAGTTTTAAGGGTGACTTTAGGTAACAGTGTTGGGAACGCTACAGGTACTTTGAAACTGTAGTTTGCTATAGTTTACTATAACTATATAATCACATCTCTGGGATTTACATCATGTAAATTCATCCATTTCTCCCAAAAAAGTAAGTGGCCGCTAAACAGGGAGAAGAATAGATTAAACTTTATATTTTCACTTCGTTAAATTATAATTGAAAGGATTATAATTGCAGCTTCCATCAGTGTATGGAATTTGTATTTAACAAACTATAAATGTCTTTTTTATAGTACTTCATTTAAATGTCTATTTGAATGTCTGAAACCTAAAGAAAACATTATGTGGTTAAAAACAGTGAATAGTTGGGGGGACAAATTGAAAACTGATTTTGCCCCCTCCTGGCACGGGCCCTGGACTGAACATGTAATACGCATGCGCAAGATGTCACCGTTTCCACAAATTTGTGTTTTATTAGTTTACACAAAGACAATAGAGGTATTGTCTGCAAAAACGCCCACTTTGAAACCCGTTTTCCAGTCTGCTCTTGCTGGGGAAACTGATTTGCAAACTATTCATAAATTTGTCTCTAAAGCTTTTCAGTAAGATGTAATTTAAATCGAAAACAGCACAACAACTTCTTTCTGTTGTTTTAACTCCTGTTTTCTATCAGATATCCTCTGCTTATATGACATCAAAGGTTATTTCTGTAGTCTGGAGTGGATCTCAGAAGACTCGTCTGGCTTTATACGAGTCTCTGCTGCAGTCTGGGTCTTGACTACTTAAAGAAGCACCTTCACCCTTCACAGTTCTCATTGTCTTTGATGTCGGGTCTGTTCATGAGGGCAGAGGAGATGAACACAGTCTACTGAGCGCACGGCCCATGCAATGACCTTTTGTCTATCACAACTATCAAAATCATTTTCTTTCAGTGTTTTTTTTTTTTTTTTTTACATCTTGACTTTCTCTGATTTTTAATAGTACATTATATGCAATCTGCTAATGTTTTAAACAGTATTGTTTTAATGTATTCACATGACATTTCCTGATGTCATAATGCGTTGCTTTTATGATTTTTGTATAAAAATGTTTTTTTTGCGGGCCAATTAAATGACTAAGGGGCCATTTACACGACCCTGTTTTCAACTAAAAACTTTTTCTGCATTTTGGGCATCCATTTACATGACAACAGTGTTTTGGGGGCCTTTTGAAGTGCAAGTTTTTGAAAACGATACCGTTATCATCTCTGTGTAAACAAACTCGAATTTGTGAAAACTGTGATGTCATGCGCATGCGTATTATGTGTTCAGTCTATAGGTGCGTAGTTTCTTTATAAAGTGACATCGCCAACTACTGGCCTGGCAGCAGAATACAGTGTTTTTTGTGGGTTTCGCAGATCCATGAGAATGGGGATCATTTTGACAACGCTGTCATCTGTACAAGAAAAACACACAAGAAAGGGTTTTCTGTTTTTAGTACATCATTCTCATGTAAATGGACCCTAAATGTAATTTTGTTTTGTTTGATATGGCATTCGTTTCATGCAATGCATTGGAAATGAAAGGTCAAGTCGAGTGCCTTGCATTATGGGATACTGCCTCCCACCTATTTTAAATGAAATGATTTAATGAAAAAATTAAATAACCATGAAATTTTCAGACACAGATGGCACTGTTTCCTCAGAATGACCCCATACCAGTTTTGTTTCCTCAGTGTCTGTAGGATTGTAAAGTGTTGCAGATGTTCAAATGTCATTACTGTGAACTGTGGGATAGTAAACGAGAAACAGAACTTCAGCGCCTAAGAAAAGTTGCTGTTCAACATTTTGGTCCCTTTATTAATGTTGTCACAATTCCAAACAACAGAACCACCATGGTCATGAAATTACCAGCTCTACATACCACTTTGCTAGACAAATAAATGATAAATAATCATCGAAGAAAATAACGAAAAATACACATAGTGAAGTCAAACAAAAAGCAGGCAGTGAATTCATTAAAATTCAAAAGGATAAAAAAAAAAAAATCACAGTCCAAAAAAAAAAGAAAAAAAAAAAGTGCCGTAACCTTTGTTTTCAGTGAAACATTCATATATTCTTCTGCAAAATACGTTTCAGCAGTTCAGAAACAAATATCACAGTCAAGTCACAGTTTTCGTGCAAAACTCTTGGATTTACAGTTAAATTCACTTGCTTTTTATCACACTGAAAACATGTAGATGTTTTGGAAAGTTTCGGAAAGCTTGAGGAGTTTGAAAAGCCTCTCAACCAAATTCTGGTTTAGAAAAATGTTGTATTCAGTTGCCAGCTGTTTATTAGTCAAAATGTAGCGACACAATGTTCCTGATATGCATCTCGTCTATGGTTTGGTGGCAGTCCTTCAGTTTAATGTGAGAGTATGGCACTTCAAATCAAACGATGCAACAGGATTTACAAATACTGTAGATACAAATATACTTTGGGGGTAAATCTCACAAAAAAAGTTCCAGGACATAAAAAAAAAAGGTACATGATTTCAGTTAAATTCTGTTTTTTCATAAAGCAATTTGAATTTTTTTGACATTGGGATTTTTTTTTTTGCCTTACAGTAGACAATTAATGGTCTTAAAATAGCCTCTATTTTCTTGATGCTCAATATAATTTCTTATTATACAGCAGTATATCATTATTTGTGAGATTCACCCCTGGAGGTAACAGACATATAAAGTGCAAATGACAAACAGAAAATACTTTAGATACATTTTTAATCTTTACCATTCACTGCCTACTAGAAACCAAAATGGTAACATCTATTTCTAGAAAGAACAAACACTAAAAGAAAAGACAGAAACAGCAATAGAACAAATATTACCCCAAACCTCCAACTTTCGAACATCTTTATGCTGGTCTGTAGGCGAGCGGCATACGTGTATGAGAAAGCAGGCAGAGTGAAAACGCACCGAAGGGAGGAACCACAAAAATCATCAGAATAACAAAAATATCCATCCTCACACTTCTCTGCAAATGCGCTTAAGCTTTGTTTTGAATTTTTTTTTTGTGAATTTTCTTTAAATCTGTACAGAGCTCAGGGAAAGTCTATTTGGTTGATCCCAGCTGGCATGTAGAAAGAAGCTTTTTTTTTCACCGTTGTTCTTTACATTGATGGGTAACATTCAAGGCGTATAGCTAAAAAGGAAAAGAACTGTACAAGATCACTTCACGGTCCAGGATACACGCTCTGATGCTGGACATTGACAGAAGAAGAAAGAAATGGCAAATTATGTTTTGTTTTATTTATACAGTATTTTACAGTGAAGGGTTGAACTTTAGTTCCCTGTTCTCATCACAGAAGCTCAGAGGAAAGCCTGAACGATGAGTTTGTGATGAGATGAGATGTCATTCTGGAGGAGAAGAGAAGATTGCTTTGCTTGTTTTTCCCTCTTCTTCACCTTTCGTACGTTCAGAAGGCGTTCAAGCTTTCCAGAGCCACCTCGTAACAGAATTTGTACTGCTCCTAAACAAAAACAGAAGCGATTGCAACATGTCATTAGCAGTTCAAAGGCAGAGAAAAGGACATTGTCCCTTTAACCCCTGCATTAATAATGCAGTATGATCAATATACGCTCACGTTTATTAGAGGAAAAACATCTGCTTATAATGGAGAAACAGGGTCAGCAGCCATAGCTAGTTGATACATTTTCATTGTGCACACTGTAATAAGAATGTCACTCTAGCCAATGGCTTGTCTAGATTTTTTTAATTTATTATTATTTCATTTTTTTTGCAAGCACGAATGCAATTATTTGTATAGAGACACTACTTTTTACATTTTCAATACCTCCCCAACCAACCCGGAACAAACTGCCTTAGAAGATATTAATTAGTTAAAATTCTAAATAAATTAGCTAAATAAATATTAAAAACAATAATTAAAAATAAATAAGTACTAAAATAATTAAGAATCTAATAAAATTTCATTTTTTTCACTTTTTTTTTTAAGAGGTTGCACTCACAAATAGGAAATTATACCTGCTAACATATATATATATATGAAGAGTTCAGATGCAAAAGCCTCTAAATGCCATCTGAAATTTTCTTCTAGAATGATCATTTTTATCAAGCTCGTATGTTTAAGTTCAGTAATTTCACTTAAATGACAATTAATAGGTAATCTTCATTGCCATTTAAGTGAAATTACTGAACTTAAATATACGAGCTTGATAAAAATGATCATTCTAGAAGAAAATTTCAGATGGCACTTAGAGGCTTTTGCATCTGAACTCTTCATATATATATATATATATTTTTTTTAAGTGAGTATAAATAACATAAAAATCCCAAAAGATATTTCCATGAATTTATTCAGATAAAAGATTAATTTCTTTTCCAGGCCCGGAAATCTCAGTTTTAAAATTCCCTCCTATTTCCAGGTTTTCCATGGCCATGGGTAACCTAGTCTCGCACGGCCAGACCTTTCATTGGCCCAGGATCGCCCAGAGGCCGTTTGACTGACATATAAAGAAACCAATCACAGTTCATTTTGTTCCGCATCATGTTTAGGGGAGTGAAATGTAACGTTTGTCCCTACAATATTAGACCGGTGTGTAAAACTCTTGGACATATTTTAAAGAGTCTATGCCGTGAACATTACATACTTCACACTTTTGAAAATCCAGTGTTTAGTTGATCCTGATAAGCACTCATTGGGTGCGTTCCACTTCACTTTTAGACATACACTCGCCAACTTCCTTAAGCACTTCCCCCGAGTCAAAAGGGCGAGGGAAGTTTATGTGAATAAGCCCTCGTCCCCTCGATTTACACTTCAAGCAGCTCTAAATCCCACAATTCAGTTTGATTGTTAAGATTTAATCACATAATACTTGTGGCTACCTTATGTTCACAGTCAGTGTTGGGGGTAACGAGTTACAAAGTAACGGATTACAGTAACGACGCGTTTGTAAACCATGTTTTCCGCCAAAATAAAAGCTCGATGCAGTTTCCGTCAAAATAAAAGATCATGTGCTTATATCTCTATCAAGTATAGAAATTAGTACAAAACTAATTATGAAAGTTTCCTTTATTTTTCAGTGCATTTGTTTTACAATATATGTCTATTAGTGTGCTATTATTATTATGGCCAATATGCCAGGTAACCAGTAACTAATTACTTTTTTTGAGTAACTACCCCAACACTGTTCACAGTCAAAGTTTATACGATTGATATTTTTTGTCCGTTATTTTATTTTTCTCCAACAGCTCACCTATAGGATTTTATATGTTTCCTCCAACGACTTGTATGCATATAGAATGGTGCATAAAAAAAAACCAATAATGCAACACACACACATCTCCCAGAAATCCTGTAGAATTCAACCAATCAAATGACGACTTTGAAACTCCTGAAGTGTTTCCAGTTAAGTGTGCCATATGCATTAGACGTTCATCCAGCAGTCCGTGGCCAAGACGTCTGGGTAATATTTTCGTCAAGGATCATATCAGATGCACAGCTGTGGAATCGTTCAGTTTTCTCCAGCTGAGCGAGATGTTTCAAGAGCAATCAGTGAAAAAAGTACAGGACAGATGTCTAAATACGCCTGAAATGGCCTTCAATTGGATACAAGATGGGTTTTTTTAGAACTGCAGAAAGTGCAGCTGTCTGTCTCGGGTTTGAGGTGAACCAATGATTACTCTCTTTTTCTGTCTCAGAGCGATCAAGATCAGTAGACAAGAAAATAGCAAATAAAAAAATAAAACCTTCCCACTAGATGAGACTTGTGATCGGAACTTGTGTAGAAGAAGCTAACTATTACAACTGACTAACAAAGAAGCAACTCATGTTAATGCCTGGAACGTAACAAGTCTATTGGCCTTTTTCCCCCAAAAGTCCATTTATTATGTCCAGCCATATAAATACACATTAATTATACACAATAAAACTAAAACACACTCATTTATAGCAGATATACTGTTGTGACAGACAAGTGTAGCTCACCATTGTCTCCACCATGTTGGCTTTGTTGTTCCTCAGTGTCTTTACTGTGTGGAACACGTCCACGATGTTCTGCTGCTGGATCATCTCACAGATGCTACAGATGGCACAAAACGTCCCGCTGCGTCCTCCACCAGTCCTGAAGAGATCAACAACAATAAGCCATGAGAAACAAATCACACATCCCGTAATGTCACAGATAAGCAGAGTTAATATCCCATAAAATCACAGCTTGACTTATGCTACATTTCTGAAGATCGTAGGCCTCACAGCTCCAACCTTAAAGCTGATGTGTGTCGTTTTATTTTCATGTTAAAATAGTTTCTCGCATCCCAGTGTAATGTGCAGACATTCGCCTCCAACCTCCAACCATTGATGTCGTATTATGCAAGGTTTAGAAGAACAGTCTTTACTAAATTGCTTTAGATTACTAAAGCAAGACTGAGGGTTGGATGTCTGCTTAAACAGAGGACATTGCAGAAATAATGTTAAATCAAATAACTATCACTGATCACGGGTCAGTTTTACACGATTAGCATCAGTACAATAATGTGAGACAATCATCTTCAAAATGAATCGTGCGGTTTGCAGAATGTCAGCATTACTGTGACATTTTTAAATAATTTCTCTCAGGGAAACTGCTCTGCATTCAACAGCTGAACTTTTTTGACAGTGATGGGAAAGTAATGAAGTTGTCAGATCTTTTGTATCTCTCTGTCTTTAATTTGTGACGGTGATAAGATTGTCCTTGGCTCAAAGGCTGTGCGGTTTCATCCTTTAGTCCTTTTAAAGCTGCAGTTTTAATCTACGATTCTGTATCGACTGGTTTAAGGTGCACACAGACTTGGATGAAAAGCTATGAAATGCACATCTTGAATGGTCTAAATGTGCTGTATTAAACTCATTTGAGCTACATTAACAGTGTCTAACATATGTCAGAAACTATAAAGAAATAAGTCTGACATTAAGTACAAAAACTGTCCAATTAAGATATGATCAGAAAGGCATTACATTTCAGGTTTATACAGCACATACCATACAACATGTTCTGTTCTATGTGTTTTTCTCAGTTTTATTAGTCAAATCTGCTCCTCCCAGGGTTTCACCAACCAAGACTAATTCATTCATACGTTTCTGTGTTTATGGGTTTGTGCATAATAGCGTTGTGTTGTGGAGGTCACACTCACAGGCAGTGGACCACCGTGCGTCCATCGCCTCCGTCATACTGCTCCTGCCACTTGGCCAGTCGTCTGACCAGCTGCAGGATGGAGCGTTTGGACAATGGTGTGTCTCTGTACGCTGGCCAACCAATGAACTGGAAATGCTGGACCAGCCGGTAGCCGTCTTGAGGCTGGAAGCAGAACAGGAGATATTTTGAGAACATTTATCCAGAAGCCATTAATGTCAACTCATGTTTCACAAAGTAGAGGCTTTCACTTCATGATCAAATCAATTGATGGATAGTTTTTAGGGTTAAAGTAAAAGGCTTAAATGCATTTTCAAGTTGACTTTAACATTTTAGTTGTCTCTCCAAAGAGGTCTTATTATGCCCTTGGAATCTAAAATTTTTGGAATCTACTAGCTTGAATGTTAATTTCTTTTTTTTTTGTGACATTTTACATTGTTGCGCCTCCTCTCTTCCTAGTCTGACAGTAACGTCTCGGTTACGTATGGTAACCCTCGTTCCCTGAGTCCAGGGAACGGAGACGCCTCGTCGGGGGAGTTCCCCTGACGAATTGGGATCACGCCAGGGATCCAACCACCTTCGAGAGAGTTAACAACGAGCCAATGAAAGAGAAACTGAATTGGCATGCAAAATTTGCATTCCGCATCCCGCCTACCAGCGCGGGTATAAAAGGCGGAAGTAAACATTGCATCATTGCTTCTCGCTGAGGAGCCGAACAGTGTCCAGTCCTCCGCGAAGGTACAGCAGTATGGCGACGGGACGAGGCGTCTCCGTTCCCTGGACTCAGGGAACGAGGGTTACCATACGTAACCGAGACGTTCCCTTTCGTCAGCAGGGAACTCCGACGCCTCGTCGGGGGAGTTCCCCTGACGAATTGGGATCCCTACCAAAACGCCATAGTGCTGGCCCCTTCCAGCGCCCAGCTAAGCTACCCTGCAGCAGTTTCCAGAAAATTTTGCGGGAGCTAGCTAGGGAATCACACTGCTGTTCCGCAAGACCCAATCAGTGGATATTGGATAACACTGGGAAAGCGTGCCCGACCCCAAGGATATAATAGGGGGGAAGGAACGCTGCGGAAGCTGAGGCAGCCTAGAGGAAGGCCCTCATATACACACATGTACTAACCACGTAGGGTAGTGAAACATATGGCAGTCCTTGAAGGTAGTCCCAGTCCAGAGGAGTGAGGAGCGTACTCAACAGGGACGACAGAATGAGTCTGTCAAGGGGAAGACACGGCTGAACTGCACGTGGCAATCATGGGTCGCCGCAGGGACCACTGGAAAGAACACCCAGTCTACTAGCAACTCCTTACTGAAGGTAGCAGACCTGGTGCCGGGCGGTCCGCAACGCCTGGCACCGGAGGGGTGATGGAGGAACTCACAAGGTTAGCCGTTTGTTGGGTAACCAACGGAGCACAAAGACGCACGTATCCGCTCACGGAATGGCGTCGCAAGCCGACACACCTATTCCCTCTAGTTACTGGCCGTAGCGAGTACTCGGGAGGAAACCGGTTCCACACGTAGGCTATAAAACCTAGCGAACGTGTTCGGTGTCGCCCAGCCCGCAGCTCTACAAATGTCTGTTAGCGAGGCGCCTTGTGCCAGAGCCCAGGAAGCGGCAACACTCCTAGTGGAGTGAGCCCGCAACCTAGGTGGGCAGGGCTCACCCTGGGACTCATAAGCCCTGGTGATAGCATCCACTAGCCAGTGGGCTAACCTCTGCTTGGAGACAGCCTTCCCCTTCTGCTGGCCTCCGTAACAAACAAAGAGCTGATCTGAGGTCCTAAAGCTTTGCGTTCTGTCTATATAAACCCGGAGGGCCCGGACGGGACAGAGAAAAGCTAGGGCTGGGTCTGCCTCCTCCTGGGGCAGCGCTTGCAGGTTCACTACCTGGTCCGCGAAGGGAGTGGTAGGAACCTTGGGCACATATCCGAGCCTGGGTCTCAATATGACCTGAGAAAGGCCAGGCCCGAACTCTAGGCACGATTCGTCGACCGAAAATGCCTGCAGATCCCCTACCCTCTTGAAGGAAGCCAATGCTAACAGGAGCGCTGTCTTAATGGACAGGATATTAAGCTCGACTGACAGCAAAGGCTCAAAAGGAGGACTTTGAAGTGCCTTAAGCACCAGAGTTAAGTCCCAAGAGGGTACAGGGTGCAAGTTGCGAGGTGGATTTAGCCTCCTAGCACCCTTGAGGAATCTGATGACCAGGTCGTGCTTCCCCACGGACTTACCTTCAACTACATCGTGATATGCGGCTATTGCGGCAGCATACACTTTAAGGGTGGAGGGAGACAGCCTTCGCTCCAACCCTTGTTGTAGGAAGGAGAGCACGACTCTGATCGGGCAAGTTCGTGGGTTCTCCCCGTGGGAAGAACACCAGCCGACGAACAGGTTCCACTTCAGAGCATAGAGGCGCCTCGTAGAGGGGGCTCTAGCTGAAGAGATGGTATCTACCACTGCCTGTGGCAGGCCATCTAGAACCTCCGCGTCCCGTCCAGGGACCAGACATGGAGTTTCCAGAGGTCTGGACGCGGGTGCCATAGAGTGCCCCGTCTCTGAGAAAGAAGGTCGTTCCTCAGAGGAATCGGCCAAGGAGGGGCTGTCGCGAGGAGCATGAGTTCTGGGAACCAAGTCCGGGTTGGCCAATACGGGGCTACCAAAAGGACCTGCTCCTCGTCCTCCCTGACCTTGCACAGTGTCTGTGCAAGAAGGCTCACTGGGGGGAACGCATATTTGCGTAAGTCCCGGGGCCAGCTGTGTGCCAGGGCATCCGTGCCGAGAGTTCCCTCGGTCAGGGAGTAATACCACTGGCAATGGGTCGTGTCCGGAGAGGCAAACAGGTCTACCTGTGCGGCTCCGAAGATTCGCCAAATCAGCTGGACCGCCTGGGGATGGAGTCGCCACTCTCCCGGAAGGGGAGGCTGACGTGAAAGCTCGTCGGCCACATAATTGAACTCCCCTGGGACATGAATGGCACGAAGCGACCTCAGATGCTTCTGACTCCATAGGAGGAGGTGGGAGGCGAGTCGCGACATACGACGGGAGCGCAGACCACCTTGTCGGTTGATGTACGCAACGGTCGCAGTGCTGTCCGTACGGACCAGTACATGCTTGTGTCTGAGAAACCCCTTGAGGCGACACAAGGCCAAGCGTACTGCTTGCAACTCTAGGCAATTGATGTGCCAATGCAGCTGGGGCCCCGTCCACAGACCCGAGACTGCATGCCCTTTGTACGTGGCCCCCCAACCCTTGGCAGAAGCATCTGTGAACACCACAGCATGCCTGGAAACCTGGACTAGGGGCACTCCGGCCCGTAGAAATGCAGGATCCGACCAAGGGGAGAAGGTTTGGCGACAGTGCGGGGTGACTTTGACCCGGAACGTGCCGCTCTGCCACGCCCACCTCGGGACTCGGTCGTGAAGCCAGTGCTGGAGCGGTCTCATATGCAACAAGCCGAGCGGCGTTACTGCGGCTGCGGCTGCCATATGCCCCAGGAGCCTCTGAAACTGTTTCAGTGGGACCGCTGTCCTGCCTCGAAAGGACTTGAGACAGGTGAGCACTGACTGGACGCGCTCCTCTGTGAGGCGCGCAGTCTGAGCGACTGAGTCCAGTTCCATACCGAGATAAGAGATCCTCTGCACGGGGCAGAGTTTGCTCTTCTCCCAGTTGACCTGAAGCCCCAACTGACTGAGGTGACGGAGCACCATGTCCCTGTGATCGCACAACACATCTCGCGAGTGAGCCAGAATGAGCCAGTCGTCGAGATAGTTGAGAATGCGAACGCCTTGTTCTCTCAAGGGAACAATGGCCGCCTCCGCGACTTTCGTGAAGACACGGGGCGACAGGGCCAGCCCGAAGGGTAGGACCTTGTACTGATATGCTCGACCCTCGAAAGCAAACCGAAGAAATGGTCTGTGTCGAGGAAGAATCGAGACATGAAAGTACGCGTCCTTCAGGTCGATCGCTGCAAACCAATCCTGGGGACGGATGCACTCGAAAATGCGTTTCTGTGTGAGCATCTTGAACGGGAGCTTGTGCAGGGCCCGATTCAATACTCGCAGATCCAGGATTGGCCGTAACCCACCGCCTTTCTTGGGTACAATGAAGTAAGGGCTGTAAAACCCTGACCTCATATCGGCTGGAGGGACCGGCTCGATCGCGTCCTTCGCCAGCAGGACGTCGATCTCTTTCCGCAAGACCGGAGCATCCACTAGACGCACACGGGTGAAGTGGATGCCCCTGAACTTGGGAGGCCGGCGTGCAAACTGAATTGCATAGCCGAGCCGGATGGTGCGGATGAGCCAGCGCGACGGACTCGGGAGCTCTAACCAGGCTCCGAGAAACCGCCGCAACGAGCCCACCCGCACGACCGGCGTACCCGCGGAGGGGCAGCGAGGTGGAGGGCAGGGACACGGCTCTGGTGGCATCGTAGCGGCCGAGAGCGGGGTCTGGGTGTGTAATTGGACAACACCTACCTGCCTCCACCGGGGGACAGACGGCAGAGAAGACCCGAGAGTGTTCTGCTGCGGGCTGTCGCCTGGCGAGGGAAGGGGAGGAGACGAGGAGCGAGGCCCACGGGCGGCTGCTGGTCTCCGAGCCTTCCCGCCCAGCGACAGAGAGGAGTGGCGTGACCGAGGTGGCGCCACTGCTATCTGAGAGCTGGGGAGAGGGGACTGAGAGTGGCGAGACCCGAGGGTGGCGCACACTGTCGTCCCACTCTCTAACGGACGAGACTGCTTGTTCAGCAGCCCCATCCGTGAATGACCCAGAGGAGGAAGAAACTGCTCTTTTATTGAAATTGTGGGTACCACCGACCGGGTGGTCGGTGGCGGAACAGAAACAGACACAAACAAAAGATTTTCCACCCGGCCCTCCTCCGGGGGAAGGAGGGGAGCAGAGGCCCCCTCCCGTAGAGCAGTTCCTCGGTCCTCTGGGTCGCCCGTCTCAGGAACGCCTCTTTCCTTTCGCCTTCTTGGGGGGTGGAGGCGGCTGAGCGGGCGGGGGAGCCCCCCTACGACCGGCGCCCCGCCTCCTGGAGTTGGACTGCTGTCCAGAAGGAGGAGCAGAGGCGGCCGCAGGAGGGCGCCCTCGGCGACGAGCAGCCCGAGGTTCTTCGGCCACAGGAGACGGACCAGCAGCAGTCCGTTTCCTGGGCAGGACATGCCGAAGCGCCTCAGACTGCTTTTGGGCGGCGGAGAACTCTTGGGCGAAGTCCCCCACCGAGTCGCCGAAAAGGCCCCCTCGGGATATGGGAGCATTCAGAAATCTGGATTTCTCTGAATCCCGCATATCCGCGAGGGTAAGCCAGAGGTGGCGCTCCTGGACCACCAAAGTGGACATCGCCCGTCCCAGAGAACGTGCGGTGACTTTCGTCGCCCGGAGGGCGAAGTCCGTCGCCACACGCAGCTCCTGCAGCACCCCTGGGTCGGGACCACCTTGCTGCATGTCATGAAGCGCCTTGGCCTGGTGGACCTGAAGCAACGCCATGGCATGCAGGGCGGAAGCGGCTTCTCCACACGCCGTGTAGGCCTTCTCGGTTAGACCAGAGGAGAACCTACAGGCGCGGGAGGGGAGTGAAGGGGCACCCCGCCAAGTGGAAGCGGCTTTCGGACACAGCTGCATCGCTACTGACCGCTCCACCGGGGGGATTCCCTCGTATCCCTTAACCGCTCCACCATCCAAAGTGGTGAGGGAGGAGGGGTGAGTTGATCTATGTCTGGCAGTCAGGGGTGCCATCCATGACCTCGTCACCTCTTCATGCACCTCCGGGAAGAAAGGGACCGGAGCGGGACGCTGAGAACCAGCGCGACCCGCCCCGATACACCAATCATCAAGCCGCGAAGGCTCGGGACACGGTGGGGGGTTCCACACGAGCCCGACATTCGCGGCCGCCCGGGCAAGCATAGCGGCCAGCTCAGGATCCGGCTCGGCCGCAGCCACCACACCCGAAGGGGGTAGACCCGCCGAGTCGTCACCTGAGGATGACCGCTCTCCCTCCGATGCAGCGATAGACATCGCATCTTCAGGTGGCGCCCCGAAGGAAACAACCGGAACCGCACGGGGCGGCACCAGTGGCTCCAACGGGGGCACCGATGGCAACGGCGCTACAGAGGAGTGGGAGCCTCGTGAGGATCTTTCACCTGGCGAGGTAGTCCGCACTGTAACCCTCATACGCTCACCAACAGCCACAGCCGAAGTAGTCGCCTGCTGAACTGAACCAGCCGACGAACTAGATCGGGTGTAGACTGAAGGGACACCCTCAGCAATTTTCTGCTGAAGGATTCGAAGTCTCGAGCGGAGCGTCGCCAGAGTCATGTTCCCACAATGAGAACATGACTCGTTCACAAACGCTGCCTCTGCGTGCGCTAAGCCCAAGCACGAGACGCAGTGTCTGTGACCATCACCCTGAGACAGAAGTCTACCGCATCCAGAAACACACGGGCGAGATGACATCTTTGTCACGTAGACAAAGAAGCAGGTCGCCCAAAACTCTTTTAGGAAAGAGAGAGAACCTCTCTTTCAGTGCCGAAGCACTCAGGGACCCACCGCGGCCACACACGGGGAAACTGCAAGCCCGTGTGGGCACTCAAATACCAGCCGTGAAAACGGCTTTTTTTTTTTTTTTTCACAGCTGGCAGAAGCGGCGATCACTGACGAGGCTGTCACACCGGCACCAGAGAGGACTCTTCCCGAAGAGACTCGTTGAAAAAACTTCACTTCTCAGGCGGAAAACAGCAGCACAAAGCAATCTGTTCGGCTCCGAGGCGATAAGCAATGATGCAATGTTTACTTCCGCCTTTTATACCCGCGCTGGTAGGCGGGATGCGGAATGCAAATTTTGCATGCCAATTCAGTTTCTCTTTCATTGGCTCGTTGTTAACTCTCTCGAAGGTGGTTGGATCCCTGGCGTGATCCCAATTCGTCAGGGGAACTCCCCCGACGAGGCGTCGGAGTTCCCTGCTGACGAAAGGGAACACTCTGTTTAGTTCCTGTCAATATGAAGCCCCTTCTTCTGAAAAGCACAATGTACTCTGATTGGTCAGCTGGACCAGTGTGTTGTGATTGGTCGACTACTTTGAGTGTGTTTGGGAAATGTCACGCCCCTTACCTTATTAGTTTCAACACACTACTAACTGAACTCAAAAAGGCTCCGCCCACTTTTTTCTTGCATATGCCTTGGGGGAATTATGTAAATGAGTGATACTGTGACATACGTTCCCGGAGGAAAACTCAGGACTACAATCGAGGCATTTCAAGGAGTTCAGAAACAGTGCGCACTGATATAGAGAATACTGTAACTCCCTTTGGAGTGACTTTTTGCAGACCCTTTTCATGCTCAAACAGCAACATTACACACTAAATATAAATGTAAAAACACAAGGAGATCAAATTGAGACTTTTGCTTAAGTCTACTACAACTACTAAGATTGTTCTTCTAAAAAAAGATCTCAGATTTCAGAAAAGATCACAACATGGTCTCAAACTGCACTTCCAGCAATCCTTTAGAGAACTCAATATGAACTCAAACATTTCTCATCAATCATCTTCCTACAACAAATGATCTGAGCTGCTATTCACATACAGTACAGTATACATGTTGCTCTATACTCTTACTGGATGTCAACTATATTATTTTTATCTCTACGTATTTTAAAATCTGAAACAAAGTTGATACTTAAATTAAAAATAACTGAGAACTCAGTTATTGAAATAGCAGCCTTAGAACAACAAGCAACTGCAAGCTGGTAAACGATTGTAAGCATTTTGTCTGGATATATAACACTCACAGTACCTCCAATTCTTGCAGTGACACTGAAAAGCAAAAAATAAAACATCAAAACAGAAGCAAAAGCAAACAGAGACGTCAGCTGGATACTACAGTCAGACTGGATCAGCTAAATGAGAGTCATATTTCACACAATTTGCCATCGATGGAGCCATTTCATGGCAAATTTGTGAAGCTGTGGCACTTATTTATTTTGTGCCGCTATGCTGCGCCGACAATGATTAGCTACCCGGTAAACCTCGCCTGTCACCAGCAGTTAAAGAGAATGAGGGGGAAGAAAAGAGAAGGAAAGCAGGAGGCGGGATGAGTCTTCTGTAACGTTTGACGCTTGGAACACGTCAAGCTTCAGTAATGACTGCTAATGTGCACCAACAGAACGCTGAAGCTAACTCGCATGGAAAAGAAGAAAGAAGAAAAGAAAAAAACCATGATCTGCTACACAAAACCGATCCATGGCTTATATCAGCTGGTGCAGGATGGTGGTCAAATTAATGTGATTTTTGTGCTCATGCATATGTGGCTAGCAAAACGAATCATGTTGAAAGACGCATGAGATGTGCTGAGTGTTGAAATCATGTGGATTGAGAAGGACTATATAGTCATGGCCCCTTTTTGGCTTAATGTAATTTCTCACTTCACTAACTCAACTGCTGTCGCATTAGGAGTCAAATCAAAGGGACTTGAGTGAATTTTTATCTCTTCTTGAGCTGTAGGATTTTTGCGATAAAAGGCAGTTTTATTTCAGTGAGTCACAGGATTGTTTGATACGGTACACATGTATATAAGGACATACATGGGGGTTCAAAATGGCTAATCTGTAGAGGTTCATCATCAGGAAATCAGTTTGAAAACCATTTTTTTCTAGTTCAATTTGATAGTGCTAGCAGCACAAAAAAAATCACCTTTAAAAAGTACAAAAATTAAAGTTTTAAACAGTTTTTATTTTTTGATAATGACACTAACAGGAATGATTTGATCATCTTACTGTTGCTACGGTTTCCTCAGGTGAACGTGACTTTTGTTCACAAGCATCTATTTAGCAGCAGGAAAAATACACACTAACTTTTAAATGTATCTTTTGTTTTGATGCTGAAATGTTTGAAAAGTTATTTATGAAATTGGTTATGTTATGTAAAAAAGTATTTAGTCAGTCATTATCACAAAATAAACCCCAACATATGATCAGAAAGCAAAATTAATATGTAAATATCATATATGTATGCACACATATCGTCGCTATTGGGCGCAAACCTTGTTTCTCTATATTTCGCCATTTTCTTTTTTTTTTCATAAATCATTCCTATTGGTCACCCTTTACATCTGTGGGTTTTGCAAATATTTAATGAGTGAAAAGTATTGAAGGGAGCATGAGACTAAACCTTGTAACTCCATTGGATCCTCAAACTGTCAGTCAAAACTCATATCTCTGCCCAGCCTCAATCTTGAATGAAGTGCCTCACACATTCCGGACAGTCTCTGCTTGTTTGCAATGCAACGGTAAATAAAGAACTTGTTCTTTGAATGAGTACAGCATTTCTGTACTCAAGAAACACTATATATAAAGGCTAATGTTTTGTGTATTTGAGGAGAGGAGTCTTAGTCTATCATTTGTCATCCAATCATAGCCAAACTGCCTTAATAGCTTGCATGTAGCATTTGGCCAAATGACATAAACTGAGCTCCCATATAGCTACAATAAACTTTATAACCTGTAAGTTGATAAAAACATAATGCAATGCACTTACTGCCTTAGATGTAGCCATTCTAATGATGGACAATACATGTATGTCAGAAATTCGCAGGTCAAAAACCTCTTAACTCCATTTGAGCTTGATTTGGTAAAATGTTAATATAATATAATATAATGACACATGCAAGTAATATCTTACAGACCCCAAACTTTTGAATTGTAGTGTACATATCAAATCCGAAAAAAACAAAACACTGACAACGCTCTGACAGACCTGATTGGAGCTTGTGGATCAGCCAAGGATAAAATGAACACATTTCTGACTCAGTCACGCAGAGTTATTAAACATCCAACAGTCCCTTCCCTGTGCACTGACCCCACTTACTCGTGCCATGTTGCAGATCCTAAAAATGCGATTGATAATGTCCTCGTCAATGTCAGCGGAGATGAATTCAACCTGAATGGGGCCGTAGCAGCAGGAGCCTTTCTCTGGCCAGTACTGCATGCAGAGCTGCAGCGGGGGCAAGAATTACGGCAAATAAGAACACTGAGCAGAAGTTCACATCCAGACAACGTGACTCAATAATGGACATCTAAAGTGTGCAGGAGAAATAGAAATAACTCAATCATTTTAAAGTCTACTAATCTGAACTCAAATTGCAGTGTGCCTAAGAAATCTGTTCCAATGATCCCTCACTTACTCAAACTTAAATGAGTCACATCATGATGAATCAAACTTCCTTTGATCTTCTGAGATAAAAGAGTTTGTTATACTATGAAAATATACTGTAACTTTAAGAACTCAAAGGAAAAGAGCGGAGAACTTCCGACCATTTATTGAAACTAAACAACTGAATCATCTCATTCTTAACTTCTGCAAATTTCTGACAGTAAACTAAAATGCAGACAGTGATGGAAACAAAAATAAGATTATAAAAGTTAAATTAGTTATATATTTTATATACACTGAATGCATATATTTCATATACATACTGTATATGAAACCGTACTGCATACTGTATATTGAACTACCATTCAAAAGAAATTTATGCGCCCGAGGCTGCATTTATTTATAATAATAATAATTATAATATAATTTGTTACATTTATATAGCGCTTTTCTAGGTACTCAAAGCGCTTTACATGGAAGGGGGAATCTCCTCAACCACCACCAATGATTTGATCAAAAATACAGTAAAAACTGTGATATTGTAAATATTAGAATTGGAAATAATTATTCTCTATCTGAATATATGTTAAAGGATAATTCCGGTATTTAGCACTTTGAGTCACTTTTCTGGTTTGTTTTTGGATGAACTAGAGTGGTGGACACAGAAATGTTGACGATGGGTCCTGTCTCGACTTTTTGACTCGTTTAGAATCGCCTTTGACCGCTTCAGAGTGGCTGGCTACGGGCATGCACGAACATGTGCTTAAAACAACCCTTAACCTTCGTTTTCAAAACTGTGCAACTCACCGAGTGGTTAGTGATGTTCGTTGATGATTAAAAACAAATATATCGGCGCAATGTATGATTTCAATCCGTGTTATTTGCTATAGTGGAACTATATTTTCAGATACCTCACAACCGCATATAAACTTCCGCTCGATATTTGAGTCTGAAGCGCAGTAATATCAACGAGCAATGAGTCCTCCAACAGAAATCAATGGGATTTTATAAAATGCCAAATAAAACACGACAGAAATTGTATTTCGCTACGCCACTTGTTTTGGAACATCAACGAACATCACTAACCACTCGGTGAGTTGCACAAAATGTTTTGAAAATGAACGTTAAAGTCCCCATGAAATCAAAATTGACCCTATTTACTTTGTTAGCGCATATTACTAGTCTTGTGGTGAACAATTAATCCGTGCAAGTAAATATATATATACATTTTTTTTTTACCATGGTAATCTTTAATCAAAATCTGAAAAGTTTCTTCCGGTCTGGAATGGCGTCTTTTTCTGATGACGTAGGTTTGACGGCTTGGTTTGAAAACGCTTAACCACTCCCCTCAAACCGTTAGTCTGCTATGAGCGAGAGATTGAGAGGAGGAGCGCTAAGTAAAACCCTACCCTCTGTTCAATATTCCGTTTCACTTGGAAATACGTCATAACACTGGAGAAAAGTCGTTTGCAACTTCCGGTTCACGGGGACTTTAAGGGTTTTTGTTTTAAGGACATGTTCGTGCATGCCCGTAGCCAGCCACTCTGAAGGTGAAGGCGATTCTAAACGAGTCAAAAAGTCGAGACAGGACCCATCGTCAAAATTTCTGTGTCCACCACTCTAGTTCATCCAAAACAAACCAGAAAAGAGACTCAAAGTGCTAAATACCGGAATTATCCTTTAAAATTAAATTTATTCCCGTGATCATTACTTAGTGTCACATGATCCTTCAGAAATCATTCTAATATGATGATTTGCTGCTCAAGAAACATTTCTGATTATTATCAATGTTGAAAACAGTTGTCATGGTTAATATTTTTGTAGAAACCAGTTTTTCAGGATTCTTTGATGAATAGGAAGTTCAAGAGAACAGCATTTATTTGAAACATAAACATTCTGTAATGTTATAAATGTCTTTACTGTCAGTTTTGATCAATTTAATGCATCCTTTCTGAATAAAAGCAAAAAATCTGTTGAACAGTAGTGTATATTTTTTATATTATATTTAATTTATTATATTAATGTATGCACAAACAGCTATTGTTTTAGACTGCAATTTTGGATTAGCCCTCTTATTAGATTGAGAATCATCCAAAAAAAAAAGCAATCTAACAATATGAGGAAAACGAACCCTATCGTCCACCTTAAGAAGTGCAATAGATAACAAATGGAGGCGAGGGTCAAGTACCTCACATACCTGCGCAGCGTCCATTTCATTCAGCATCACAATGGTGGAGCAGTTGTAGTCGAACACTAGCCTCCAGAAGTCGGCCACGGTGTTGGGCAGAGGGTGCTGTGTTACGATGAAGGCTGCCGGCTGTTTGTGGCTCTAGAGCAATCAATAAGAGAACAAGTTAACTCTTCCTTCCAGCACTGAAGATGTGCCTGGCCCCAACACATCCCAACGTGCCTCACATGTGTAATGACCAAAACTAAATGGAGACCTGCAGAGGGACAGGAAACACAGAGACTGAGTGATAACCTTGCCAGGGGATTCATTGACATGGACTGCCGAGGCTCAGTTTTGAGACAAACACACACACTCTTCCTACCACGGGTTGGCCGTTCAATTCATTTGCTGCTTATCTTCTTTTTTTCATCTTGTTGTTCTTTATCTGAGGTGCGTGTCTTCTGCCTTGATTATCCTTTTTGGACGCCGCATGAAGATGCTTCTTTATGGTACGAGTGTGATAATGATCTATGTGTGGAGATTACGGAGATGTGATCTAATCTTGTACTTGTTAAATTGGCTTGTTTGTGAGATTGTCACTGTGTGATCTCCTGGGCGTTCTGCTCCGCTTACCTGGGATTTATCAGAGCGCACTATGAGAAGTGATGTAATATAAAGTGTTTTAGTTATTTACTTTAAAATACTATAAAATTATATATCTGTTATAAGTACAGTATATAAAGGTAAGTATATTAGCGTCAGCACCAGCGGATAATAACGTTCTGTTTATAATAAGTGTGATCTGCAAATTTGTCGTCGACAGCTTTAAAGGTTTGAGCTCTTTAAATCAGGATGGATTCTGATTGGCTGTCAATGTTATTATCATTCATGAGCTAGAAAAAAAGAATTGTGAGAGTGATTCCAATGATATCCGTTATAGTTGTGGTGTGAAGTCTGCTATTCTTTTATACTTAGAACAATTTTCAGAAGTCAATCTTTATCGTTATAGTTTTCGTTCCTTGGTGTAAACGAGACTATAGTCCAAATAAACTATTTATCGACACGGAGCGGCAAAATACGACGTTCTTAAATATTCACACCTGTGACTATAAAACTGAAGGATGAAACAATGCAAACTAAAATGAATGCAAGAAACTCTAGATTCCTTCTAGTAATTTAGCTCGTCCTAAATGCTCTTGCATTTGAAACATCTGATTCATTCTAGTTTATTTGTTTGTTTAGTCTTTAAATAAACCAATCCAAAAATGACTAAACTATTCAAGGTCCAATGGCATTTGAGGTATTTTAAATATGTAGCTTTTAAGTAGTATATAGTGTAAATGTATCAGTTCAAGTTTGATGATCTTAAATGAGTTTATTCGCTCAAAAAACCCTCATTGTTTTTGTGCCAAAAAACTATTGCTCTGATTACATTATGAATTGCATCATTGGAAAGTTATATATCGTCTTTTATGTAACTTCAGTGTTGCTAGCTACTTGTTTGTAGCTTATAGCTAACTACCTTTTAAAAAGAGTATAGCTTGACTCTAGTTTAACTATTTTAAATTACAAGTAACCTATAGTTCAAATGCAGCCGCCAACGATTTAATTGCAATCAATTTAAAAAAAAAGAAGAAAAATATATTTATTTTATTAAATTATTTATTAAGGCCTATTTATTCCAGTGATGTAGAAAAGATGTAAAATGGTCATAAATACCAAAATAATGACTGCTAAAATGAATTTTTTTTTTTTTTTTAAATATTACCCCTTTAAAGTTCAATGCAAGACAACAAAGCAATGAAACTTACGTCCATCAGCGCTGCATTGATGTAATTGCTGGACTCGCCATCAACAGAAATGAGGAAAGGCAGGCAGCGGTCTACCGCGAGGACGTCCATGCTGCGGTTCTTATCGTGGTTACGCGGGAGCAGACCAACGCTGCAGTCCTCCGGACGAACACGCGGTGTCACTATATTCAGAGTCTGAGGAAGAAGACATGAAACACCTTTAAAACATAGAAAAACAAATTGCTCTCAACATAAAGCTGCTCACTTGGAGAGAAATGGTACATTTGTAAAAAAACAAACTATTCCACTCGCACCGCTGGTCCAACCACAACCAATGCAAATATTTTAGTAAACTGAAGGTCAGTCATTACTTATGTACAAGACATACTGAAGAACATAGAGACAATGAAAGAGATGCAGATGGAGAGAAAGAGAGACAGACAGTGAAAAATGGCTTACAAGAGAGAAAGATGCAACGCTAGATAGAGAACGAAAGATCTGGGAGGAAAGAAAGATCGAAACATATTCATCATATTTTATGAGACGCCTCACAGATCTGAAGCTTTGCTTCCCCTCAGACGGCAGCAGCTCACTCATTTCACAGGGAATACAAAACATAAAGGCACCATGAAAAGAAACAGCTCAGCTCTGGGCTTTATGGGGCTCTTGCAGATCGCCAATGGCTCGTACAAAGCGTTTTCTCCCCTGACGTCTGAGTCACTGTCTTTACTCACCTGCCTCATCTAATGCATTAAGGACACCACCACGCTTTGCCGATTGACTTTTTTAAAAGCACTTCGAATTTAGGGGAAATCATGCTGAAATCACACCAGAGAGCTTGATAAAGTTGTTAGAAATAGCCGCGAGGGCTTCAGCCATAATACAGTACTGCCAATCGACAGCAAAAAACCTTGGAGGATTCAGTAAATTAGGCCTCCATGTGGGCTGCTCACTGATTATAGTTTAAGAGCCGCAGGAACACGAAGCATGAATCTTTAAAAACACGTATGTTTCAACCGTTTTTAAGATAAATCACAAATGAGATCTTTTCAGTGTCTCAATTGTTCCTCCTAGATTGTAATGAGATTGAATAGAGAACAAATGCAGGACAATATTCGGAGAAATCGGATGTTCTTTCAGAGGAGATTTCAAACAATTCCACAAGCTAGGTTTCCATCCACGTATTTTTAAGCAAATTTTAAGATATAGCATAAAAAAATGCTGTCTGGGAAGCCAAGATGCGCATAAATTCTAAAAGTGTGCATAAAAACAATTATGCACTCTCAATTGGGGTGGATCATTTTTTTATCCAACAAGAAGATATAAGCATGATTTAATCGCTCGATGCGCAACAAAACCTGACTTTAACTCAACAGAGGATGTGATTAGATAGCTGGGCTAATTAGCAGGCCAATTTCATTGCACAGCATCTCAAATGTTGGTTTGGCTATTCTCAAATGCCTGCGCAAAAGGTTTCATGTGGTATTCCAATTTTGTGCATAAGTTAAATTCTCAACTTTGGATAAAAACATAGCTGTAGACTGTTCATAGCTACAACTGCTCAAAGGTGAGAGATCTCAATATGAACTCCTATTATTTCTGGTCAAATTATAATAAGACCAAATGATCTGAGCTACGCTATTCACAATAATGTTTTAGGTCTGTACTTTTACTGTATGTCTACAATTGTCTCATTTGTGTCTACAAAAGAGCAACCCGTGAGAAATAAGATTTGTAATTTAGACACAGTGCACTAATTCATGTAAAATCATAATACAATGTTTTGTAAAATAATACATTCGAAAGAGATCTCCTGGTGTAAGAATCGATTTCAGATTTTTTATAATGTTGAAATATTTCTTTTTTGTGTGTGGTGCATTTTGTTGTATCTACAGTATTTTCACATCTAAGAAGGTATCTACAAAAAACTAAATAAAACAACAACGCTATTTTGGTGGAAATGGTTTATCGTGGTCCATTTGTGTGGATTTCTCACCTGAAACTCATCTTTGATCTGGCTGGAGTTGGTCTGAGGGTCCAGTCTGCTGATGTTGTAGTAGATGGCTCTGAATTCGCACACTGGGATAGCCGTGTTCCCACACAAACACGCTTCCAGAATGGCATCATGCACAAACACATACTGCTCCTGCAGAGAGAGAGAGAGAGAGAGAGAGAGAGAGAGAGAGAGAGAGAGAGAGAGAGAGAGAGAGAGAGAGAGAGAGAGAGAGAGAGAGAGAGAGAGAGAGAGAGAGAGAGAGAGATAGAGAGAGAGAGAGAGAGAGAGAGAGAGATCAACACTTGGTACAGTCTTAATAATAAGAGATGCTAATATCACGGTGCTTATGAAATTTAGTACCATGGTGTGTGTGTCTTAGTGTGTATGATACGGAAGCACTATGTTTTATGAATCATGTCTTGTGCTTGGTGTCCAACATTTTCTAGTTTGCCTTGTTGTTTATCTGCTGTGAGTTGTTTTAAATTGTAATAATATTTCACAATATTACTGTTTACATATGCATACAGTATGTGTGTGCGCTACAAATATATTTGAATATTATTTAATCAGTTTTAAAAAGTAATGCAACTTCTAGATTTACAAGTCAACCATTTTGAAAGCACTTTTAATTATCTCACTGATTCTAAATGACTGCAGCTGCTGGTAGGTCATATGAGAAAACCTCCCTTTGGCATTTTAGTACTACTTTTTTAATGATAAAAACAATAATCACAGTTCTAAAATAATTAAGGGTTTGATTTAAACTTTTACATCTTCAAACCAGCCAGTGTACATAATTCATGAACATCCAAACACATACGTTTCAGAAGCCCAAACTCGAGCTGAGAGTGAATGCCGCACAGCATCATTGCAAATCATCAGGGAAATATGGAGTCGATACCCCTCACAAACGTTCGTGTGGAGCAGTGCATGAACATTGATGCATGAACCGCAGTTTTCTGAAGGGGACTCCTGCCTCAGGGACGTTTTATATTGATTTAAGCATTGCAACTTCTGATGCTAAAGTCCTGCGGCGACAGCAGCATCCCTCGAAACTGCTTCAACTGCTGCCTTAAAAATGAGATCAAGGGGGCTAATATTAAACTCCTTCCTAAACCCCAGCCCCACATATTGGCCCGAATTATCCATATTTTAGCTCAACAATGCCTCCGGCTTAAAGGTTTGAATGCTAATGTAGGCCTTTGATCCACGCTAAGCTACAGTCAAGCTGAGCTGACCTCTCGTACCTATTACTCCATAACCTGGTGAGCACTTCTGCAGAGGTCTGAGGACAAAAGACGAGGAAAAAGCCTTTTAAAAGATTAATTGCAGTGTGTTGTGTCTGTGGAGGATTATCTTTGAATGGAGCTGCAGGCTGACACAAAGTGCCTCCCAGAAGCCATTATCACCGCCACTGTGTTTAGTGTTAGCCCTTTAAAAGCATGCTGTCCTCACAGCAAAAACCTGTAATATTTGAATAGAGCGAATAAAACAGCTTGTTGATTTGATGTAGTATGTGATTTAGTAATTTATTATTATAAATGATTTATAATAATAGTACATTTTATATTAATAAAAGTAATCAAATATATCCAAAATGTTATATTATTTATAATAATAGTCATTTGTTATTAGACATAGGCTAATAATAATTATAATAATTGTCCTAAATAATAATTTGTACAACAGTAAGAAGGTTTGAAAATCAAGGCTTAAAGAGTTTTTAAACAGTTAACACTAGTGTCAAAATATGAAAAGTAAATTAATTAATAAATAAATGTATTAATTTATACTTACAGTGTATAATTATTGCTTTGTTGCATTTTTAAACAGTGCAATACTCATTTTCATCCACCACTAGGGGGCGTGAATTTAAATTCCATTATTGAGTAAATTCTGCCTGTCATGGTCAAGGCAATTTCATGTTTCAGGCTGTTTTGATGTTATAGTGTGTGGATTAATGTAGGGAAAAGAAAGGTTATCTAAGATTTAAGTTGAAAATAGATGGCTTCAATATCATCTTCACAGACTGGAGAGCTTAATAAAAGGCTATGCGAGTAAGCGAGTGAGGTTGCAACTGAGTGTTGAAAGCAACACATTAAGTAACACTTTTTTTTTAAACAAGTACCACAACTTTCTTTGTTTTCCCATTTATTGATTGGCAGCTCTCCTGTCCTCATGTTGAGATAAATCAGGAGTAAATGCAGAGGCGTTGTGCGAGCTGTGTGAACATGAGGATTATTGTAGTTCTGTACTAAATGTGAGCAGGCATTCACTCATCTCACTCAAACTGAATAAAAACAGTGACATGCAAACTGAGAATATTACACAAACCTGCAATAATTAAATATGTTAACTTACAAAAATATACTGTATATTTATTAAATTTATTTAATAAATGTATTAAAACGTATGTATTTAATCTCACTTTATTATCCAATGTGTTTGCTGCTGACTTTTTAAAAAAGTAACTAAGTAACGTAATTAGTTACTTTATTTGGGATTAACACAATATTGTAATTGCGCATTACTTTTAAAAGTAACTTTCCCCAACACTGGTGACTGAAAAGTACAATAGTGACACAGGATAGTAAATGACTGCATTAGTGAGACTGAGTTTAGTGAGTGAATAAGTAAGAAAGTGAACGAATTATTAATTTAGCAAATGATTAAATAATTCAATGAGTGAGTATCTAAACACATTCTGGCTGCCTGAACGACAAACTCTGCGGTGAAGTTGTACAGGGTCATGTAAGATACATGGTGTTGTTCAGGGCTGTAGGGCTGCTCACCTCAGTCTGGACCATGTTGACTCTCTGTGAGCGCAGCTCTCTGATGCAGTTGAAGATGTCCACAACACCCTCACTCTCTGCCATGTCCAACATAATGTCCACTGCAATGAAACAGCCCGTTCTTCCAGCTCCAGCACTGCGGAAATTACAGAAGGATGAGATTCTCTGCATGATAACCTTCCACCAGCTCCATGTCTGATGGTAGACTACACCGTGATGGAGAGGACAGATATAAATTCTCATTTTAAAATATGAAATGAAAAGACAACTTAATACATGTATATTAAATTATATAAACTATATAAATTAATATTAAGACAGTATTAATAAATAACTAAATGAATTTAATAATTCATTCGTTGTTATTATAGCTGAAAAGCAAAAATGCATTTGGTTTGATGTCATGGTGGAGACTTTCCATTGAATACTGTGGTTTTATTTTCTATCAATGAAAATTTCCACAAAAATATTGAGCAGCACAACTGTGTTTAACATTAATAATACTAAGAAATGATTTTTGAGCAGCAAATCGGCATATTAGAAGTAATGGTAATGATGCTGAAAATTCAGCTTTCTTTCATAGGAATAAATTACATTTTAAAATATATTACAACAAAAACCAGTTCATTTAAATAATATTATAAGTAATAATATTTCACAGTATTACTATTTTTACTGTATTTTTGATTAAATAAATACAGCTTTGGTGAGATTAAGAGACTACTTTCAAAAACATTAAAACACCTTAATGTTTCCAAACTTTTAACCGGAAGTGTATATACACTATATACACACACACAATTGTTCAAAAGTATGGGATCAGTAAGATATTTTTTCATAGAAAATAATACTTTTATTCAGCAAGGATGCATTAAATTGATTAAAAGTGACACAAAGACATTATAATGTTATACCTAACCTACAGAAAATTATTTAGCATTTTTTTTTTTTCATAAAGGCATGTTATAGCATTCTTCTCGCAGGAACTGCTGGTCTCCACAATCTACGCAATTTAAGATTTTACTATGCTTCTGGGGACATTCGGTCCTCACAACATGGATGAAACCTGACCCACACACACACAACACATTCATAAGGCGGAGATTTCTGCTAGGATCCAAATGTTAGGTGTTACGAAAACAAGGTTCTGGCAGACCAAGATGCTTGTGTGTGAGAGAGAGCATTTGGACAGAAGATGTGCTATCAGTCACTCCAAAACGACTCTCACACACACACACACAAATACAGAGCAGCTCCACGGTGCCACAGATTGGCCGTCACTCACAGTGATTAATGGTGCGAGTGGTAAACAACTGACAGAAAGAAAGCAAGGGACGGAGAGGGAAAGAGACAGGGAGGATGTCCTTTACATCTCACATCTTCAGTCACTCATTCACTATTATTATCATCCCCGAATTGCCATAAGATACAAAGTGTTCATTAGTTCAATGTGCCAAAAAATCTTTACACAATCAATCTAAACTTAATATTTATTTGCTTGTGTTCCTTTTTAAGGAATAATACCTAAAATGTTCTGTCATTTACTCAGCCTCATGTTTTAAATCTGTAAGACTTTCTTTCTTCAGTGGAACACAAAAGGAGATGTTTAGTAGAATGTCTTGGCTGCTCTTTCACATACGTTTAAGTAAATGACAGACACTATCAAGCGGCAAAAATGACAACAGAGCTTCATTAAAGCACCATAACAGTAGTCCATATCACTCATAAGTCTTTAGAAGTCATATGACAGGTTCTTGTTACAGTCCAAAATGTAACATTATTCACTGGTAATCTTCCCCTCTGTAAATCTTACATTTTAAATGCACTTTCGTAGAGTTGAGTTAAATATGGCACATCAGTTTGTTGGGTCAGGTTTAATACAGTGACCAACATTATTGGTTCTCAAAATACCTCATTATTGACATCAAACCTGTTGTGAGCAGCCAAGACATTCTGCTAAAACTCCTTTAGTGTTCCTCAGAAATAAAGACGGTGCGTAACGTTCTGAAAAACTTGCTTGAATCAAAATCTTAATCTCTGCACCAGGAGCACTTGACACTTGAGCTAATCTGTTCTGGAAGTTTCTTCGTCACATCTGCTTCGTCTCCGGCATTGCAAGGCCGACTGCAAATTTACACTGCCACTTCACAGTCTCCTGCTGTCACCTTTCATTCCCAAACCTTCTTCCCAAACGGCTCCCAATTACTCCCCACAATTGCGTTTCTATCTATCCATGCATCCATGTTGCGGACAGATTAATGGGTGAGTGTCTATCCATGTGCCGAAACGTCCAACATTTGTGAATGTGTCAGCTCATGAATATGTGTGAAAATCTCCCTGGGTTCTTTTCCTGTTACATGTAAAATTAGTTATAATAAATAATTTATTTTATTTATGGGCGCCTTTCAAGACACTCAAGGACACCTTACAAATAATAAGATACATGAACAATAAATAGAAAAAGAAATGAATACAAAAAAGCTATATCAAACAAGCTATTCTGTGTCAGATGAGCATGTACCTGTCGAGCAACCATTTTTACCAATAATTTAGAAAGAAAACGTAAATTAGAAATGGGTCGAAAATGTTCTGGGTAATTATGATCCGCACCAGGTTTCTTAAGTTTGGGAGTTATAGCTGCTACTTTAAGGGATGAAGGAATAATACCAGTATTAAGGGAAGAATGTATGATTTGAGTTATTCCAGATAGGAATAGGATCAATAGGACTGTTCTTCTGGACTGCCAAACATTTGAGATAAAATAAATGTGTTTCATTAAATACAGTTAATGAAATCAATTAATTTACCTAATTTCACATTAAAACCAGTTCCACTTTGTTCTGATCTTTTACTAAATACTCATGGGAATAAAATAGCAGCAGTATCTGTGTCCAACACAAACACAACTATCCTGTACTCATACTCTCGTTTATCAGTAAATGATGGAGAAGACCTTCTGAAGAGCAATGTTTGTCAGGCGCTATTTAACATCATGGAAGCTTAACACAAATAAAATATCATCTACCAGAAAATGAAAACACTTGTGGGTGGCAATGTTATTTTTATATAATTTATATACTACAGTAGTACTTATTATATTACAGTATATAATATTTTGAATTACCTTTTTTTAATATATTTTCATTTTAGTTTAAGTTTTAGGAAATGTGTAATGTGCTTTTTCATTCTTATTAGTTTGTTTTCATTTATATTTCTTTCTTGCTTTAATTCATTGTACATTTTTTGAGATTTACTCATTTTAGTACTTAAATTTACACTTAAACAAGACATTTGTATATTTTTATCAAGACATATATATATATATTTTTTTAATTAATTATTTTTTATATGTAATGAAATCCATAATAAAAATGACAGTTTATGACATCACCTTGAAGATCAGCCTAAACAAACCTAACTCATTTAAAATTATAACTGGATTTTTGTAGCAGCCACTGAAAGGCCTCAGAGTGTATGTCTAATTTAAATAATCAATGGATTTCTCGTTGTACATTCATAATCACACTGTTAGCCCAACCTTACACCATACTTTGAACTTACAGTAAATGTATGTAAGAAAAGTGACAAAAAAAAATAAAAAAATAAATAAAAATCAAGATAAGAGCACACCTGCAGTGCACAGCGATGGGCCCTGCGTCTGGAGGATTGAGGAACTTGACCTGGCGGATGAAGCCCAGCAGGCCTGTGGCGTAGCAGGGAACGCCGTGATCGGGCCAGCTGGTGAAATGGAACTGCCGGATTTCCCGGATCTCGTGGTGACCCTTCTGCAAACAAGAGCATGTGGTGAGCTTAATATCTACAGGTGTCATCAACTGAAGGTAACAGGTATGTGATAATGGTGGAAGATGGGTAGGATTACGACACCCAATAAGTGCAAGTCAATAAAAATGTGGTATATTTTGCAGTGTATATAGTGTAAATGCCAAGCAAGGCTTAACAATATGGAATAAAAAAATAAATAAAATATATATATATATATAAATAAATAAAGAAATAAATAGATAAAGAAATAAATAAACAAACAAAAACAAAAAAATAAAATTTCAAAAATTAAATAAATTTATTAAAATAAATTTATAGTTGAGCCCTCTTATAATTAAGGTATCATGACGTCAATATGACACTGTAACTTAGTTCCCCAAAATGAGAGTAGACAATGCGCTGAAAAGTCAGTCAGGGCCTCATGGTCAGTGTTTGAACCACAGCACAACAGTACACATGTGGTTCGATCTGTGCGAGCGCTGAGGCTTTTCCACACACAGTGTTGTGTTACAGTAGAAACCTTTTCCCATTACTTCCTTACTAGCACTTAATGCTCTGATAAGCTTTTAATTATAATTTGGGTTTGAGAGCGGCGTAATCCATGCCTGGAGGTGCTGATACCACCAAGCGAGGACCCATGTAGCCGTTAAATGCAGCTTGTGTGCATTAGTGTGTGTGTCTGAAGAGTCGTAACTGAGCTGCTATAGATGACGAGAAGTACTGAAAGCCGGAAAAAAAAAAAAGAGAAGACGCTCTAATGTCCAACACTTGGGGATGAATTGCATACCTAGACACACAAGGACACTCAAGAATGAGTTAGCGTTATTTTTCCTCCCCCCAAATAAATAAATTAATACAAATAAATAATATTTCACTTCAAGAAAATTATAAAAATGTTATTAACTGTCATTAAAATAATGACACAATGCAAAAAAAAAAAACTTAATGCAAATTACAATTTATAAAATATAATATACGTATAAACACACTTAAAAAGGTCTATACATATGAAATACACTTAAATCCTTAATAAAATAACTTTTCAATTAATTATTATTATTTGGTATGCAATGTGACCCAGACATGTTTTCGTTAGATTTAAAGAGAAATTTCGAGGGAGAAAATTTTTCTCTGGAGAAATATCTGAGAATCAGAGATTTAAGCAAAAGTCCCCATTTGATATCCAGAAAACATCTCTAGTCATTTTCTGCTCACACTCATTATGAAGCACAACTATGTGCTGAGAGGAGGATGTACCCTAACAACTCTTTTTCAAAGTTGAGGAAGCGTTTGAGAGGCAGCAGCCTCGTGAGACAGATGGATTGAGTGATTTAAGAAAGTTGCTGATGACATGCTGTTCCATACCGCGCTCTCCCCCTCAAAAACGACTCTCAGACACTAATTTCACCCACTATCAAAGCTTCCCTACATCTGTTCTGTTTGGATTACAACATTCAACAACAAAACTCTACCGTTCCTAAGAGCTTTCTTTGCGATTTACTTTCATTGCAAAATATTGTCTGTTGGCTTTTGTTGAGATCTTGTAAAGTTTGTTTGTTAAAACATCGTGGTTAGGTTTTTTTTTTCTTCAATTTATGCAGATCTGACATCAAGCTGTTCCTGTATAATAATAACAATAAAAGTGATTGAGTGAGAGATGCATTATGAGCTTAAACACAAGCTGATGGTTCATATGGTATGGATGAACATAAGTCTGGATGAGGAGATGCATGCAGAGAGTGCTGAAAAGTTTTTATTTCTGAATGTACTTGCGGAACAAAATGTATGAGTTTTCATATTTTGAATCAAGTTGATTTTTCCTATCCCATTGGCAGTTTTAATAAAAAAAAAAAAAGGTTATATATATATATATATATATATATATATAAAATTCTAATATTTTCTTTTTAAATAATCTATTTTGTTCTCTTCTATAAAATTGCATATTAAATTACATACAGGCACTATATTATCAAACAGTCTCCCTAGAATTTCCATTTTGCAAAATTCCATTTGGGAAGCATTTGTTTAAAATAAACTGAGAACACCTGAGCAATGAAAGAGCAACCTCTGAGCAAATTGAGAGACATTTCTTTTGTATGGAGTACAGATGGAGGATGGGTTTTTACCTTCTGAACAGTAAAAGTCCTGATCACATATTCTGCAAGAGGCTCCGTTTCGATCAGCGTCACTTTGATGTCTCCGTACACCTCGGTTTCGTCAGGCCAATACCGCACACATTTCACCTTTACGGACACATAGACACCCACATGTACACATTATAACACAACACCTGCATCTTAATTTGTTTCGGTATTACTCTATTTTACAGCAAGGTCTAAGTCAAGTCGGCATTTGCAGAAACAAGTCCCTGATGACATTTGAAAACACAGAGAGGTGTAATTGGCCACCTGTCAGAGAGGATGTTATCTCTGAATGAACAACCCCTGTGGTCCGAGTTCACTGGAGCCAATCATTGAACACCGCTCAATTATACTCATTGTGACATCAAATGGCTCTCGTTGGGGATATTGTGAAGGACTTGTGAACCTAATTGTGCTCCATTTTAGGATGTCCTCCAAAATGCTTGACTCACTCGTTTAAAGTTCCCCTTGTATATACAGAAACATCCTTCTATATGATTTCCGCTTGCATTTACAATAATTGGTAGATCATTCACACAAACTACACTGTAAAAAAATATATGATCAGTAAGTTATGACAACATATGTTTTTACATTGCTTTAACAATTTTTTTTGTCATTTCATGTAATTTACCTTAAAATGACTTAAACATCCAAGTTGATTGTACTTAAAAATTCAAGGCAGCAACCTTTTTTTGTTTGCCGTTTAAATGTGCCATATTTTGTGGGATGGAACCCACAACTTTGACATTGATTGCTATGCTTTATTCTTTGAGATACAGAAACATATTGCACGTTTGCATTGATTTCTTGCTGCTACTTCTAAATTACATTGCGCAAACATGCACCTACCTCACAGATTTATATATTTGCGTGTTGTATTTAATGTCGACACACTCAGTTTAACTGCTAGACCGTAGTTAAATGTGTAGCAATTGGAGGAGCACTTTGTAAATAACATTCTTAATCCTGTGATATTTATTAAGGAAAGAGATAATTACAAGAACCCTACCCTGCCCACTTCCACCAGGTTGGTTACCATGACGATACTGGCAGAATTCTCTTGCCAAATCATCCTCCAGAAATCCCTCACGGTCTCCTGCATGGGGCCTACAAGAGAGGAGGAGGGACAAATTTAGAAGCAAACCACCACCAAGATCACGCAACACTCACAAATCAACTAGAAATAAGATGCAATGTTTCTTTATGGATTCACAAACAGTCCCTGAGGGAAACAGTAGTTCATGCTAGTATATCCTGGGTTGATCTTTCTGGTGACCAATACAGTTGAAGTTAATTAAGCAGCATGGTGGAATACAGCACACTAACAGTGAAAGCTACTTCAAAACTAATCTAGTTAGTAATTTGCATTTTTACAGTTGTACTATAAAATCTAATTAATTTTAATAACTCATTTTTTAGTTGCAGATGCACTAACTCCAGTTAAACTATACTTAAACTAGTAAGCTACATTGACAAACACTACCTACTCTGATACTATTAAAGTGGGCAATATCTTTTTAAATATGAAATATTAAAAACAGATGACAAAAGGATCTCAATTAGGGTGACATTTTACTTAATTTACACTAAATACAACTAATAGAAGCAGAGTAAGCATTCAAAACCCAACATAATAGCTGCGTCCCAATTCAGAGGCTGCATCCTTCGAAGGCCGATTGCGTCACTGCGGCTCGGCGAAGGCTGTCCCAATTCAATGGCTCCTTCAAATGCGTCCTTTGTTTCCAGTGCGTTGAAGGATAACACAGATGGATCCTTCGCAGCCTTGCCTAACCCAGAATTCATTGTGCGCCAGAGACGACAGGATGTTTTTGAGAGAAATTGCCAAATTACACTTTTAAACGCAAGTATTGGGTTTCAGCTTACTCAAATATTGACTCATATCTTACTAAGATGAGATTATATATAATTTATACTCTTTATTATATAGAAATGGACCATGGTGAACATATTTTGACAGTTTGAACCCTGTTTTGTTTTCAGACAGTTTAATATAACTTTCAAAAAAGTCCAGTACAAATGTTACTGCCACTCATCAGTGACAGCTGTCACAGTTGCTAGGCCACAAGAACAATTCTCCATAGGCTAAATCGTCCCATTTAACAACGCTGAGTCCGACCTTCATGGCCCTCGAAGGATACAGCCTCTGAATTGGGACACAGCTATAGTCTTTTAAATGGGTCATGAGACATCAAATGTGCCTTGATCTTTTGACAAATAAGATGTCTTTGTACCAATTCAAACATCCTCCTCATTATAAACAAAGTTTATTTAATCAAGCTCTGAAAACGGCTTGTTTTGATATTTGGGGATCTGTGACATCACACGGGCAAATTCATTTGCATTTGACTGTCATCAGGGAAAGACATTGACAAATCCATTCATCAATCATACATCATTGCAACATAGGCCCCACCCACTGTTATTCAGTCGCTTAATGGCTGACATTTGCCTCCACTGGATGTGAGCGTTGTGTCGCGTCACGTCAAAAGAAAATAGAAAACATTATAATCACTGAAGCTGTCTACAATGGATACAGTATACAGATGCGCGTTCAGTTTCTAAAATACTCCATGCACTTGAGTCTGTCGACAGCAGGACAAATGGAAGAGTGAAAGAACGTTCGCTTTGACGTGTCCATTTTAAACAGCTCGTTCGCATCTCTGTACAGACTGTTGGAAATAAGTGAATGCTTTAATCTAGGATGTTCTAATTAATCATATTTTTACTTTGGATATATCAACATAGATTTGCAGATTGCGTTCATGTCAGAAGAGTTCTCTTGGTTTTGTTAATTACCTTGTGTGGCTATGTAGTGCCTTGGTCTGTGGTAGCCCTGGGAAACAGAATGAAAAAGGAAGATGAAAATTATTCAAATGAAACTAATTTCTCTACCTGCTCAAACCACATGCAACAATGAACTTGCATAAAGACTTTGTTTGAATCCAATTCAGCACTCAATGAGACATTATAATTTCACCTTTCTGATGCCTTGGGTTCATTAGCATTTTAACCACTGTGAAACAAACTGGCAACCAATGTAGCTTTGCTCCTGTCAAGCTTTTAAAGCATCGCTGCAGTTTACGACTGGGTCTGTGGTACGACGGAGAACATAATTGTTTTATTATCAGGAATAAGATTGGGTGGCCTGATTATAGCTGCTGTGGGGCGAGAAGCCTCGCACTGAAGCATATCTGCACATGTTTACTCTCCTTTTTGTAATGATCACAATCATATCGACTGTGTCTTTATGGTGTTTAGATCAAGTTAGTGGATTTAGAGGAGCCAGGGAAGCACTTTCATTCGAGATGTCGCTAGCCGTGGACATGGAGCGTAGAGTCATTTGCAGCAACTCAGAAGAGCGTTTAAGTGCAGAAATCCACTGTATCTTTTATTTGTTGTAAGTGAGGCTCTCGGAAGCGTAACGCATAAATGATGCATTAATCTATTAAGCCCTTCTTTGACAGCAAAGACTGAAGCTGTTCTGGCATTTTAAGGTGGTTACGCAAGACACATTTTAAAGGTCATTAATACTATATTCAAACTTGAAGATCATTATTTCTTTATCAGCATATACTAAGCTCGTTTGATGTTTAAGTCAACTTATATACAAGAAACAAACATATACTGTACCAGAAATCTGGATATATGAATATACAACACCATTCAAAAGTTTGGGGTTGGTGAGATTTTATATTTTTGAAAGTAAGTATCTTATGCTCACATAGTAAAAAACACAGTAAATAACAGTAATATTGTGAAATATTTTTTACAATTTAAAATAACATTTCTATTTTAATTTAAATTTTAAAATGTAATTTATTCGTGTGATGGCAAATCTGAATTTTCAGCATCATTACTCCAGTCTTCAGTGTCAATCATTCTAATATGCTGATTTGCTGCTCAAGAAACATTTCTGATTATTATCAATGTTGAAAACAGTTGTGCTGCTTAATATTTTTGTGGAATCCATCATCATTTTTTAAGGATTCTTTGATAAGTAGAAAGGATACATGAAATTTGATCAAATTTTGACATTATTTGAAGCTCAGAAAACGAACAGTTATGTCTGGGTGAACGTGATTTCACCAAGTACAACATGTTCCTTGATCAACATCTTTTTTAATCCTGGAACAACACTACTATCAACCAATCAGATTTGAGGGACAAGTTTACAGTTTATGTCAGGTTTAGGCTTGCAGCTATGGTTAGGTACTCATACATCACCTATCATTTCCCTCTGATTTAGGTTTAGGGCTTACATTTTCAGACAGGAATGTTGTTCTAGGATCAACAAAAATTGTTGATCCAGGAATATGTCTTGGCAAAATCATGGTGACCGTCATGTATGCTGAATGCAAATGTGTCATACTCACGTCTATATAGTTGGCGTTTATGTAGTCAGAGTGGGGGTCTCCCTCCAGCAGTTGCAGTCTGACACGAGTGTGATCGTCTGTGGGGTCAAATATTCACAGAAGAGCCGGTCTAAAGTTACACATACACTTTAAAGGGGAGCTACACACACATGAGCGGTCCAAGAACCACAACTCTTGTATTCACAATGTCATTTACCCATGGCGTTTTTGTTTTCCTCCAGGGTCAATCCAAACAAGGATTGTCAATTTGAGTATACCACTTTAATATAAGGCACAGTATGAGATCTATGCCAGCAATCCATTTCAACAAAAGACAACACACGTTTAATGTGATTTACCAATGGGGCCAATGAATTGTGTTTTTTGAAAAGACCTGCAAACCACAGCATCTTCTTTTTTATATATTTTAAAGCACTAGTTTCTAAGCAACTCAAGTCTGGGTGCCCCAAGTTCAGCATTGCACTCTGAATTGAAAATGAGGATCAGACAATTTTCCCCATGTACAGTTGGTCAATGATGTAATTGATTTAATTAATCCAGCACCGCCAATCTTCATCTCGTCTTCGCTATAAACACTTGACCTGCTCATGTTTAGCACGGGTACCATGCCTTTCCACCCTTGAAAGGTGAAGCTGCATGTCTTGGCAATTACGACGGCACTTCTGGAAAAGTGGAAGAGGGTGGAAACGGAAAGAGAGGAGGGGTAAAGGAAAGGTCTGACACTAGCTCCGCAAACCCGTGTGGCGTTCTGCTTTGATCACATGGAGAATGCAAATGCGCTGTTGAGGCATGTCGACTCCAAGCCAACGGATGTTCTCTGATGGCAGGCAGCTCCACAGAATCCCTCCAGATTTCTCTCCGTCTTTCAGTTTATTTCATTCCAAGGAGAAGTAGGCCCGTGTCTAGAGCTGTAAGCGGGTCGTGAAGGTTGTTTACTTTCAGACAGCCCCTCCTTCCTGTCCAAACTTGCTGCGTTTCTTATTCTATCTGCTCAAAATTCACAGGCTTATATTTTTTAACTTCACACTTTCTTTATTTGCTCCTCCTCTCTTGCTCGCCTCACAAACATCTCAGCTGTCTCTCACCGGTGCTTTGGTCTGCCTGCTGACCTCTCTGCTCCCCGAAAGGGAACATGCGTGAAGGAAGCAGAAAAGAAGGAAATTGAGGGATGCGGAAAGAGAGCGAGATGGGGCTAATTAGACGCCACCGAGTCAGTTGTCATAACAGCGAGCGCTCGGCAGGGTTCTTCTCCGCAGTGAGGGGCCAGACACAAAGCTCTAATTGGGAGAGAATGTCCAGACTACAGACGAGTGCTGTGATGCATGGGTACAGTAGCTCTGAGTCAGCCCTGCTAAACTATCCAAATGTCTGGATGATCACCTAGACGTTACAGTGACGTATGATGATGAGTAGGGTTGCGTCAAAGTTTGAACTTTGTACTCTGTGATTTTTGTACAACCTGGTACTTTTGTTTGTTTAAAAGAACCGCCCCCAAAATGTCAGCAGTCTCTTAATCAGCGCGTCCTCTCTGCTGCTCTTATATATAACCTCAGTGTGTGAGTGCATTATACACCTAAACAGCCTATTAAATCCCCGCTTGGCAGAAAAGAGTGTCAAATGGGCCAAGTGCTGTCGCACACACCTCGTGGCGTGAGAGCGAGGCACTCTAATCCAGTTTAATCCATTTCCATCCGCTCTGGGATAAGACGCTCTGCTCATGAAGTCTACCTGAGAGGGTTTAAGAAAGTAGCAGAAGTGTTTATGCGAACGCTTGAGCTTTGAGAGCTTGGTGTTAGGACAAGTGTCATCCTAATCTGAAAGAGATTCATTTCGGATGGTTAATTTGCACCAATGGCAACAAAAAGGATATATTTCCCCACATACACAGGACTTATTATTAAAGAAATTAATTTCCATCTGTTATTCGCACCATTTCGAAACCTCAGATTGTAATGAAGTGATCATATTGGTTTATATAACTAGCTAAAGGAAAGAAACATCACAAATGAGATCCATTTAAAATCTCAATTTGTTTCTCCTAGACAATAATGAGATTAAATGGAGCTCAAATAGAGACTCTTGCTGACCTTTTTCACTTTTGGAATGTTTTACTGAGAGAAAGACCCCATCTCACATATATCATCTCTTTAATATCTCAAATGCTTCTCAGGTTTTTCTCTTAAGGAAAAGGCAATTACAAGGCAGAGATTTGTTGATGGGCAGATGAAAAGTTGATACTTTTGATACTGAGCTATGAAAGAGCAACCTCTAAATATTGATGATGCCTAAATCGATTAGTCCTAATAATGTAAATAAGGTATGCATCTGACTTGGTGTTTATTCTTGGTTAAGAGCATTAATCGATGACGATAAACAAACAAACAAAACCAAGGGCATAATACACTACACTACACGGCTCATGTGAATGCTAATACTCTTGCTTTGGTCAATACATCAGAGGAGGTTTTTTTTTTTTTTTTCACCAGAAAGACTTCAAGGGAACATGATGATTCTGGCAGCACTACGTGAAGGGAATAAATGTCAGAATTTTAGGGAGCTCAGAGAGAAGAAATGAGAAGGTGTCTTCAACCAGACACATGGATCCACACATGCAGAGCACTTAAAAGAGCAAGACACGCTCTCTTCTGTGTTTGGACTAATGAAGACGAACAACCTGGACATTTATTATTCAGCAGGTGCCTTACCTTGCATATTTTAACCTCAGATCCACAAAGGAAATTATACTAACTGTTTAAAATGAATGACAGTTTGTATAATGAGCCAATGTGTGCTGGTTATCCGTTGGGGTTTCATCCCTCTTCATGGGATGATTGTGTGATGTTAGTGTTAGCTACATGAATTGCATCATGTGAGAGTTTTTTTCTCTAAAAGAACCAAATTTAGCTCATACTATGACATAAAGAACCATTTCCTCTGCATTACAAGAACAACTAACAAATCGGGTAACAGCAAAATGATGCAGCCAGAAATAAAGATGATGTCATCATGTGCTCACCCCTCATGTTGTTCCAAACCTATATGACGTCTGCGGGACACAACAAAAAGATCTTTTGAAGAACGCTGTCCCAAACAACATTGGATCCATCGACTTTCACTGTAATAAACACTGATACATTTTTTACAATATCCTTTTTTGCAGTTAGACAGGTTTTGAATGACATGAAGGTAAGTAAATGATGACAGAACATTCATTTTTGGGTGCACTGTCCCTTTAACTACCCCCCCCCCCCCCCCCACACACACACACACTTTTTTTAAACTAAAAATAAGAAAGTATACTTTCAGTCTACTTTTTATGTACTTCTCAGAAATATTCTTAAAATTATACTTAAGTATACTTGAAATATACTGACAGAAAAGTCTAAGTATATTTGGCCTATACTGTACTGAATCTTTTGATTAAAAGTATAATGAACCATTTTAAGTACATTTTAAGGCTTGTAGTTGTGTTTACTCTATTGATTGAATAGCCTATATAATACTTTTTCCCACATATTTTTACATGCTGTCTTATAAACAATCATGTTTTGGCATCCAATACAATAGATTTGTTTAGAAATATACTAAAGAGTGGTCCAATTTAGTCCCAAATGGTAAACTTACTTCTAGTACATTGAGATTAGTATACTTACTCCATAAAGTATACTTAAATATACTTGAACTTGAAGTATACTTATTTTTTGTAAGGAAACTTGTCACAGCAGCCACTGTACAGTACCTATATTTCTACAGATAAAGTATTGATTAAAAATCGCTCCATGTAATATTTGCATGTATTTCACTCATGAGAATATTTATGAAGTTATCTTAGCAACAGGTTTAGGGCCAGGCTCTATTTGCTATTTGTGTTCCTTTACAAAAATAATGTTGTCTTGGCAACTAACTGAAATAACTACTAAAATTACTATAACTGAAACAAACATTAAAGCAATATAGAAATATATTATAAAAAAAAAAAACTAATAAAAATGACAAAAGCACTCAAACTTATGAAAACTAAAACTATAAAAAAAGTCTAAATATTAAAACATGATATAACACTTTAATACTCAATACTAAAATAACTCTTAATGGAACAGACTTTGCTTCAGGAACATTCCTGTGATGCCTATGCCTATTTTCTTCTGCTTTAAAGATCTGAGGTTTATCTCCCAGCGAATGATTATAACTTTTTGAAATTCGACATTAAATTCATGAAATTCCTGTAAAATACTTAAATTTCAACTAAGTACAGAGCTGCTATCTTGTTTGATATTTTTGTGGTGCTGTTTTAACATTCCATTACCAAGCTCTCTCTGTTTCACTGTCTGTCGTGCACCATGATGTCATTGTCCTCAGCTTTGGGATCAGACCCTTAGCTATGCTGTGACTCATCCGTTCCTTTACAAACCTGCTGCCAAAGCATTTACTGCAATCTCAGTCCAAACAGAGCTTGCGAAGGTGCTCAACAGCATGCATCTGTCAAACGCCCTGTGCCAAATTATAGTATGCTCACTGTCTGTACATACCTCCCTCCCGACCATAATGGACGAAATATAATAATGAGGAATCATTTGGAAAAGATACAAAAATCTCAGTGTACACAGGGAAGGAGAAATTGGTTTTGAAGGTGAGCAGGAGTAAATACGAGCCGTCGTTCCAAACCACCGTCCCCCCCTTCTCATTCTCTGATATGTAAATGTTTGCCAATAACAGTTTATTTTGGGTGTAGAGTCTCGTGAATTATAGATGACCATATGGGCTTGAATGGCTGACACTGCCTGCTGAAAAACACTGAAGGGATGAGCGAGACTGGACAGATGTCTCTAATTGAAACGGCTTTCCTCGTCTCCCATAAATTGTCAAAGTTAATCAAGCAATGCACGGCCAATTTTGTTTGTGGGTTAATTTTTTTCTTGGCTCAGTTTGTAAGACATCGCTCCAATTTGGGGTGGTTAAACATGAATTCACATAATGAAATGCTTCACAAAACATCTTCCTCCTTTGGCTGGTTGACTTAAGACTTTTCAGTTATTTAAAAACCCATTTTCCAAGTCCAAATGCAATACAGTTTGATATTAAATGTAGTCACACATTAAAGCTAAAGTATGAAGCTATTATCATATATAGTAGGATGGGAACTATCTGCTTCAGAATATATATAATCATAATTATTATATCATTTTCATATTTTGACCATTTTTTGTGCTACTCTTTTAGTCAGAATGAGGCATACTTATTTAACTATTAATGGGATGTTTTGTTAAATGCAATATATTATTTCAGGCTAAAGTCACAGTTACAAGCAAACCAACGCCCTAGGCACATGGTGTTATATAAAGCCATCAACATTTTCACTATTTTTCCACAAAAATGATCCTTTGTCCTGATGAACAGCCTGATGGACAGTTTTCATTAGCAACTTGTATAATTAAGCGGGTTTAACTAATAGCAAATTCATCATAATACCCGCTGGCCATCAGCGACTGACAGGTTATTTCATTTAGCCCACTGTTTCATCTCATTTTAAGAGCGCCGTGGCAGTGACAACTAAATGATGTAGAAGAAATATATGTCAACAACTAGATATTACTGAATGCTGCTACATTAACAAAATAATTACCAAAGTGTACCATGGCAATACCATGTTTTGACATTCGAAAGAATTCTTTGAAATACTTTTTTGTAAGAAGTGGTACAATATTGTGCAATAATGTGTTTCTTTGGACATGGTACTACCTTAAAGTGCTGTAAATGTTGTAAATGAATATTCTAACAATTCAGTACCACACTATTTATCAAAAGTGCCATGATATTACTTTCTGACATCCTCACTGTAGCAGTGTACTTTCATAGTACTTTTCTTATTGTAAATATGATATATTATAAACAGGGCTTCTCACAGAATATAGAAATAAATAGTCATTTGTGTGACCGAGGTGATGAGGTGAAAGAAGCCCAAAATTTGACATTTTAGAATTTTAGAACACTATTTAGAATCCTTGTTGTTTCAGTACTCACAAGCGATGATATTGCCGTAGCGATTCTTGTTGCGGTTCTCGTCCTTCTTGGCAGTTTCCCATGGGGCCGTTTGTCCCTCAGCCAGACCCTGGAATCAAATCAAAAATACTTTCAAATTCAAATGTTCATCCATTACAGAGACTGCGTATACATACACAAATATAACTAAAAGACATATTAGAAGTTAAACTTTTCACACTTTGAGATGCTTTTCTGAAATAGCAGGTCAGGTTAGGTGACTATTTTTCCTTGATATCACTGAAAGACTCTTGAGTGTGGAAGAGTCAGGTAATTGTAGATTCATTATTTTGCCTTGGGGCAAAGACAAGACTCTGAAATTTCAGACAAGAGTGCTGAATGGTGGCCACTTAAAGCTGAAGTCCAATCTTCATCCTGTCCACCACACACACAAGACAAGCCATTTACTGTGACAGATCAAGAGAAACAACAGTGGTCTGTGTCTGCATTAAAGAAAGACTTCATGGACAAAGTGATTCAAAACAAGCACATTTTAAAGATGAATTTGAGGGTTGATGCCGCAGTTAACCGAAGGCCTGTGAAATAGCAGAAACAGAGATTCGGATGAAGATAAGAGTTCGTTCACAGAGCTCATGATGTGTCTCTTTTCTTTGCTTATGTTTTTCACATTTAATTCATGGTAAAACAATATAAAAATTATGAGAATTCACCGGAAGGTTTCCATAATTGATAATGTTATTGACATGAGCTCACATACTGTCAGTCAAAGAACTCATTATACATTCATTACCAGTTTGTATAATTAAGCGAGTTTAACTAATAGCAAATTCTTAATTATATAACATACAAGATATTTCATTTTGCCCACTGTTTCATCTCATTTTAATACTGACAACTATATCTTTCAGGAAAATCACATAGTGAATTGTGCTGCTGCATTAATAAAAAAGTAATACTAAATAATGAAAATGAAAGTATTAAAATAAAAAAATATATATAATAGATCAAAATTCAAAGATCACACAAAAAAGATCTATTTTTGTATATAAAATTCTTATATAAAATGTTATAATTTTTTAATAACATATATAAAAATATCTATTTTTGTTCTCTTTTCATAGAGTGGATTTTACAGATTGTTTTGGTTGGGTGAATCAATCTGCATCAGATGGGGTCATGTATGTAGAAGAAATGTTTCTCTCTCCCAAGGCTGTATGATACATCCCATCTGGAACTAGTGAAGCATCGAAGCCTGAACATAAAGACCGTATCATCTCTGCTGTACTGTTCCTTCACGTGCATTAAACATGATCTGGCACCTGTGAAAATCCAAACCTTACAAAACCTCATTTTTGTTGAACCTCTCTTTCATGTGTGAAATAAACATGATCTGGCAACCCTTCCAATAAATCAGTCACATTCCACTGCAGGGAAACTGGGATCTGGCAACTCTATCCATGGTCTCTTTATAATCACGGTACATTAAGGGTAACTGAGTCAGTTATAGCCAAACTCTCTGTCTGCCTGTCAGAATGTCATGCTAAAACTGTTTGAGGGCTTCTTAAATGATACATTTTGAGACATCTGTTGAGAATCGCTACACAAAAGGCCTTAAACCTTTGTCTTCTGGTAGTGAGCCAAACTTATTCTTCATTTGTTCTGTACTGGATTTCTCATGTAACCGCCAAAAATGTTCTCACTGGAGCCTCTCTCGTCTTGTGATCTTCTGTTTTTGACGCTATTAAAGGTGGGATCAGTAGTTTTTGAAAAAACACGTTTGAAAACTGTGTCGGGCCGAGTACCAAAACACACTTGTAACCAATCAGCAGTAAGGGGCGTGTCTACTAATGATGGGGAGGAGAGAGCGCTCAGTGCACACAGCACAGACATTAGACGAACCACTACAGAAAGAGAGAGATGGCAGATACAAAAAAAAAAAAAAAGAGGAAAATATAGGTAGAACTCGTGTTAATATCGGAGAAGCTTGAGAGAACTCAAGGAGCGGAAAGGCCTAACATCGGACGCCGAGTTTGCTTTATTTCTTCTCGATAGGTGAGTAATATTGTTTAGCTTTGTTTCACAGAAATAATATATGCTGGCCATTGCTCGAATATGCTCGTGTGTCATCTTTGCTTGTTTTTTTCATTTGCGATCTTATTGTCATGGCCTTCAGCTATGAAAAAGACACATTCATTTCCACACCATATAAGCCTGGAGCGTCTAAACCTCCTCCACTGTGTGTTTCAAGCGTCGGCCCCCAAAGTGTGTCTGAAAAGTAAGATAATATACTCCTAATATATGTTTGTTTCCTTTGGTTCCTCATTTAGTGATCAATATAACCCCCTAATCTTGTTATAGTTGTAATATATTCATTACTATGACTGTCATGCTCATGCTATCGAGTTGATCATGATAACTTTTTTGTTTTTGGGATGGGTGTTGAGCGTCGTCTTCCACGTGAAACGGAGCTGAAACATTGACGCGTTAAAACACATATTACTACCAAAACACATTCGACATGGATTACCATAGTTACACACTGCTTTCACTGATTGATGACATCATACCCTCGCCCGGCAGGTACAGCAGATTCCGCCATAGTCGTTGCCTGGGTTACGGTCGCGTACGTAAGAGTGGGGCGGAGCTATCGAATTAGGGGCGAGATCCTTTTGGGGAAGTAGGGGCGTGTTAGTTTTGGTGATTTCAAATATCAACATTGGCCAAAAGTGTTTTTCAAAAACTACTGATCCCACCTTTAATACTTCATAGAAGTGACGAAAAGACAGGGAACAAAAAACAAATGTGTGTGGGCACAAAGACAGCAGACAAACTGTCAGACCTCTTCCAACCCCACATGATAACCATCATCATCATCTCCAATACCAAACATTTCATAACCCTTCCACACTTTCTATTGTTCATCACTTTGTTATGTTGTTATCTAATGCAATGCCATTCACACATTAAATGTCTTAAATTTCCAAATCCTTTATGGGACCACTGTAACCTACTCGCTTTTTCTTCTCACTCTAACATGAGCACAGATGCAGGATCACACATCTGTCAGGCTGAGATTAATGATGCGATTGTGCTGACATACACACACAGGTGGCCATCATCAGCTTTTACCAACATGATCAGATCTGCATCATTCACTCCCTGTCCATCATATCTCATCCGTACCCACTCCATCTCTTCTCAACACCCCCCCCCCCCCCTCTCTGTATATATATAGACACAGTTAAAATACATAAAACTTAAATTCAGAACAAAATATTTTTTAAATGACTGATATACCCATATATTCATAACTGGGAAAGTTATTTTGAAAACCAGCCAACAATTTTAACTAATATGTTATGAATTAAATTCATATGTTCAATTAATTAAAAATTTCAAATATGAACTTAAATTAAATGAACTTAAATTAAATTAAAATATTAAATTAAATCAAATGAGTCAGATTGTCTACCAGAAGCATTTTATAACACCTATCTGTCATGTGAGCAGATTTTAATTCATTAGCTAATCAGCTCATCGCTCTATTTTAGAGTGTTAAAAGGCAAAGTTAAATTATTGAGTAGCAGTAACATTAAAATCTCATTTACAGTAAAAAAAAAAAAAAAAACAGCTCAAAATTCACAGTAAAACATGCAATATGGGAAATGCAGTATTCGCCCCTAATGTGCTCTCGCTCATATCAGCCAGTCACAAGCCAGTAAGCAAACACTCCATTCAACTCAGTGTAAATGTATTGAGTTTCTCCTCCTTCACTGCATATAGGAAAAATGACTTATTTCTGAGGCAAGGATAGAGATGGGCTGATGCAAAAAGCTGCCAACTTCATTTGCAGGAGGCTGAGAGGAACTTGTGAGGCAAATCAGGTTAGAAGAGAGAGGCGATAACAAAAAGGCGTTATAAAAACGTCTGCCTTGATGAATGACCCTTTAAACAAGGAGGCACGAGCTCTGGTGCTATCAGACTGCCTATGACAGGCATGAGCTGCCAGCAATACATCTATCTCATGTTTACCTCTACACTTCGGACGGCCCAAAACAGCCTATATAGGCTAGTCCCATTCCAATTGTGAAATTAGGCTAGACCTATCCTAACTCTTAATAATCAAGTGATCCTGAGAAAGAGAAGAGGTTAGGGCTGACCTCTTTCTAGATCTCCTTTAGGCTTTGTGTGAAGCGCATTATCCTAAAGGCTAGATTTCTTTATTTGTGAAAATGTAAATTGGACAAAATATATATACAGATCAGGTACCGCAATTTTGATATTCATTCTGTTGTCTCAGAATAGTAAATCAGATGTATGACAGACATTTCTTCTTTAAAAATCCAATATCTTTGCCCTTTTAAAGATGCTCTCAATCCAGGTGATTGAAAATTTGGACGCAGAGAGCATTCCCACTTTAATTCAATGATATCTATTGTTGCCAGAGCTATCCATCAAGACTGGGTCTGAATACACAATAATAAGCAAAATATGATTTATACACTTACTCAAATAAATTTCTCTGCTCAATCATGTTTATACACTCTTTTGATAGCCTACCTAAGACTATACCTACATTATTAAGCATGCTCAGAATAATTGATTCCAGACAATAATCCATATTAAAATTCTGAATAAGATGTTTACAAGCCAAAATATTCAGAACATGCCAACACTGCTTTCACTAATAATCTAATAAGTATGATCATACTACAAAAGTTACTACATGACAACCATTTCTCTCATCTTGGAGGGCAAAAGGATAAAAAATTTCAAATAGTTATTTTTCAAGAAACACAAATTACTCAAATTAAAGGAAGATATGGCCCCAAAAATGCACAATTGTGAATCATTTTTTACTCACCCTCGCATCTTTATGGTCTGTCAAAAAAAAAAAAAAAAAAAAAAAATACTTCATAGCTTCAGAAGACTTATATAGCTCAATATAATTTTTTTAAGGTGCTTTATTTGATGCTTTAAAGCTCCACTCCCCATTCATTTTAATTGCATGGACAAGAGCGGACAGATATCTCAACCTTGTGTTTCACAGAAGAAAGAAAGCATTTAGAATGGCACAAGGGTGAATAAATGATTACAGAATTGTCATTTTTTAATGAAAACAAATCACAAAGTGAAACGGGAACTCACACAAAGCAGCTAATTCAAAGCCACAACTGGTAGGAAATACATTTAGAGGAAAAATAAATGACCTTATCCTTCATCAAGCGCAATTCAAGTTCTAAACAAAATGACAGAGCCACAACAATGCCAATCAAACGCTTTCCAATCATAAAACAGTTTACCCTATTGAAACATCTTCAACTTAATAATGGAGAAAATCCACACACCAAAAAACACAAATTTTTACAATCTAACAGACTCAGTTTTTATGTTGATGACCTTAGTGAATAAGCAAAGGAATTCTATATTTGTTTGTATTTGAACAGATCATTTGTAGAGACTGCATACTTAAGTTATCCTTTAAACTCGAGGTTGGCGCTTTTTTTAAAACTAGAGTATGACATGCTATTGACACAAAGGTCTTTGCATATTCCTACCCATAAAAGTTTAGACAGTGAAAGATAATTGGTTTTATTGTCACGGGGATTGAAGTTTTGTGAACCAATGTGTGGGCAGATTTTTCCTAGATGAGCTTCGTATCTCACGTGACCTTTTCTGAACAAAATGCCAGTATGTCATAGAGATCCACAGGCCTGCTTCTTTTAATTAGCACAGAGGCACTTTAATTAGTTATTCAAATGTTTTAGAAATAAAACAATATGAAAAAACACACAGGAATCTGGCAAACAAAACTCATTATGGAGTGATTTAAAAAAAAAAAAACAAGTATTTTAATAACCCCCTAAATAAAACAGTTTTAAGATTCATTTCACATCAATATTTTTTGGGTTCACTGTGCATACAGAGGCAAAAACAAATTTCATAGTTGCACGGCTGTTATAATTACCACAGAGAGGCTTGGTCTAACAAATTCATTGTATTCACTTTTATATTGTTTTTGAACATAATCATGTGTCCACAGTGTGTGTACACAGTCACCCTATGGTGGTAACAATTCATCCACTCCGTTTGTTATTTTCCCCATAAATCTGAAACAGTGTCTCAAAATGAGACGTTGTGATGTCACATCGCACAGGCCCCGCCCACAACTGGCGACAGAATCTGCCCTATTAGCTTCTCCCCTGAGTGAGCTGTACACAGTCCGTCATGTTTATCTCCTTGCCAGAGCATTTAACAGCAACACTGCAATGCATCCAAATAATACACTTTCATGATGCTGAAGAACTGCAATGTCACGTAATGGAGTGAGAGGTTAACCTAAAAAAAACCCAAACAGATATTTAAATAGTTTTTGGCAGAGTATCCGAGGCATGAGCTCTAAAGGCACAGCGCTATTCTGGATAGGGGGCGGGGAGCAGCAGCTCATTTGCATTTAAAGATACATGCACAAAAACAGTATGTTTTGCTTCTACTAAAAAAAATGGGCATTTACAACATGATATAATAAATGATCTGTGGGGTATTTTATTTTGAGCTGAAATTTCGCAGACACATTCTGGGGACACCTGAGACTTATATTAAATCTTGTCAAAAGGGGCATAATAGGTCCCATTTAAAACGTTAGCAAATTATATTTTGAGAGCTACAGTTAAGATTTTCAGCAAAGTCTCACATAAAGATATTTTATGGCTTCATTCATGTATCAATATAAGACTTAAATATTGCATGCAAATCATTGTCAATATTCTTTAATCTACTCTTGTGTTCAGGGAAGAAAGAAAGTTTCATTCTCGTTGATGTCAATCACTCAAGCTCAGCACACAGATTTCGTTCTTACCTCGTACTCCTCTTTAAACCCGTACCCCTGCCCACACTTCATCTGGGTGATGTGTTGGAGTAAGTCTGCCACTCTGATGGCCGGTTGGAACTGGCCGGCCTGGTAGGACATCTCCACTGACTCACAGCCTCCATATGGGTATGTCTGGATGGTCATCGAGGGCTGGGACATCTCACTGTGGCTGCCATCTGTGGAGGAACAATTCAAAATCCTTGAGTTCCCATCACCAATGTCCGATTGCTGGTTTGATCCCCGAACCATGAGCAAGGCACCGATCCCTGGGTTGCACTTCCCTTTATTTATTGCATAAAGCAATGCAAAGAAGCTCTACCAGCCCTGGTTATTTTATGTAGTGTAAAGTTACCTTAGAGCAGTGTGTTTAATTTACGATTTATCTTGAAAAGGCATAATTCATTTTTACAACCTGTTGGATTTACAACCTCCCACGTATGTTACAATCTATAAATGTAAAAGCCTTAGGCAAACTAACTAGAAAATGTGCAGGTTGAACTGCTATAATTAAAAGTGGATATCTGTTTCAGACCATCTGAAGATCAAATTGGATTATTTCAATTTTTCCTACTGCTACTAATATTATAAATATTAAAATATTATAAATATTAAAGTTTTGAAATATAATAAATGTTTTTTTCTGCACATGTATATAATCCCTATACAGAAAAAAACAACAACATCTGTACCATTTTAAATGTGTATAATAGGCTTGCTGCAGTTGTCTGTGTTATCAGTGTTAAACGGTTTTTGGCTGTACACCGATTACTTTACTTGCCAACCACAGCACCGCCCCCACTGCCTTTTTGATTTTTTTATAGAAATAAAAAGCATTTAATTCAGTTGGACAACGGACACTACAATTATAAACTAAAAGCGTCTGCTTTGCTCCATTCAGCAGGAGCTGCAGGGTCACAGCACAGTGCAGCAGGAGTCAGATTTCACTTATCACGTGACGAGAGTAAAGAGAGATTACTGACAAGACAATGGCAGAGGATTCTGTGTGCAAAAGATCCTGAGCGTCACTTGACAAATATCTTATCTTGTAAAATGTACAGTCAGTACCGCCGCGTGATACCTAGATCACGAATTCGAAAGCGAATGTGAATAGCGGGCACGCATTCAAAAGCGATTGCAATACCCCGCATATTGATAGCAGCTCCCTGATGCCCGCAAATTATAGGCCTATACACAGAGTATGCATGATTGTGAAATAGAATGCAAAAGTGAAAAGCGAGCGCATACCCAGTGTTATCGATAAATACCGGTGTTGTCGCAAGTTGGCCAGAGGAGAACTGGTTTCTCCCAAGGTTTTTTCTCCATTCTGTCACCTGATGGAGTTTGGGTTCCTTGCCACTGTCGCCTCTGGCTTGCTTAGTTGGGGACGCTTAATATTCAACCATACTATTGATCTGACTGTACTGACACTGTTGAATGAGAACTGAACTGAGCTTGACAATGACATCATTTTTTGCAGAATTGCTTTATAGATGAAACTAACTGACTTAATAATTGAATAATTTACAACGGAACTAAATCAACACTGAACTGACTTCACCTGAACAACAGCCGAAATGCATTATTTTCCTGTTATCACTGTGAAGCTGCTTTGAAACAATCTGTAAATAGATAAATAAAGCGCTATTGAAATAAAGGTGACTTGACTTGACTTCATTTTAAAAATGTCCTCACCGTGTATCCCTAGTGTATACTTAATTTCATATATAACTTTTAGGAGTATGCTAGCTTATAGATGAGCACAAAGCAAACAGACGTGGACTAAAATACACAAAACATAATTTTGTTTTTATGGGGTTTGATTAACCTAGCCAATCACAGCATACAGATACCACAAATTCTGTAGAACTGCAAAAAAAAAAAACTTTTTCAAAAAGAAAACAAAGAAAAAACAAATATTTGCAATCTAGGATATCATGTTGCTCTCAAAAAGAGCACAGCTTTGTTTACTGTGCACTAATACCTCTCAATCAAGACCAAACCCGTGAAATCTCAGCTAAGACCTAGACTACTGTGAGCTATCTCAGCTTTATTCAATCACAGACTTCAGCGAGCACTTATGGATGACAATATACTGAGATGCAGACAGTCCGTCATTGCAAACTCTTTTATTAGGATAAGACTGGGAAGTAGTTTATTGATGTTAATGAGTTCATTAACTAGAGGAACGGGGGAAGCAACTGATGGAGATTTTTTTCATTTGGCCTCCTTTAACCAGATAAAGCAAAATTCAGATGCATAAAGGGATGGAATATCACTCAACAAATTATTAATGTGGCTATTTGCATCTTAATCGCCTTGAAAATTCATTAGACACTTAAAGTAATTCTGGGGCTGAAAAATTTATAATCCACACCAAACAACTACGCTTTCGACATGGCAAAATATGAGTAATTTTGCATGACGTGTTAGTGCCATTGCATTTCCAGCGCCAGAAGCAAAAAGTTGAAAGTATTACCGAAGACGATGCATTATGAAGAAAACGATTATGCCAGAATCATAGCTTCAGGAGGGTCTTTTTAAAGGGCACAAAAAAATAACCAGCAAAGAGATGCTGAGACTGCTCAATGAAACTGAACAAGTTCACAACCAGCAACACACAAAACATCTCTGACTGACTGATCAGTGCACTTGGACATTTGTTAAGCCTTCAAAACATACTGTACATAGGCAGCTACTGAGTAATGCAGCAAAGAGTTCCGGTTCCCGTTGACTTGTATGGACAAAAAATTCAATGGAAGTCAATTGGAACCAATCTAAAACTGTTTGGTTACAAGCATTCTTCAAAATATCTTCTTTTACATTCCATAGAAGAGAGAAAGTCATACAGGTTTGGAATGAAAGGAGGGTGAGTAAATGATGACAAAATTGTCTAACTATCCCTTTAAGACAGAGACCAATCATTTTTTTCAGATATTCACACTTTTCCAACAATAAATGGTCCAGTGGATCTCTAAATAACAATGCAATCACACCAAGCCAACAACTAAGCCCAACAGCCTCAAGTGAGAAAAGCATAGCATTTTAACCTTAAAAGTAAGACACTGACAGCAGCAAAAAATAAAATAAATGTTTTCAAAAACTTCTACTATAAACACTATTGTGCACAAAACCATGATACTTACACATTCCAAGTCATGATATTTATTTTGGACTAGGCAAATTCAAATGGGAAAATATGTGCTTATGACTTACAGTAGATGGCAACATACAAACAGTAAAAGAGAAAAAAAGTGTGCGATAGAGAAGTATACACTGGAGACTAAGGTCACTCGATTTACTGCCCCTCCTTCTGCCTTTCTCCTATCAATTTTTTCTTAATTAATTATTCATGTGTTTTTGTCTCAGCAGCATGAAGCGAATCCCAAAGTGGCGGCCCAGTGGGTGTATTATGTTGTTAAAACGTGCGTCTGCCACATCCAACCCAGGGAAATATCGAAGAACTCCTGCTCTAGAAACAAAAGGTCAGCTGCACATTGTAGGTGAGCTTATATATCAGACAAGTTAACAGTTTATGGAAAAACTGTGTTGAATCTATAGAATGAAAAGTTCTGACAGTTGATACAGTACAGTTCATAAAATAAATTAAACTAAACCATTAGCATATTCTACTGTGAGGTCATGTGGGATGTGTTTAGTCCTACAAACACCTTAAGATGATGGGAACATAAAACCATGTCAGAAAACCCATATGGAAAAACAATATAAATACTAAACAATATTCTTATATACTGTACGTCATTCCTTAAAGATAAAGTGCATAGTTTCTACACCAAACAGTAAAATAAATTGATTTTTACATTTTCTAAAAGATGTTTATTCATTAATAATGTTTTACATTGAAAAAAGTCACATTTGTGTGAAAATTGTAATAAATGACAAACAGCAGAATGTGACTTATCTGCATGGGTACCCACTATCCATGTGCATGAAAGTACACAAAAGAATATTTCTTTCTATTACATTCCTTTTTCGGACAATAGCGAGGTTCATACAGGCATAGCGAGATGTGATTCATACAGGCCAAAATTGCATTTGGAGATCTTATAAAGTATTTACTCTACTTCTCTACAAGATCAAAATCTTATTCTAATATATTGCACATCTGCACATATGTATCTTCTCTTTGTAACACATTGCTCTCTCTGCATTCCTCGCAGTTGCAAAACATAGGTTTGAAATGATAAAACAATATAAATACTGTTCAGAATGAATGCAAAAAAAGAGATTGTGTGGTTTTGAAACTACTCGTGCATTTAATGCACATGCTACAACGCAACTCAATATTAAAATGTGTGTATTGGACTATATTATTAAGCATACTACAGTTCATGTTATATATCAAGTGAAAGAGAGAGAGAAAGATGCATGCCAACTAATCTCCTTACAGAGGTAATTTTCTCATTTCGGTCCTGTTCCATCCCATAATGGCTTCTTTCATTTGAGCATGAACTCTTTGTGGCCACTGCATAATGTGCATTCAGATGTAAACAGCTAAAATCACATTAAAGCTCAATTATCGCCATGCACAATTACATTATGATAAACTACTATGGTGTTTGCCATTAACAATAATTACCTATTGTTTATCACAATAAAGCACAGGTGACTAAATAATGACATTGCAAATTACTTTCAGATGTCATATGTGAATGGGTCTGCTCTATAAAATATGAGTATATGTACACAGCGCTGTCAGGTAAAAAGAAATTAAAGTCATTATTATTATTTGCAAAAGATTATAAAAAGCTTTACCACAGGCATTGTTGCATCACATAAAATATGCAATATGAGGCTTTGCTATTTCTAACTTTTGTCCTTGGCTACAAATACTCCATGTCAACAATGCATGTCTCATTTGTGTCTGTTTTTTATTTTTAAGACACTCCATTAAGTCTTGCGAGCTCTAAAAGAGCAATGTTATTACGCTGAATGTCATTACGCTGAGTTAAGCTGGAGTTGTCAGGCGTCTTTCAGCTAACCAGCAGAATCAAGCCCGTCCCATAGCGGGTTATCCATTTCCCGGCTCTAAAACTATTGTTTCTCCATGAAACAGAACCCTTGTGTCTCTCTCTCTCTCCGTTCCCATTTCTGTTCCTCCATCCTGTTTTTTTTTTGTTTTTTTCAGTTTCCATCGATCCTACAGATACACTCCACTACAACATCTAAATCTTTCACTCTTTATCTTGCTCTAATACACTGCACATGCCCTTTTTCTCTACCATTATCCTCTCTTTCTAACACAGTGTCCTCTCTCTCAGGCGCAAAAAAATGTTCACCATTGGACTACTCATCAGATGCATTGATGATCATCATCTCTGCGTGGTTTACTGCAGAAATGATTTTAAGAAACAGTCGGCTCGAGTCCTCCCTGACAGTTCCTGTATGTGATTACCAGGGCTTTCATCCCGCAACATGATCGATAGCCTGTAAATGAACTGGAAGCCTCACATAATAGGCAGGTTTATAAATGATTAGGGACCGCCAGTCTTTCTCGACCTCGTAATCTCAGCGACATCATTTCGGCAGGGAGCATCTCCAGAACAGAAATATGACCGTCTCCGCTCGGAGCGAGTGATGGTGTCTGTAAAACACAATGAAAAGGCCTTCTCCTCATTTAATGCCCCATTCTTTTATCTGCACTAGTGGCTGTATTTCCTGCTATCTTCTCTCCATCTCACTATCTTTACCCTCCACTCGATTTCACCTTTTCAATTCTTCTTTACAAAATCCCTTCTTATTACAGTGATTGTTAGACACTAATCCATTCAACCATTGTTTTGTAGATACTCTCAATCTTAGTTGTGCTATCTATTCCTTTTTAAATAAACGTTTTTACTTTTAATTTTTTAAGCAATTCAACAATAGAGTCAACATGCATTTGAAACCCATTTTACTGCCGTGACATATTGAAACATGATGTTCAATAGGGAAAAAGCAGGCCAAGACATTATTTTACCCAACAGAATCACCTGAAATAAAAAGTAATTTCATATGGATTGCATGTGCACAATAAAACTAGGAGCGTGTTTTAAGAAAGCAAATTGCATGTTGATATTAAAATTGGAATTTGTTTTAAACTGTATCTTACTGACAATGATTACATCATTCTAATTTGTACCTTCTGATTTGTGATTGGTCATTTCTTCTTTTCTATTTAATCATCTACAGCAAAGACTTCAGATAAACACAGAATTAATCCCGCCCTCTGAATAAAAGAGCCAATTGCTGATTGGTGAAGTCATTGAGTCACTGCAGGCTGATCCAGCCTGAATTATTATAATTTTTTTGTCATTATTTGAGCGTTTAGAAACAAAATTTATGAGACAGTTGTTGTCAGATTAATCGTAAGCTTTGGAGAATTTGATGTTTCCCATTTCAAAGACATATAAGCTGTACTTGCATGACTGAAATAGCAGCTCGAGAGGCGTTTCAAAGATGGCCGCTGAGTGAAATGACTTGCCTTAAAGGAGTCATAACCTGCAAATTTCACTTTTCCACGAGAATCAATGTATGTTATGATTGCATAATGATTATACACTGGCCGGGAAGCCGATATTTAAAAGTGAAGCGTTTGTTTACCTCAGGGTTTGTAAAATAGCCCACGTGCACGCGCACTAAAAAACGAGATTTTGATTTCAGCCCCGTCTTGACGTCAAGACGGGGCAGGATATACCATATATGGACACCGCAGCAGGAAGCCCGCCCTTCCCCTCTCCCCCTCATATTCAGTTCAGTCGCGAAAGATGGAGAAACCGAGTGCACACGTGAGTTGCTCTGTGGTTGACTGCCAGAACATGCGAATGTGTTTTCTATACCAAAAACGGACCAAACTATCAGGGAAATTCATTTTTAATGACGCTGTCCCAGCAACACTTTCAACTGGCTTATTGTTCGGTGTCTGCGCTAAACATTTTACGCCGGAATCATTCACAAATTTGGGCCAATATCAGGCGAAGTTGGCCACGAAGCTCCGTTTGAAAAAAGGTGCCATTCCAACCATCCGGGACTTGCCTGAAATTGAAACGGTAAGACTGTTTTTATTGCTCTACTGTGTGTAACAAACAGCAGCTAACTACTAATGCGGCTATTGTATGTAACGTTAGCTTCAAGGTAAACACGGGGAATGGACTCTACGTCCACGACAGCCAAAACATCGCATCAGATCTCGCGAGACAATAATGCCTTCAGAAATAAAGGTTTTAGGAGCTCTGTTTTTATTATTTTTTTCCACTTTTATTTTTTAGAAGGGCATGAAAGACTATAATACAGCAGTAGGTATCCAAATTAAGACTAGGTTATGACTCCTTTAAAGGGACTTTGTCTTGAGCCACAAAGACAGTTTTGTATTATATGTTGATTCCTGTGCACAGCGATACATGAGCAAAATACACTGAAAACACTATATATAGTACCATTCAAAAGTTCAGGGTCAGTGAGATCTTTTTTAAATAAATAATACTTTTAGTTAAGACTTGTATACTTTGTTACAAAAAATTATATTTTAAATAAATGCTGTTCTTTTTAACTTTCCTGACGTTCCTTAACTTTCACAGAATCCTGAAAAAATATATCATGGTTTCCACAAATATATGAAGCAGCACAACGGTTTTCAACATTGATAATAATAAGAAATGTTTCTTGAGCAGCAAATCATCATATTAGAATGATTTCTGACGGATCATGTGACACTGAAGACTGGAGTAATGATGCTGAAAATTCAGCTTTGCAATCTGAGGAATATATGACATTTTAATATATACTAAAATTGAAAACAGTTATTTCAAACTAAAATAATATTTCATGATATTACTGTTTATACTGTATTTTTGACCAAATAAATGCAGCCTTGGTAAGAATAAGAGACTTCTTAAAAAAAACATTTAAAAGAATCTTACAGACCACAAACATTTGAACGGTAGTGGATATACAATAGACAATATACAATATTTATACAGAATCAAAGACTAAAATCTGAATATACCAACAGCTTCAACACTACTTTGGCTTGCGATTGCCAAGTATTTTCTTTAGCATATCTTCTGACGTAACAAAGTTCCACTCTAACTCGTATTCTTTTCCTCTGATCCATTCCTTTCTTCCTCCAATAACTCCCTCTCATTGAAGTTCATCTCTCATCCTCCATCACTCCCTACGGCGCTCCCTCAATCTCAGATTTTCTACTCTTATGTTATTTGTCTGATCATCCCTCTGCATCACTGGGTCAGGTTGGGATGAATCTCTCAAACAAGAGCTATGAATGTAAATGTATATTCCACGTCCAGTTTCCAAATATCTCAGTCCAAATGTATTGCTCCAGTTGATAAATGCCAAAATCAACTACCCTAGTGCTTGATGGTTTTTCCCCACTTTGCTCTCTCTCTCTTCCTATAAAACATCACCTGTGTGATCATCTTGCACCAAGCAAGCCGTCTCCACCTTCATAACCTCTGTAAATATGTTTACTCTCAGTGGTTTATTGGCGTTGAGTGCGTATGTGTATGGGGGAGTCACAGTCTCCACTGCTGAATGTATCTGAAAACGAGAGTTTTCAAACTCCTACTAGAAGCTGTCTGGATCAGAGGTGCGTGTTTAGAGACCCCTGCATCTGAGCCTTTTTAGAGTGAACCTTTGAAATGAGCTTTCGGACTGACTTTAAGCCCCGAGCCCACAAAGATATCTATCAGAAATCCCTTTTGAAAAGCTGCCTGTAAACGCTTTCAATATCTCCTGAAGAATGAGTAAAGGATGAAGCTTTCCGTGACCAGGAAAAACTTGAAAATGTCAGCAGTTGAGCTGAAATACTGTAGTTTACTGTAACTACTAAAGTGAGTCCCTGGTATGTTTTCATTCATCAGACGTTAGTCAGTGAAGGCCACGCAAAATGGCGGGTTATTGCTATACATTTGAGACATGGTTGAAATCCAATTGTTTGATTTTACAATTCAGAAAATGTTGTAAACTGCCACTTTGCAAATGTCTCTCAGAGCTTTCAACGAATCAAGTGCTGCTGAGATTAACTGGAAATGATCAATAATGATGAAAAATAGTGATGACTCGAAACACAAGAAGGAAACCATGCAAGAAGGCAAGCAAGAAAGCTAGAAAGAAAGAAAACAAGAAACATACAAATAAATGTTCAAATGAAAAACAAAAGATAGAATGAAAGGATGGATGGAAAGAAAGAGGGAAGGAAGGAAGAACAATTTAATTAAAAAAAGAATGTCAGAAAGGAAGGAAGGACAAATAAACAAATACATTAACAAATGAATAAAAGAAGAAAGACAAAAAGGAAAGAATAGAAGAAAGGAAAGAAGAGACGAATAAACAAAAAAGAAAGAATAGAAGAAAGGAAGAAAAAAACAAAGAATTAATGAACAAATAAAAGAAGTAAGTATGGATGAAAGAAAGAAAGAAAGAAAGAAAGAAAGAAAGAAAGAAAGAAAGAAAGAAAGACAAAAGAACACAAATTAGTGAATGAAAGAACAAACAAACAACAAAAGAACAGAAGAAAAAACAAATGAATCAATAATTAAAAGGAGAAAAATGAATTAATAAATGAAGAAGTTAATGAAAGAACTAAGGAGGAAAGAACAGAAGAAATGAAGGATGGATATGTTTGTATTATAAGCTATTGCCATTGGCTGTGAAATGGTCAAACTGTCTTTGAAAAGACACATTTGTGTGTGTGCACGTGTGCTTGTTTGTGTGTGTTTGTGTGAGCGTGCAAAACCCTGTCACACACCAATCTGCCAAATCTGAAAATTAGCATTCCGACAGCTAACGATCCGATTCAAATCACTTTCCACACACTGGGATATAAACATAGACTTTGTTTGAACTGACAGAGGGCTTTCATTCCTGTAATCTTGCTCAGCGTGGGACGGACGCATCAGCGTGAGGAGGACGCCGCTGACTCTACTTAAACCACATTAGCTGCCGCAAAATTACAAGCTGCAATTAGTTTGATCAGATGGGAGCAAAAGTCTACAGCGCCTGCTTTTGACTTCAAAGGTCAATGTTATGATCTTTCATCATCTAAACCCATACTTTATGACTCAGAGAGATTTTTCACAGATACACACGCAGGTTTGGAATGGAACTGGTGATTCACCTCTGAATATTCATATTGTCTAAGATCAGCTTCCTCCTACATTCAGATCAAAAGTTACAGAAGTAAGGGTTTAAAGTAATCCACATCTATAGAACTGAACAGCGTGATTTATAATAAGTAGATGAGGAAAAGTGTCTTACCTATAGATGCTGTGGCAGGGACTGGCTCCTTAGAAACTGTAATTAAAAACAGAATACAACTGAAACCCAAATTTTGCTTTGACACAAATGCCACACAGCTATTGTTGTAGAGTATTGTTCTGAGATATTGAGCCAGATTTACTGAACAGGGCAAATTAGTGTGAGAGCGCAATCCCATAAAAGCACAGATGGAAGTGGAAAATTCTGCGAGTGATCTACTGACGACGCGCAAATTAAAGACCACATTCACAGCCGGATCATTTCCATAATGGAAAACGCAATCTACCAAGAGCAGCGCAAATTAGCGTCTGGTTTAAGATATGCTTTTTTTGGGTGGTAAATAAGGGTGCAAATACTAGTAAATTGACTAGCGCAAACCTTAGTAAATCACCTAGCATGATTCAGCATACTCTCCTCCCATAAATTTTGCATCTGAAAGGGAAACTTATGGTGGCCCAGTAGTGCACAACTCAACGAAATCAAGCCACAACACAACGGAAATGCTCCCGACCACTAGGGGCTCTCGGAGCGCGGTAAAGTTAGTTTTCCTTGCCACTGTTCTATAGAGTCGGCAGTCTTACAAAGATATCAATACCACGATTAGTTTTAGCAGTATGTAACCAATGTATATCGACATGAAATATTAATTTAAAATCACCTACGTGCATTATAGCTTTGAGGTATAGCATTGAGAGATGAATGCTTTGACATGCTACAACGGTGCATGATGCCTAAGGTAACGTCTGCCAGTTCCACCAAGTGGTTAAAACGTATAATTTGTATTAATTAAAATGACTTTTGTCCAAATTCTTGGTTGTATTGGTAAGACTGACGTACTACAGGTGACATTTTGCCAATACCTCCCTTCATGTATTTACAGTAAACAATTAATTTCAGGAAAAATTACTGTATTTCACGTAAAGAGTTTTTTCCATGTTCCAATGGTTTAAACATGGTAAAATGCATTAAACGTTCTGCATTCCTACTGGAAACTCAAAGCATAATAAAACGAGCCAAAAATGTCATAAAGGAACACAAAAGTGGTAGGAGAGCTTCTGCAGTTCTGCAGCTCTTTCTGTGATGGAACTGCTGATACATTGTAGAGTTCATTTTGGTTACCAGTCCAGGTATTTAACTACTATGCCTCTGAACGTAGTCAACACAGAATGCTACATACCTGAGTAGTAAGAGTTGAGGAGGGTTTTGCTCTGGAGGCCTTTACCCTGGATGGAGAAGGAGCATGGAGAAGAGGAGGCTGGGAAAGAGAGAGGAGAGCACTTAGACAATTGCTTTACATCCACCACATCATGTCTAGATTAATAGCAGTGCTGCATTGTGACAGTATCAGTAATACCAGAATACTGGATTATTAGTTCACTTTCTGCAAAGGAGACATCTCACTAATAAACTGCATCATGCTGTAGTCAGCAAGACCTTTAAATGCCATGGACTATTTTGAACATATCCTAGATCTGTAGTTTTATAAAGGATGTCTGATTTTTGAAGACTCACACACAGAAGGACTTGTTGAAAGTCACAAAAACACACTCCGAGCATCACACACTCCAGCAAACTTCCTTTACTCTTCTCGGCTGGAGCTCATATCCTTTTTTACTTTCCAGTTTAATCACCTATCACTCCAGATCTCCATTTACACAAATCCCCACGTCTCACATGTGTCGGAGCATACGCATTCACTGACTCACATAAGGATCTCTACAGAAAATGCTTTCACAGCAAAAGCTCATGGGCCAGTGAGGTGAGATCGAGAGCGTCTGAATGAGAGAAGCGTGGAAGGTTAGAGGCAGGTGTCTCTGTGTTCATTTAAATGGTAATACAGCTAAAATGCTGAGTGTGTAGGCTGGGATCGCTATGATCTCTATCTCACACATCTTACGCTGAATCATCTTTAAAAAGCCCTGATACAAAAAAAATATATAATAATGTGTGATTGTAAGTGTGGAGCCAGTGAGAGGAAGGTCTGGATATAAATGAGAAAAAATGTCAGTTCCAATATGAGATACAAAGGCCCACAAGAATTTGGTGCCCAGATTGGAAGGTCTGTCATTCACAAAGTTCTATTCTCTACTCCAAAGATTTTCCTCCTGGAATCAAATTAAATAAAAAATATAAAACTCATAAAAAGAAATTAATTGGAACAAAAACACAGTAAAGCCAGCAGTGGACTAGTGGTTAGTACATATGGTCTGACATCTTGAGCGACCAATAAAACGAAAAGAATTTTTTTTTTCACTAAAATAGGTACGTTGATTAGTCTATATTTAATACATTTTGTAATGTTACGATCATGAGAAAATAGGATTTGCACTGCAAAAATAAAGTAAAAAATGTAATTTAATTTAATCTAAGAATTTTTTTTTTCTAATATAACAGGAAATCTTACTTCAAGATATTTCCACTGAAGACAAGTTTTAATATTATAAGAGTGTAAATGAGTAAATTTATCTTATTGAAAGAATGTTTAGATAATTTTCTGAACAACAGGACAAAATATTGATTAAGAAAATTATTTTGACAGATAAAAATCAATTGCAATTCGCAGTTCCAACACAAAAACTACCTGATGCAGCTTTAAAGTTTTAGATTAAAGTGTCTGATAGTGTATCACAAGGCCTGTGACACTTTTAAAGAACTGCTTACAAACAGCAGTTATGAGCTGGGCTGAGCTCTAGATTGTTTTTGCTTCAACACCACAGCTGAGATTCATGTCTATAATAAAGAGCCTGTACTTGTGCTATAATAGTGATTCTCAGACCATTAGACAAACAACAGATAAAATAACAGTCTCCAACTACTCCGTGCCTGTAATGATCCGAAATAAACATACCAAATGAACTGCATTTGCACATCAACTGACCAAAGACATTCAAAAGAACTGAGAAACACTAGAACACATTGCCAATCAATGTTGATTTTAAAGGAAATAAATGTGATCATTATGCATAATGACATTCTCTCTCTCCGTGCATCTTGCTCTTACTCTCTATTGCCTCCTCTTCGTCCAGCTCCATTCAAATTATTCTGTACACAAAGGCCACAGTGACATTTTGTGCAGAAAGCGACTCAGAAAGACCCGTCCTAATTACAGCCCCTTCACAGCATGCCAGAGCCCACTTAAAACTGAGAATGAAAGCACGAGAATGAAAAAAACGCCTAGTCCAAATGCCACTTCGTATTCTTTTCTAGCGCCTTAAAGCAGCACGTCAATAGCGGAGTCTCTTGATATGTAGAACGCTTCAGTCCATGCTGTTTAGTGACAAAATAGCTTTCTGTGATTAGCGATGCTCAGATCTGTGAATGGCAGGTGCGAGACGGTGGCGTCCCATCATTTGGTTTCCTGACGGACGCTTAGTACAGACAATCAAGGAGAACGGTGAGTTGAGTTAAAATGACAGATTGTTGACCCCTTTTGACCCCTTTTAGGGCTTCCCGAGCTCATCACCGGGATAGTGGGACGTGCAGGAGGTCTGTGTGATTGAAGTAATGAGTCCTGAGACTGAAGCGCACACACACTCAGGTGCTCAAAGGTCGAGGTATTTGGGGAAAGTGACTATTCTATGACCTTTGGACTTTGACTTTTGAGATTAGTGGAAAAGAGCAGGAAGTTCTCTAAAGAGAAGCAGTGTAAAATGTCAGAACATGAGACTATTGCTGTATCTTTGAACATACCTTCTGATGTTCATTTGTGTTTAATTTGTGCTACAACTTAGCCTGGTTAAAACCAGACCATTCTCAGTAGTAACTGAGTTATGGTCTGGCAAAGCTTCTTTAATAACTAATTTCCAAAGGGGCGTCACCAACGGACGTCGCTCAAATGCCTCTGGGCGCAATTGGATAGACCTAAAACCAATCAGAGCGATCGTCATCGTGTAAAGCCATATGCTGCATCCCAATTTGCCTTTACACTACGCCATAAAAGTATGTACTCTTTTTGTGAAGAAAATGTATTTACTTTTGAATGTGTAGCAAAAAAGTAGGCAAGCTTTGGGACATACTACTTCGTCATCTTTATCGGACGGATCTGTCGCGTGCATCCTGTCACGTAAACTGCCCTGTCAATCATCTTGTCACAGTTAAAATCCTCTATTAAATCTAATTTAATTTCCTACCGTTTCGGACAGAAATGTAGTAGCACGTTCATCTGCCAGTGGGTCTTTCATGGAGACTGTCCTCATGTGTTTGCAATTTGAATATAATAATGCATTTAAAAGTTGGTGGCTTCACCTACGGACGTCGCTCAAATGCCTCTGGGCGCAATTGGATAGACCTAAAACCAATCCGAGCGATCGTCATTGTGTAAAGCCCGCCTCAACGTTTCTGATTGGTGCCGCGATTTCGACGGCATGGAAATGGGCTTGAATGAGCTCTTTGCCAGACTACTTGCAGAGCAAATCTAAATTTGCCGGAAGTTGTCTGGGTTTTCCCAGGCTAGCTGCAACTTGTAAAGAAGACGAGATGATCGGTTCACACTGCTTGAACTGAAGTGGCTATCAAAATTACATTTAGTGTTTGGATTATGTAACAAAATTGACATTTTGAAATATGAGACTCTGTTTCGTATCAAAAGTATAATTGCGATTATTGCGCTACAAATAATGTTTAGTGAAGTTTAACACAATAGAAAACAGCATAGATGAAAAGATGGATCTTGGGATTTAAAGAATAGATTATAGTTCATCAAAACGGAAGATTGATTAAAATATTTTTTTTTTACATTTTCAGTATTTTATTCATGCTTTCGGTTCATTCTTTTTTTTATTTTGTTCATTAATTCATCAATTCACTATTTCTTTCATTCGTGCATTCATTCATTAATTTGCTTGTTCTTTTAATACTTCAGTTCATCCATTAGTTCATTAATGTATTCATTCATTGCTTAATTTGTTCATTAGTGCATTTGTTTATTCTTTAATTTGTTTATTTGTGCATACATTTATTCTCTAATTCATTCATCCATTTATTCGTTCGTTTCTTCATTTGTTAATGCCAACTTTCCTCTTTAACTAATATTGTTATCAGAGCACAGGAACATTTGAAATAAACAGGTAATATCAAAAAACAGGGCAGCACAAAATTTGCTGAACTCACAGAATCCATTGAGGTCCTGGTTGCTGGTGGAGAACGGATCGTCCTTGTGTAACGTGCTGACTTTTCCTGTGCTTTTATCCGCCGTGCCTACGGGTCCCATCTCTCTCTGCGTACTGCTGCTGGCTGTCTCCTTCTGTTTTTTAGCTAGTTTCCTTCAAATTCAGCCACAACAGGACATGTTTATACACATGATCAAAAAGAGAAACTTCATTGGTTTGTTGCAATGCTTTTGGCTAGTGCAAACCGTTCCACTGTTTTCCAATGTGTACTGTAAATGTATGAAAAGTAAAAGTAATAACTTTACTTTTTTTTTTTTTTTGGACAAATTCTTAAAATCAGTTAGTTACTGCAAGACTTGCCAGTTTTAGGTGTGACATTCAGTATGTACAACAGCAAGAGAGCACTAAACCAAAGCACCGCCAAAACACTGCTGAAAAATTGACATACAAGATATACAAGACAAGCTCGCACAGACAGACACTGGGCACATAGAGGAAAAGAAGTGAGAATGGCTTTTGACTATTCAAATGGCATCGACTGTAAGATTTCTGTAATATAATCAAAAAAAAATTCTGCAGTGATATTTGCCAGTAAACCTCAAATCAAGAGAGAGAAAACTCAAAACCTTGCCATGCAGAACAAAGACACTAAGTCTATTGATCAGGAAAAATTTGCACATAAACATATTCACTCGTATATACTGCAAACAAATACATTAATATACTTTAAAACAGATGCTTTTTATAAAAGGGTTATTATAGAACTGTTGCAATGGGTAGAGAATACTGTATATATATTGACACTGGATAACAGATGCAGTATTTCATTACCTACAGATTTACTACTCCTTGAAAGTTTATTTTCCTGATTAAAACTGTGGCACATAGGTAGTGACCAAGCTTTTAGTACTCTTGACACATTAAGCTGTTTTGTTCAAACCTGGTTTGCAACATTTCCTGATCTCATCCCACCTTTTCACCTGTAATTCCCTACATTATTAACCATAAAAATGGGCCAAAAAAAAAAAAAATTCTATGGCAGTCTTTATAAAGGCAGCAGACTTCACTTCTGCTGGTCTTTGATTTGTTAATTTGTCTGGCGGTTCATAAGCTGGAGTCTCCCCACACGTTAGTACACAAAACTTCAAGGAAGATATTAGTGTCAGCGATGGATTGGAGTCATCCAATAAAATGACTCTTTGATTCTCTAGGTCCCACAGAACACCATTTGACCTCAATATGAGCTCCCTTCTCTTACGGGGCTGTGCTGATAATAACTCTTTGTTTTGTTATTTTCTCTGCTGGGAATTTATAAAAAAAAAAAAAATCCAAAAAAAAAAAAAAAAATCAAATAAAGTTTCAGCTTTCACAGAAACCAGGCCAACCTTTAAAATTGGGGCCATTCTACCTAGGTTGGAAAATAAATTCAGTGTAACATTGGTTTTTAGTGAATGAGGATCAAAAGAGGACCAACAACTGTTCAGAAGCGGGTCTCAACATCAAGCAGCAATAAGAGCAGGGTCACGACTTTCCAATTAAGCAGTCAAGCATCAATGTGATTGCTAGTGCTGAGATTTCGCTGTAGAAACTGCAAAACACAAACTCTACAACAAAACCTTCCCTAAATAGACGGCATTTTCAGACAAAAGCATCAACAAACCATCAGCTTGTCCCACAACGTATGCTGAAGGTCAAAGTATTTTATAATACAACACCCATCAAATAATAAAACTAATGGAATACTGCAGTAATGGGTCTCGTTTCAAGTGCCACAGAATCTAGACTCATTGTAACTGGAATAAACTATAGATAATCCTTATTTAATTAATGTCAGAGCAGCACCTCATTAAAAGTGAAGGCTATACTATAGTTAGGGCACCATAAACGTCTTTATAGCACCAACTTTGTTAATGGCATATTGTAAAAGAGAGAGAGATAGAGAGAGAAGTGGGGAATAAGAAAGACATAGCTCACGTTGGTCAAATAGAGATGAAACGGTGTTAATTATAATGACCAAAAGAATCATGGTTATTGTTAAAATTTGCTGGAAATGTTAAAAAAATATCATTACACTAACTTAAATCATTTAGCCAAGTTTATATCGAAAACCAACAAACAACAAATAAAATTAGGAGTTGCACATTAGCTTATTTTTCATCAACTGGTTAAAATTTACAACAGTGCATAAAAACTCTATAATGAAATTGTAAATCAACTCTCTGACAGTAGGTGGCGCTTATGGAAAAGCAAAAATAGAGCCGTTTCCTTATACACAAAGCAGCGCAAAGCTAATAAACACTACTTTATTAGGCATTACATGGAGGTAAGATGAAAAGAAAATGCCATCGAAACTTTTCTGAAGACAGGAACATGGTTTATCGTTAAACCGGTAACCGTTTCATCTCTACTGCAAAATTTTTTTTTTTTTTTCTCTTCATTTACGCATGAAATTCACCAAATGTTCATTGAGAAAGATATCACATTTGGTTGATCTAAAACTTCAATGGTGGAAATAGCACAAAGCATATGCATTTGTGACATGAGTACATGCAAAGACAAGGCAGCTAGCCAGGAGGTGCATGTCAAAGTAGAATTAGTAACCATGCAGAACATCTCAAAATAGCATTTACACTACCCCCTATTTTTCAGTTGCATGCACGCACAAGGTTGCAGTAGGTTAACTTGTAGGGCAAGGCATTAGCAAGGATAAGGTCATGGGTTTGATTCCCAGGGAACAGTGTTAAAACTGTATTGACTTCTTCGAATGTCACTTTGGATAAAAGCATCTGCCAAATGTGTAAATGCATGCACACACAAACTTAAACATGCTGATGAATCAGGAATAAACATTAACAGCATGATATATTATGCTATATTAATATACCATCCTAAAATCATAGTACATACTAAAAAATATGCCGACAGTGTTATTGGTTTTATTACAGTATATGCTACTAATATCTTAGTATACACTTAAAAGTATGTACTTTTGTATACAAAAGTTTCAGATTACATATTGGAAGTTTTTATCAAAGCTTTTACAACATGCGAGATCTCATATCTCTTTGCTAATGGTAAACTCAGTATGTGAATGGGCAAGGACAAAAGGGAAGACGCGATCATCGACTGCAATACTAAATCTGCATGTGCCGACCTCAACATGCATACTGAAACCATCACTCAATCACGCCCAGAACATAACCCCATTGAAACGGAGAACGAATCGCTCTCAGGATTTAGGGAATATATTGGCGTCACGGCTAGCTTTAGCCTGTAGCTGTCTGTCTATGCCCTCTCAGATGATATCCTTTTGAAAGAGCTCCTCCTGGCTGTGTTGTTACTTTCATCTATATTTCAGGAGCAGGGAGAGAGGAGTGAGAATGCACATAGTAGTCCGACTGTGAATCTGAGCTTTCAAATCCTTTAACGTGTGAGGTAAACATCCTGCAGCTAGGCTCTGTTGCACACAGAGCAAATTAAACAATCCCGAGTAGTAAAATGCTGAGGAAGGCATAACGGTCGAGGTAACAGTAAATAGTTTAAGCGTAATGGAAAAGTAATAAAAAGTATAGATGGAGTCCGCAGACCAAAGGGAATAACATAACAGTGGAGCCACATCAATTTACGTGCACATGAGGGATATTTATAACTGTAGGCCTGCTAATATTTCAATGCAAACTGAAAAACTGTTAGGTACTGTATATAGCACATAAGATGGTTTATGGGTCGAAATGGGTCGTGTTTGACGGAACATGGAAGTACAGCGAAGTTAAAACATTGGTGCAAAGTGTGATGAAGTATAAGACAGTTTACTCCAAATTAAAGTTCTCTTAGTTTCGAAAAGCTTTGTTCGCCATGGCAAAGTTAAGAGATATTTGGTCCTAAGATAATTGTCACTTATTTTCATTTAATTCTTTCATTCTCTCACCTTATTCTTTTAATGAAATAAGGAAGTTTTAAAATTCTTCTCAGAAACTTGTAAAAGTACTTTGTAGAAATGGATAATAGGAATGCATAAATTTAAGACAGGGATTGTTGATTAGATGTTTTGTATTTAATGCTACTTACAGGTAATACGAGTAGGAATACGCATTTCTTCTGGAGCAGCAAGATGAGGACAAAATAAAATAAAATAAGAATATGTCAAATAAATTAAATATAATATATAAAAAAAAGTAAAAAATAAGAAAATTAAGCAATTGCCAAATAAAGTATAATAAAATAAAGTTTTAGTGAAAATATCACAAAATAATCAAATAAAATATCAATATATGTAAAATATAATACAATTAAATATAAAATTAAAACAATATGATAATTAAAGCATTATCAATTAAAATGTAATATGAAAGTATTAGTGAAAATATCACAAAATAATCAAATAAAATAATACCAAAACAAAACAAAGGACAAAAAAAAAAAAAAGACAAACACATTGATTAGTATCAGTACTGTAAATAAAGAGATATTTAATGATAAAACTAGTAAAAACTGTTTCATGTGCTAATGACCACATAATGTTTTGATCAAATAAAAGAGTGCTACACAGCTTCATGTAGATCAGCTACGGATGTCTGCTACCTGAGGCTGTGCGGCTCTAGTTGCATTTAGGTTAGTAAATATCCTTTGCATTAGTAATAGTTAGTAATAGTAAAATGACCATTAAGCAATAAATGAAATGTATGAAACTGCACATCTGGCTCCCCTTCAAGTGAAAAAGAAAATGAAGGAGAAAGAGAACAAAGAGAAGGAAGAGAGAGTGTGTGTGTACTGTATACATGTAGGGTACAACGGAGCTAAAGACAGACCTCAACAAAAATGTGCATTTCACTGTTCTCATAGTGTATGATTGCAGACAAATTAGACGTTTTTATTGAACATTGATGGATCAACACATTTTGTGTGAAAATAAATCATAAAAGTGGTTTGCTTTGTTTAAAAATCTTATACATTTATGAGGTGGCAAGTTGGGTCTTTTACCCTACACACGGGGTAAAAAGGGGCACAAGGCACAACGTATTTATACAAATTAGCTAAAGTAATATGTTTTGATTCATATCTAAGTTAATACTTGTTCAAAACAATCACTTCTGCAAAGTTACTTTATTCTGCTTATTTTGATAAATAAAATAAATAAATATACTGTATATATATTTAATATTATATATAATATTTAAAAAAAGTAAAGATTCTGAAAACATTCAGGGAGATCCCATAATTTTTTTATAGCTTTACAATAGTAACAATAAATGTGATATTTTATATGATATAATTAATATCTTTATATATATCTATATATGATAAACCATATATGATGGTTTCCTTATAAATATAGTGATTGATTATCTCTAGGTGGACACCTTAATATACAGTATGATATTTACCATTTGAATCTAACCATGTCATGTCAACAAATGGAAAAGTCAGCCAGCTGTTTATTATCATGTTATTTATTGTGCCTTAACAGCAAGACTGCCCTTTACCCCCAATTCCATACTTCAGTTATTGAAAAACTGTTGCTTTAATCACGTTAAACAAAACTAAAAAACATTAACAAAACCTTTGCCTTTAAAATATAATCAATAATTTAATCGATTCTCATTTGCTACATAAATCTACATTTAAAAAAAAAAAAAATTAGATCAAATTAGCGCAGAATAAACTTTGTGTTGCTTTCCACGATCACGTCAAGGATCAGCCAAATTTCCACGTGCATAAGTCAAAAGTGGTTGTTAGGAAAAGTGCTGGGCAAAATTGTATTTTTCCAACTAGTGTTAAAGGAGAATGAAGTCAATGCGCCTTTAGCCCCGTTGTACCTTACTGGTGGGAGTGTGCATGGACAGCTAAAGGGATGGACAGGAATGGTGGGGGTTTCACAGACATATTGTAGCTCTGTTCTCTGTTATGAGCTTAACAGAGACAGAAAGAGAAAGGAGGAGGACAAGAGACACCAAAAGCAGTTGGCAAACACATCACGCTTTTGCTACTCCAAAATGAGGCCTTGTCATCAACGTGTGTCAGTGTTTACGTCTCTGTGGACTGGTTCTTTCCAGGTAAAGACAAGAGGAGATACGCAAGGACAGCAATAGTCTGATATGGTAATAAAGACCAGATGGCGTCTGTTAATGGCGATTCGATTAACTGTAATATTGGTGATGACATGCAAGTGAAGTTGTCAATTAGCGACTTCGTGGCCGTCTGCTTCCTGACTGAGCTCTCACTGATTTTTATCATTCTCCTGATTTTTTTTTTTTTACAATTTACAAATAACCTTCACATTCGGCACTTTGTGCAAATCTGTACGCTAAAATGAACCCACTAAAGGAATCATGCATTAGCATGTTTATCATGCTAACAATTTTTGCCACTTTAATCAAATTATTTTAATCATAGGAATTAATGATATAAAAATACCATTCAGAATTTGCCACTTACTGTAGCGCAAAACAAACCCACAAAAGTAATGATGTTTCAGCTTGGGTTATCGCATTTCATGCGAACAATATACAAATATCTTTGAAAGACCCCACCATGTATAAACCTTTATGAGGATATGAACTTGCTTAAGAAATCATATACTAGCCTGAGTTATTAACATGTATTTCACACTAACGATTTGTAAATAATGTTCAAAACCTGCCACTTATCACAAACCTTTACAATAATACACATCCGAATAACCATGCATCAGCCTGTCAGCACACACACAGCTGCATTAAGTCACACACACACTAAATTCCCGCCTGTACGCTTCCTGTATCATAAAAGCAAGCTATAGCACCCAAACTGCTCGCTTTATCGCTAAAGCAGCACCAAAGTAAATATATTTAATGACCCTATGACTTCTCTGTAGGCAATAAAAACACAGTTTGGATATGGGCCGTTATGGCAAATGTGTTTTGCGGCGGGCTGACGGTGCTAAAACAGATGCAAACAGTCGATGCGTTTGGCAGCATGCATATGCAGCGGGGGCATCCATCTTTGGCCATTTCATCTCAATGGCCCTTTAAAATGGCCTGCTGACATTGTTCTGATGATATTAATAAAAGAGAGCGAAGTGAAGAGCACCACGGCGGGCGAAGGTGGCCATAAATATTAATAGAGTAGAACTGCGAGGAGCTCACAGCATAAGTGGCCTCTTTATTATTTTTTTGGGGCTCTCCTGTGATTTATCATCATTTCTGCTGTGAGGAGAAAGTGTGATACTCACGCCTGTATTGTGACTTTACATGGGAAAGAATGAGGGTGAGGGAAGATGAGAAATGGTTTGTTAACTTGACAAAGGTTGGTTTGCCAAAGACTTTGTACAACTTTATTTCAGCTAATGACTAAATAAGATGCTCTGGTTTATTAGATCATAAAATTGTTCATTCATCCATTCAGGCTTGAAAGCATACGCACAATCGGCTGACAGGCACGTAGAAGTGTGCACACATGGACACACTCACACACCTACTCTATTGAATTTATAGAACACTATCTTTCTGTCCGTCTGTCCTATCTATCTATCTATCTATCTATCTATCTATCTATCTATCTATCTATCTATCTATCTATCTATCTATCTATCTATCTATCTATCTATCAGTCCGTCCGTCTGTCAGTCCGTCTGTCCATCCATCCATCAGTATTTAGTACCATGGTAGCTAAATCTGACATCCTCAAAATTAAAAATGTATATACCTGAAGCATTATATAATGGCAATATATAGCACTTTGCTATATACCACAGTACTGAATGATTATCATGTTCACATATTATGGAATTTACATGGCACTACATAGTGTACAGTAAACCACGTACATGCACCAACTACCATGGAAAATGTCCAAAAACAAAGTATTACCATGCCATAATATGTACTAGATTATAGTTACAATTGTGTTGGTATTTGCATGGCACCCCAAGGTACTTCAGATAATACCACAGTACTACCTGCATGTGTACTGTTACTTTCATATGCACCATATTACTAAAATCTCTCTCTCTCTCTCTCTCTCTATATATATATATATAGTCTCAGACAGTCTGACGGCAGATGAAACTAAACAGTAAATAAATGACTTAAGTGATTTGTTACAAAGGTGCACATCAAATATGCTAAACACAGAAATTTGAACGTGTGTGTGACGCGCTGGAACAGACCTTTTTGGTTCTAGCCACCACACATACACGTTTGAGTTTCCGTGTTTAGCATACCGCCACCTACTGCACGACACCTGCACTACAGCTGATGTAAAATAAAGGATTGTGCTTAGAATAGCCGGTACTGTTTGGTTAAAAAAAATGCTCAATCGGTCCCGATACCGATCCTTGAGATCGGCTCGGGACGTCCCTAAATATATAGTGTTTTATGCTATCACATTTCCCTCTGGTAGCAATCATCTATTATTTATGTCATGCTTTATGTCTAGGTCTGTCATTGATCGAAAGCGCAGATGTGCAAGAGCGTCACTCCTGTGTGTTGAGTGCAGGGTCTCACTTAAATCTCTCTGTGTCTGTGTGTGTGTGTGTGTGTGTGTGTTTAATGGTCTGGGACTGAGTAGTGTCCAAACGAACTCTGTCCGAGATCGACTCCCTCATTGCTCCATCAGAATGCTGACCGAGGTTGAAATAGATCAACACTTTGTGAAATAGCTGTCCTGCCTATGCATATGATTACACGCTGAATCATCACATCCATCTATTTTCAGCATGGTCAGTCATAAGCCACTATATTTTACATATAATATATCTGCACCTCATGAGAGCTCTTAGCAATAAAGCACTGATCTGGAATCAGATAAAGCCACTTGTGCACTTCTTGCTTCATGCCAAAACGGATCCTAAACCAGGATATCTGATTGAAGGTATTTAAAGGGGCCATGTCATAAAAAGTCCAATCTTCCTCAATCTTTTAGGGTTCTACGCAAATGAGGGATCCCAAAGTAAGGAAAGTTTATTTTTAACAAGGTATTTTAAGTGTTCAGGAAGAACAAGAGCAGGTCAAATCAGCGTGGATTGTTCTATGAATCTGTCACAAAGAGTCTGCAAAGAAGATGATAAGATGGGGCAGAGCCAATTATTTTACCTGACAGTAAGCACTGATACTTATTTCATCTGCAAAGAGGTTAGCCAATAATAACAGAGAGTGTTCACAAATACACCTCAGTCTTTGCAGATTCTTTGTACTGTGAAAAACTTAATTGTGGAAAATTATCTTTTACTTTAATTTGCAAGAAAGCATGACTAAAGTACTGTACGGAGCCTGTGAAGTGAAATTTACAGAACAAAAAAAAATACATGAACTGCACATTTTAATATTTTAGTTTTTTTTCCCAGAAAAATAGCATTTCAGTGCCTTGAAATACAAGACAGAAATTGCTATTAAAAGGGGCTGATGCATGTCAGCTTATGGAATATTGCTATAAATATTTCAGTGCTGTTGTGTTTAAGAATTTCAAAGAGACCTTATTTTTATTTATATTGATTTATGGTGCTACAACATTCTATTTAACCGGCTGTAAAGAAAGCCCACAACGCATCGGTTTCTGGTTCCGTATTACAAAAAGCCACTTTATAGCCTATGCGATTCCAAAAAGAAAATGTACCGTAAACCATAAATCGTTTACCTGTTACTGTTGCCCTCTGTAATCCAAGCCAAACGACCTTAAGCACTGACATTATAATGTCTTCTCAGTAATGTTGCAGTTGTGTGGATTTTATAAGATTACAGAAAAGACCTGGCAACCTCTGAGCTTTAAGCTAAATCCTCTATACAGTTGGCTGTGTAGGTGGCTTGGCGTAGGAGTAATCATCCTTTGCCTTCATGAACATAACATATTAGCTTAACGGCGTAGTGCAGCACACGAGGCAGGGTTGTGACAGTATTAAAGAGGAATAATTACCAGCTAGCCTGGATTGTGGTATAAAGTGTCGTTTGAAGCCACTCTCAAAACGAACAAGAGCAAATGAAGTGCCCTTTTCACTGTAATTGTTGCACCATGGGACACATGCTAATGCTATTTATGAGAAGGTGATCTAACAGGCAACAGGATTCGCTATAGAAATTAAACTTATTTTAATATGCTAATGTAGTGACATTTGAACCGACCCTTAAATTTTCCCGGCACAAATCACTGCAGATTTCTCTAACATTTAACAGCGACAATGCACAACAACAAGCAATTAAAATAAGAGTGAGAATGCAGAAAAAAAAAAAAAAAAAACACATTAAACACAGGCCACATTGATAGCGAGCAAAAGCGTAATACTTTCACAATTAACACCAACAACCATTATTGCTCTGCTCCAAAACCTAGTGAACTGCCTACGGAGTAAGCATTTTAAGGCATCATAGATGCTCAAAAGATGCTGCCTTATGAGACTCCTTGTTTTTAATGAGTCATCGATGTATCTTTCACCTCTAGGTATATATTCAATGCAAACCCAAAATGCATCATGAGCTCATTAAAAAAAAAAATCTAAAATAGAGACGACGCAAGAAAAATCTCAGATCTTTTTACTGATAGTTTTCAGCATTCAATAAATTATATAAGCTATTTTAGGCAATTTAGTGTTTTGCATGGTAAATTCTATTAAAATAAACATTCTGTATGACGCATGGAGTTGTTGCATATGTACAGCGTGTTCCAAATCGGTTGTATTAGACGGCAGGTGGCTAAGTAGGCCGTGAGGCAGCTCACTAGGTTTGGGAACAGAGCTTATATTTAATCACTAATACAAACAAATCAAGATGATAGATTCCATGCATGTGCCAAAATGTGAATGGCAAATACAAGCAAAAAAAAAGTTCAATAAATGAAGATACGTGTATAACACGACACAAATGGGATCAAATAAAACAGAATGGTGTGCGAATGGGCTCAGGATGCGTACTGTGGCTAGAATTAAACATACAATACCCCACACTTAGAGTTCTCCAGGTGTGGATTTCTCTAGCAGACGTAGCCCAGAGGAGAAGAAATAAAAGACAGGGTATGATTTTAGGTTAAGTAACATACGCTCACACACGCACACAGACTAACATCACCTCTTCATACTTCACAGCAAATAATACAGCATCTGAAGTTTCCTGTGTGTTAGGCCAAACAGTGAGTGTATATGTTACGCTGCATGCAACTCATTGAGGTTTGACTCTAGCTGAAATGGAGAAGCTTGAGTGCTGAGATGGAGATGTTACGTTGCTGCCTCACATATAAATGTTTCAGCTTAGCGCTTGTTATACATCAATCTACATTATATGTTTTTTTTTTTTTTTTTTTTAATTGCACTACAGTCAGTATGCCTTAAAAATGCAAAATGGCCAGTATACATCTGATATTAATCCATGTGAGGTTAGTTTTGAAGTGTCAGGGACATGTCTGGGTCACATTTCTCCCCAAAATCAAAAGAAAAATTAAGACCTTTCAAGTCAATTAAAATCTTTTTAATTAAGCTGAAATTCTCATTATGGTAATGTGGAGAAAATTGATATATAAATATATAAAATGTACTATGTATATATATATATATATATATATATAAAATATGAATCTATGCATCATGATAATGGTAAAGTGCTAATGAATTCTGAAGTATTTAAAAATGAATAAAAATCTAATGACAATCACCATAATGAGAAATGAGAATTTTTTTAATAATAATGTATTAATTATGTTTTTAATTGTCATGAAAATTGTCACAGTGCAGAAATAGCCCATAATACTGTAGGCTTTCTTTTATTAAAAATACTTTGATTTGGAATGAAACGTGACCTAGACCTGTTCTTGACAGCTTTTGTGAGAGAAGGAACAATATGGCGTACTGCACAGGCAGAAATGTGAAACAGCACATTAGACTTTATGGAGTACCATCCCCAATGCATGTTCTTTCAGGTTGAGTACGTTTAAGTATCCAAACTGAGCGGCACCAGAGCCAAATCTCCTGTGACTCAATGCAAGAAGAGAGACACAATTCCAACTTTGAAAAGATATGCGAGCCATCCATTATTAATTACAATCTATCCAAGGCTTGGTCAAAGATGCCTGAGGGGACATTTTATTACCAAGAAGTAAAACATCAATTTGCCATTAGACTCAGCCTGTCCACTCCATTCGTCCTTGTATTATTAGTTTAAAAATGAAGTCCATCTCTCCTGCCTTTAAAAAAAAACATGCTTTACACAAGCTCTCAGAGATAAAAAAGCATAGCTTATGAGCTCGCAAGCATTTTTGACGCCATGCACAGAAATAATTCATGGTGACTGAAAGACATGTAAAATGCTGCAATTCATGAGACATCATTGCCTGACTTAAGTGCTGGTGTCAGTGGCTAAAATATGAATGATCAAAAGAAGTTGAGGGATAAGCAATTTAGTCTTTTCTCACAAATACAAAATGCATTAGTAAGCAACTAAAGAGCAGACATCTACAATCATTGCAAATTGAATTCTTGAGTTCTCGGATGCTAAATTCTTGTGCCCTAGAATTGGTTCCACATACTCGTGAGCTGCTTCCCAAATTCCCTAAATTCACCTCAACGTATTTGAAAACAAAAAATGAGTTATCTATTAAAGGGGACATATCATGCTAAATCCAGCACTTTTTTACCCCTTAAATGCATTTTGTTGTATATTTGGAGTGTTTAGAAGTACAGAAAAGTTGAAATTAGTCTCTTCAGGCGCTTCGTTGATATCTTAATATTCTGTTTTGGTCATATTTTGCAACCTGTTCCGATTTTTTTATTCTCTATTACGTTTTTTGAACAATTACGTCACAGCATTTGCAGCGGAACTGCCAAATAAGGACATTGACTGATGGCCCAACACTTCGAGCAATCCTCCATCTTTATTTCTCGCTGTGATTTTGTAGTCCAAGCTCAAGGATGCAGAAGTTACGAGAGGGTAAGTCAAAATGTTCGGTTGTTGGATGTAGTAACCCACACGCTTCATTACACCGTCTCCCAGCATCAGAACCTCTTCGAAGTGCCTGGTTGAGTTTTATTTATAACGGAAATGTACCCATAAAGTCATTTTTGTGTGGGCGAACGCGAAGCACTTCAAGGATAACTAATGTTACTTCAGCAACAACAGGGTTTATCTAGCGGCACAGAAACTTTTGGACATCCAAGATTTGTGTCAACACAGAAAACATTTCATCATTGGATAGTTTTTTCGTTTTATTAAAGTGTTGTTTTATGTCAGCTTAATGCCCGGAACGCTTTTCAGAATTGATAAGGCAACTTATTTAGCACAATTCACACGGTAATTCAGGAAAAAAATATCTCCGAATGCTCCACATGAAAGTTTGGTCTTCCGACCTTTTACCACCGTGTTGATTTATTTTGATTAATATGTGCAAGGGAGAGAGAGCAAGACAGCGCCTCTTGTTTACACTTTCGCCTGGCTCGGAAGAGAGAGAGAGAGCGCGCGCGCGACCGGGTCTCTCTCTCTGCTCGTTCTTTCAGTTAAACATGCGCCCTGTCACAAGTGCAGCAGTTCATCTACATTACTCACCGATCAAATAAGATTTTGGTGTCGCTTTGGCGGGCACTAAAACAAGTTTAATGCAGGAAAATCGTATCTCTGCTATCAAACTACAAAAATGGCCGAACGGGGTGGAGTTGAACCGAGTGTCACCTCTGCATCCTGGAGAGGGGGCGGGGTATGAAGTGTCTCATTTGCATTTAAAGAGACCGCACCAAAACTCTCAGACGCACATCAGAAAAGGGGTAGAAAAGGGGCCTGTGGAGCTATAATAATGAGGAATTCAGACCCAAGCATTGCAGTTCCGCTTTATATAGACCACAAATGTATGATTTATATGTAAAAAGGAACGATTTAAAAGTCTCCTTTAACATTGCTGACCTTTTAAACAGCAAAATGAACATAGACAACATTGCTGCATGATAATCAGAAAATTAACAAATATCTGACATTATCACTGCTGATTTAAGAATGCCTTTAAAATTCCAATTGAATTTCTGAATTTGAATTGAGGTGGAAAACGAGATGCAGAATTGCAACACTGCCTGATATACTAGTCTTTCACTGGTACAGAAAGATACTTAAAATGGTACTACCTTAAAAACTACCTTTAAAAGTTACTAAAATGTTTAATCCAACATGTGCATGTGCTATGTATTTTTGTTTTTGCTAACTCAGCAACACTTAAACATAAACTTTAACCGACTGCCTTAAAAGGTAGCTGCCTACATAGATAGCTGACAGGGAAGCAGCTCACATGCTACAATACATTGGTGTCTAAATGTATGCATGATAGCTGTAAAGTTTTCAAACCAACCACAGTCTGAGCTATTTATGTGAATCCAGACTTGTAGAACTTTTGTATTTGCATTTTACTTCTGCTACTATGACTCCCACACATCAGAAAACTGACAAAAAGCACAAACTATTATTGTAATATTCAAGCTTCAAGATTCTGCCTTATGAATAGCAGAGGAGCCCTTCCTTCATCGACCGTGGAAGATGAACACCTACTAAGGCCATTCATGGCTAACCTTTTGATTCCTGCTCTTTTAATAGCGAGATCTATCATTAAGTTTCAATTCACACTGCTCCAGACAGTGATGCATTAACAATAGCGCTGTCAAGCACTCCTTTACAATTCATGGTAATTAGAGCTTAATGATTTAGCTGGTGTTTTCAACCACTATTGTATTTCCGACTGTGGCTCGTATTGGCAATGTGCCGTGCACTCCAACTAAGCTCCCAGTGATCGCCTTGTCCTTGTGAACAATCGAACAGGTTTAAAAACAAACAAAAAAAATCAAAATAAAAAAAGTCCTAGGTTTAGGCTAATATGCATAAAGACGTGGTCAACTTAATCAGCTATTTGAGTATAGCAGCATGAGTGCGGACCATAACTATGCCATGAAGAACAGGAATGGTCACAGTGGGATCTATATTCACTACTGCCCTCCTAGTATTGGACAATGTGCAAATTATATAATGACTTTCATGGATGTATATGTTTCAAAGGACTTTCCATTGGTTCTTAAATGTGTAATCCATATATTTAAAATTTTAAATATCTTCTCCAATTATAAGTAAGATTTTAGTAAGCAAGGACTTGAGAATCGCTCTAGACACTTAAATTGGCTATTTTAAATGCAGAAAGTGTGCTTAACTACAGTGTGAGTCTGGATATGTGCCTATTATCATGCTCTTCTCCATCATTTGACGAAGTGCTTCTGTTGTGTCTTCAAGAAAATGTACACAAATATTCCTTTAGAATAAAATTCTATTTACCACCAGTGGTCAATAATAGGACATTGTTAATTGTATCAGGCAAATAGTCCTGATTTGTGGAGCTGGGAACAAAAATATTAACCTAAATGGTGGCAAACTTCTCCAACTAGTATTTGAATGCAGCATACTAGGTTTAGTATATGTGATATATAGTAGCTGGTGGTCAATGGCCTATATATTGGCAATATATTATAAATAATTTAATTTAATAATGCAAAATGAGACATGCATACACTTATTTCTTATACAGACATATATTTAATAATAAACTTTCAGTTTTTTTATTGTGAATTTTCATTAAATATTGTTAAGTTAATTTAATTTCAGCAATTTTACACGTCTCATTTTGCAATATTAACATGAAATTATTATTATCTATAAGGTGAATATAGTGCCAATATCATTATTATTAATACAAAATGTTTAAAAACAGAAACAGTTTATCATCAAATATCTATATGGACAATATAATGACAATGTAGTAGTGTTGTCAAAAATATTGTTTTTTCGATACATATCCATACTGAAATAAATGAAACTGTTCTGTAATTAATTTCCTGCGGTATCAATACACTGATACCTGCTGCGCTTTCTCACTCTCTATTCTCTCTGACAGCGAGTTGACACACACACCTTCTCTCACTCACTCATCTTATTCGCTCTGGTTGTATAGTGTTGGTGTTACAGTGCCTGAATTTTAGCATCATTTTACTAATTCTCACAGGTTTCGCATACACACTTAAAGTCGCCTCGTTAAACAGCTCACAAGTCGTAAACACAGTCGGTTACGTATATGCTGTGTGTTAGCTATTACAACAAAATTACCTCATTGTAAAAACACAAATACATTGAGCGACCAAACATTTAGGTGAGACAACTGTAACTCCCTTTCAGTCGGTCACTTTCGGCGTACGTCTCCGTTCCCTCCTTCAGGGGACGAGGTTAACCGAGACATAGTAACTGATCAATATAATTTGAATAAAAGCCTAAATTAAAAACTGTTCATCATATAAAGCGATCGTGTCTGTTCAGAAGACTTGGATTAAACCGTTCAATTCATATGGATTAGCTCGATGTGTCATGCACTTTTTGAAGCTTGAAAATATTGACTGACTAGATTTTCAATGGATAGACAAAAAATGGAATAATATTAAAAACATACAATGGTATCAAATATCACATCAAGTATCACATCACATTTAGAAATTCCAGTATCATGACAACAATACAATATAGGATAAACATTTATGATGCAATATTAATATTTATAAATATCAATAATGCAAAATGAGGTATGCATAAATGTATAAAAGATGTAACAATATTTACTGAAAATTTTAAAAATAAAGTTTATTATTAAATATTGATACATTTATAATGCAGACAAGACTGCAGATATATTTTGTAACTGACAAAAGGGAACTACCACTTCTATAAATCTCAAAATGGCCAAATATTGGCTTATAGATATCTGATATATCAGTTTATTGCTAATAGGATATTTTTAATCGCATCCCATCTATCTCAAACTTTAGTTTTGACTTCAATTTAAAGGGTTCAGACCTTAAATAACAGACAAAATTAATTTGTGTAATTCCTGTCTAGACTGAATAAACCGTTCCAGACGGACACTAGAGGAAAGACCTACGAGCGAGGTGTGTTGGCGTGCGGCAGGGACAGCAGAGGCACTATGGTGGGCTCTTGTAAGGCACAATGACATGAGGGGGTGTGCTGGGGGCTGGGGGGTGGGGGTGGGGTGGGGTGGGGGGGTAAAGATGGTGAGAGGAAGTGATGTAATGAAAGAAAGCCAGTGTGCATGTTTCACCAGGAGACACAAAAGCTGATTATGTCAAAAGCAATGCTAACTAACACCTTCAAATTCCCCTGAAAAGAAATGTGCTTCAGCTATTGTACATTCAAACATGAGCAACTATATATACAGTACATACATTCTATTATTCATCATAATGTTAAGCTAAAAGTGTGTGCAAGCAGTACCTGCGTTTGAAGGTGAGAAGAACGCCCAGGAGAATGATGACAAACATGAGGATTCCCGCAATAACGCCTGCCATCTTTACAGTGCTGTCCACCTGTTTTTCAGGCTCTATGTCATTGGAATTCTGGGTAGATGCACCTTTAAAGCAACAAGTACATCACAAAGAAGAGAAAGGGTCTTTAACTAAGACAAGCACTGTTGAGAAATGGTCTATGGTGACACACACAAAACCAACACATACAAAAATCAAATGAAAACACGTAATAATGAAGCCCAATCAAGCACGTCCCACATTCACACTCTTTCATTTCATCAGTCCAAATGAAACATATTCAAAAGAAACACACATTCAAAATTAAAATAATTAAATGCATTTAAATTTAGACAAAACAAATGCACTAGTGACACTGATCATTACTGTGTGGCGGGTCTATGGCAAAGGGGGAATCGTTTATTGAATGGCATTAATTAACAGGCAACAGACAAAAAAAAAAAAAAGACCTTAAGGAGCTTTTCAAATACTGGATCACTGTGGTGAAATGAAACACTTTAGGGCCTTTGGATTTTGGGTTAGAGAATGCAAATAAACTGAAAGACAATTCAATGCAATAAATGCAGGCGTGAATTATGGATACAAGAATGATTAGAAAAACAAAAAGAGGATGAAGGCAGAGAACGAGGGTAGAGATTCATGCAGATGTACACTATGTGTGTCTTTGTGTACATACGGGTGTTGCATACTCGCATGCACCACATCTTGCAGGACGTTTTGTTGACGATATATTGTTATTTTGATATCTGTATAAAATCTATACAACCATGCATGACTTTTAGAAAATACTGCTCGGATTAGCGTGGCTCCACACCAACGGCTCATTTTTCCTTCATCAGGCATGTAATTCTACTGTGAAATTGCCATTATTTCTATGAAAGAATTTCAGCTGTTTGCTGTTGCCGTAATTCACTTTTGAAAAGATCATAATCATCTTGATATTTTTGCATTTTATTTTCAAAACACAAACTAAATGAAACATTCCACCATTCGATCATAATCGACATCAATCTTAATAATGCAAAGAAGAAAGGATGCATACCGTATACATACAAAAACATTTATTATACATAAATAAATGGTTGCATAAAATATCTAAAGATGCACAAACCTTAGAAAAGCATGTAATCCCTGCCTTCAATGATTAAACAATTATGTTGTTATTTTTACCTTCACTTTGCACTTTGAGAATTTTTCTTAACCTGCCAGTGCGACATCTTTAACAATCTGCTGCATATTAACACATTGATCTCTCTATGTGGGTGGGTTGCTTTCATGTAAGCTCAATCATTTGATTTATTTATTTCCCTCAAACCGTACAGTTCTTTTAAGCATGAGAAGATTAAACATTCAAAAAAAAAAAAAAAATTCTGGAACTGTAAGCTGAAGAGCTAAACCTACACAAAAAGTCATTTTATTAATCAGTATTTTTGGCTTGTTTTTCAGGTCTAAAAAATGTATATATATATATATATATATAAATGCCAATGGTGTAAAAACACATTCAAGAAATTCTCACTGAAAAAAGTCTCACTATTTCATGCAATTTTGTTTAAGGATGTTGAGATTTTTTCACATAAGAAAACAAACATAAATACTGTGCATATGTGCCGACCGCGATTTGCAGTGACATAACAATCAGAAATCATTCATTTCCAGTGAGTTTGCCATCTAAGGGGCCATTCACACGGAATGTTATTGCTTGAATGTTTTTGTTAAAAACGCGGGTCAGTGGAGGGGAAAAAACATAAGGTCTAGAGACGTGTTTTTAAAAAATTCGAAAAACGCGTTTTATTTTTGGTGGACATTTATGCTTATACAAATAAAAGCAATACATTATTAGCTACTTGTATATGTGTCCACTTACAATGAAAACCAAATATTGTACTTTTGTAAAATAAAGAAAAGAAAACAGGGTGCGCTTTTTGCCGTCTCGTGTTTGTGAACTTTTTTCTGGAGCACGTCACAAAAATGAAACAAAACTCAGCGAATACTTGCAGACATGAACAAATATACTTATAGAAACATTTAACATTTTACATACTTTTACATTTTCTAATTCAAAACGAAAAACAAATATTTTCTGTTTATGTATAAGCATGCACGAGACGCTGCAAAAAACGCGATACAATTGCGCAACAGTTTTACAGTTCGTTGTTAATAGAGAGAAGCTGAACAGACGCAGATATGAATCTCTCTCTCTCTCTCTCTCTCTCTCTCTCTCTCTCTCTCTCTCTCTCTATAATTAATTCATATAAATGCTATAGTTTGTTCATTCAGATAAATGTAACCTTACGCACTTTATCTCTGTGTCTGATTCAAAGCGGGCAGAATGCTAGATCTAACGAGCGTGACTTATGAAAATAAATCATTAAAATTAAACGAATTGAATGCACTTTGCGTCGGGTGGTTCTCTGCCTCTACGTCGTGCATTTAAATCGTTGAATGCACAGCTAGCCGTGGATTATCCCTTAAAAGGCCCCAGAATCCAGGAAATGGCATCTACTACAGTGAACATTTTTTTGGGGAGGACCCATCCACATTTATTTTTTGCTTCTGACGCCAGGGGCGTGGGAAGGGGGGGGTGCTAGGGGTGCTGTTTTCACAGGATTGTAAATGCAACGCAAATGTTTGTTCATTAACATTTATTCATTTTTAGCATTTAGTCATTTACTTGTAATAAACACTTTAAGTGGGCTATTTAAAAAGTGTTATTTATATGTTAAATTATGTTTTTTAAAACATACGCGCAGAGCGTTACGTAATATTGTGTGTGTGTGTGTGTGTGGAAAGAATTCGTCCGCAGCCACTCAGAAAAAACAAACAAAAAAACTCCTGAGCTAAGTCAAAAATGTGATGTGCAGTCAGGTTCGAGTGTGTGTGCTGTTCAAACGAGTGTTCTCACTGATACGCTTGTGATTCGCGGAGTTTTGATGAGTTTTATAGTCTTGATATTGTTTCTTATTCAAAAGTGGTGACATCATTTTTGTCTGTTACAATAGTCACTGTGACAGATTTGAGATTTTGACTACTAAATTCTTGTCATGTCATGGCCAAGAAACATCTTTACTGGCTACCAAAGTGGCGTGTTAGGTAAATGCTAATTCTAGAACTCGCCGGGTTGCTGAAGCGCCTCCGCTATAGTATTTATCTTTTTTCACTCTGTTGTGGTAGTCCCTCGAGGACACATCATTAAGGCAGGAGTATTGTTGCCATAACTTCACAAATCTTTCCTCCATTGCATAATTCCACCTAGCAGCACCAATAACAGTTTTGGTTTGCCATGTTTGAAAGCTCTGTATGGAAGACCTTCTGTCCTCCTAATGGTCAATGTCACAGATGTGACGTAACCCGTGGTAGAGGCCCAAAAAAAAAAAAATTAAACATGCTAGTCTTTCTGTCGAGACGTTGTGAAGATTTGCAGATGCGGCATCGGTTGTCATCTACTATAACACACTACAATAGATAAAACAATAGATTCTTGCGTCCCGATGCCCATTGTCGTTTACGAATCACCACGACACCCTACGCCAAATGAATCGCGCCAAAATTGGGCTGATATTGTGTAATCTGAACGCGGCAAGCAAGACACATATATTTTAAACTGGAATTTGAAAACGATCACAAGTTTAGTTTCTTCTGACCTTTGAAATAACACTAAGCCAATCTCTTCTAACCTTGCTAGTCTTTGGAGTGTTTTCTAGCCAAACACTTTTTAGCTCCATCCAGAGCTGTCAAAAGGTGAAGGCAGCGCTATGGATGGTTTACGCGGATGGACTATGTGTTCTCCTGACTCTATCAATGTGGTAACTGAACTCCATGTCCTCCAGTCTGCTCTGATCTGATTGGGTTCAACAGTTCATGATTCACACACACAAACACATTCACACACATCCTAATAGACACTTTCGCCATGATGTGGTTCTTTTCTGATACCATCCTCCCAACCGGCACTATCTTCACAACAACAATATTAATCTTGACCTACCAATTTTGACTCATTTTACCAACCCTTTAAGACATCACAAAATCACTTCTCATAGAGCTCTATACGTCAGCATAGACCTAAAAACCAGATGAATTTATAGCACATACATTTAAAATACTGATCAATTTAAATGTGTGTCCAATCTACCCTTAAAATGCCATCTATATAGAAAATGCCACCTACTTAGCAAGCAGTACATCATAGTTTTGGAAGTTTGGCTTAAAGTAAAATTTATTGGCCACTTAAAAAAATAAAGGAAAACCCTTTCGATGTGTTTCAAGAAAGCTTACCCAAACAAAATTTCCAAGATAATGCTTCCCAACACAATTCCACAATGTAAAAGATGGCCAATACAATACGGAAAAATTACACACCTCAGCTTTCAATAGTGATTTTTACAACAGTTACCACACTTACCACCCACAACCAAGTAAAGGCAATGAAATAGCTATTCTATGTGCTTGTATTTCTATAATTTTGACATATTGTTGGTTCTAATGACTCTCACACCTATCTGAATCATAAGTATCTTAGCAATCATGCAGAAGTGCTCTTTTAAGACCTATGCTATTTCCTTCCCAATATACGATTGTAAAATAATACAAAAAAACTCAAACTCCCCTTGATTAGAAACACTCACCATGCATTTCCCTTCAACCACTTGCTCTGCTTGTATGCCCAATAAAAATATGTGAGTATGCAAATCCTTTTATTTTGATGGGGTAAAATTAAGTATCAAAGAGGAATTATTATCAAAGCCCATCATATTAAAACTTAATCCCTACCATATACAGGGGGCGTTAGAGTGGGTGCATTTTAATTGCCGACATTCAGCGATACTCTGTGGTTCTGTTAGCGTGTGAAAAAGGTACTTTTGTATAACTTTATTTAAAGCAGGTCTGTAGGCCGAGGGATTACGCAAGGGTTTATGGGGGTGCATATCACCGTTGAAATCTCCACGCCTATTGTTCGCCAGTCGACAGGATTACGGATGCATCGTTGGATGCATCTAATAGGATTATAATCTCAAATGGACTCAGATTAAGACTAGGCAGTCATGTAAACAACCCATGATGCTAATGGCTCAAAGAAGTGTCCCCCTTTAACAAATACAAAGAGGTTAAAGGGTGGATTTTAAATACATTTGACTTAAAATGTATTTGGGTTTAAGCATTGCTGGTGTTTTTGTTCAATTTAGTTCAATTCCAGATGGGAGCATTGAGAAACAAAGGGTATTTGTGTAATCAAACTGTCAATTGATTTCAAGCTCAAAGTGTCCATGCATAATGCATGATGTGCTGTGTTTGTTTCTTTTGCTTGTTTTTGGAACTGTTGGGACAATGCGGCAAACACAACTAGATTTTGCTTTCTAATGCTTAGTGAATATTACTGGCCCAAAAAAGTGTTTGGAAAAATCAGATCTAAAAATGTATGAATTTCATCGCACAGGAAACAAAATATCAAACCGAGTGACATCTGCAAATAGATATTATTTATTGATGCAAATTTTAAGTTAAATACTGTATAAATGTTCATTTAAAACCCAACAATCTTCTTTTAGTAAATTGTGTTGCTTGAAGAGTGTGCTTGTACATTCTTTCTTTACAATGAAAGCTGCTTGCTTTGATATTTTGCCATCTGTGCATATTCAAGTTTCAATTAAGTTTGCAATTACTTTTTGGGGCCAGTGTGCACTCAAATTCAACTCTCAAAATATAATTATGATCCTCATAACTGCATGTCAATATATATATTTAAAATGTAAAATGACGACAGCTTTAATCTGCATAATTCAGACGATTAAGCATTGTAACGGTTCACTAGCTGGCTAAAAGTCGACTATCTCCTGTGCAACGCAGATATCCAGCAAGACCCTTCAGAAATGTGAGACATTTTAGTGCAAGCAATTTGTAATTTCAGTCAGGGCAATTGAGCATATTGTATCTGACTGTAGAGTGAAATGGAGAAGCAATGAGACGTGGACTATATTGCACTGGAACTAAAGAGCTGACACCTGTGCATGTGTGTGTGTGCATGTGTGCAAGGGCTTGACATCTGATCTGAACAACAAGATCCACCCTTCAATATATAATAGAAATAGAAGGAGGATTATATGAACATACAATAAGCAAATATAACAAACACACTCAATACTTCCACACACACATTGTATATGTGCACATGAATATATATCTGGAATAGAAACACACACAAACATACAAGCGTACTAATGTACACAAAAAACATGCTGGCAAACACACTCACACTCACATGCACACACACACACACACACACACACACACACCGGTTAGGCTGGCAGGGTCAGAGTGTATGACTGGGGTTATGTTGGGTGAAGCGGTCACATGTAAGGGGTGGAGTTTTGAGGTAAGGCAACGTATATCACTTTACGCTCACATTTTGCTCAGAAACTTATTAAGCTCTACTGTAAAATATCTTTAGGCATATCCACATTTAAACAATGGTCTGAATTAATTAAAAAATGGATTTAAAGCCAGCCATAAAAAGTATATATTTTATATACACACACACATTTAAAGCCAGCCATAATAAGTATATATACTGACTCCCGGTAAGCAACAGATCATTCAAAAGCAAGTTTATGTAATTTCTAAGAAGGCAATATTTGAATAAAAATCATAATGAAATCAGTTTTTCAGAGCATAACAAGGTCATGAGCAAAACTAAAGTAGAAGGGGATATTTGTTGTTTTTAAACATGAAATATTAATATTTAATATGATCATTTAAAACATGTGGGCGGCACTATACATTCTCAGGGTACCAAATTACATTAGTGTCAATGAAGTCAATGAGAATCAGCTAGACTTTTTAGTGGACCAGACATGCAAAAAATGCATTAAGATGTCGATGGAGAGAAGCAGAATAAAGGAACAAGGTCTGGGAAAAAAAAGAGAGAAGGAAACAACAGCAGAAGAAATGTGGATGAAAAGAACAAAGAAGAAAGAAAAGTTTGACTATGGTATAATATTCACCTTCACTGGGAATGACAAGTATGTAGGGCGTGGTATTTTGTCCCCTACCTATTACCACTAAGACAAGGTTTTACGTTCCAGGCCGGCATGCATGAGAGAAAAGAAGGAAAGAAAAAATAGTCTAAAGAATTATGCTTTCAACTTGATCATCTGAGCTTCCTTCCAGTGAGTAATATTTGGCTGGAAAGGAAACTGAAATGTATATGATACAACAGGTAGGCTAATGCGCAAGGGAAAATTAAAATTACTCCAGAATCATCTAATGGATATGACAGAGTAGGCATAAGAGTTAAAGAAAAAAATATATTTTTCCAAGTTGAGGCCTTATGTGGCTTTTGTCTGCAATTCTATGAAAACTGAAAAGAATAATAAAACTGTAATAAAAAATGTTCTAAAATAAATACATTTAGGGGGAATACACTAAGACTGAATTGCGTCGACTGCCATTTATTTGCATTTGCATTGTTTAAGCACTCGATTCAATAAAGGAATTATGCAAATGAGGTGCCTGTGCTAATGAGACTACAAAATGTGCGCTGAATTCAAAAATTGCATGTTACGATTCCCCATCTTGCATGTCAGTTCAGAGTGCTAAGATGTGGAGGATGCAGCAGATTCCTGCATTTTGACATACTTAACTGCGACCCACACACCTGAATTGGTTCTTTAAAATACAAAAAGTGCACTCTGTGATCACTAGAACATGAAGACAAACATATCTTAATGATATTTTGCTGACTGCCTACTCAACGTGGGAGGTAATATTTCCACAATAATCGTACCAGGCACAAAACACTGGCTTTCATGAATAAGGCGCAATCTTAAACCAGTTGCACACAAAAAAGAAATGTGTTTGAATTGAAATGAATGGAAATTACTTCATTTAAATACAGTGCAGTGCTATTTCATTCTCATTAAACTAGAATTTAGATGGAGAGTGAATAAGACGAATAAGGTTTTTACTTAAATAGAATGCGCAAAAGTCACGCAACCGTTTTAGTGAATTCACCCCGTAATCTAAACCTACTAAAAACTCCAACATTAAAAAGACAAGGAAAGGTAGAGAAACCTTTAATGTCTGTATTCAAGGCATCACCAATTTTAAACCATGTCTTTCTAAACAAAAGTAATTGTTTTTTTTACAATCATAAGAACCCAACTCAGGACGGATCTATCTGGGATATGAAAGGAAAACAGGCCATGGGAAGAAAAAAAAGCCTGACATGGAGCAAAATAAAAATGAGTTCAGCAAAACAAACAAACAGGTGTGTGCAGAAGCAAGCTTATTGAATAAGATGGAGAAAAAACCATAAGGTATGAAAGAAAACTGGAAAAGAACGAATGGGGAAGAAAAAAAATGCGATGAGGCTGAAGCGCTGCACGGCTATCGTGTCTCTTTATCCGTGATGTCCATTAAATAATAGAAAGTCTCTTGTGATTGCTCTTTTCCTGGAAGTGATTATGTAAAAGGGTCTTTTTTTTTTACGGAGAGAGGGGGAAATGAAATGGAGCAAAATAAACTGAACAAAATTGTTGGCCAGAGGCAGATAATCATGCAGGTAAAATAAAATGGGATTTCAGTTTTTTTCAATGAAACCGGGAGCGCTAATCTCAGTCTGATGCAAGTGAGGACTGTACAATGGAAAGAATTCGTCCTTTTTTAAATAGTTATACACCTCATCATGTTTAGTAATGGGTTCCACTATAAAATCAAAGGTCTATTAAGAATACAGAGGAAATAACATTTATAATATTAGATCTGCTTAATTTCAACCAAAACATGACTTGAGTTTCATTGAGTGTGTTGGGCTACAGGAACTTAAATTAAACAGAACTATCCAAATATCAACCCAGCCAAAGAACTTTTCCAAAGCATGTCTCATCTGAATATACAAAGAAACAAGCAAAATAAGTGAATAAATCAATAATAATAATAATAATAATAAAATGTGTCATTCATACAAACTAACAATAAGTGAAACAATTCTCATACCTTTGGTAGCTAGTCGCACACAGTTGATTTTGGTTTCCTGGAAGAGGAGAGGAAAGTTTGTGTTTTAATTAAATGTCAAAATGATACTGTATTGAGGAACATTGTTTTTGTCAAGCTTGAGTTATCTTAGTAATTGCAACACAATGAAGTGCGGGTTATTTTCCATCATGAGGTGCATGACATTAAGAAACAGTTAATTATATAACAACATTTCTAATGATAGTGAAGGATTCACAAATGCAGTGCTGAGGCCAAAACAGAGAGAAGCCAACATTACTGTTACATTTTCCCATGCATGTAAAGTCACTAGAGCTAAATTAAGTAAAGGCATTTAAGGTGACAAAACTTGTACATATCATACCACATATTATCGTATTTAAACAATAATATGAATACAACTGTTAATTTAGATGACAAAAAAACATTTCTATTTCTATTCTATTCTATTCTATTCTATTCTATTCTATTCTATTCTATTCTATTCTATTCTATTCTATTCTATTCTATTCTATTCTAAAACATTCATGGCTGCCTGGAATGCCAGTTATGATGATAAAAATCTCACTTGCATCCTTGGAATGCCATGTGTGGCGTGACAGGTGTTAATTAGTCGGCAGATTTCGGTGTGAAGTCTGCATGGAAGTTTAGAGCTCTGAGACAGGAAGCCAGATGCTACCATGTGTTTCTGTGAGCGTTTACAACAGCCTCTTGTTTTGAATAGATCTGCTGTCCTTGTGCACATCATCTCAGTTGACACGTAAACAATAATGCCTTCACATCACAGGGCCTTGAAAGGGTTTGCTAATGGTAATATTTCATTAAGTTATATTGTATAGCAGCCTGTGTTACACATCTGAAAAGTGTGCCAATCTCAGGGTAGCCACAGGGAGCTCTTTAGCATTCATCATTGTTTTCTTCCATGCTCATCTTTCTCTTTTAGGTAAACTACTGTCTTGGCGGAGCAACAGTTTGATGAGAATATTCTCCAAAAAAACCTCTGGTTTAATAGCACAGACATTTGAAGGTAACTCTATCGTTTATTACTAACACAGCAATGCAAGAATGCACTGCACTGGCTGAGCATTCACACCTGTGTTTGAGCACATGCTCAAGTGTGCTCATACCCTGATTAGTGCACTACAAGTTGCATTTGATAAAATCATCAGCTAAATGACAGCCTACTAATAAATAAATCTCACAAAATTCACTACTAATTGTTCTTTTTTGCTTTATTTAGCACCACTCAATATCACTTAAATGTATTCTGTATTAATCATTCAAATTAATCTGCCAACTGATTCTTTACACCGGTGATACGCCGGTGTTTTGCCAGATAGTGTATCTATGTATAATCTTTTTACTACTGTATCGTCTTTAAATCTTTGTTTAATTCCTTTTATAACTGTTTTAATTTTCCTTTCTGTGTAAAGCACTTTGAATTACCATAGTGTATGAAATGTGCTATCTAAATAAACTTGCCTTGTCTTGCCTTTCCTTTACAAGTACAGTATGTTGTTACCCAGGGACATGAAAAAAAAACTGACTAAAAAGTAGTTTTTTAGCATAGTAAATGCTTATTTTTTGCTATAAAGGTAACGTGGAATAAAACTTGATGCTATAGCTAGTGTGTGGTTGCTAAAATGCTGCTAAAATGGTATTCTGGGTGGTTGTTAGATGGTTACTTGCTGTCTCAATTCAAAAGAGTCAATCCTAGAGTCTATGACATTCGGACCCCTATGTACTGTAGATATGGCCCCAGTGCCTCCTTTAAAGTAAGTCTATGGGATTTATCATCTGCCAACTCAAAATCTTAAGTCTGATTGCTTAGAAAAGTAAAAGCACACATGTCCTCAACAGGACCCATGATTTCAGGTATCATTTGCATGCTGCAATTTATTAAATGACTAACCCTAACATAGTAGTAATGAAGCTCACCTTAGAAAACACCACTAATAAATCAGTCGGAAAAGCATACTGAAGAGGCAATACAGGCAGTCTCTCTCCTAGCATTTATTTTATAACTTCACTATGCCATTATCAGTGCCACTCTTCAGAAACATTAAAAGTCCCCTTGGCAACACTTCACTGCACGTATCAATTTGGCTCACGAGAATCAAAACCAATATGAGTTTCTTAAATACATCCAATGCTGATGAATGCAAACACAACACAGACCTCAACTCACACTGTTGACACTGAAGAATTAACCGTCAATGCAGTGGAAAAGGGCAAATACTAACATGTGACCTTGCTGTCAGTGGCGGTTTGTCCCATCTGATTGTGGCATTGAAGCAGGGGGTGGATTGACACAGTGAGGCAGAGAAGGGTCCATATGTGAGCAGACCATCTGTCTGTCACAGAGTGCTATCGGACATGCAGGGTCAAACACACTAGCCAATGTAAAATGGGTGAAAGTAATACTGTTCCAGTTTTAAGAGGATTTACCATGCAGATATGGATATATACTGGATATATATGAATAATGTTTTCATATAAAGATTTCTATTCCAAATAAATGCTGTTATTTTTTAACTTTCTATTCATCAACAATCCTTAAAAACAAAAATATGAATATGAATATTAAAAGCACGACTGTTTTCAACATTGATAATAAAAATAAAGTGTTTCTTGAGCAGCAAATCAGCATATTAGAATGATTTCTGAAGGATCATGTGACACTGAAGACTGGAGTAATGATGCTGATATTCAGCTTTGTATCACAGGAAGAAAATACTAAATTCAAATAGAAAACTTATTTTTAATTGTAACAATATTTCACAATATTACTGTTTTTACTGTATTTTATATCAAATAAATGCAGTGACTTCTTTCATTTTAACATTTAAACATTTTAAAAAAAAAATACTGACCATAAACTTTTTAACAGTAGTGAATGGCTCTCTGAAATATACCAAGGTTCTGAAATTCATGTGTTTACATGTTATTCTTTGGTACTTCCAAGAATACTATGATTGTACCATGGTAAGGTAAACTAACTGAGTAATCATCATGGTAAATGAACTTCAGTACCATAGTACATATCAAAACTATGATACCATCACTGAATTATGCTACCACTCCAGTAGTTTTTGTAAGAGAAAAGGGTGAGAGGAAGGAGGTGAGGGCCGCATGTTAACAGTGCTTCGTTTCTGAGAGCAGCCTGAGCACTGGGACTTGGGGAATGGAATAATAGGAGAGGGTCTCGGCTGATGGGAAACATCCCTACAGGAAGTGACAGCTGAGCTATACTGTCTGCCCCTCCAGTCAAATAATTCTCTGACAGACTGTCAAAGGCTTTTTACGATGACTGGGTAATGACGGGGTGAAAAACGCAGAGAGAGATGGAGAAAGAGGTATGAAAAAGAACAAATCGTAGCAGCTCAGGGGAAACTGCAAGGTGAGAAAAGAGACTTCATGTAAACATTTAACTCAATTATTACTGATAGACTACACTATTACTGTTGGCAGATCGCATATCAGTACTGGATTGTTACATTTTCTAAAGGAAAGGTAAGTGATGCTGGTCTGTGCAATGATGCTAAAGTGTTGTGGCTCATTATCAGGGTGTTGCTAAGGTATGGCAAGTTGCTCGTTTGCTATGGTGGTTAAGATAATCTGAAACAAAATTGTAGCAATAAAGAGAAATGAAAAAAGGGACATGCATGACAGTTTGCAAAGAACGTAAAAGCAAAAAGAGAGAAAATAAGATAATAACTCCACAGACCAATCCAACTGACTGCAGCTTGCTAAGCTTGAATGACACGTTTGCATTGATGTGTTTAAAAAGAACATGGGACTCTTATGACAAATGCTTAATGGTTAGCTTGAGAAGTTGAAGAATATGGATTTCATGTCACTGTCCAGCTTTTTGCCATGCCTACTAGAGCTAATCCACATGACAGCAGATTTACAGTCAATAAGTTTTTCTAGTTGGTCACTCACTCAATTCTGAAGCATGTTATGGATTAGTTAGTCATTACAGCATTTTCTTGACACGCTGGCCACAATTCTCTTCTGATGACAACAGCTACTGCTGGAACCCAGGAACACATATCTATCTATGGTAAACAAGTGAAAATGCATTGTTTTCTGCAAAATTTGGGCCAATAAATTGCAAACTGTATACGCTATAGACAAACTATTAATTTCCCCCAAAACCACAAAGCAACCACCCAGAACTCACTAACAATCACTAACAATGCCATAGCAATGACACAGCCATTCACACCATTAGCAACTATATCTTGGGACAAGAATGTCAGCGAGACTTAAACTCTTTTGACTTGGACCAGTAAGCAACTATCTAATAACCACCCAGAACACTCGAGCAACCACATAGCAACACCCTGGTAACCACCCACAAGACCTTGGGATGGAGAGTTCTGCACGGGCAAGCACTATTTGTTTTTGTTTAAATAAAAGTAAATATCTAGTTGTTTTCTATTTTTTAAATCTATTTATTTGTCATAATCAACTGTTGCATGTTGCACAATCAGGCTGATCAAAAAAATTATTTCCTAGAAGACGAACAAAAGAGAGATAACAAAATCACAAATTAAAGTGTATCACAATTTAAGCTGAGTTCATCCAGTTTCTGCAGTATTTTGAACAGATTTTGAAATGGATGCTCATAATTATGAATTATGAACACGGGTATGAATGATTACAACAACCTCCTGAGGCAATCATCTACACATTAGGGGCTCGGGAGGAACAACGCTCCAGTGAGAATGAATAAAAGAAACGTGCAGTACAAAATGACAAAAGAAAAGTGTCATCAGCCAGTCGTCTGGAGGTATTTGAGACAGCGGCGCTACAATTTCAGGAGCTGTTGCTTTCGAGAGTAACACCTCCAGTCTGGTGAAATGTATTACCAAGAGGATTAGGCAAAAGAAACTAAAAAAACAAAACAAAAAACAATGGCACGAGTTGCTTTTGCTGTCTATAGTCTTTCCATTAATACAGAGCACTCTGTTTTTCATAAAAAACAAAGGAAAGCATGACAGCTGAGTGCAGTGTTAGGTGTAAATGAAGAAAGAAACAGCAAGAGATCCTTAAAAAACGTGTGAAACAAGCACGAGACGCTTCAAAAACACTCCCATCCGCCGCAAGAGAGAAATGTTTTGTCTCCATCCAAATACTATCAGCCGCTGATGAACTGTACAGAACAACAGGAAGAGGGTGATATACTAATTAACCCTTGATTAAGGCTATTCCTATTTCATTTATTAAATTAAGAAGCAATTAATCATTTTCATGAACATATGAATACAGCTTATTATTTCACTGCACTTGTAACCAGTCCTACTCAATCCGCTTCGAGCAGGATTCGAACCGGCGTCTCCGGCATAGGAGGCGGGCGAGCTAACGCGCTAACGCACTAATGCGCCTCTTGAGGCCGGGGGAGTGAGGTTTACTTGCACAGCTTTTACTAGCTTGCCTCCGTTACGCTAACCACCATAAACCTCACTCGCATCCGGGTCACGCCACCAATGTAACTGGTCCTACTTGACCAGCTCCAAGCTGGATTCGAACCTCCATCTCCGGCATGGAGGCGGGCGTGCTAACAAAGATGCTAAAAACCACAATCTTCATTCCACATTGAGCAAATTAAAACTCTAAATGCAAATCTATTGGATAGTAGGCAACAAGGCACACAATTTGGACAGTTCATAGGGTTTTAAAATAAATCAATAAAAAAATCGAATCAATTAAAATAAATAGATATTAAAATAAATCAAAAAATATTAAAATAAAATAAAAACATACCAATAAACCAAAAAAACTAATAATAATCATCTTCATTTTATTATTCCTATTATCATTTGTATTATTATTATTTAAATTCTAAAGAGCATCTTGTACTTCAATTGAAAAAAGGAACATATGGCCTTTTCTTAAAATTTGATTTAGAAATATTGCTGCTAAATAAATATTTCTTAATTTATGTGACATGTCAACTGACCATTTAACACTTGACCATTAAACACTTTGTTTGCTTGGTTATTTTTTTAATAATAGCTGCCACACTCCAACAAACAGTGATTTCCCCTTTGACAGGTCGTGGCTTTTCAATGCAAGCTGTTTTCCTCTAGAGTGTTTGTTCCTATTAGAGCGACACGTCAGTGGAAACAAAGTGCCACAAACTTATCCTTTCACCCGCCACACACCGAAGACAGGACGTTCTTTGCGGGTTCCATTTTGTTAAAAGCTGCATGTGTCTGTTTCAATCTCTGTCTAGTGTGAGTTCAGCCACTTAAAGGAGTGAGTGCCTCTTCACAACTCCGTATCCCTCTTTCAGAACAAAAGACGCCTGCAGCGGCAATTACTTGCTCTTTTAGCCCGAGTGTCTGTGGTCCTGTTCACAAACACACCGGAGGGACAAAAGCAAGTGGAGGAATCCTAATTTAGCTTAGAACAGTTTGAGACCACTATTCCCCTGACTGTCCCTCCCCCTCTCGCCATCTCTGGCAAGACTGATGTGATAAAGTTTATCGAAAGCGACCTGGTGCTATTAGCAGTGCCAGGAGAAGCTCTGTGGGCAGCGGCGCTCTGAGATGGCATCGTTTATGGACTGCTGCTACACTGAGAGATCAAGAAATCACAGTATTTTTGTCTTTAAAGGTCGAACTGAAGATGAGGAGGAAGCAGCCTATGATTGGCTTAAACAGAGATAAGGAAAAGTATTTTAACACCACCAAAATTACACACTTCATCTTTAAGCAAATGAAAAGGCCTTTAAAAGTCATGCTGGCATTTCGCCTCTATGGGAAGTATTAATGATGACTAGCAAATTTAATGTGGACTACAGTTCCCTGCTCATGCTGACATTATAGAGCAAAGATCGTTCATTAGAGAGCATTGCATTCTATTACTCATTAGAAATGATGTTCTGGTTTTATGAAGTAACTTTTACAGTGGCCCCTACATGTATTTGGACACTTAAGTGACACTTTAACATCTCTGAATGTTTAGATATATTGGGATACACTGAAAAAAAATTGATAGAGAAAGACTTTGGATATTTACAGCTTTATTTTTTACAGTTTAATACAAGACTTGAAACGTGCACTTGGTGTGATATTTTGTTATCCAGTGTAATCATATTATTCAGACATTATTAAGTGATGCTTTATTGTCCCAAAACATTTTGGGGACACTTTATAAAGCAGTGATATTGTTTTCTATTTTTATGCTTAAATATAATTTATGCACCAAATGCATCAAGTCAATAAATGAATCGACTAATGACAACTGCTGGATCAAGCCGGTTTAGCTATCAATATGACAGGTAATCTAACCACCGAATTGTAGTGTGAATTTATTTGTTACTTTGCGCCGTGGAATAGAAAAAAAAAAAAATCAAATGGCACACATTTACACCGAGCGTTTCTCAAACACACTTGGAACAAGGTAAGTTGAAAACAAATCTGAACTACCAACCTAAATCCATATTTTATGCATGAATCTCCAATCAAATTATCTGGGTCACGGTCTGAGGTTGTTTTTGAGTGCTTTTCTCCAGCCGCCTGAGACTGAGAGATCGAATTGAATCAAATCCAATCAAATCGGGAACCACATACTTCAAAATGCAGTGCAATGCAATGCAGCAGGCCCAAGCAGAGCCTTTACAGAGCGCATTATACCTGCTAAATGCTAATGTGTGAAATATATATATATATATATATTATATATATAGGTCATGTTCTACTAGACTTTTTACCATGATGAGAACTTGGGGGAAATATGCTTGACTGCCATGAAGATAATGACATTGCAAAGAAGTTTAATTTTTAAAATATATTTCATCATTTCATTATTTTTTATTCTGGGGTGAAACATGACAGAGCCAGGATTCATGAGATTTCCAAATCAATACTCAAGCGTCAACATTTATCAAGAACAATGAACTGGTAAATGAATTAAGTAAATGAAATACTCACCCCATTGGCTTTGCTCAGGGCCTGAAAGTAAATGCTGTAGCTTTTGGCTGGTGACAGCGGTGCGTTCCAGTAGCCATTATAAGTCTTGTTATCTCCTATAGTAAAGGGCTGTACCACAGCAAGGCTAACAGGGGGAAGTTCAGCAGCGAAATAGTGAGGTGAATCCAAGATGGAGGCATTTCTGAAACTAACAGGAATGGAGAAACACTCCAACAAATCAGCGGCTCGGCGAACTTTCTTCTTCCGTTCCTCTTGAACCACCACTTGATAAGCACTAGAGAAAAAATAAGTTGCATTAATGAACTAAATATCAAAACAAGGACCTAATATGTCATTATTGTAGTTTCTCAAGAATATTAATGAAGAGGCTCTATTTAAATAGGTTTTTTTTTTAAGTAAAACATGAAACCTGTTCACAGACATTTAATGAGAAACAAGATATTCAATGAGAAAACAGTAGGACATGACTTGATTCAATGCACTGGGAATAATAAAAACTACCCTTCGTCTTAAGAATAACATGCACTGATGAATTGTGCACAATAAGACCAGCAGCATAGCATTAAGAAAAGTAAAAAGTGTCAATTTTGAGCATACTGTATGTTTGCCGCCTCTTGATTTGGGAAATATCTTCAGCTAGTGATGACACATCCAAAAAAAGAGAGAGGCAGTTGTGTCCAAGGTAATTTAACATGCCATTAAAACCATCAAGAAATTCTCTTCCCGTAGCTTTCTAAGAATCACAGAAGGCCCTGTAAACCATCAAGAATTCTCAAAAGCTAGCAACTAGCTGCTAAACACCTCTATTAAACTCTCTTTTTGAAAAGAAAAAAAACTCTTTAAACCTGCATGAGATCCAAAAATACACACAGCTTCTCCTCATGAGAGAAAACTATGAGGCAGGCGATGCGGTAGAGTGCCAGCAGAGGGAAATCTCTACTACGGTAATTAGCTGGAGGGGAGGTGTGCATGGGGCTTTTTGAAAGTGCTCATCATGGGGAGGGATTGGAGAGAGGCATGATGTGTGTGTTTCAGAACACGGTGAATAGATAAGGACATTTTTTGAGCTCCCTGTGCTAATAGTACTTGTTTGCAATTACGTGGTCTTACGCCAAGAACATACTTCCCAATTATGTGCAATTAGGGAAATGTCTGTTTCGCCGAAAAGATGTGGCAAATTATCCTAGCCTCTAATCTGGCATCTTTCATAAGGGATAATTTCCCATGACCAAAGAGGCCTGCCTGCTTTTCTCTTTTAAATACACAGGATCTCCATTTCAAACTAATGGCTTTAAGTGCACACTGGATGTCGTGTGTTGTGTGTCCGCTTTAACCTCGGTCGAAAGCTTCTGTAATTATAAACAATTTTCAGTTGTGGATTTTTCATAAAGACGCTTATGGATTGCCAGGGTCATATGCTTTATAGAGCACACTAACAATGGAAAAACATCCCTAACAGTGGCAAAATTATTTCCCCACTTGCTTATTATTAAACATGCATCAGTTTTTTAGGTTTTTGTTTCACCCTTAAATATATTAAATATAAATATGCAAAAATGAATAACAACTCAGTGCATGCAATCAAATAATTGTCATAATTACTGATGAACTCCCATTGCACATCAACTGTGCAGTTCTTCCAAGTTAGTGGCGACTTGCAATTTCGAGAATTTGCCAAAATCTGTTGCACATTCACAGACTGAATTTCCACACAGAGAAAGACTCTGTTTGTGTGCCAAAACAGAGCCAAATGGACCAGGATCCCCTCGAAGGCTTAGCATACAAATGATGCTTATTTGAATGACTGCATTTAAAAACCCTCAGGACCCCGAGTGAATCAACAGTAATGCACTTCTTCTTTCAGACTATGTGCTGGACCCCTCTTTGATGATTGGAGAGAAGGATCATGGGTAATTTAGTGTATTCTTGTGTGTTTCGCATCTGTCTGCAGATTTAAAAATAATTTATTTTTAATAGCTGATGTTTGGACCAACTTTCAGGCTTCTATCTCGTTCATTTATTAACAGCAAATTACGAATTTAAATTCACTCATCATATCCTGTCCTCTCTATATTGACATTTGAATAAAAGTGTCAAAAGACCACAATTGACAAGTACTTTCTAAGACAATGTGATAATTGCACACACTATTAATCAAATGTAAAACAAATAAGCAAAATAGATTGGACTGGCCAGTGGCATGATGAGAGGCAAACTCACCTGACAGGAGCCCCTCGTGATTGGGCTGGTTTTAAGAGGACGGTGATTGTCGTATCTGTCTCATTGAGAGGAGAGTCGGTCTCATATTCAGGCATGGATGGAGCTGCAGACACAGAATTATGTTAAAGGACAAGGACTATAAAGAAAGAAAGGATATAAAGAAATCACATACTGTATAGCTCAGAAAACCTCATCTCAAGTGACAAGGACAAATGGAAGAGAAACAGATGTCTAAAAACTTTTATAAAAAGCACTTTTTGTCTAAAAAGCCCTTATTTTCAGTCTGTGTAACACAAGCATGAATTAAGCGTATTTGCAAGTATAAAATGACCATATAGTATACGGTAGTGGCCAAAAGTGATATCCAGCCTAGGAAATGAGACATCTTCACGCTTTATTCAAATATTATATTTTAATCTAAATTATTATGTAATAATATAACATAGTTGTGTAAGTAAATTGCTTTATTTGTGATAACACTGTGAAACCTGCCAAATTGTGTGATATCATTTTTGGCCAGGCTGTCAAACAAAGAAATTATGAACATGTGCAAGAATAAGAGAAAACCAATAAAATATTAATATCTGATTATGTTGTAGTCAATGTGTGCTTTTTCCTGTGAGCTTTTTGTTTTTCTATGCATTTGTTTTGCATATTAAAATAAAACCTGTAACTGCAATTACTTGCTCTTTTAGCCCGAGTGTCTGCGGTCCTGTTCACGAACACACCGGAGGGACAAAAGCAAGTGGAGGAATCCTAATTTAGCTTAGCTAATTTAGCCTGTGTTGTCTTAAAACACTTTTTTTAGACAAATACCTTGACCAAGTTTAGTGTTTTGTTCTTCCTTCATATTTGAAATATTAAAAGAAAATCTATACAAAAAAATATCCTCATATTTTGATGGTTTAATCAAACTTACAGTGTCATAAAAAAACAAATACCCCCTCCAGACATGACTTTTGGCCACTACTGCATGAATGCTCCACTGTAAGTACTGTACAACTTCTTGACTGTTTTTACAAACTAAGAGATATGTCGAAGTTGTTGTCTGTGTCTGTGTGAGTTTAGCTTGTTTTGAAGCCTGAACTCAGCTGCCATTCAAACCCACTATGTTTTAATATTATGTATAATTAATATTCATGCTTTTGTAAAAACATTCATTTCACAGTATTTACTCCTATTAGAAAGCATACCGTTTGGAAGCCTTACTCAGAGGTCATTACTATGTAATCATACTGAAAATGTCACTCTCTCATTACAGTGTTTAGATTCAGTGAACAATACGGTTTTAATAAATGGTGTCTGGCGTGCTGCACAAATGCCACGTCATTATGAAACGGAACGAACTGACAGCCGTGGGCCACAGAAATTGGGCTGAACTTGTGGAGGATGTTGTTTACGATTCATGTTCTCATTATTCCGTTCACTTTACATTAACTGTATTCCAACGATATTCATTCCAATAACACAACACGCTAATGAGATTTTCGCTCCAGCAAAGCTTCTTTAAGATACAGGAAAAAGTCAAAATGACAAAACTAATTATGCAAATTTTAGCAATGCAAGTGATAATTAGGTAAGCAATCAAATGAAGCTTATTTAACCCAATCAGTTCATGTTCTCTGAAATAATTTCATACATTATCATCAGTCTGTCCGACGTGAATGCTCTATATCCATGAAGAACAAATGTCTGTCACATTAACTCAATTAAAATGGAACCTGAGGGTCTGTTTTACCATAATTGTGTATAATTATCACTTCACTGTTGGAAAATACCCAACAATCTGAGCTGAACCCTTGCCTGAAACCCTCACCTGCGATCTTGGTGGCTATACGGCTGGTCACGGGTGGGCCGAAGCCTTTGTTCGTGCTGGCTTTCAACGTAAAGTAGTATGTGGTGCCAGGATATAACCCAACGAAGAGATGATGGGTCTCATTTTGGAGTTTGAAGACCCGGCCACGTTGTGTTGTCAAATCTGCACTGGGGTCCAGGGAGCCAAGAGCCTTATAGGTGATCTAATGAAAGAGACAAGTCCATTCGATTATCACAATCACTTCATCAAGAGTCTTGGAGATGCAGTGGAGACAAAAGCATGCATACAACAAATGTATAATACTAAGAAATTACAATTATGACATAGTTTGTTTACCATTATGTCGTTTCAAACCCAAATTTCTTTTGTATATTTGTATCGGTGAAGAGAGAAAGTCATACGGGTTTGGAGCAACATGAGGCTGAGCAAATAACAGAGATTTTGGATGAATTTTTCCTTTAAGCATTATTCTTAATAACATCAACCTTTTGAAACACGTAGAGCAATTTAGCACTGAATTTTTTTTGTTTTGCTGGATCTCTTTCAGTTACTTTGGCTTTTTTGCACTTATTTTCTCTCCAAATATTTGAGAGAATTTCAGTGACTAGAAATACATCCCAAATACAATATTCTGCTAACAATGAATAACAAGCACATTCAGTGCACTGTGCTGTAAATACAAGCTGCTTATTAAAACACTTTTACGTGGATCTGCTTCAAACATGTATATGTTGGAAAACAATATCCAGCAAAGAATCAACATGCCCCAAAACAATTACTAAACTAGGTTACAGATAACCATTGTCATGCTAAGACGCGCATTCGTCATATCTCAGAGGAGGCTGATGGAAATTGATGGTCACTGTGTATATGGGTAATCAAAACATTTTAGCCCTGACGTTTCACACTTCATAACTCCATTCCACAATTCAAATCAAATAAATTGACAGCTGGGTGCCTGGCAGGCCTGCTGCCTAAAAGCTTTTCATGCATAGTGGAGTGATTCAGAATGCCCTCTAAACACTCTCTCTCTCTCTCACACACACACACACACACACACACACACACACACACACACACACACACACACACACACACACACACGCTCATGACTGCTCACTGACCACAGGCAAAAAAAAAGAGTCAGGAGAAGCAAATCTGCACATTCAAACCAAATATCACTCCAGAAAATCCACACACACGTACAGACACAAACATGAGAGAAAGACGCAATGATGACATTTTTCAGACATCAGAATAAGACGACTTGTCATTCTAGTGATTCTGAAATTAAAAATAATATGACATCTACATGCTGTTTTTTTTTTTTTTTTTTTGGAGCTTGACACTCCTGGAATATACACTACCACTATATACAGTGTGTATATTTAAAATATATAAGACATGTAGTAACAGTCTCCAAATATAGGTTTTCCTTTTCAAACTAGTATCACATTTTTATGCTTTCCAGTGGCATAGTTTTGATTTAATATGCTATCATGTTTAATGTTCGGTCAGTAAATCACACAGTGCCACTGAGGTGTGGCGGAGCAGCCCGATGTAATATACTGCCAAACACAAGTTTACATGTGTTATGGATTATAAATCAGTCTTAATAGAGAATTACAGCCTGAATGTTGCTTTTACAGCTGACAATTTACTGTACATGTGAACTGAAATGTTTAAACCCTCTTCATGCCTGTTTGGACAGGTATTTCCCTCTCTTAACGTTATAAACAGCATGCTCAATTCAAAAGACATCATCCCATTCTTATTTTTGCTCTTAAATGTAGCCTTATCTTGCCACAGACAACATTTTTGACTTATCTCTCAGTTGAGAAAAACATTTAAAAAGTTGAAGCAGTCAGTTAGATACTTTCACAGGTTTTCCTGTAAATGAAAGGGCATTAGTGATTGATGGCAGGCTTTTTATTAAAGGTGTTTTTAAAATATCATCTATTGCCTTTAGCATAGCTCCTGTGTAAATTTGTGCCCTTGTTCAGTGTTAATATACTCAGCCAACAGCGGGTCGTATTGTTCTTCACAGCCCAATGAAAAAGAAACCGTGAGTTGGCTGAAGGGTATTGTTCATGTAATATACAAGCAGCTGGATAATTCGGCTGTAAACTGAGATAGGTAGATAGGTAGGTAGGTAGGTAGGTAGGTAGGTAGGTAGATAGATAGATAGATAGATAGATAGATAGATAGATAGATAGATAGATAGATAGATAGATAGATAGATAGATAGATAGATAGATAGATAGATAGATAGATAGATAGATGTGTCCTGCACAAAATTGTCCAGTATTATATTCCAGTCACTAAATGAAAAATAAATAAATAAATAAATAACCATAAGAGATCAATAGGCCTTCAATTACTCTGTCATCACTTAAATGTCCTGACGGGGAAAAAACACAAGGGATGATCAATCCTGTAAAAGACTGAAAGTATGAAATGAATAGGCGAGGATGGGGGATCTATCTCTTGTTCTCGCCTGTCCTCCCTCTCTCTTTTCAGACTCTGTTGTCAGGGGAGACAGGAAGTGTTGGCCAGGGGGCATTTGATGCCACGCGACAGACTGCTAAAAGTGGCCTAATGCACTACTGAACGCACTGTGGCTCTCTGTTAAAAGAGCCGCTTGAGTTTAATTGACCACAGCTGATTTGAAAAGGGTTCATTTCCCAGTTCAGTAAGGCAGCGGAGATGGGAATGCGGAGAAAACAGCCCTGTTTGTGGGAGATATTGGATTTATGGCTACTTTGCTTCAGCAATAAGGGGAAAAAAAGAGAGAAATGCTGTTCCAAAACATAGTGAGCGGCCTTTTAAGGCATCATGTGCACTTGCAACAAAAAGGTTAAGTACTCTGCCTATTAAGGTACCTTGTTTTGGCTAAATGCATTGTGATGCAAAATGAAAAGCTCAATAAATAATTACTAAATTATTATGTATAATTAAAAGTTGAGTATAATACACATTATTAGGTTTTTTATGTGTTTTATGCTTATTAGAGTATACACTCTCAGAAAAAAAGGTACAAAAGCTGTCACTGGGACAGTACCTTTCAAAAGGGTTCTAATATGTACCATTTAGGTACTAATATGTACACTTTTGGTACCAATATGTACCTTTGAGGGACTAATATGCACTCTTTAGGTACAAAGGTGTACCTTTTGAAAAGGTACCGCGCCATAGTGACAGCTTTTGTACCTTTTTTTCTGAGAGTGTACCATGGCATTAGCAACATGCTGTTGTCCCAAGTCTTCTGAGTTGCTGCCTATATAACTTGTTCCTTATCAGACATTTATGAGAAAAGTAGGCAAAAACCCAAGCTGGATTGGTTAGTAATTCCTCGGCAGGAGCCTCGTTGAAGCTAGTCATCTCTTGAGATTTATTATTGGTAAACAGACATGCTGAGAACAGAATATTTAGTATTTTGTAAGTTTTGAGGGTTTGGGATGCCAGAAAGAAACTAGGTTACACAACATTTGGTGTAGAAAATAATATTGCACTCAATTCTGCATGCATAAAATATAAAATCAAAAAAGTATAGAAGAAAATGCAGCACTATACAAACACTAGAAGTATAATAGTAGTAACAGTCAGACAGAGTTCCAGTTCAAAATTTAGAGAATTTCCATATTTTATCTGCCAAACAGATTCCACAAACTATGCAAATTTCATACACAAATAAAGTGGGATTTTCTGCATCTATGGTTAAAAAAATAAAATATGTCCCCAAGTCCCCCAGTGAATCTCTGCAATTTCATCACTGCTTTAAACAATGATAACAGACAACTCATTCAAATAATGGTGCAGTGTTCTTGTAACAAAAAAAGTGTACAACAATCGTAGAGAAATTAGTGGAAAATGTCTATAGACTTTGTGATACAAATTTCTGTCCCCCTAAAAGTAAAAAGTACACATTACTTTCCATATATGACTCAGAAAAAAGCATGCACAATATGCTCATGAATATTGTGTTTGCTTGCTACTAAAACTCTGAATATCTTTCAAAGATGTCATAAACCGGACAAACCCAGTGACTACAGCTCACTGCATCAACCGGGTACGTCCTTCTTCCCTGCCGACTACTAGCAATGATACACTAATGTCTGCTGTGTTGGACAAAACAAGAGCACTTAAAGCTCACTGTCTCATGATACACGACAAATGGTAAATAAAAACAGCACTCATAACATTAACCCAGATTTAGACCTTCCTCCAGCTGTCTCTAGACCACACATGCAGGACCGTGAGCCCATTAACCGGGTTTATCTGCTCTAGAGAGCTAGGGGTTACTGCTTCTCTTAACTCGAGTGCTTGCAACTCAACCGTTTATTGATGGAAATGAAAACAACACCATGGCGTGAGGAGGGTGGATGTGCACAGGTTTTCCTCTATCCCGTAAGGGCAGAACAGGCTGTTCATCTTCGTTAGAGGTGAAAACTTTCCCCACTACATCATCACACAGAACGACAGCTCTTTACTTTGACTTATTTAGAGACAAAAAAGAGATTTTTACTTACAAAAGACTACTATGGTGGTACCGTGGTACATCGATGTCAAATAATAATACCATGGCACTGAATTATAATTTTTATATACTATAGTATTTACACTAATATTCAAAAGTTTGCGATCAGTGTGATTTTTTTTATTTTTTGAAAGAAATCTCATGCTTAGCAAGGCTGAATTTCTTTGATCAAAAATACAGTAAAAACAGTAATATTGTGAAATATATCAAAATATTTAAGAGTTTTTTTCTATTTAAATATATTTTAAAATACAATTCATTCCTGTGATGCAAAGCTTAATTTTCAGCATCATTACCACAGTCTTCAGTGTCACATGATCCTTCAGAAATCATTCTAATATGCTGATTTTTGCTGCTCAAGAAACATTTCTGATTATTATTAATGTTGAAAACTGAATGTTGATTTTTTTTTTGTGCAAACCACTTTCTTTTTTTTTAATTCTTTGATAAATAGCATGTTCAACAGAACAGCATTTGTATTATAAATGTCTTTATTGTCACATAGCCTACTTGCTGAATAAAAGCATTACCTTGTTTTGCTGATGCTAAACTTTTGAACAGCAGTGTACATTCTAAGAATACTATGCAATCATGATCATGAATTACCATGGTATCATGACCCTTACAAAGAAGTACAATGTACATTTCTGATGGTAATACTATGGTACTTTGAAATTATTGTACCATGTTTTTTAAATGATACTCCATTGTACTTTTAAGAATATCATGGTGCTATATGTCTAAAATACCATGATAGTACTGTGGTACTTTTTTGTAAGTAGTGCAAAAAGCCATGGTATAATACCATGGTACATTTCGTTACATTTTTTGTTGATGAATATTCTTAATCCATAATATTTACATGATGCTTCATGTAAAGGGTATAATACAATGGTACATTTTTGTTAGTGCAGTATAACTTAAAATGCAATGTTAAACTATACTACAATGGTGCATGGTATGATAGATATGGTACACTCAAGTTTCTGCATAAATAACAGTAGCCGCAGAGAGTGTCAATATCCCTGTCCATCACTTCTCCAAAGAAAAAACCATCAGACATGTTCTTTCTGTAAACAAAGTGGGTGGTTTGTTTCCATGTAACTCCAGACAGGAAGCCATCAGAAACGGCATACGAGACACAGCGGAGGGGGAAAGACATCACGTCATCGCAAACTCACAACATGTCACGCAAGTTAAACAAAACAAAGATCAAGAATTAAAAACCAGGCGTGTGTAGAAATGTTCCGCTATTTACTCTTCCTCATTTGCATGGAGATAAAGAAAAATAAAGAAACATGAGGACAAAAGACACCTTCCTTTTACACAACTCAGTGTTGATTAAGGAGCTGTTGAGGATCTTCTCTGTCTTACTTTCCCTGCGCCTTTCATATGCACACTCTTATTTTGTCAGCAAAGCAATTAATTTCTGAAAGGCTTTGATGGTTTGATAACAGGAGGCTGTTGTGCAGAGAAATGAAGGCAGAGGAAACATACAGAGAGAGAGAGAGAGAGAGAGAGAGAGAGAGAGAGAGAGAGAGAGAGAGAGAGAGAGACAGAGAGAGAGAGAGAGAGAGAGATGGGGGGGTTGATCAAAAGTATGGATTTTGATGCAGGACATCTCAGGTACTCAGAGACTGATCTGAAACCTATCTATCTGTCTATCTATCTATCTATCTATCTATCTATCTATCTATCTATCTATCTATCTATCTATCTATCTATCTATCTATCTATCATATAATGTGTACAGTATATAGCCTATATATACATATAGATAGATAGATAGATAGATAGATAGATAGATAGATAGATAGATAGATAGATAGATAGATAGATATGTTGTTTTGAATATGCTTTATATATAAACAGTATATTTTTATACATTTATAATAACATAACACAGTAATTAAAGCAATACATATTCATGTGGTTTATATAGTGCATTTGATGATATATAATACTACATATGAAGAATAAATGTTTAAAATATTAAGGGTATCATATACAGTATATTGCAAATAATCTTCCACACTATCAAAAAAAAAAAAAAAAAAAAAACTATACATTTTTAATGTTTTTATTGCTATTTTTTTGCACCTCTATTTTAGTTCCTTCTTTGCGAGTCCAAACTTTTCTAAAGCTGTTAAGCAAGAAACTTGCTTGCTACAAACAGGGTCTTTTTGTGACCCTTCCGCTGCATTCATCTCCGCACCTTCCCTTTCCTGCCTCTGAGCTCTTTGTCCTAAGTCTAATTTGTCTGAATCACTAAAAGCGAGGAGAGGAGGCATACGGCTGCTCAGATCTCCAGGATAATTCTATTGGACGCTTCTAATTAAATCAATGAGGGCTATTATAGCAATTATCCGGCCAAATGGGACTGCATTGTGTCCGCTCGATACATTTAGTAAATTCTGTCAATCTTCTTATCACCAAGATGGCAAATGCAGTAACCCCATTTTAATGATGTTGCAGAATATACGCAATGTCTCGCGTGTGGTTTCTCTTCCTCATCAAATCAAAGAGATTGTGAGGCTCTTTTGTGCCTCCAGCCCACTCAAACACACACACAATAAAGCACAATCTGGCCATAATTAGTTTTTGTCATGCAGTGACTTCATTTCTCTGCTTGTAATGTGCATTACAATAAATATGCATGTATATCCATAAGGCTGTCCAACAAAATGTCCAGTAACAGAAAATGACTTTTACCAAAACGTATACTGCTACCTGATTTTACCACAGAAATACACAAATAAAGATAACTGTTCTTACTGTGTTAACAATCACCATTGTGCCCTTGAGCCAGGTACTTAACCCAAGTTATTCAATAACTGTACAGCCTACCTTACTTATAAAAACTTCAATATAAGTACAAGTTAGATTGTGTGTCAATATGGGAAAAAACATTCAAGCCGCTCAAAACCTTCATCTCTGCTGTATAGAAGCAAATAAAATAATATAAAATATATATATTTAACATTTCCTCACCTCATAGAGAGTAATGACTCCGTTAGTTTCATTCGGGGCCTTCCACTGCATGAAGATTTTCTCCTCGTATGGGCCTGTCTGAATGGACTCCATAGGAATGGGGCCAGGAACTAGTATAGACACACAAACACACATTCACACACATTTAGCATTCTAGGTTACATTTACAAATGTTTAGTCAACAGTATTGGATCTATAATTCAAACACTCTCCCATTAAATCAACACCTTGATACAAAAAGTGATTGTTTTGAGAACAGAGGTGACGTAGGGTGACAGGAATGGCTTCTGTTGCTGGGTAAAAGGTAAAGTGAGGTGAGCAGAGATTGGCTGACTAAAGAAGTAAAACTATGTCAAACACACCTCAGCCGCAATATTCGAAGTGTGAATTGTAACAGCTTTGCTACCCTTCAGTACTGAGAGGTGTTAACAAGTGCTACGAGTACAACTGCGCGCATTTGCGTGTGTCTATTTGCATATTTTGTGTGCACATCCCCTCTGGCACACATTGCAAGTTTTCCAAATATATTCTTGTTAGAACATCATTAACACCCTAAAAACCTGTTTCCAAGATGTCATCATCCACACAAAGCTTCATCCTGCTCTCATATGCCAGCATAGCATTTTCAGAGATGCTATGACGTGACAATTTTATAAATCAACATGCAAATGTGCTAATTTGTGCCAGTTTGACAATAGCCCATACATTATGTTAACTTGAGGCTAGTTGTCTTGGTTTGTGTCTTTAACTTGACTGTTAGCGATGACACACTAATGAGTCAGACTGTTCCTGACGGTGTGTGTAAAAAGAGCTAATGACTTAGCTAAAAGGCCGTTTAGTCCAACTTAGCAGCCCTATAGCGCTGTTGTTTGCTTTGCACTTAGTCGTGGCTAATTGGGAGGGCAGATTAAAGAGATGAGCGTAGCAAGGCCACAACGGGGCGAACGGGAGAAGCGTCTCGGGCACAAACAGATTAGCTGGCGGTCATCTTGAGCGCCAAAGTAAAGAACTAAAACATCTATTGTTCACGCAGCATTTAATTTACATGGAAACAACACAGAAGCCTGAGCCTTTGACACTATCATTGCTCGGCAAGCACTGCTATTTCCTCGAGGAAAAGCTAATCTAGCTGTACTTTTATTTCGGAAATCTTTTTTATTTCACAAAAGACAAAGTTTCTTCGATCTCATGATTTTTGCCCTTAACCATAATTAAAAGCTGAATAGTCTTTGGCATTTATTCTTCAATGGGAAAAGACTTAAAATACAAACACTTTTACTGTGAGTGTTTAAACTGAGATCTGAGAGGATGCATTCTTAAAACATGAAAATTATTCCACAAAATTATGATTTATGCAATATCCAAAAGTTTCACCATTACTGAACAACAATTTAATGTGCATATGAGTTTTAGTTCAAAACTGATTGATTTAACTAAAGTACACTGGTTTGCTTTATTAGCAGAAATAACTTTCCTGAACTAATGACCTGAGAACAACTGCAACAAACTATGGGTCCTATTTTAACGATCTAAGCGCATGGACTAAAAGCGCAGGGCGCAAGTTCACTTAGAGCAAGTCCGAATCCACTTTTGCTAGTTTAACGACGGGAAAAATGGTCGGCACGCAAGGCTCATGGTCTAAAAGGGTTGTCCCTATTCTCTTAATGAGTAATGGATGTGTTTTGGGATTTACATGCAATAAACCAATCAGAGTCTCATCTCCCATTCCCTTTAAATGCCAGTTGCGCTCGCGCCATGGCGGATTCGCTATTTACAGAGCGCAAACGGAACTGCTCGTGCGAGGTAAAAGTGTGCAAGCAGAACATCTACGGGACAAGCCGGATTGCACCATATCTTTATGGACACAATAATAATCTTTTACATTGTAATCCTTTTATTTGAAATATTTGCCATGTTTGTGTGCTGCTGTACGTGCGTCCCTGTGTGTTTAATGTACGCGCGTTGTGGACCCGCCTATAGGCGCACATTACTAACGCGCTTTTTAAATCAAAAAAATAAAAATAGCGACGTGCCAACAATGCCCCAGAACACATCTCGTTTTCAGACCAGCACGCCCATGGGCGCACAAATGGGCGCAAATGCATTTGCTATTTAAACAACGTGGCGCAGGACATGAAAATGATAACGGCGTCGGACTGAAACTAGCAAAAAACACTTGCATCAAGCTTGGCGCTGCATTGCACCGGGTGTAAGATAGGGCCCATTATAAAATGATATGAATATAATACAAATTAGAGTGAATAGAGATCATGTGTCAATGGAAATCTCACTTATGCCTAAAAACAGAAAGTTTCTATTTACCTCACTGAACAGATCTCATCTAATATAATTTTATCTGTTTAATTCTATCGCGACTAAGTTCCTCTTGAAAAGGTAACGAGGTTGATATATTTGCCCTCAATAGCTATTACAAGCTGAATAGTCACTGGCATTTATTCTTCGATGGGAAAAGAATTGAGCTAATCAAAGAAAAGGTGAAAAACACTCTCTCACTGAGGAGCTGATGTAGGATATTGTACTGCAAAGTGAGGCCAGTTAAATTACATTTCCAACAATTCTTCAAATAGCTTGATTGGGCACTAGCCAACAAGCATATTAAATCACTGTTACAATGAAATATAATTAGATCCAGTCCTCCGTCCACTGTCTTTTCCACTATATAACCATGCCTGTGCCTGGAATGCTTCTTTACATATTAATCCAGCTGATTAGCTTCCCGTGGGGAGACTATGAGTGATGTTTCATTAAGTTTGAGGTGCAAAAAAACATTTTTCCCCATTTTATGCTTGCCCCTCTCAAGATACAAATACCTTTTAAAAGGTTTCGTAATTGTCGCACGTTCCATTTTGTTTCTGAATCTTACTGATTATTTTCATCTCTGAATAAATCACGAACAACTCTTTTCCTGTTTATGCTTGTTTACGGGTAAGCAGGTTTCAGTACAGGGTTCGGTGTTGTTGTTGACCTTATAAGGTGAAAATTGTCTGCCGTCCTCATGTTAATTTCACCCTCCTTCAATTATCACCATATAAGGTTACACAGAGAGACAGAACAGCCTCACTATTGATATGTTGCAGCTGTCCGTCAATTTGCTAACACAAAGGACAGCAATTATAGGTTTTCATATGCAAAAATACATAAAAAAGGAAAAACATCAGTGCGGCAGACAAGAGCAGATACTGAATAACCAAAAGAGTTCTATCCATATCAAAACAGACTCATCAGAACATGAAAATGAAAATCTGAAAGAACATGAGATGAGCTTGAATTATACACAATAACCTAATAATCTAAGGCTTGACAACAGGCTTTATTTCACATGGTTTTATAGCACAGCATTAAAAACAAGCTGGGAGAAATTAACTGTAAATGGAGGCTGAGCGCTTCCCTCTGGGAAATTTTCAAATTAAGCGCTGCAAGCAAACCTTCCCTCCGTCTGAGAAACATTGTGTCTTTTCACAGACTGTGAAGCTTTAACATGCTCTACGTTTGGGATTTCCTTTTAACTGCAACACATCAATGGAACAGATGGATTAAAGGAGGATGGCTTTCATCATCTTTGTTTCATATTTGTTGCTTTTCTTTAGGAAGAGCAGGGCAGTGCTATGGTCTAACAATTCTGTTTCCATTTACCTCTCTGAGTGGATCTGACTTCTATACAGTACTGTAGTGATTCCCAAATACACAATGCAGACAATCTAGTATCTTGTAATACAAACACTTTCACAGTGAGCATTACAACTACTGAGATCTGAGAGGATGCATTATTAAAACATGAAAATCATATCCAATGTTCACAAAAGTATGATAATAATAATAGTAATAAACGTTTCTTGATCATTAGAATGATTTCAGAAGGATTATGTGACACTGAAGACGAGAGTAAATTTTAGATTTGAATAATATTTCATAATATTACTGTTTCTGCTGTATTTTTGATCAATTAAATGCAGTCTTGGTGAGCATATGACACTTTTTTTAAAACATCAAAAAATCGTACTAACTTCAAACATTTGAATGGTAATGTACACGTATGTAAATAATCAAAGTAGCTACTACAGGCAACTAAAACTTTCAATTATTCACACTTGACCACAGCCAAAATCTAATCTAAACTTAAAAAAAAAAAAGGTTATCTTAGGAATAAATGTTGCCAATAAATCTGCATTAACTACAGTATGTGTGTATACTGTTTATACACACATACAGATTTATCAGCAATTAAACAACCCCAGAAGAAATTGTGAATCTCCTCCATTAATTACAAAATTGCATCCCTAAATTTATAGTTTAATAAAAGGCAAAAAGCTGCTTTTTTATTTTAGAATATCTCTAGTGAGATTAGTCTTTTGTTATCACTAAAAACAGGACTATTGGTTTTCTTTGTTCTTATCATATGTTCCAATGCTCTTATAACATAAAGAAATACCGAAAGACAGTTAAAAGCAGTAACACTCCCTCCCTCCTAGGCTATAAAATGAAATAAAGTACAGAATGTGACGTCTTTTAAATCACTTTTGGCAATCTAAGTTTAGTTTGGCAAACTAAGTTTATTTTTGACCACCACACAAAAGTAAGATGAATGACCACTATTGAAGAGTACTTCCCAAAAGATCACGGCATTTCCATCCCTGCACTTTGAAAAGCTTCAGAATTGCATTCAGCCGGAAAGAACATGTGAGCGCTCCAAGACAAAGACTTGAAAAATACCCTTCAGTCCTCAAGAACCAGAGGTAAGAGTCATTCATTAAAACATGGATAATTGAAATAATAGTCTGGGTTTATTGAACTTTGCCCATTTCGCATTTAAGGATGTGGAAAGTGCCACGGCATGTTGTGAAACTAACTTGCAAATAGCTACAACTGTCAACATTTATCTATAACAGCAGAGTCCCTGATGCAAAATACTGGCTATATGAAAGGATGTTCTAGCCTGTAATAGCTGTGTTTACTTCACTGTACAAAAGAAAAATATTAACCTCCAGCCTTTCTGTCCATGTGCCGAATTCTTCCAGCGAAGGTTAGTGGTTAATTCACTTATTCTTATTTAATTCAAATATCTAGTAAGATTAAATGCCAGGAACCAGTGTTAATCATTTCTGTACCCAACAAACCTCCATTTAAAATGTTCCTCAAACAACCTTCAAGTAAAAAGATATCAATTCAATGAGAAATAGACAATGTATTTGTAATGCTTACAATTATACCTCTCTTCTGTGACTTTTTCTAATAAGGCTAAACCAGTGTTTTGGTATTAAAAAGCTATGCTATTCATGCTATTCAATTTCAAATATATTCAATATATTTTTTTATATATATATATATATATATAAAATGTGAACATGACTCTTTGAAATACTTGAATCTGTAATAATGAAATATAATGACCACTAAACTGTATAATTGTTTGTGTCTGGCAATCGATTTCCTACTAGATGTGTTTCTTTCATGTTTCTCATAGCACTCCATGGTCTCTTTCCTTTCAAAATATAAAATAATTTCCTCTTTAATCAATATTACATTTATTTATTTGTATATTTATTGTTTAGTAGCCATGGTAATGTTCAGTCAGGTCTACTTTTATAACTTATTTTAAATTATATGAACCATGTGAACCATGCAAACATGATTAGAGCATTTATAATTTGTTTAATTTGTAATGAGAAAAAAATTAATTTGGATGTTTGTTTGCTTATCTGTGAGCTAAAGTTGACAGCATTGACAGCAACACTAAATTTAATCATTTGTATGCATACTATAAAATACTCAATATTAATTTTGCTTAACATTTACAAAAGAGAATTCTTTTCGATTCCACCATATTGCTTATTCAAGCTCACCGTCTTCCTCTGTCTGTTTGACGATCTCCTCGCTCTCCTTGCTGCCCTCAGGGTTGGCCAGCACCAGCCGCAGTCTGACTGTCACGAAAGGCCTGAGTCCCCTCAGAGTGTAATGAGAGGAGGTCGGTATCAGCTCCTCAGCGGCAAACTCCTGCTGGTTGAACACATACTGGTACTGGACGGTCAGGTTAAAACTGTGGCAGCGCGTCACCGCATATCCAAAGGTCTCCCACTGCAGGGTCAGCTGACGGGCACGGATGTCCACAACGTTCACGTTCTGGGGACCATTGACTGGATCTGTGGGGAGAAACGGGAAGGAAAGGGAAGGTCAGAGATAAATTTGACAGGAAATTTTGATTACAAGGTCATCTTGACATTGAGATATACCAGAACAATTATCAGAAGAGATATTTTTCCTCTTTTGCTTGTTCCATACTCTACCAACAGCCATTTTGAATGGATAATGTAGCCTACATTTCTAATATATGTACACGACATTTCAAACGTTTTGGGGCTGGTAATATTTTTTAGTCTCTTATGCTCATCAAGGCTGCAACTATTTGATAAAAAAATACAGTTAAAACAGTAATATTGTGAAATATTATTACAATTTAAAATAACTTTCCATTTAAATATTATTTTAAATGTGATTTATTTCTCTGATGTCAAAGCTCCATCATTACTCCAGTCAGAAATCATTCTAATATGCTGATTTGCTGCTCAAAAAACATTTCTTATTTTTATCAATGTTGAAAACAGTTCTGCTTAAAACAGTGATAAAAGTTGACAGAAGAACATCATTTGATCATATAATTTTGTTTGTGACAGTGAACTTATTAAATATTATCATCGCATGGTTTTCTGAAATACTTGATTCTGACTGGTCAATTGTTGCAGTTTGCAGTTAAATATTTCAAAACATGTTGTACAACAGTGGAAGTGTTTGCATTGCTCTGAACAACATGGCAGCTGATCAGGCATTAGATGTTGATGTTCAGACATTGTTGTTTATGTGCAACATGATTCGTGGTCAAATCACAACTTTTTTTTCCGATTATGACTTCTTTTCAACGTGTTAATTCGTTAAGCCGTCATTACGTTGTGCGTCAAGTTATCACTACGACACACCCCATACGGCATTGATCCTGGCTTTTGTTCACACAGGGCGCCTTTCGGGACTGATCCCGGCAATGTTACTAGGTCCCCATCCCGGCATCAATCCCGGGACGTGTTTGCATTCACACAGAAGGCATTTTTACGGCAATTTCCCGGGATCAACATGCTGTGTGAAAGGGGCTAAACAGTATCAGAGACTCGCCAGTGGATCCAGTGGGCTTGTTGGACAAAATCTCTCACACTAAGTCCTCTAGATTAGAAGAAAAGCATAAAAGAGGCAGGCGACTGGTTTTTGACTTTGGCCTTGGACGAATCTTAAGGGAGCCGAATGTGAAAGGGAGTTTTAACGTCTTAAGATAGTTTACATCATGCCTGCTCTCTTAGGGCGCTTTCATTCTCAAAGTTCTTAGAGTTCCTGTGTGCAAAGCAATTTGAGCAATGTGAGAACTGTGTCACGTCTAGGGCAGACATCAGCGTTTTTCAGCTTCAATGGCTCATTCATCAGTGGTTCACACATGGGAGGCTTAGACTTAGACTTACAAAGTTTGAACTGAATTGTGTTCAGTTGCATTGTGTTCAAGATCAAGCAAACCAGACAGATTGGTAGGAAAGTCAGAAAAAAAAAGATCCATAACTGATTTGTTGTCTGTACCAAATAATAAACAGGAAGCCAAAGCCTCATTTTAGGTCCTCTGTGATACATTTGCACAGTTGCTTAACTCTTTTGCTTAATCTTAGCTGAACAAATTACAGAAAAACAACAACAAATGACCCAAAACCCCAAATCCTTTGTTCCTGAAGGCCAGATTACAGCTAATCTATTAATCAGAGTTGGTTCTTATCTAAAGGTGTCATCTAAGCAGATTTGAGACTGTAAATCCTACGTGACTAAGCCTCACTAGAATGGCTATAAATGCAGAGACATATGTCTGCTCGAGCAATGTTTAGGCTCTCGGCCAGCGAGGGTCCATGCCCAACATGTAGCCTCCCGTCGAGGGGAGGTGTTGGAGGGGTAGGGGATTTGCCTGGTGGACAGGTGCAGGGTAACAATATCACCATTAAGCTGACAGAAAGAGGTGAATGTGTGAGAGCATTAGCAACACGCTAATGCTCGGCTGCAGGGTACGCCGTGGTGCCATAGGTGGGCTTATGGAGCCTGGATGAGGGCTGGTGTAGTTTAGCAAGGGGAGATGCTGATGGATGGCGAGCGTATAGGGTCATTAATCGCAGACGTTGGGGAGAATTGCATAAGAGAAATCAATCTTCAGTACTGCTGCTGCGCTGCTTTGGCGCGATCTCTTCAGACCCAAACGCCCTGCAACATTTATCACACCTCCACCATCCCTCTTGCTCTCTCTGGAACGAGAGAGGAAACTGCAAGCAATAAACATATCAATAGGTGTCCACCATACCCAGATGCGTGGGGTTTTTAAACTGAGATATTCAGATGAGGGAAAAACAGAGGCAGAGAATGAACAACAGCACAAAAACAACAACTGTGAAAAATGAAATAAAACAAAATGCGTCTCATTCGCCATAATGAAATTATATATCGGCCAAAAACCACTCTGCTTCCTAGATATCAGCATAGAGCATTGAAAATGACATGATGACCCATTTTAATTTTTCTAAATGAAAGCATTTTAACGGTTATTTGCTGTATGAAACGAATGGAAAAACAACAGTAAAAAATATACATATAAAATGAAAGCATCATAAAAATGGAAAGATTAATACAATTTTAAATAAAATTAATAAAAATACTATTTATATGATAAAATAAAATTAACAATCATTTACTTAATTATTTAAAAATTACGTAATACCCGTTTATAAATTATTTTTTTATAAATTTTTTTTTTTTTTTTTTTTTTTATTAATAAAAAAAAAAAACTAAATTATAACAATAGATATTATAACAGGTTTACATGCATCAAAAGGTCAAAAAAACACTTTAATTTTCTCATAGTATACATTGCACATCTCCACATTTTTCAATTATTCTCAAACAACTCAGTTGGATGAATCAGTCTCTCTAAATCCCTCCTTTCTGCGAGCTACTCTACTCTGATTGGCCAGATGGCCCAGTCTGTTGTGATTGGTAGAGTATATTTGTGTATATTTCAAATGTATTGCGGTCCACATGCAGGAACTGTATCAATAACAGCGCATATGTTAGCCCATGCACTAACGTGAATGACTAATGTAACGTTAAAGTTTGCAAAACAAATCTTGCTCCATCCTTTATCTTTACTCAAAGTAGTAAGAACGACAGACAATCTGCATTAATAGTCACAGCTTTAGGTAATAGTGGCCCACAGCTGATTAGCATAAACTATTTTGTTAAGACAGTAATAATGTGAGTTAGCCGGTTAGCCGGAAACTTAAACAATATAAAACACAAAACTACATATTTTGAACACCCGGTAGAAAATATATACATCAGTAATTATTCATACTTACAGGTTATGATTCTTAGGAACAAGCTGGTCCTAATAAACTGGGTACTGACCCATCTTTCAAGAGCAAGCGTTTTGTGAATCCCGCATTGAACTCCGAGATTTGGGAAGCAGTCAACAGTAAAATTACGTGTTTGAGGGCGGATCAAGTTGTTCGCGGGCAGACGACATACAACATAGGCAGGCATTATGCAAATGTATTATCTAGCAACATAGAACCATAACACAGTGGGACTAGAATTATAGACGATTCGTTTAGGCGGTTCAGAGTTGATTCTTTTTTTTAGGAGACAGTAACTTTATTTAGCGTGCACTTTTGACTTTTCAGAACATTTACATTCACAAACAGCTATATTACACACTGCATGAAAGGGAATATTTGAAAAACCAAAATAGGGGCACTGTAATTACTATTACTCAGTACTTAAATGTATAATTACACTGTAACAGGGACACATTAATATAAAGTGTAACCAACAATAAAAACCAGCAGGCCGACAGATTCATTAGTACAGTACTAAAGAGTCTGTGCTTTTCTTGAGTGAAAATGTTCAGATATTTGTTCAAGGTTGCACTTTACCTTCAAAACTCACTAACCTTCACTCACAATGGTCATTTGTAGGCCAAAGTGGCACCATTGGTTACATGAAAACATGACCAACCTTCAAAAACATTTCCAACCAATCGAAGATAAAAAAAAACTTCAAAGGTTAAAAGACAGTGTAGAGGGACACAAAATAGTGTATATAAGCTTTGCTCCAAAAAACAGTGAGCTGCTTTGCTGTATATTGCCATAGACTGCTGTCTTGATATAAACGAAGAAAAGATATGTCATAAAGGTGCAATTCAAGATTATCTCAATAAGCATGACTAATAATGAAACTGATCCCATGTCTTGGTAGGCATCTCACAAAGTTTTGGAACAAAGCTATAGTCATTGTGTTCACAGCACATAACACAATTAAGGAATATTGGATGTGGACAGGAATTACGCATTGAGTGCTGTTAATGCATTTATAGTATTTGATATCCAAAGTCTCCCAAAGACTCGAGTCACCCCATGCAGTGACACGACTCAAATCAATTAGATTAACACTGGGAACAGATGTTGGGTCGTTTCTCTCCAGAGTGTTTTTTAATTACTGTCTGTTTTTTTGTTGATGCAGTAAACAATACTTAGCATTTAACTCTGGATGTAACTTTAAAACTTCTCTCTTAATTAGGTGATGCGTAAAGCAAAACCGCTGTACTTTGCGCAGCGTGAAGTGAGAGTTTGTGAATTACGCTGGGACTTGACGTTTATGTCAAGTTACATTTACAGCTAAGGATCATCTTACGGCTGCAGAAGTCACAGACATTGACATCATATAGAGGAGTTCCTCATACATGTTCAGCATAAGCAGTTTTCACCTTCACTACAGCATTGAGTACTAAAACACAAAGCAAAGTTCTGCTACAATGTGCTACTGCATTTTAGCCAAGGGCATGCTGAAGGATCGAGTGTCACTGTGTGGCAAAGTTGAACATTTTAAACTGTGTTATATAAAGAGGAAAACTCGGTTTTCATGAGGATACCAGAAAGGATGCTTCGTTAAAGTGCTGCGTTGCAATTTCACACGATTCAGTACGTTCAGTGTGTGGATGGAGGAAAGAAGGCTAATTTAAAGGGATAGTTCACCCAAAATTCTAATTTTGCCACCATTCACTCAACCTTTTGTGTTCCACAGAAGAAATAAATGAATACAGGTTTGGTACGACAAGAGGGTGAGTAATTGGTTTCATCATTTTTGGGTGAGCTATTTCTTCAAGCGGCAGCAGCTGGCAACATCAGCAAGAGTTTCAAAGGCAACAAAATACATTTGGTTTGAAGACGTTGCGATTTCACACTGATGATCTTGAGGGGAAAAAAGTAGAAGGGAAACAGGGGAAACGGAGAGATAGACTTGGCAGATCAAAGGCAATATACTCTCTGTGAGGCCGACACTGCCGTCTGTCTGGTTGTCCCTTTGTGGGTTTGCTGTTGTTGTGGTTTATCCTGTAGAACACAATAACCTCCAACAGCCAACTATACTGTCTATTCCATAGTGCTTGGCATTCATCTAAACAAATAAACCCTTGACTACATCCTTTTTCCTTTCCCTTTTATACCCACCTTGAAAATGCAACAGCACCTTGGTATACTGGACATGTTCCACAGCAATACAAGTGTTTTTCTGAACATGTATCATAATGATACTATGGTAATGCCATGGTGTACACTAGTGTTAGTCAGTAAAATTAGTTTTTGAAAGAAATTAATACTTATTCAACAAGGTCACATTTGACTGATTAAAAATGACAGTAAACCAGTAAAAAAAAAAATCCTATTTCAAATAAATGCTGTTCTTTTGATTTTTATATTAATCAAAGAACCCTGAATTTATTTTATCACAGTTTCCACAAAAATATTAAGCAGCACAACTGTTTTCAACATTGATAATAATAAGAAATGTTTCTTGAGCAGCAAATCAGCATATTAGAATGATTTCTGAAGGATCATGTGACACTGTAGTGATACTGAAAATTCAGCTTTGCATTACAGGAATAAATTACATTTTTAAATGTACTGAAATAGGAAACAAAAGGTTATTAGAAATAGGTTATTTTAAATTGTAAAAATATTTCCTAATTTTACGTTTATACTGTATTTTTGATCAAATAAATGTAGCCTTGATGAGCAAAAGAGACTTCTTTCAAAAACATCATACTTACTCCAAAAATTCCATCAGTGTTATTGATTTATACTTATATTTTGGTATATGAATATGGTCATCATGTGACATACTCTGTTGTTCTCAGGTTACCCCATTGCTGAGGGGATAAGAGGAGATCGGATGGATTTTCTCATTGTACACACGCAATATTTAAGATGACCCAAACTTGATATCATTGTCATCTGATCTGAGGATAGTGTTAAGGCCTGTAGATCAGATGTTAATTGCTGATTGCAGATGCTGAGTATAATTTCCCACAAATGCAGAATTTTAACTTTCATCCACTGGTACTCGGTGGTCATAAATGGGTTAAAAATGGACAAGAAGCAGAGAGATGCATTGTTTCAATAAAAATAACCCCCCCCCCCAAAAAAAAATGGAAGAAAATCTGTACAGAAAAAAAAAAACAATACGCACAGGGGGGTTTTAAAACGAAAAGTCATAAGACACCCTCACGCAATCCATTCCCAAAAGATGACTCCAAGTCTGTCTTGTTATTGTTCAGCCTTCAACTGGTTGCTGGATGGGGAAAAAAGCAATCACCCTTCCCTCTTCCCAAGTCAATCATAAGCTCCAAGATTCCAATCATTTAAACCTTCCAAGATCAAAACAGTGTGAACTGCCTTTCTCTCCACTTCCTGCCGTAATGACTTCATGCAACGAGGATCATGATATATCAAACGGCGGGCGGCGAGGAGAAGAGCAGATCGGTGGGAGTTGGGATAAGAGTGGAGGGGAAAAGTGCTTATATTCATGAACTCTGCGGGGGGGGGGGGGGGGGGGGGTTCAGGACATTACGGAAAGAATGGGAGTACTTGTAAGCAATCTGTTGTAGAAGGGGGGCGATGCAGGGCAATTGTGAAGAGACTTGGAGAGCTTTTGAATCAGAAAAGGTTGGAGCAGGCATCAAAAAAAGACACACGAGAGCTTGTGTGGTGGTCGCGGCTGTGTTTTTGTGTGGATTGCTGGGGTGTGAACAGAGTTTAACTAACATTTAGAACTCTAATTCTACAGACCAAGAAACCAAACAATCACATTCTGAACCCACAAAGCAATTCATATGACAATCAATTTGATTGTCATATAAAACAAAATTGAGCTTTGTCTCCTCAAAGAAGTGATTGTTCCTTTGCTTTTTGCTTTCTGCTTTCTGGAAAAATATCAACTTAAATTAATAAAAAAAAAACAAAAAAAAAAAAACGTGATAACTACAGAAAAAAATAATTAAGCCAATCACAAGCATATACAGTACCGGCCCACTGTGATGAAAAGATGAGAATAAATCCAAAACATCACATTATTCAACCCACTTTCATGCATAATCAATGTCACACTATTTAATTCAATCATCACACAATGATCGCTTTCTCTTAACTGCAGACAGACGTTATAATTAGCATAAAAATATTAATGCACATGTGTGCGTAATTTTCTCAATAGCCCCTTTCACACAGCAATCCCGGTAAATTGCCTTAAAATTGCCAGAATGAATTTACCGGTAAATACACAAATATCCTGTTCACACAAGCAACGCCTTTCTGGCTTTTTACCGATAAGAGACCATTCACATCAGCTCCAAAATACCGGTAAATTCTGTGATGTCAATCATCGGAAGAGATCTTTAAACGCTGCGTCGTTGTCTTCATGATTCATGAGTGTCCATGGAAACTGATGAGTGGAGGGAAACTTGATCAAACGAAACAGGGAACTGATGAATACAAACTAAAAGTCCATGAAAGTGAAAGTAACTGAACATAAACGTGACACTAGTATGAAGTTACATGATATAAATCTTAATTGGCCGCTCAATCAAAGGCTGAAAAAGGTTACAATATTGCTATTCTCCTCCTATCGAGAATGAAAGACCTTTCTGTCTCAGATGACCTCGACTGGAAAAGGCCAAGGAGCACATTGCTATGCGTGAATTATGAAGTCACTCTGAGCAGCCTGAGTCTCAAAGGACCCAAACGCCTCAGTAGACAGTAGATCTGTGATATTCACTCAAAGCTCTAAAAGAGTAATAAAACCAATTGTAAAAAATGATTGCATCATTATAGCAGTATCTTTGTTTCAATCCACTCTGTTATCAAAATTTGAGGGGGAAAAAACTCTGGGTTTTCAGAATTGCAGCTAAATCTTTCGTATGATTAATTAAATGTAAAATGGTTGAATAAAGTGCAATGAACATAAACTACAGCAGACTCAAGTATTTGGACACTTGCAAGTCAAATGTCTGAATGCCATTACATTAAATGCAACAAAAGGATTTAGAACGGTGTAGTCTGATTCATGAACAAATTACTAATAAATTATTTTTTATACTTTAATATCGAACCTCAAATTCAAAAGTAATAATCTATCAATCTACGCACTACTCTATACCCTACTACTACTACCCTACTACTAACTACTATATAAACCACTGCTTAAATGGCAAATGTTTTGATCACATGTGACCCTTCTCAATGCAAAATTGACCAGTATATATCTAATTTACAATTATATATCTAATGCAATGACATTTAGACATTTGTAAGTGTCCAAATACTTTTGGAGCGACTCTAAGTTGTAAATTATATCACTTTGATTTTATTCAAAACATTAAGGCAAAAAAAAAAAAAAAATGTTTTCATGCTGAAGTGGGTTAAAACTGTTTACAGTGCATGCAGCATTAATAATCACATTATACGGTTTTTAAATGTTTTACAAACCAACAACAAATGTAATTGAATTTTCACTGCATTCTATTTATACCCGTCTGCTGTGAAGGAAACGTTCACATTTTTCTGTCATTTTTGGACACACTTTAATGGTTGTGCCCAACGCCGTGTATTTGGTAGGTGTTTCTGGGAGCCTGAATGAGGGGGGCAGCTCCACCTGTCAGCCGCCTCTGGTCAGCACGCTATCTGCAGCCATGCACGTCAAGACGGGTGACAGCTCCAAAGGGAACTAAAGAAGAGGGCTGTGCTCGCTTTTCCCCTCCAACTCTCTTTCTTCACATTGTTTTCCTGCTCTCCAGTCAAATAGCTCTTCAACCAGCCATTCCCCTCAAGATAAGCCCCCCATCTAGCATCTCTCTCATTCATTTGGAGAACTAACTCTCTAATCCCTGCACAGATCTGTTGATCTTTAAACAAAAGGTTGGTTCATGAAAAAGCAAGCACATGAACAAAATGCACCATTAAAATGAAAGCGAACACAAGCCTTTATGCTTTACGAAACGTCGTCCTCTGTGAGTACATTTCACTTTTCTAGACAAAAAAATCTGACAGTGCAGTAAAACACTTCACTTGCAGCCCCCCATGCTGCACCGCGCTCGTTCACGTCTCTCTTTTAACTCTCCTTCCAGCTCTTTTGTCAAACTGAGATGATTACGTTTAGGATGGGTTGCCTGGAAACAATTTACAGAAGAGTTGACAATTAAATCATCGTTACTCTTTTAATGTGCTGCGGTGAACGTACCACCTGAGTCTGCCTGGGCTGGTTATTAATGATTCCTCATTTTTTGCATGCTGAGAATCTGACATTGTCATTGGCAGCTTATGTACCTGCTCCCTAATGCACCAAAACCCACAGTGCATCTGGTTGACGGGTCCAAATATAGTCATGCAGAGTAGAATGGGAGACAGATATAAAGAAAGAAAGACTAAAAATGTTACTTTATCAATGTGGATGAAACCAAATGTATCATTCACTGCTAACCGTCAACCTAAGTTTGTGATTTCATGGCTGATATAAATGATTAAATATGCATCTGACAGAATCATTTCATTTTTAAATGCATAACATTTTTAACAGTGGTGTTAGCTAAGGTGAGCATCACAAATATATGTTTCAAAGGTGTAATTAGGGATTTGAATTAAGGATTAAATGTTGATTAAAAAAAAATCTCAAGAATTCAGTCTATTATGTAATATTTTGTTCACTATTTTTCACAGTTACCATGTAATTTAATTCATTCCAAAAATACACATCTACTGGAAAATGATGGTCACTGATTGATGAAAAACATCACTGATTAATTTGACTGGTTTTTGATTAATTATTGTTTCTAACTAATGTTCATAAGACCATGACAAATCATTTTTGCAAACTTAACCAGCTATCTGTATTAGCCAACTAATTATCTTGGTGACACATCAAAAGAATTGAAGACAACAATGCAGAATAAATCACAGAAAATAAAGCTTAAATTTAATAAACTAATCAAAAAAATAATTTAGGTCAATATACAAGATCAATGACAACGCACTTTTCAATGGCAACGCAGGTCTGGGCCAGTATGACATCCTTATTGAGCTCTGATAAATGACTGATTGACTGGAGTAATGGACTCATTTCAAAATACTGCTGTTTTCACTGCATTTTTTATCAAATAAATGCAGCCTTGGTGAGCATAAGAGACTTTGAACAACATTGCAAAATCTTACTGACCCACATCTTCTGAACAGTGTAGATCAAGAGAACAGTGTGGAACTCTGGGACGAAATTTTCGCACTATAATTTGGAAAGAGAAATGCTGCAAACAAACTCATTTTAAAGCAACTGATGATGACCCAAAGATTACTGAAAGCCTTCATCAAGAAAAGCTGCATTATTCATGAACAAGTAATTAATGCCGCACTCTCTTCTTCTTCTTCTTCGTCTCTCTCTCTCTCTATCTCTATCTCTCTATCTCTCTCCCTCTCTCTCTCTCTCTCTCTCTCTCTCTCTCTCTCTCTCTCTCTCTCTCTCCCTCTCCCCCTCTCCAATTTTTTCATTCTTCTATGTTCATTGGTCCATCAAAATGGAAAGATGGCCTAAGGCCAGGCCTACACGAAAACACAACTCCAGTCTCGAAAAACATCTGGTTGTCAGAGAGGCGAATGTGAACGCGGTGTTGTAAGTCTGAATCACAGTAGGATACAACCTAGAGCTACATCACAAGGTCTGCTTCTCCTGTAGATAAGGGGGTCCTTTGGGGGCTATTTTTAGCATCGGAACTCATAATCATGAGAAGTTCATTAAACGTCACCCAAAGCCAAACACAGCCTCCGTATGTTGGTGCCCAGTGGGCGCTACTCTCCCAACAAGCAACCGCCTCGTCCTCCCTCTATAAGATGTTCAAATTAATTAAGGAAAAGTACATTTTCCTCTCATCTCCATTACTGAAACAGTAGCTGCATTTCCAAATTATTTGAAATTCTTCATATATTTCCTTCTCTTTAGAGCAGTCTTGTGTGAGACTGAGATTTATGTGGCTATCTGCAGCAATTACACCCACAATTCTCCTTGTTTGATATATTGTCATCTTAATTCATATACAATATAAACAAATAAAAACTTGACAACCACTTTGGAGGGAAAAATGTTCATTTAAAACAGCAGAACAACTTGAAAAAAAAAACAGTATTGCGTATCATTACATTTAACCTGGTTTCCCGCTCTCTTTCTAATGTGTTTATATTAAACCATTCTATATTTGTCCCTTGTAGTAAACATATTGATTTATTCATTGTTAAAGTTTGATTTACGGCCACAGATAAATCCATTTTTTTTTAAATCAACACATATGGTAAAGCCACATTTCCCACGATCCAGAGGGATTGCTGTGATTCTGTTTTGAAGTATTCCATGTTAATATATAGAGGCATGATATGAATAACAAAAGTATTTGAGAGGAATTGGATTCCACTGAGGATCCGATTGGGTCATTTTTGTTGAACAAAAGAGAAATTAATATTTATGCTGAATGTTTCTCTTCTCCTCCTCTCAGTATTTCTCCCTCTGTTTCTCACCCATTCAAGTCTTTTGTTCAAGTCAAAACAAATTCACAATATCATTCATTACAGTTACTTCAAAATGAATCTTTGAACAAAGTCACCTGACATTGAGCACCAGCTCTTACCAGAAACTCCTAAAACTTAAGATTAAAGCAAAAAATATAAGATATACTGTTCTGCTACTCGGGGCACAAGTTACTGGTATTTAAAATAAAGAGGTTATTCCATAATGAAATTTCCCAGGTTTAATATAAGTCCTTGATTACTACAAAAAGTAATTTAACTCATCCATCAGTCTTTAAAGGTGCTCTGAGCGATGTCACAGGTTTTTTTAGGCTGAAACATTTTTTCTCACATACAGCAAACATCTCCTCACTATCCGCTAGCTGCCTGTCCCCTGAACACACTGTAAAAAAACACGGTCTCTGTAGACAGCCCAGGCTCCACAAACGGCAACAAAAACAAACTGGCCCAACCTGGACCACGAAACATAACAAACAGTGTTCCAGCCAATAACCGACAAGAATGATCTGGGGGTGGAGCTTGGGGGGTTAGTGTGCGTGCACATGAAGGGGGGTGTGGGGAGTGGAGGAGAGAGAAGCATGAAGAGGGAAGTTAGCTAGAGGAGAGATGTCCTAGACAACGAATTTACATCGGAAAAGCCTTCGAAATGTGACAAGAACTCCGCCGACAAGGGCTTCCAATCCGACATCCAGTATGGCGTTCATAACTGTTTCAGGAAGTACGGAAGGGAGGGGGAGGGGACGGGATGAGGAGGAGGGAGAGTCGAGCTAGCCTCCGTTTTGTTTGACGATACTTCGAACGTCAACAAGAAGTGACGTCACCCAACATAGCTTAGAGCATCTTTAATAACAGACAAAGGATAAACATTAAAATGTACTCCAGTTCCAGAGTTTGGAAATTATTTTTGAATATAGATTTTTTTTTATTTTAATCTCTTATGCTCAAGGTTGCAAAACAACAATATTGTGAAATGTATTACAATTTAAAATAACTGCTTTCTATTTGAAAATATTTTAAAATGTCATTTATTCCTGTGAGTTTTCAGCATCATTACTCCAGTCTTCAGTGTCACATGATCCTTCAGAAATCTTTCTAATATGCTGATTTGCTGCTCAAGAATATTTTCTGATTATTATCAATGTTGAAAACAGTTGTGCTGCTTACTTAAGCATTACAGACCCCAAAATTTTTAACAGTATTTTCAAAGAATTAAACATAAAATATAAGTTTTAGAAGAAGTATTGTATACATGATGCTAGTGTGATAAAATCACTTACTAACCCAGCCTTTTGTAAGTTATGTCCAATTTTTAAACTCCTGTAATGACCATCTAAAGCCAATAAACCTGGTAACTTTCAAATGTTATGTGCAAACATAACTCAGTTTACATGGAGAAAAATCACAGGAATTTATCCACCTAGAAAAGTAGCCGCACCCGCTAAAAGATGATTTAGACAACTTTAAAACTCAAACAACACGTTTGTCAGGAAGAATTAATAAAGTGCTTTAACAAAAATACATTTTTGCACATTTCTTTTAAACCCTCTTGAAAGCATCACAGGCTTTCATAGTAAGTGTATTACTGTACGGCACATTCGACGTTTGCTTGTTTTTACAAACTGAGGGACACATCATAATTATTCTTTGTGCTAATCGTCTATGGCATGTTACAGATGCTGTCAACAGAGCTTAGGTTATTTTAAATCCAGAGCGTTCCTTTAAGTACAAGTCTTTTAGGAGCTCAATCCCTTCAGTCACATTCAGTCGGAAAGCCACATTTGATGAGAGATCGTGATGACAGAGTGAGAGGGGAACTACAGCAGCTGATGTAAAATACAGAACGGCAACTGTATTGTAATTCAGGGAACATCTCCCAGAGGGCAATCTGAGGGTGTGATCAACCATCAAAAACTCGAGCAGACATACAATGTATTCTGATGTGGCTCAGGGAGGCGGACGGATGCTGTGTTTGGCAAATGGGGTGTGATGGGGCCTCAAACGTGGCACAAGAAAGATTTAGAACTCCTGTTGGAATACTGTGAGCACCTAAAGCACACGAGCTCACTGCATTACAGAAACAGGTGTAGAAAGGACTTATGTATACTAACATGTCTGGAATATTATATGGACATATTTTTAAAGGCACAGTTCACCTGAAAATGACATTCTATCATCATTTTCTCAGCCTTACTGTATGTTGCTCCAAACCCATATGATTCTTCTGAAGCTATATGATAGCTTTGTGAGGAACAGAGCAAATTTGAAATTTATATTCTCTAGAACTGTTCTACTCAAATTTCATTTGCATACGGCACATCAAGATGCATGTCAATATTAACCAATGAGGTTTGATATCACAGACGTAGTGTTAATTTCGTCAGCTATTTTTTTTTTATTTAGTCTTAGTTCTGCGCCAAATATACTTTTTAGTTTTTATCATATTTAGTCAACCTTGTTTTGTTATTGTTTACTCAGGTTTTATTCGACTAAATGTTTGGGCATTTTAGTCTAGTTTTTGTCAATGAAAACTTTGTATTGTCACAGAGAGGTTACATAAGTGCATTTATTTTTCAACCACAATCGCAAACAGTAGTCGAGATTCATGTTTGGATTTATTACAGCAAATCACAGAAGGTTTGATGGCAGATTTAGTCGCAGTAAACAGCGCACGCAGCTTGTGAAAGAACACAGAGTGGATGACACTTTCATTTAAGCAACTCAAATGGATAAGAGATTAAGTAAAACAATGAAAAACAACGCAAAGATCAAGCAAACACCGGATGGACAATTGATCCTTTAAACAGAAAAGCTCTGATTGGAGGATTTTAACTCTTCACATCTGGCAACCGCAAGCCACAACCTAAATAATATAAAGAGATATCTGGTGAAAGTTTTTATTTTTTTAACTACATTTTGGTCTTGTCTTTTTCGTCAATGATATTGCACGTTATCGTTTAATGACCTTGATGTCATCTCTTCGTCGACTCATCTTAGTCATGGAAAAAGGTCATCAACGAACATTTTCGTTATAGTTTTCGTTAACTGATGCCAAACACATCTTGAAGTAACATACTGAATTTGAATGTGATTTCCGGAAATGTTCTGACTTTTCATTACACTAAGCTATTAAAATACTGGTAACACTTTACAATAATGTTTTATTTGTTAACATTAGTTAACTATAAACTAGCAATGAATAGTTCATGCTAATTTCAACATTCACTACTACATTTGCAAAATCAAAAGTTGTATATGATAGCATTATTTAATGCACTGTTAACAAACAAATGAACATGAACAAACAATGAACAACTGTATTTTATTAACTAATATTAACAAATTTTAATAAACAATGTAAAATTACATATTGCACATTGTTTATGTTAGCTAATGCATTAACTAGTGTAAAGAAATGAGACTGAAAAGTGTTACCAAAATATCTTAGATTTTATAGTACCAGAGCCACACAGTAAAATATATAAAAAATATTTATATATTTAATATACTGGAGAATGTTTTATAAGAAAATCTTTCTATTTCGAATTGACATGTTTAATTCAATGTGTTCCTTGCTGTTTCTTTGTACTTGTCAAATTTACTAGCAATCTCTGAGTGAAAAATATTTAAAAGTAAATCCTACAATAATTCAATTGGTGTAAATACAGTGCATTTATAGTGTTTTTATAGCTTGTGTCGCCATTTCCTTTGACTGTATGGAAAATGACTGCAAAATATTCTTGACCTGACCCATGACATGAAAGAAAATAAGTCCCCCCCCCCCCCAAGAATAATATTCTTGAGTTTCCAGGGACTTAAATAATCACTGCCACAGGCTGCACTGTAGAGGCCTCACAAAACCAACTTTAGAATCACAAAAAACAAAGTTTCTATCTCTCTTTCTCTCTATACTTGTCTATCTCCATCCTCTCTCTCTCTCTCTCTCTCTCTGTCTCTCTCTCTCTCTCTCTCTCTCTGCCCCCTGTGCATTATTCACCATCTCTGCACCGTGACCGCCTGGCGTGCTGGGAAAGACAATGTGCCTGCTCTGTTCCGATACAGAAATCTCCTCTGCGTTTCTCTGCTGCCTCATTAGCTTGTCTTATTAAAAATAAAAAGCTGGATTTATAAAACATTTTTTTATTAAATAAAAAAAATCTCTAATATACACCATCACAAAGAAACTACAGTAATCGAGAAATAAAGATGTCCATGCTTCAAAAAGGTAAGGAGGTTGCTAGGTGATCATTATTAGATCATTATGACTACAAACAGGGCGCTCCGCCCCCAAACTCATGCCATTGGCTAAACCACAAACAAACAATGTTTTAGTCAGACACTCTTCAGGCAGTTGACCTAGAAATGTCTTACATGAAGATGTCGATGCACGATGATAACAGTGGTTTTTACATACTGTGGTTTTAAAAAACTCCATCACTGCCCCTTTAAAGAGTCAACTTTCATTACCATTCTGTCACTGTAAGGTTCCACTCACATGTTTTATGCAACTGCATTTTATTCAAAAGTCAAAAATCCATTACAAAAACCTCTCACTGATAATCTCACTGTGTTTTCCATTACTGAGCAAACAACTATTTTCATTCAGGTAAGACAATAGTGCACAGGCATGCATGTCATCTGCTGCCGTGCTGACGTCCAATGATTCATGACAAAAGTTGAGACTGTAATTGTTTTATGAGGACATGAGGTCATCTACAGGAGCTAATAGGTGATTTTATTGCTGTCTGAAATGAAAATGTCTCCTTTTTTACACCCATTATCCAGAGGAAAAAGTCTAGGCTGATTGACCTACTGTTTAATTTAATTCCCATCTGAATTGCCAACTCTGAGTTTAAAAAAGAGAAAATGGCCAAAAATTAGTTTTGAGAGTAATCTTTGACTCCTGATAAGTGCCACAGGGCTATTATTTGACACTTAGCAAGGTAATAGGAAACTGGATTTTTGGCACAACGTTGGCCAATTAAATTTGATTAATTTTAAATTAAACACATGAACATTTTTTAACAGACTCGTTGAAAAATTGCGCCTCTAACATTTTTTTTTTTTCAAAATTCCAAAAAACATATCAATGCATACAATTTATTGCAATTTCCAGCAGAAATGAATACTAAGCCGTTTTTCCTCTAAGAATAAGGTAAGGAACCGTTCCAGTTATATTTTCACTTGAGCTTGGTTTGGTTCGGAACCGGACCGGAATGGAATGGGTAAGTGATGAGAATGGTTTGGCCTGACGCTGGAAAAGTGTCTCTAGTGGCCATAAAAACACCAACAACATGTATTCCTTTTCATACAAATTATAATCACAGGGCAGATTATAGATAAATAAAGATTATCATTTTGCTGCAATTCCTTACACAATACTATGACCTCAAAACTCTTTCACCACAGTCGATGTTTTGTAAAATAATACATGTTGATGTTTGCATCACATAACCAGCTCCATATGTGTGTCTTGTCTAACGCAGCACGCTTGCTTGGTTGATAAACTCTATCGATTCATGGTTATATGTTTCGGGTAAAACTGGATGCACTTTTATCGCCACTCACTAGACATTTCACTTTGAAAGTTTCGCAAGAAGAAACGTTATATAATTTGCAGGAATGTCACCAATTTTTGCAGGCAATTTTTTCCTGGGTTGATAAAATGACATTGAATTTTATAGGTATCAGCAATAGATGCCTGCTGATTCCATTTGAACAGAGCTAAAGACAGTAAAGGACACGTTAAGCTGCTTGAATCTCTGCATATATATAATATCATTAACTGATGGAATGCAGAGTGCAGGTCTCTCAGAGCATATCCGTTCATAATGTTAGGACATAAGCCAGAAGACACATTAGGCCCTCTAACTCAGAAATATGTTGGTAATTAACTCATAAAGTGGAGGTGTTTTAAAATGTCATAAATTTAACAAAAAATAGTCCCAAAGGCCACAGCAAATCAAAGAGGTTCTTTATGACAGGCCTTATCTCAAGGTTTCAGGCTAGAGGGGGCACGGTAATTGACCTTAGGTGTGTGTGTGTGTGTGTGTGTGTGTGTGTGTGTGTGTGTGTGTGTGTGTGTGTGTGTGTGTGTGTGTCCTGCTTTTCCACGAAAAGCAGGAAATGATGATGAAGGACCGTCTACAGGTAGAATAAATTTGCTTTAAGATCTCAGTGTAGAATTTATAGCGAGGGGATAAAAAGATGAGATATTGCCTCTGAGAGCTTTTTTTTTTGTTGTTGAAAAATTGCTATATTAAATATTAAGAGCAGCACAGTCACTTCAATGGATATTCAGCAATTAAGAACACACACATTATCACCTCCATCTTCCTGCCCCTGCAGAGGATGAGGATTTATCGTGAGTGATATGGAAATATATTCAAATAAATCCACTTTGCTGGAGAGTCAAGCAGAGGACTACAGTCTATCCATCATTTGTTCTAGATGGAAGAGAAGAGAAAGAATGAATTGATGAGAGATCTTTAGACCTGAATATGTCTGTGCCACAGAGCGTGATAGAGCAGGTCAAAAACAAAAAGGTAGAGGGGAAGATGTAGAGCGGTATAAAGGAAGGAAGGAAGGAAGGAAGGAAGGAAGGAAGGAAGGAAGGAAGGAAGGAAGGAAGGAAGGAAGGAAGGAAGGAAGGAAGGAAGGAAGGAAGGAAGGAAGGAAGGAAGGAAGGAAGGAAGGAAGGAAGGAAGGACTAAATTAAATGTATGAATTAATAAACAAAAATACAGCATGAAAGGTCAGAAGGAAAGAAAAGAAAAAGGAAAGAAATAAAGAGCAATTTATTTATCTTTCCATATGAATCCTGCTAGTAAGTCTGTGAAACTGCAGATATATCCCGAAGGATTACAGCAGTGCTGTAGATGAGAGGCTGAACTGCAGGAAAGTTATTGTAATAGATCTCAACAGTCAACAGTATTTTCATCTTATCCAAAACTTCCTTCACTGACTCAAACAATATTAATATTACTGAGTCAATATCAGATGGATATTGGGTGCCTTTCTTTGATCATGGCCTACTTAATAGGATAAGATAACTAGGCATAAATCTGAGGTATACTGTAAATCTATTCAGTAATATTGTGAAATATTCTTACAAATTAAAATAACCATTTCCCATTTGAATATATTTTCAATTATTCCTGTGATGACAACAATACTTTTTTACCATTTTTAGCAGTTACACCTGTTACATGTTGTTACTACAGTAATTTTGTATACTACATGCAACTAAACTCAACCGCACCCTAATCCTAAGTACATGTATTTAATTATTATTACTCAGTTCTTACATGTATAATTACACTGTAACACAGACACCTTAAAAACGAGTGCAACCAAATTCTATAGCTTGTGTCAAAGTTTGAAACCCTGCATTGACTCATGGGTAATAATAATTGAAGCATGTCCAATAGCAGAACAAGAGCCCTGAAGAGTGTGTGTCCATCCTAATTTTCCAGCAGCACACACACACACACACACACACACACACACACACACACACACACACACACACACACACACACACACACACACACACACACACACACACACACACACACACACACACACTCAGTTCCTCAAGCAGGCCTCACCTGGCCAACACCTCCACACCTGTCTGCTCTAATCAGTGCTGTGTGACAGATGTGCACCGCTGTGTGTGCGCGCATGCGTGTGTGACAGGTAGACAGTGCCGTCACTTCATAAACACATGTTCTTTCCGACACGCTTCACCTCTCTCCAATCCCTCTGTCTGTCCTGTCCTCTCACTCCTAAAATGCCTCCCTGCCTGATGCGATGAAAGCTGACAGTGGATTTCGCATTGATCTCCACACACAAACGTGCCTCATGAGGCTTTGATAGGTGCTGCAATCAGCCTTATCATTGCGTTCTTTGACCTCTCTCTCTCTTATTATCACTCAAACTCTCCTGCTATATCAGCAATTTTAGACAGTGTGGATTTTTGATAAAGCCATAGACGTTTTTTTTTTTGTGGTACCTGAATGCCAATTGGACCCTTATACACAAAAAGTTGAAGAGCTCATTGTGCTGCGGGCAAGAGTCAGAATCGTGTGAGTTAGATGCCTGGCTTCCAGCTCATTAGATAGGCTGTAGCTTGAATCTCAAGGGCAGCGTGTCACCGGGGACAGTAGTGGTTTTGTTCCATTACAGAAAGTGTACGAAGGTAAAATACAAACATTATGTGTCCTGAGGTTTATATTTGTAGGTCTTGTACAATATAAATTGTGGACATGGCTTGTAAAATAACAAGTCTGGCTGCCCCAGACTAAAGATGTTTCTAGTCGACTAGATGTCGTTCATTTCAGCCATTAGTTGACTAATCGCACATTTATATTAATTTAATTACTTAAATATATACTGGAGGGAACCATCATGAGCCTTTAAAATATATAGGAGTAATATAGCGCTCAAGCGTACACATAAAGCTAGCCGCAAAGCACCGGCAAAAGTAATGATTATTAATGTGTCGGAAAAAAAAATGCAGGGAGACATTTAATTATTTATTAATAAACTAGTGTGTCCTGAGTCAGTGTCAGCTGCAAAGATGAAGTAGTCGACTATTAGGGGACAGCCCTAAAACATTCACACAGGAAAAATTAGAGAGAAAATGTAATAATTTGCTATGCATTTGCTAAGGTGTTGTGAATGGTTGCCAGGTCATTGTTATGTGGTTGCTAAGTTCTGATTATTGTTACAAGGTTAGAGGGTTGTACAAATCCCTGCACTAAGTATAGTAGCTGTATTGTTTACATGCAATACTATCCTTGTATTTCTGAGTAAATATTGAAACAGAAACGAAAGATGTACTGTATGCGCGTGTGTGTGTGTGTTTCTGTACGCATACAATGACACCCTCCAGTTTGCTGGTGTATTTTAAAGAGGACACACTTCTGTGTGACTGTATTAGCATACCAATAGAGCTCCTGTGCTGCAGAGCGGAGGAGAAAAATTGAATTGGAAGGACAAGGAAGATCAGTGCTGTCGGCTGGAAGCAACTTCATTGGATCAAATATGTGTGCGAGTGTGTGTGTATATATTTAATAGACGGCTACCTGCGGCGAGCTGGCATGAACGCACTGATTATGCAGAACAGTCTCACCTGGACAAGTAAAAATCTGAAACAAGCACACACACATACTCAGCTCGCACACATATCCATGGCCAAATACTCTAGAACAATAAAAAAGAACAGAAAATGGATGGTGAATATTCTGTCATCAACACGCCGACACATGCATATTTTTTTGCTTCAATACAACCAGAAGTGCAGTGCACATCACACCAGAACAGGGATTTTTAACTACTTTTTTGACATTTGGGCATTTTCAAGGTAAACTTCACATTTAGCACTTTCGAAGCCTAGTATGTTAGTAAAAATACAGCGGCCAAATTTGTAAGGAACGGAGTTGTGCAAAAATTCAGAATTGAAGAACTGGCTCCCTTTTAATTCATGTTCAATTTAAATTTGTCTTGGAATAACAGGAAGAGGAATGTACTAAAGTACTAGTGCTGGGAAATGAACTGTTGTTCCACCCTGGTCCATAAAAGCTCATTTCTATAGGCATCCATAAATTCATCCATCTGTCTAAACTTTGTCTAGTTTGCAAACAAAGTTTGCTTTTCTTTGACTAGGAATCTAAAACGCATTCTCAATTCAGTTCTGAATGGTGCACAACTCTGTCTCTGCCTCCAGATGTCCATCAGGATGTTTCAGGCTGAATTTATGAGAGACAATGTGTGAGCACTCGCACATGCACATACATGTATGCATGATCATGTCAAAGAATGAAAGCATCTGAGTAAGTAAGGTAGAGGAAAAGAGAATGAGGGAGTGTGAGAGAAGAGAGAGGAGCCTCTCTGGATCTCCCCCCACTGTGTCATCAATAACAATCCAGCTCCTTCATCACATAACCCTCACCTGGATCTCACACTCACACTCACACACACACAGTGAATTCCTTCACCTGGATCACAGACTACCCTACTTCCAAGGGCTCTCTCATCTGCTCCCATCATCTCATTACCTGTCACTTTATCAGATCAAGAGTGTATCTGTCTATTTGAGCGCCGCTCCACATGCCACCCAACTGCGTTTATAATTACACCCCAAAATTGTTCCCACCTACAGCCTTTGTCTTCTCTCCTGCTCCCTGCCATCATTCTGCAGCGGAAATGTAACAATGTCAATTATCATTACAACTAACACCTTCACCCCCTCATAAATCATATCAAATCATCCCAGTCTCTCCCTATAGCTCATCAGGAACTAGACAATAACATGTTCTCATTTTGTCCCTTTTCTATCTTTTCTTTGTACAGTAGGTATCTAGTACTGACTGATAAAGGACTTAAGCGCTGTCTATTCACTCACTCTGCCATTACTGCAGTCTTCAGTGTCACATGATCCTTCAGAAATCATTCTATATGCTGATTTGTATTATCAATGTTGAAAAAAAAAACAGTTGTGCTGCTTAATATTTGTGTGGAAGCAATGATAAAACTAATTTCCAGGATTCTTTGATGAAAAGAAAGGTCAAAAGGACAGCATTTATTTAAAATAAAAATCTTTTGTGACATTAGAAATGTATTACAGTCACTTTTGCTCAATTTAATGCATCATTGCTGAATAAAAATATTCATTTCTTTTTCTTCAAAAAATAAAAGATCTTACCGACCTCAAACCTCTGAATGGCAGTGTATTATACGAATATTGTTACTACAAGCATATTAAAATGCACTAACTTCAACATAATAGCTGTGCATATTGTTTTTTTGAGTTATGTTTTTTCATGTTATGTAAATTAATTTCTAAATAAAGGCTTGTTAAAATTCAACAAAACTCAAAAACATCATATGCAAATATTACACAAGCCTCTGGGAATTCAGTTCATTTCAAATAATTATTAAATTAAATACAGATTATATAAAAGAGTGGTTTAACTACTAATAACACACAGCTCCTGCATTACAGTAAACTCAGATGCTTTAGGTGTGAAATGCAATGAAACAAACAGAATGGGCACTTTATTGTAGTGATTGAGTTTCCTTTGTAGAATGAAAGAAACACTGAAGAGCAACAACCAGAAGCAAGTATGTTACTGCCAAACTCTCCAAACATTGATCTTATTACATTGCTCATCTCATCGTATTGTGTACAGTACACAGACACTTACCAGCACATTTGGTCCGAGTGATGAGGGGCGGTCCCGGTGGCCCAGTGCCACCCTCCCCAGGTCGGGTCAGAAGAACTTTAATCTCATACTCCACATCTGGGTCCAAATGCCAGAGCTTGTAAGTCGGCGCATCCACGACGTGCGTCTCGGCCCAGTTGCCAGTGGTGGTGCGGTACTCCACCTCTTTCAGGATGATGGGGCCATCGCCGATGATGGAGTTGGCGTTCGGTTTGATCCACAAGTAGGTGGCGCCAACTGCCAGAAGCTCAGGAGGAGCAATAGGTGTGGGGGGCGCTGAAGAAGAAGAAGACAGAAAGTTTACATCAGGTGATCTTTAATTATCACCACACAACCAACTTTCATGCATCAGCATCATAGAATGGCACGTTTTTTTGCCATTTTATAATTATGCTACCTTCATGTCCTTCTGGGAAGTTCCTACACTGTAAAAAATTATTTTGTTGACTTAACTCATTATTTTTTGTTATCTTTTTGCATGGATATTTTTAAGTTAAACTAACTTATTTATAAAAGTGTACCTGACAAATTTGGAAAAGTTTACCTGACAAGTTATGAAGTACAATGAACTGATTTAATTTAGTTAAGTTAACTTCGAATTTAAGTTAAGTCAACTAAAGTTAAGTTTTCTAAACTACATCCAATAAGTTCAGCAAACTAAAGTTAAGTTTTCTAAACTACATCTAATAAGTTCAGCCAACTAAAGTAGTATTTTGAAACCTGCAGCAGTACCAAATAATTAATTACTACTAGAACATTAATTTGTAAAATACATTTGATTAAAAAAAAAAAAAAAAATGGAAAATTATCGATCACTGATACAATTTACAATAGTTAAGTCACCTTTATTTATATAGCACTTTTTACAATACAGATTGTATCAAAGCAGCTTCACAGTGATAACATGAAAATAATACAACAAAGTTTGTTTCTAGAAGAAAATTGCATCATCTTCCACCTTAATTAAGGCAGATCAATAATATTGTTAAATATTAAATGTCCCCAACTAAGCAAGCCAAAAGCCAAGGCAACAGTGGCAAGAAACCAAAACTCCATCAGGTGACAGAATGGAGAAAAAAACCTTGGGAGAACCCAGGCTCAGTCGGGGCCAGTTCTCCTCTGGCCAAAGAACGAACAGTGTATGATTATGATTCAGGCAGCGTTACAGGTCAGAAGTCAGATTGGATCAGAACATTCAGAATATTTATCCAGTTCCATCTGGTTGGAAGTTGGAGTCACGCCGGTATGTATACGAGTTTGTTGAGGATCAGTGCTGATGGCTGTCGTGTCGATGAGGCCTTCACAGGGCTGATGAGGCTGGCACTTCAGGGATGAGTTGTAGATGGGTCCAGGCGCAGGTCCACCACCTGATCTGGATACGGCCCGGATCCGGCTGACTTCAGTAAACCTTGGAATAAACAAAGACTAACATTAGCGTAGATGCCATTCTTCTTATGATGTAACGAGTACATCAGGTGTTATATACAATACAATTTTTTTTTGCAATGAAATTGCAGAAAACAACCTCATGGAAAGGTGTTTTACACCTGTCTCAATGCATGTCTTGTGGATTAATTTGTTAAATAACATTAAATAAGATCAACCCACAGCATTCAATATAGAAACATCCTTTGCTCCAAAAGAAACCGTTTAAACATTGTTAAACACATTAAAGACCTATGAATTGGCTTAAATGCCATTTTAATATCAACTAAGTTACCAATTATTTATGCACTCAAGCTTCAACAAATTCATCAATTAAACGAAACACTCTAAAATGCCACTCCCACAACATACCAACACATGAAACATCCTGTTCACAACATTCCTTTCAAAAAGAAACTCTGAAAAGCATTAAAGGTGTTGTTCCAACCCCGTAAGACTTTCGTTCATCTTCGGAACATCTTGATGAAATCTGAGAGCTGGCTCACTCCTTCATAGACTGCTGGGTAATCGATGTCTGCCAGCCCAGAAAAGTTAGTAAAAATTTTTTTACAATAGTCCAAGTGACTACAGTGGCTCAACCTTAAGTTTATCAAGCGACGAGAATACTTTTTGTGCAAAAAAAACCCCCAGACTTTTTTCAACATCTTCGCAGTTCTCGCGCATGCATCGTGGCGCTCTCGTGAACTCACGTCAGATGCCCACATGGAAGAAAATGAAGAGTTGAATAAAGCCATTATTTTTGTTTGTTTTTTTCGCACAAAAAGTATTCTCGTCACTTAATAAACTTAAGGTTGAGCCACTGTAGTCACTTGGACTATTTTAACAATGTTTGTACTAACTTTTCTGGACCGGCAGAATGAAATTGCCTAGAAGCCTATGGAGGAGTGAGACAGCTCACAGATTTAATCAAAAATATCTTAATTTGTGCTTCAAAGATGAACGAAAGTCTTAACCCGGATTTTCACCAACTGCGGAACGGCTGCGGATCGGCTCCGCTGCGTGTCGGCTCTGTGCTCCATCATCCTTCAATACCCACCAGGTCCGGATTTGTTGCGGAATGGCTGTGGCCATGACTGACAGCTGAGGTCACAAGGACCCACGAGATCTAAGTATATGATCGCGCGATATAAGTGCTGAATTGCTGCGGAGCTCTCCGGCATCTGGCAAAAATAGAAGCTCTGCGTATCTGCTCCGGAGGGCTGCGGATCGCCGGAGTTGGAACGCAGCCGTTCCGCATTCAATGAAAATACACACATTAACTTGTGTGTATTTTTTGTGTGTATTGAGGTTTAATGGAAACCTTCTGACTCCGCCGCCGTTCCGGAGTAGATCTGCAGCCGTTCCGCAGTTGGTGGAAATTAGGGGTTATGGGGTTGGAACAACATGAGGATGAGTAATTACAGAATTATTTTACAAGAAATGATTAATGCATGACAGAATTTTCATTTTTGGGTGAACTAACCCTAAATGAACTAACCCAAATATTTTTGCTTTCAAATGCCTAAAACTTCAGACTACAGGTTTATAAACGATTCACATGATGAATTTAGGAAGATGGTTTAAATGTGTTCTCAAATTACAAGTGACTCAAACACGCATAACATGCAGTGCGTGTCAATCACAACCATTTCCCATATTAATAAAAACAGTCACATTTAAAAGTACAGATATAATAAGTTACTTATTTTACCCACATCAATTCAAATTGATAGTTAATTTTAAGAATTCCCAAAGATTACAGTGAAAACTCACCTGCATCTGGTGCTCTGCAACTGTTATGTAGCCTAATGACTGAAGTAAAAAAATCCAGTTGGTGAACAAGCTTTTAGTCAACTTGACGGAACCTGTCAACACGAGGAAATACAATGAGATAATCTTCTATGTGCAAAACACTCTGATTCGAAATACACTCAATAATCTTAAATTCGTGACAACATCGTGACTAATTCATCCTATTATCAAGATTTCTTAAAACATGAACATAAGCGCGACGACATGGCACAAGATCCAAACTCCGAATAACGTTAGTAATAATGAAAACATTAAAACCACAGACGTATTAATTTTACATCACCCATATCGATTCACGTTAACATTTACTTTTCTAATTCAAAGATTGTGGTCAAAACTTACCTATATCTGGCGCTCTGCAACTGAGTTGAATTGAAGTGACTGAGGTAAAAAATTCCGGTTGATGAACAAGCTTTAACGTTAGTCGACTGAACCTGTGAGTCAACACGAGAAAGTACAATGAGCGAATATTCTATGTGCAGAAATACACTTAATAGTCTTAAATTCGTGACAACATCGTGAGTAACGTTAATTCACCCTATTATCAAAATTTCTTAAAACATGAACGAAATGGCGCGAGGCCGGCAAAATCCAAACACTGAACAGCAGCCTAACTTGGAAACCGTGACATTTCAAACCACAGACGTATATGATATTTATCACCCATATCGATTCAATTTGACAGTTACTTTTTTAATTCAAATATTTTGGTGAAAACTTACCTATATCTGGCGCTCTGCAACTGAGATGAAACTGAGGTAAAAAAAATAAATAAAAAATCCGGTTTGGTCCGGTAACTCCGGTTGGTGAACGAGCAGCTTTTGACTGAAGCTTGAACACAAGGAAGTAAAACAAATCAGCGAATCTTCTATGTACAAAAACACTCTGACTCGAAATGGATAATATAATTCTAAAACGAACTAAAACCTTGCATCCACTTTCACTTACTCTGTGTCACTTCTTCTGAAGACACGTAGCAGCTAAGGTCCAACAGGGAAAATCATCCAGTTTCCGCGGGCTTCTCGAAAATTCTCAGAGAGAAAAAAAATGATTCACCGAATCATCTTGAGAGGTTCATTTTCATGAATCGCTCAAATCCGCCCATGATGGATTGAATCTGACCATGAATAAGATAAAAACTGAAACAGCTATACAATTTTTTTGTGTAATTTAATTAATTTGTGCTCATAATTTTAAATAATAGTAATGTTTTTAATGTAGGCTAACGTTACACACTAAAATAAAATTGAAGTTTAGGTTTTAATGCAGTCTACCAGACAGCAAGATATATAGATAAATTAAGTTTAGTTTACTAAGTTTACTTTACAAAGTAAATTTTCTTCTATTAAAGTCATTTATACTTCATTAGAATATAATTGAAGTAAAACCAGCAGGAAATTTAGTGCAGTTGTTTCAACTTAAATGTATAAGTTAAAATAACAATAATACTTGTTAATTCAACAGACAATCTAGTGCAGTTGTTTAAACATACATTTTTGAGTTAAAATAACAATTTAAGTTGTTCATTCAACTTTCAGTCTAGTTGAGGACAAGAAAACTTAAAATTTCTTGTTGTCTGGACAATCTAGTTATCTCTACTCACAAAAATAAGTTGAAATAACTAAATTGCAAAAATATTTTTTACAGTGTACTTACAAATTAATATGGCATTATTATTGAAATGTGTTGATTGATTCTCTCTTTTTTTTTTCTTTTTTTTTTGCACTTTATATCGAAAAGCTTTTTAGCACTAGTGCAACAAAATCTAAAATCTATAATCCATATTTTTTCCGTATTTTTGATTATTCTTCATCAATAGCACACAAAACGTTTACAATCTAATGCAAACTATTATGAGCAATACCAAGCAACTTTAATACATGAACAAATCCATATTTAAAGAAATAAAGTGACTGCACTAATGTTCATGAGCCATCTCCGGGAATATTTTTTTCAGAAAATTGAAAAAGTTGTTGAAAGAGCAATTAAGGGCTGTAGCAAGTAATCTCACTTCACTTTTACACTGTATTCAGCCATCATTTCATTTGCTTTTGTAGTGCAAAATGGTGAGAGGAAAATGAAGGCTGGAATTACAGTGAAGCGTGCGGCCGAAGCTCTGGAGCTCATTAAGGGATATCACACAGACTTGCTTGGCCGGCAGAATTGTTAGAATAAATGGAATGAAACGTTTCCTGGAATCCCAGTTGAGAAGGTGGGCTATAGCTTTTCCCTAAACACTTAGCTAAGCTCTCTCTCTTCCTCTCTCTCTCTCCATCACTTCTAACCCACTCACATTAAATCCACTGGAGACAGCTTATGGCTTGCACTGCATTAACTTCCTGTCTCTGCCCGTCTCTTCCTTCTTTCTCTCTCTACCGTTGAGCACCTCAGATTTACCCTCAAACCTGTAAAAGGTAAACAATACTTCTTTGTTTCTTGCCTCCTTCCTTCATTCATTCCTTCCTTTCATCCCGCTTTGACTTCTCCATTACTTCCTTATGCTCTTGATTTCTTCCTTCATCTTTCCTTCCTTCCTTTCCTTCCTCCTAGTTTCCTTCCTGCTTTCTTTCCTTTCTTACTCCGTACCTTCCTTCCACTATTTGTTGTCCTCCTTTTTAGGATAGCCTACTTTCCTTATCCCTTCTTCCTTCATACATTTCTTCCTTTCTTTTCTCCTTTTCAATCATTTAATCCTTTCCTTACTCCCATTAATTTTCCTTCTTTCCTTTCTCTCTTGTCTTAATTTCTTCCTTTTTCACTCATTCCTTTCTTTTCTCCAAGTTTCTTTCATTCATCCTTACTTTGTTCTTTTTTCTTCACGTCTCCCTTTTTCTTCCTTCCTCATTTCTCTCTTTATCTTTCCCTTCTTGCTTACCTCTTTTTTCCCTTATGTTTCTTCCTTCTTTCCTTCCTTACTCCATTTCCTTCTTCCATTCTCACACATTCACAACTTTCTCCATTTTTTCTTCAATCATTTTCCCCTTTCTTGCATTTTTCCTTCCTTTCTTTCTTCTTTTCTCCATTTTTCTTCTTCCTTTCTCCTCTTCTCCCTTTTTCTTCATTTCTCCCTTTTCTTCCTTTCTTTCTCCATTTCTCTCTTTTCTTCTTTAATTCAGTACTTTTATCTTCCTTCCTTTTTCTTCCGTTCTCCCTTTTACAGGCTTGTTTATTTCAAGTAAAAAAAGAACCCTAGCAACCACATAGTGATGCCCTGGCAACCTCTCAGAACACCTTAGTAATGACCTGGCAAGCAGCCAGCCACCCAAACTAACATTTTCTTCATAAAATGTAACAATTCAATTAGTTCAAACAATAGTGTTTCCAAATTCATATTATATGTCCCTGATGTAAAAAAAAAAAAAAGAAAAGAAAAGAAACAAAACAAAACAAAACAAAAAAATCATTTATTTTATTTGATTATTTATTTCTGAGTTCCTGGCTTCCATCTTCTAATCGTCTTCTTGGCACTCTCTCTCAGCAGGAGAGGGGGCAGACAGACACTAATCCAGGGTTAGAGGTGAGTAGCAGTGCATGAAGGGTTCATCCGAGCATGGAAGAGCCACCCAGGCCCACTCTAATGAGAGGCTGCTGTCTCTACTGTGCCATGTAATCAACTGAGCCAGATTACCAAAGCCCATTTACCCACAGCTGATAACCACTGACTCCCTTCGCTGCCCGGAAAGGATACGCTAAGAGAGTTTAGACGTGACCCGTCAACCTCCGAAGCTTAAGAGCGTTTAGTGCTTAAAATGAAAATGAAGGTGGGAGAAAATAAAAACGATAACAGGAAGGAAGGTGGAATAATAAAAAGTAAACAGATTACCACACACACAAAAAAAAAGAAGACAAGAAACAAGAAAAACTTTGTATTTTACATTTTTCTGCAGAAACTCTCCACCCAAAGTCTCTATGATATTCTGGTTTTTAGACTCATTTAATGTAAATCTATTAATTTATTATTTAGCCCATTTTATTGTCTTAGAATACTAATATACATGTAATACTGAAGCACAGGTGTTTTAAGCATATGGTTCAAATCCCTAACCTAACCATACGCTATAATTTGCTTTAGTAATCCCCAGTAATGATGACTGCAAAACATATCTTCAACACTTTAGTGTGAAATGAGATACTGCTCATGGACAATGTCTTATTTATCATATAATGTACTCCAGCTTGTTGTTCATCAAGGTAGCTGTCACATCTAAATTGCACTTTTGAAATAGTGCCTTTGTTCAAATCATTAATACGCTTCCATCGTTTAATGCACTTTCAGCAGTCTTTATGTCAGCACATTGTCCTGGCGTGGGCATTTATGGTCCTGCAGTTGATAAACTCGGCGATTAGTGGAGTGTTTTTGGATTGCACATTTATGATTGCAGCTGGATTGAAATGAGGTTTGGGTGCTATTGATGACTGGCTGAATCTTGATGATTGCTTGTTGATGATTGGCTGAGTGTTATTGTGCTCTGGATGATTGACACACTATTTTGAGCTTCCAGCCCTGATGATGTGTACTATATATATATAATGTGGTTATTGATTAGCACAATGGTTTGTGGCTAGAGAGATATTCAATATGGGAATGTTAAATCATTTGATGTCTATTACATACTTTGTAGTGCCATTCAGGTCACTTATTGCTTATAGGAAGCAACAGTTTTGACAAAGAAATAAGATATTTTAGTATCATGACAAACAGCAACTAATAAATGAAAGTGCAAGAAGATAGAGAGGGAGTGCTTGTATATAAATACTATAGAAAATAGCAAATATACGAATGACACAAAGGCTTCAGTTCAGTTAATCTCAGCTACTTTTTAAATTCCCCAGTTCTGATGTCAGTAAATTCTCTCAAATAGTATGATTCACGCAAGATTAGAATAACTAAGGAAATATGCTAAGCTCAGACAGACTAGACACACACTGCCACACAGTATGGATACAGATAACAAAAGGAGCATTACCCATTCACCAGGGGTCCCTTTCACTCCAGGAAAACCCATTTCCTACAGACATGAGAGGTTTCCTGCACACACTATTTACTATTTCAAGTGTAGAAGCACAATCCTAAACACTCTCTTTTCTTATCAAATTCCCTTGTTCATTCCCATTTCCACTCATACTTTGCCATACGTTCAGGAATATAGGCAGCAGTGTGGTTATTGGAGTCGGCTCGAAGCCCCCGTGCAGGTGTGTTTGTGTCCATGTGGCCGAACACCCCTGTAATTTTATCCTTTATCACCTGGTGTCCGCAGGGAGGTTTTTAAAACCAGCTGGATTTGCGAGAAATCTCCAGAAATCCCACCCCGCTATCTGATCAAAGCCCACCGGGTCTGTCTGATAACGGAGCTGGGGGAGAGAGAGATGAGCTCCACCGTCAAATGGGAATTTGTAGCTGTGAAACAACAATAATTGCAATATGGTTTTTCACCTGTCAGAACAACCAATTCAACAGAGACCAAGAGCCAAGAAATAGATAGAGAATATGGTCACAGTATGAGAAAGTTAGATTTAACCTATAACTGGAGTTCTTAATATTTTATGCATTTTCTTAATATCCACATTTCAACTGACGCATAAAATGATGCATACGCATGTATGCGCAGGTGTTTTCTTGGGAATGTGACAATGAAATTAAACATATTATATATATTTAATATTTTTTATCAGAAATACAGCACAAATAGAAATATTGTGAAATAGTATTTAATTATATACAGTATATAAATATATAAATATATAAATATAAAATATAAATATATATATATATAATATAATTTATTCCTGTGAATTTTCAGCATCATTACTCCAATCTTCAGTGTCACATGATCCTTCATAAATCATTCTAATATGCTGATTTGCTGCTCAAGAAACATTTCTGATTATTATCAATGTTGAAAACAGAAATTACAAAGTTCACAGAAAGTTCAAAAGAACAGCAATTATTTTAAATTAAAATCTTTTGTTTTTCCTGTCACTTTTGATCAAATTAATGCATCCTAGCTGAATAAAATTGTTAATTTATTAAAACAAAATCTTAATGACTCCATAGATAAGATTTTTTTTCGGTCAGTTATATCACCCACCTCTATAACACAAACACACACAAACCTTAAACCAATATTTAGCATCATGTCAGGCTCTTCCACATTTTGTTGCTTTTATCATTGAAAAACACGTCTAATATGTTGGGCATGACATGAATGTTCATTCCCAAAAAAACCAGCAAAACTCTCAATAGGACTAGCAAGCTCTCTGCACATCTATACATCAGACCTCAGCAGCACCCACAAAGATCATCCATCCCCCATACCTGCAGTCTCATGGGAAACACTTCTGAGTGACTTAGACAGTTGTTTCGTCTCATTCACTTTATTGTTTGGATCAAACCTCAGAAGAATGGCTCAGGGGAACCAGACGAGAGATGCTGTCTGTGCCTTTGACCTGACCCTTATCCCTTGATGCAGTATCTCTTTGGAGGTTTGATTCTCTTTGTCAGGGCGAGGAACTACATTTCCCCTTTTTTCTTCCTTCCATCTAAAAACTAATTCCCTTCTATTTTTTATTTATTTATTTGTGCATTGGTGTTAGAAAGGTTTCTGTTGAATGCCCTAGCAGAATGCTTTAATCAAAACACCATATTGAGCATTGTGAAAGAGCAGGGAACAAGAGAAATACAGAGGAGGAACGCTGTAAACATACAAGCGCAGTAAGAACAGCGTGAGATGAGTGAAGGCTCTTCAAACCCTCTTTCTGAAGATGTACATTCAGGTCTGGACAAATAAAAGCAATGCACGGGAAACGGATGACAAGAGAGGGAGAGAGTGAAAATAAGGGAGGAGGCGTCTTTCGCTAGACTGAATTCACAAACCCGGCGCTGTTCAAAGGCAGCATGCTGAGGACACCTGTGCATAAAATTCAAAATTCAGTTCTAAAAACATCTCTGGATTCAGTGGGACGTAAATCACACTTGCACACACACACACAGAATCTCTGTTCCAAAACCTAGTGAGCTGCCTTACTGTGCACTGCCTTCAGAGGCCGAAACGGAGACTCATAAGGCCTGAAACGTATGCAAACACAGATCTGAAATACAAAACTGATTAATTTTCAATCAAATTAGAACAATAGTTGTGTTGATGCAATTGCATATTTGCATAGAGCATGTTTTTGGACTAGTGACCGATTTGGAATGCTTTACAAAGGTATAATAACTACACAACCAGCACTGCTTATGTGAAGGACACAATAAAACTTTACTTACAACTGATTTCATGACCTCATGACCTAAGAATGATGCTAAGCTAAAGATGCAATACTCTAATATGCATAAAAAGATTTTCTAGACTTGAACACTATCTTGAAATAACTTCTTCATTGAGGGGCCGTTTACACGACACCGTTTTCAACTAAAAACGGAAAACATATTATGCATTATGGCCGTTCATGTAACATTCATTTGAGCGTCTCCATGTAAACTACAAAAACACAAATTTGTGGAAACAGTGACGTCATGTCCATTGGTATTATGTGTTCAGTCTATGTGTGTAGTGTTTCTTTACAAAGAGACATCGCCAACTACTGGCCTGGCATAACAATGTGTTTAGTCGTTTTCCCATTTTGACAATGCTGTCGCCTGTACACGAAAAACACGAACCTTTCTGGTTTTAGTACATCGCAGTTGTGTAAACGTACCCTTAGATTGCCACAATGCTTTCTGGGATTGCATTCTCTGCAAAGTATATGCATAATGCTTCCTTATTTTTTCTAAAGTCAGTTCACTTTGCAGCCATTTTGGCTATTTTCAACTTATGTAATATGCATATAAATACAGCACAAAGAAAGTTTATCCCAACATTTGTTTAAACTGTTTGTTTTATCAAAAATAAGTTGAGCAATAACATCTAACAACAATGGTATAATAAATTATTCTTAAATGCCTTTCAGTGTGTTCTAGAGAAAACATGGGCTCTTTTAATTGAAAGGAGTAACTTACATTTATACAGCCCCCATATGGAGTGTTGTGATTCTTCCCATTTATTTTTCTACAAGTGGTCTGTCTTATATTCCTTATACTCTCTCTGCAGCCTTTGTATCGGTAGCTCACCTACGATGACTTAAAATGCTATCTAGGTAGGCAGCTCACCAGGTTTTGGAACAGAACTACTGTATTCCTATGACATGGAGATTCTGTGAAAGAGCTATGTATTTCAACGCATATACTGTATGCTGCGTATACTTTGAAGTCTCGGGTACTTGGAGAGCAGTGCATCAAACTAAATAAATAAATATTCACACAGACAAATAAAGTGGCTGCGAGTGTTTGAAGTGCTAACTCCTCGGCTCCTGCTTATCTGGGCTGTAGTATTACTGTGCTCTAATCCATCTCTGTAGTGAAGCCCACTCGCAGGCAGTCTACGGACACACACACAGACTTCCAAAATCCTTCACTAATACTTCTCTCTGTCTGTGTGTAGATAACTCAGTGCATCACCATCACCATCACAAACATAAACACCTCTCTCAAAAAATGCACACAGACCAGCGATGTTGGCAGACAGAATTGTGTTGAAACTCTAAATGATCAAGCTGTATTTCTATCCGATATCCTGAAACCACACACAAGCTCTGTTGAAAAACCTAGTGAGCTACCTACTTAGAGAGCTGCCTAACATGGCACCTCATTAATAATTGATGTGAAACGCTCTACATAGGCTGAAAATCAGTACGCACGTCCAAGACAAGCACACTCACAATAAAGATGCGACTCACAATTAAATCCAATATTGTGATAGTAGCATGTTTGACAATATTTTAATATGCATAAAAAATGAACATATATGGTTTTTAATTAGATTGAGCTCTTTTTTTTTATTGATACTTTGCAATACTGAATAAAATATATTTATAACATAAAATATATGTGCATGTATATTATATGCACATTTTTACATTTTGGATGAATTTAGATCATCTTGTCACAGGACTGCCTTAATTTAAATAATAATAATTTTCAAGATTCTTTTTTGTTGGATTATTACATTTTTGGTACAAAATGTAAAAACAAACCAACAAAAAAAAAAAAACCTTCAGCATACTGTTTTAAATGCATGCTTTGGAACACACAAACTGTAATCTTACATACTAATGAACAGTATAATTAACAAATAAAACAAAAGAATAGTGCAAAAAATAAATTAAAATAAATAAATAAATAAATAAAATAAAATAAATAATAAAATAAAAAATAAAATAAATAAAATAAAATAAAATAAAATAAAATAAAATAAAATAAAATAAAATAAAATAATTGCCAACTTGAAAGTGGCAATTATGGGATTGGGAACAGAAATTGATAAAACACAGTGTAAAATTTTAATTATATATAAGCAGTATTTCATTAGTAAATCATTATTTATTTACTCAATGTGTACTATTGTTACTTAAATGTATTTTACACTGCTTTGGCAATCAAAAATAAATCTTATTTAAATGCAGTTGTGTCAATTCAATTAAATGCCAAAAAGAAATGATAAAAAATGAAGTCTGCAGTCTGCTGCATTATTTTACAGTAGGTTAATATTCCATACATGTCCTTCATCAACTACACGGACATCATACCAAACAAGAGACTACAGAGAATCGATCCAGATTACGCCATGAAGTACAGTCCCAGATTACAGCTGTCACCTGTCATTAGCACCTCTACCTGAGGCCATCCCTCGGTCTATGAATGCATTAGCTATATCAACACAATATTATTCTCTTTCATTCATCCTCACATGAAAGGTCCAACGCTGACCAGCAGCATATAAATAAGGCCATACTGGACAGAGCTTGCTATTATTCTGCTGATGTGAGTCAGTGGGGAGAGTGTGGTGTGGAGGGCCCTGAGGGCTCATGTCTTGTCAGAGGCAGAAAGGGGTTTCATGAACCATGGGGATGCCAAGACCTGCATACAAACTAGCCTAGCGCATACTGCCTCTGTCACATCGTGAAGTTACAGCGCACAGGCCGGGATTCAACAAGAGATAGTGAATCTTCAAGAAGAGGAGTTTATTTCTACATTAGAATACTGCAGATTTTATAAACACATGGTGATTGCATTCATTTTATCTCAACGATGAACCAGATAAAACAGTTCCCTCCAAAATCCCCATTTAATCCATAGATTTGATTTAATAACCTGAACAAATGGTTAAAAAGTAGGCCTACCTGTGCAAATGTACTGTAACTATACTTTCTCCCAGAATGAACTAAAACTCTTCTTTCTCCCACATCTCTCAGCCTCTGACACTGTGATGCAAATGTGTATAAATGGGCTAATAAGGCACAGAGGGTTTTGGGTTAAAATTGCATCAGGGTGAGATTGAGAGAGGACATGAGAGAGTGAAAAGCGACTGTCAGAAAGAATATTACTTAACACATATTAGCATACATTAAATATGAAAAACGGGAGAGGTTTGACACCACATAGGGAGTAGAGATAAGAAAACAGAAACGAAAGAGAAAAAAGGAAATAAAGATGATAATGCAGGCAGATGAAAATTTTTGTGCGTCCAAATGTGTCTGAGACAGAAACCAAGAGTAATGACAGGATAGTGCTGCCCACAGGAAAGATAAATCGCAAAAGACATCTCAATTGTTTCTCATAGACGAAAGGAGATTAAATAGAGAGAAAATTGAGAGGTCTTCTTCCTCCCGAGAAAAAAAAGTCTCCTATATGTTTGTCTTCTGGAATCTTAATAACGTCTCAGACTGTGTTCAGATTTGCCAAGATACCAAAGAAAAAGAGTTCTGTCAGGGCCACTATCGTCAAAGATGATTGACAATTAGCATACAGTTTTGATTGGCGATGTGTTTCTGTTATGGGCAAGAACTCTCTGCCCATCCATGCAGCCAGGGGTTAAAGTGGGCCGGAACGGTCCGGAACTGTGTTCCGACACCTCAGATAAATGAATAAATAAATAGATTAAAATCAAATCAAATCATTCTCATCAATTTCAATGATTCTCATCATTCATGAAATCAAAACGTAATATCACCCCCTGGTCCCGCCTTCACAAACACGCTTCCCGACGTTATGTTCTCAGTCACGGTTCTGACTTGAGTGCATCTACACCGGTTCACACATGCAGACAAATTCCCCGCTGAACGAGAGTGATTACAAATGCGTGGTTGAGCGCGGTAAAGTGAGTTTTAGGTTCGATATTCGCCGGACATTTGTTTTCCCTTGCCACTGTGCTATAGGGTCGGCAGTCTTACAAAGATATCAATAGCAGGATTAGTTTTAACATTATGTAACCATTGTATATCGACATGAAATATTCATTCGAAATCACCTACGTGCATTAATGCTGCACAGTTATACCTGAGAATGCTTTGACGCGTTTCCACAGCGCATGATGTCTAAGGGAACGTCTGCCAATTCCACCAACTGCGGTAAACGTAGGCTATAATTTCGATTATTTAAAATGACTTTTACCATTTAAAAACAGACGTTTTCAAATTCCAAAGCTTGTAGAAGGTTCCTTTTGGCAATACTGACTTAGGCTACAGCTTTCCTGGTAGCCTTGAGTAAATTAACTTGTCTAAGAAAATGATTCATAAAACATATAAATATCAGTTGAGCCTATTTTTACTTTCTTCACTGACACAGATGGAAATGAAAAGACTATCAGTCAAAGTTCAGCTTTAGGAGGGGAAGAAATAGGGCAGGATAAGGAGACTGAGAGAAAAGGAAAGATGAAGATGAGGAGAGAGCGGGTAGGCTATTGACAAATAATCTAATGACAAGGTTTTAAAGCTATTTCTTATAAAAAAAAAAAATTGGCCTTCAAAAGTCTTAAACTGCACATGTAGGTCAGAGAAATCCAAATTTTCTCGGGGGAGCATGCCCCCAAACCCCCTTAATTACCTCACATTTGAATGCCCATGTCTGTGGGTGGGTACAGTGCCAGGGCTGAATTTGCGTCCCAGTCCGCCCCTGACAGTAGCTTCTCTAGCCAGAGCAAGTGGATGTTGCAGTGGAGTTAAAAGGTGAAGTAGGCTAATGTCAAATTTCCATAATTGTGATTGATTTATTTCTGTTATGGTTGTCTTCAGCCATTTTGGTATGTTAAATTTGAGTCAGTTTTGGAATTCCCATTTATATGTTTAAATTTACATTGTGGTGTTCAGCAATTTTAACATAGTTTCGTCATCATATCAGTGTAGATGTAGATGGACCAAAATAAAACCATTAAAATATCAAGTAAATAAGAATTGTGATACTTGGTGCCACAGTGACACTCTTGTCCCAAAAAGTATTGCTATACCACGATACTCAATTTGTTGTCCCACGGTGAGTCATTTTTCCCTGTTGCACCTACACAAAATTTGAGGGTTCCCCCACCGGCCAAATCCCACTTTGACCACTGCATGCAGCCTAGCATGGATAAGAGCAGGGAGAACAGCGATAACCCCCCTTAGGGTATACAGAACAGAACCAACATGAATGTATTGCAAATATTATTAATGTTCAATGATTTAATGTACAACATGATTCAAGAAAAATGAGTCTGATTCGAAGAGGAATATCAGAAGGCCAAGTCCTGACTGGACAAGAGAAGGAGCTGGGGATGGAGGAGGGTAATTAGCTCCTGAGCAACACGATAAAGGTGCTGATATTACTGAATGTTCATTATATATAGGGATGCTGGGATAGGCGTCGTACTCCTATAGGTAGACGTGGATCAGGTTGAGAGTCAGCTGATGCGAGCTTGACTGACGTGATGACTGCCAGAACTAACGCTATGCTTAAAATTCGCAGTAAATTCTGTTGTCAGTTCCCCTTTAATGCTTAATGCCGTTCTGTACACACACAGTTCAGTAATTTACAGGAGTGACAACTGCATTTTACAACCAAACTGACTCCTGAAATGCAGGGAGTGGTAAACACATTTACAAAACTTCTACACATGTGTGTACGGAATCGAACTGAACAGCTAGTTGTTAATGGTGTAATCAAACGCGTGTCATCAGCGATCTCTCTTCTGTATGTGCACGGTGCAAGAAAACCACAGGGAAAGCCCTATGAGCATTGACTCATTCATGAGCATTGACTCATGTGTCCAGATCTTGCAAGAAAATTAAGACATGCAGAGGACAAGAATAAGCCCATTAATACAATTAGATAAATCCAAGTGCTTCATTTTCAAAACAAGACCAAAATATCTTACTGTACTTCAACAATCATCTCATTTGTCTCTATATGTATTTGTCTAAATTAACTTTAGGAGAAAGTTATCTATGAAAAGACTTATAATTAAACAACATTTAGATTTCCTTGCAAGGCGGTAAAAGAACAGTGTTTAAGTTGTTAATTAAAGTTTAGGTTTCAGGTTTTGGATCTATATAAAGGAAGCCTCATCTTTATGCAAGAATGTCAAACCAATCACAATTCAGTATGGAAATAGGTGTTAGAAAGAAGACCAATAGCAATTCTATATAAATATATCAATGGCATCATGTGAATGGAAGTCAATGGGAGATTTTCAAATTTTACATCAAGCATAACATTTGCTGATACAAAAATGAATCTATACAGAATACATTTTAAAATTGTAGTCTGTACATTATGTCAAAAGATTTAGGCTCAATTAGTTGCGGCAGTTTAATATTAAGTTTAGGAGTTTAGAACAAACTAATTGTTTGAAGAATATCTACACTACTGCATAATGTAATGAAACATAATTGTGAACTCATTAAAACTCATGAGCTATGAACGAGCAACCTGTTAGCAATAAAATGTTCCTGTGGCTGAGAAAACAATCAAGAAAGGGGACACATGCATGCATAAGGGAAACATATTTACAAAGCAAATCCCAAAAGAGCCAAAGCAAACAAGAATAAAACAGCAAAATAAAAAAAAAATAATAAAAAAAAGACAAATAATGGGACTTTTTCCATGGTCACCAGCAGCAACATTCCCTCATATCACAATTACTACCACCTCTCTGCCTGTCTTTCTCTCTATCTCTCTCTCTCCTTGCCATCAGCCGGTGGTTATTAATGACCCCTGCACCCCTCTGTGAGCACCCCATTTATAAAACTCACCGTTTTAATCTCTCTCAGTGTGTGTTACTCCCCCGCGCTCCCTCAGCCTCCAAACACACTCATACATTCAGTGGCTGACACCTTTCTGGAGGATTGAGAATGCAATGGCCAGTACTTACAGTTCAGGCACCTGCCCAAAACTGAGCACACTTCCTCATATTTACACACCATCCTTCTCTCTCTCTCTTTCTGTCAGATGCTTAACCAGTTATACAACTCATCCACAATGTTCCTTAAAGTCTTTTATGGTGTTTCCCTGCTTTTTAAAACTTGATTGACGTGAAAATGAGCCGTGTTAAGATTCTTTAAAATTACTCATTTAAAATTAAGAAATTAAAATCTTTAAATTATGAAAAAAAGAAAAAACAGTGAGATTTATGCTTAAAACAAGACAAAAACTACTTGACAGTTTATTTTCACATACTCAGATATATTCTGATACTACCATTCAAAGGCTCGTTTTTTTTACAGTAACAAACTAATATTTATTTTCAGAAAGAAAGGTTTTAAATTTATCGAAACTGACAGTAAAGACATTTATAATGCTACGAAAATCTTTCTCAAATAAATGCTGTTCCTGTGAACTTTATAGAATTTGTACAGTTTCCAAAAAAAAAAAAAAAAAAAAATGAAAGGGATATTTCACCCAAAAACTAAATTTTCTGTTACTTTACTCACCCTCAGGACATCCAAGTGTGTGTGTTTTTTTCTTCAGTAGAACAGTAAAGATGATGTTTAGCTGAAACCGTGGTCATTGGTGATTCATAATGCAAGTCAATGGTTGCAGTCACTTCAAGAGTCACAAAACATATACAGACAAAACAGAATTAATACCCATGGCTCCTGACAATACTTTGAGGTCTTATGAAGCAAAACAATCAGTCTGTGCAAAAAACTGAACATCATTTAAAACATTATTACCTGTAATCCACAGCCTGGGCAAACAGTCCTGAGCGCGAGCTTCCTGACGCAGTATATGCAGGAACTCAAACGTTGGGAATCTGTGAAAAGTCAATCTTCCCGATTGGGATCGCGCAAGCCAACATAATCTTGGCATCCAGGATAAGCACAACTAAGTACCATTTTGATGACTAATACAATACACGTGTCCACGCGTGTAAACAAACACAGCGTCAGTTCACACACGAGATTCTCTGCGCATGTGTGATAATGTGACGGGAAGCTTGCGCTCCAGAATCTCATGAACACGCTCAGGAATGTTTGCTGAGGCTGTGGATTACAGGTAATAATGAGGCAATAATGTTCAGTTTTTTGCACAGACTAATTGTTTCACTTCAGAAAACCTCAATGTATCGTCAGGAGTTTATTAACTCTGTTTTAGCTGTACTGTATATGATTTTTGACTCCATTGACTTACATCATAAACATGTTCTTTACTGTTCTACTGAAGAGAAAAAGACACCTACATCTTGGATGGCCTGAGGGTGAGTTAAACTTCATTTTTGGGGGGACCATCCCTTTACGCTTTTTCAACACTGAAAATGATAAGAAATGTTTCTTGAGCAGCAAATCAGCATATTAGAACGATTTTTGAAGCATCATGTGACACTGAAGACTGGAGTCTTTGCCATCAAATATTAATAAATTACATTTTAAAACATTAAAACAACAAACATTTACTATAAATTGTAATAATATTTCATTTTTTAACTGTTTTTACAGTAACTTTGGTAAAAGTTAAAAACATTTAGAAAAATCTTACCGAACTCAAACTTTTGAACATTTATTTTATTTTATTTAAAAGAAAAACAACAACCAAAACTTTTTAACAAATGTTATGATATTCATGCCAAAACAAGAACATTTTTTTTTTGCTAACTGGCTAAGAACAAAAAAAATAATAACAATGTTTTGCCAATGAGTCAGGCATGATTTTACTTCTCCAGTTAATGTATCTTGCATTAAGGATGTTATTTTTCTGCAAGTCTACTTAGTCTTCATATCTTCGGGTCAAGCTTTTGGCCCTTCCAGCTCAGCTAACATTGAAAGTTACGCCCCCAGCAAGTTCTCTTTATTAATTGTCAGTGTCTGGCTGGAATGGTGCCACTCATGCCATCCACGCTGCCCCCACCCTCTCCCCCTGGACTGAATCCCTGGCACTGCATGCATTAATTAATGCATATTTCATTTAGCATGCCTGTGGTGTGCAGCATATTGCTTTGCACTCTATTCATTTCCCAAGGGAAATGATGTTATACATCACCCCTCTGCTGGCTCTCCCAATCACACACATATTCAGACGCATCCACACACCTCTGAATTCCCAGGACGACACTGGAACCTCTGAGCACCTGAGGCGCTCACAGCCTGAGGGATATTGAACCATTGTGAAACACCCCTCCCAGGACATGCTCAGTAAAGCCAGATGGCAGTGATCGCTGGCAAAGAAAGCAACGCTCAAGAAATCATGCATGCAGCCACTATAAGTGACACCTCTGTTAGCTTCTATATTTGGCATGTAAATCAGACGCATACTAATACTACAAAGATGGGTCATTACTATACAAGAAAATCTGTTTGGATGAGTCACAGAAAATAGCCAATATATGCAAATGATAATACTCTAAATCAATACACAATTTCACATACTAAACTATATTAGAAACATTGTTTATCACAATTATAATTAATAATCATAGATATTTAATGAACATGGCAGTCTTATTTCAAGTTGTTGCAACCATTTCATAAAATCAATAAACCATAAGTTTGATTTAGTGCCCAATAAAACCACTGTTTGGGTTCCTCTGTTTAAGTACACGGAATTTTAAATTGATAGATTACTTTAAGCATATTTTTAATAAATGAGATTTACTATAAAATGTTAATCAGTGCGGAATCTTTAATTTAACACAGGTATCCTTGAAATACACTTAGTTACATCCCTAGTTTGCTGTAGCTACTCGGAAATGCAAAATGTACTCTTGCAATTCATTCACAAATTAGTGACCTTTAATAAAATGTGGAATTCAAGCAATCACTGTTTAAACACTTGAAATGACAGATTTGACAACAGCCTTGAAAACAGTTCACCTGCATGCCTAACATTGTATCACAGGATAATATTATGTTGAATTTATTTGCATACTTGCAAATGCTTAATGAATAACTCTACTGTGCTTTATAAATATAGCTTCATAAGATGACCAAAATAAGAGATTATGTCCATTTGTACTTGAAATCCATATCATGAAAGCTATAACCAATCAAACACTACTGTTCAAAAAGTTTGGGGGCATGCTTTTGAAAAATGTCTCTTATGCTCATCAGGTGGCATATATTTGATTAACAAATGCAGTAAAAACAACATCATTGTGAAATAAAATATATTTTAAAATGTAATTTTTATTATTATATTATATTATATTATATTATATTATATTATATTATATTATATTATATTATATTATATTATATTATATTATATTATAACTCCAGTCTTCGGTGTCACATACATGCTATTCAGAAATGATTCTAATATGCTGATTTGCTGCTCAAGAAACATTCATTATTATTAACAGCTGCTGTTTTTATAATTTTGAGGAAAACTATTTTTTCTGGATTCTTTAATGAATAGAAATCCATTTATATTACATATAAATGCATCCTTGCAGAATAAAAGTATACATTTCTTTAAAAAAACAAAACTTTCGAACAGTATAGTCTATATATCCATATAATGAATCTCATCACGCATACAGTCTAAAATGTACATTTTTAAATTGTGAACAGTATATGCAAACTATTCGAGGTATTAATAAGCAATTGAACGAATGATGATTGTGGTTTGAATGAGGTTTTTAGTTGGTTCTTGAGCTAAAGTTTCTATTTTCCTTTTTTTCCCAAAATGATCCTGGGACAACCAGGTCTTGGAAAGCAGATAAAGGACTTGAAACTGTCCCGCAGTGTTCACTCTAGCAGCAACAGCAATGCTAAATCATCTGCAAAGAGAAGCTTTAGATTCGCTGTCATGCTGGGGACACCTGGGAAATCCAGAAACTCCAACTGTAATGCAGGTTTGTCAGGCCTTAAACTTACTTTTACTGTCTGAGTCAAAGTTTCATTTCTTCTTGAATTGGTGCTTTGATTCAGAGTTTAATGTGCATTGACAATTATACGCAAGTCATGTCTGTATATGCACATAACATAATGGAAATAGGTTATACACGGGCAGTCTTACACAAGAACAGTCAAAAGTGAAGCCAAGCAATAAGAAAATATTAACACGCATACATGTCCACTCAAAGTTCAACCAATTGTGTTAGCTTGAGACGAAACAATCTGTTTTGTCTAATGGCAGAAGAGGTTTGGGAAACCTATCTGAAAACATTATTTCTGCAATTTCATAAGGGCCACAACAATTGCACACTTCACCTTAAATGATTAGTCAATTTGAATAGACACTGATACATATAATATCAACATATGGATAGCTTTTTATGCATGACTTCACAGAAATACAAAATCCTCTGTTTGGGTTTAAAGAATAAAAAAAACAACAACAATAATATATCAGTCTATACTCAACATGAAACAAATTGTGTGCTGCAAATACACTTTACATAGAAATAAAGGGGTGATGTTGAATTACTGGCCAAACGATGTTCTAGTACTTTATAAAAAGCCAATTTAACTAATCTATTGCTATCTGAAATGAATAATAGCACCTAATAAAGACTAAAGACAATTAGCGGTGATGTCTCTCCAGTGATTAAAGGGTTTAATCATGTCTTTTTCCAAAAACAGCTGTGAGAAACTGCTGGATTTGAGCTATTTCTCCTTTTTTTCTTTCCAACTGCCATATTTTAAGACATGCTAGAATCCCAGGCAAAGCTTGTCAGGGGTAGAGAGCACCACTAAAGATGTTTTTGGCCATGCTAATCACACACAGTACAGCTACAGCCAAACAGATGCTAGCAATTTTCTCAAGTTCAGTGACCACAAACACACGCTAACAAGCCTTGCAGAAATGGACCAACACTTTTTGTTATTTCTGTCGGTACAATGTCTTTGTAGCGAAGCTGAGGCTCTACCCCATTATATTAAGAAACAGAGAGAATCAAGGCCTCTGTACTAGTCGTTAGCAATGCTAGCTGAAATAATGAAGACTCTGTGGGTAACAATTCAGGAAGAATCCTGCTGCTGATGGTTGAAGCTAGTTAGAAGTGCTGTATTGTGGGCTGTGTTTGTGTGTGTGTGTGTGTGTGTGTGTGTGTGTGTGTGTGTGTGTGTGTGTGTGTGTGTGTGTGTGTGTGTGTGTGTGTGTGTGTGTGTGTGTGTGTGTGTGTGTGTGTGTGTGTGTGTGTTTTAGCATCTCTCAACGTGCATGGCATCATTTGAAAGCCAATGTCCCTGTACACTGGGCCACATTTATGAAATGTGAGTTATAGTAATTTGCATAAAATCAAAGTCAACTTTCTGTATACATATAGGTTTTTCAGGATACAGACAACAAGAATGCAGAATGCAATTGTAAAATGTAAAATAAAATAAAAAAAATGCATCATTATAGCAAAATCTTTGTTTTCATTTCAATTATTTCTGCTTGATTTTTCAAATAAAGTAAATTAATTAAAATGGTCAAGAAGTGCAATGAACAAATGCTAAACTAAATCAAAATAACTTTTGATTTTGCTTAACTTAACTGAACTTAAACTAAATTAAACTTAAGATTTATATTCTAGTAAGCAACTGATAAATTACACTGCACAATAATAGTAAACTGTTATTGCAATATTTTATTTAAAGTCCTCCTGTAGTCAATAATTTTATCCCTTAAAACTCAGCTTTGGTCACATTTAAACTTTTTTTTTTTTCCTGTGAAAAAAATGCTTCATGCCTTAAAATAGCTTGAATGTAACTCTACACCCTTGCTTCATTTAGTACATGTATCTATGAATATGCAAATTAGCCCCACCTCCACTCACTCACACGTGCTCAAAGATCCACTCGGTCAGCTTTACTGAAGTAAACGCTCGCTGCACAATGGTTTCGCTCATTACAACGGTGGACACAAAATAATAATTAATATGATTAGCCTTTTGGTTGATTATGTTATCAAACAGCTAATAATGTACAAACCATGCTCCCGTTTGCCATCTCAGAGTCAGACAGCTGCCTTCTAAAAATCACTATCCTTACAAACACTTTGAACAACTTAGAACGTCAGTGGAGAAAGGCATATTTAGGCAAGATTACATCGTAATATACATCATATACATAATTCACCCGCTATATTGCTAAATGTACCCGATTTTTCATATCAACAGAAAATATACCGGGATAACCTGGCTTCTTCTTGAGACTCCACTGCTTCAGAGAATAGTTAATGATTATGCTAAAGCCCGCCGGCACGTTGACTTGATTGGTTACAAGGTAGTTTGGAAACACCAAGAAACGCCAGAGATTTTAAACTGAACATTATTTTTTTATTAAATATTAGTTTATTTTTATATTAATATATAAATAAATATAAAATTGTGAAATATATAGATATAAATTTTTATTAACATCTGCACTTTTATAGCCAACCAAAAACAACCAAACATCTAGGCAACAATGCTTCTTTTTCCTTTGCCGTGATTGGCTAATCAACATGAGGAGGATGGCTGTTGTCTAGGGTTTGTTCACACTTGTGGTTCAGTTCGCTTGGTTCGGACCAATAAAAAAGAAAACATTTAGTACTGGTCCGATTAGCATTCACATTGTCATTTTTAACACCAAACCTAAAGGTACCGAACCTAAAGGCATAGGGATATGTTCACAACCTGATTGGTCGGCTTTTATTACATAACTTACCGGACATCAAAAACAATGCTGTGTGCTGGGCTAAATGTGTTCATTGTATGTTCGTAGCCTACATATGATGGTATTTAGACCAGCTGAGAACTCGTGAAGAGCTTATAAAATGTGTGGAGTCAAAACAGTGGCAGGAATCCCTCCGTCACACACACAAACACAGATCTGCTGTGAGAAGACGCGGTTCTGATGTCTGTAGTGAACTGTGATGGACAACTTCATGACTATGACGAGAAAAAACAGCTATGCTTGAGCATTCTGTCCTTTTTAGGGTCGCATCTTGTGACATCATGTCCTGTTTTTGGTTTGTTTACATGTCTTTGGACTGTGTCACGTTCATATTTAATTCGAACCGCACCAGAGTTCGTTTGTAAGCGGAGCGAGACTCATCTTTTCAGCGTTCTCGGTCCGCTTGTTTAGTGCACAACGGGGTTCGGATGGCAGCGTTCACACTTATTCAAATGAACCGCACTAACAGAGCAATCGCAACATGCCAAGTGTGAACACACCCTTAGATACAGCCTAGCCTGGGTTTCCCCATGCTGCCTTGCACGCAGCGCGATTTTATTCACGCTGCTAGGCAGCCTGGACACCATGGACCAGATTTTCCCCTCAAAAAGGGAACCAATCACAGAACGGGGAGGGAGCAGCAAGACGATGATGACGTCAATGCGACACACCGAAGCAGTTTGTTTATATCTATGGATCCAACATGGCATCAGACGCGAAGTTACCTTTCGATGCAGCCTTAGATGGTGTTCTAAGTAGTTTAGAACGCACGTTTATTTAGTCTTCTTCCTCGTCGAATTTCTGTCGCTCTACATACGTCATCTGGTATAATTGAAACGATTGGCTATGAGCTACGTGCAGGCGCATTTGATAGACATTATAGCGCCCAATAAATGGCTCTGGGCATTCGTAAACCACGCCTCAAATACGAGAAAATGAACATGTGGTTCCCAGCCCACGTCTCAATGAGAAAGAGGTCTGACGTTAGCCAGGCTAGACACAGCCAGTCAGCCAACAGAATTAAATAGCTTTTAATGTGGCCAAGTAAAAGACTGACAATCGTCTTTGACAATTGGAGAGCATATCAAATACTATATGAATATAAGAACATTTCATAGGCCCAAACATAATTGGATTATTATTACAAATTACCAATCACCGTTTGGAAAGAACAAATCCTTTAGAACCAGTGACATACATGCTTTCAGGTGTCCATACGCACCTTTGACGCTCAGCTCAGCGTAGTTGGACACACCAGATCCTCCATCGGAACGAATCACGCAGCGGTAACGGCTGGTGCTCCGCTGTGACGTGTCTGTTACGCTAACGGTGGCGGAGAATCGCCGATGGTTCACCACACGGGTTACCATGAGAGACGTGTCTTTACCGTTCCATTGCTGAAAGACAGGAAAATGATCATCCTTGCAAAATCTTATAACTGATAAGAAGCACACATAATATGTTTCAAAGATATTTTACAAGATGGTCCATAGTGTCACATCAAGACAGAGGCACAAGCTCTTATAACACACTGTACACAGTGAGAACTGGTGTTATATCTTCATGTCTCAGAGCTGTTGCACAGGATTGATGGAGGCTTAAGGTCTCCAGCCAAGGGAACAAGTAATTTTATCCAAGACTTCATGAACACCGACACTGGCTTAGAAATCTTGCTGACAAAAATCTCCAACAAGTTATTAAGTTTCCTCAAGTGATGTGTTCAAGGTTCAAAACATCCCAACGCACACACATAATAGAGAAGCATAGAGATTTAAAAAAACATGTTAAGCATGTATCATCAAACCAGGGCCTTGTCCACACTAATATGTTTTTCGTTTGAAAACGCATCTTTTTCTCTTCACACTGAGACAGCGTTTTTGTTCTGCGAAAAAACGCAGTTTTCACGTTGTAGACTGTGAAAACAGAGGTTTTAGAAAATGATGACGCATATTTAGTCATGTGACACATATTGAACTGATAGATATGCATGTTTATACCGCTATTGTGCCTGTTATGTGCTATTCACTTTTGCACTGTTGCTAAAGATATGTTACTTTGTACACTTCTTATTGCAGTCCTGCAAAGATGACAGAAAATGTACTCGTTAAATTTAAAATTGCGTTTTAGACCAAACATGTAATGGTGACTGAGTGCGACCTGGACGCATCAGTGAATGGTGAGATATTTTGCTATATAAAATGATCCTGCCAGAAGAAGAGCTTTATTATGTATGTTCCATCTGTATCATCTCAGTGAGCTTTTATGAGGTTGTACGCATGCACAGTAAGGTGAATTTAGCTTTTTACGACGTTTCAGTGTGGATGAGAAACATTTGGAAAACGCTAGTGTGAACGGAGAGTGTTTTGAAAGGAAAACGCCATTTTCAAATGTATCCAGATTAATGAAGACATAGCCCAGGTTTGGTGTGTCTATGAATGTTTTTATAGGTATGTTGTTGTCCCTTTGTGTGGGAAGTGTGTGAGGTTGTGTGCATAACTCACCTGTAGCCAGAGTTTGTCATGTTGTGACCATTTGCCTCCAGCAATACACTGGAAGGTTGCATTCTGTCCCACGTTCACCTCGACATTCTGCAGCCGCAGAAAATGTGGCGTCTTGCCTATTAAACAAAACACATACACCTTCAAAAACATCCCATAGCACCCATGCAAATGATATAAAGCACATAGACACTGATGGTTAACTATTTTTTTGCTCCCTAAAGCCACTTGAAACAGGTGTACTTCATCACTTTAGCAATGAACATGTTCCACTAACATTTGACAATCACAAAGTGTTCAAAAACATTTTTATTTTTATTAGTATATTGTTTTAAGGCATATCAATTAATCATTTCAAACCTAACAAACATCTTTTTGTCAAATATTTAGCTTTTCTATCTTTTCTAACAAAATATCAAAACAAATGTCTTTTATTGTACATTTAATGACATTCTGTTTTTTTAAGTGTCCAAATTCTCTTTTGAGCTCTTGTATGTTCTATGATGGTAAACATGGTTCAAATCTGATTGTACATTTAGAATCAACATCTGAAAACAAGAAATTTAATGGAGCTTGTATTGTATTTAATACTATTTGTAAAATACATTCTCTCTCTTTACAGGTGCATTTGTCTTTAACAACTCTGAACTCACTACAGTGGTCTCCACCCACTCTCCCAGCCAGCTTCATTATCTGTGAATGTACAGTAAGCATTCTGCGCAAAAGCAATATCATTCCTTTTCAATTAAAGTAATTCAGAATATGGATTTCAATTTTAGTACCTCTGCTATAATATGTGGAAAGCATTAAGATTTAATGATGAAATCTTAAAATTGCCCACACATATTCTTATGGCACATAAAGTATGGATAAGATCTATATTTGTGCCTTTTCAAATCAGCTCTTATTACATTTTTTTTTTTAATTCTGGTTGTGTAAAATAAAATACTAGCTTACTGCATACTGTGTAATATACACTGTACACTATCTACTGTTTTTTAAACATTGCATGTGAAATGAAACTATCCATTATGCAAAGATCCATTGTGTTAAGATGAATTGCTTTGCTTGAGATAAATGTGTCTGCTAAACTGATACATGTAAATGTCACAGTCACGTTACATTAGCTTTCAGTTATCACATAGGCTAGACCGTCCCATTTAACAACACTCGGTTCAACCAATAGCTGTGTCCATGCCTTCGAAGTCCACGTCCTTCGAAGGATGCAGCCTCTGAATGCAATAGGTCATCTGAATGAAGGCATGATATGTAAAATGATGTGCCATCGCAACCCATTTTACTTCTGTAATCGGACATAATTCTGAGTGAAATGGGATTTTCAACATGATTTTTTTTTATTTAAAGTCAAAATTTTTCTGGAATAAGATGCAATGATGAAACATGCACTGTAAGACCGGGGTCTTCTGTAATATGCATTAACCTAATTTCCTCATTGGCACTGCTGGCTTTGCATTAGGGACAGAGAGATCTAGGACAATGGATGTCAAAGGCTAAAGTTCTCCTGTCATAACAAGAATGATGGGGGCTTGAAGTCTGAGCACTCAGCTCTGCAATCTGTCTCCCCCTCTCTCTCGCTCTCTCATCCACAGACTTGCTTGTTTGCTAGCCTTTTCCATCTCTGTTCAACCCTCGATCCACATGAAGAGCTTTTCACAGTAGTTGACAGACTGAGCTCCTACAGCGTAACCAAGACTGTGAAAGTAAGCAGGCGCTGTGTGTGTGTGTGTGTGTGTGTGTGTACTCACGGCAAGGGTGGGCCAAAACGTGCATCTCATCCACTGCGATGAACCCAGGATGCCCTTGTACAGATACTGCCTCAAAAATAACCTAAATGAGAGAAGAGGGGAGAGGAAACCAAGCGTTTAAATCAAGTCAGCTTGTTTCAGACTGAACTGAGATGGTCAATTTATTTCAAGCAAGAAAAGGATTGAAAATATTCAAATTGGCAAGTCAACAGGAAAGATCTTTTTGCTAGATTAAAGGCCTGTGCCTGGTAGCAAAAACTGCTTAGACTAGTCTTGCAAGTTAGTCACATACATTTTTCCTTCCAGACTGGTCATAACTTTAAGTCAGTTACATAAAAAGGTATCAATTATGAATTATGAATAGCTGAAAAGTGAATTGCTAGTTGGCCAGACTAATCTTAACTTAGCTGCTATAAATTTATATTTTTAAAAATCATTTTAAATTTGAAAGAATAGCAGAGTCCACGCCACAATTATAATGATTATGGCACTGAGGAATGATATCATTGGAATCACTTTCGGAACCATTTTTTTCCAACTAATGAATGATAAAAACATTGACAGCCAATCCGAGTCCCCAAACTTTAAGAAGCTCGAGCAAGACATAATAATCTGATAATCTCGAGCACACACATATGGGACTGGCATGGTTTGCATAACATACTGTACATGCCATGTGGTGAAGACATGTGTGGTCTGAACAATGCCCTCTCTCTCTCAGAGCTGCCAAGGGCTGGCACTGGAATGCCAAAACCTGGACACAGGATGCACCCGAGTCCCTGGCTTTCCAAAAAAGGCCTCACTGTGATCAGTCTACGGACTGAATCTACTTGCCCAGATTCAATTCTCACCATGTTATTCAGGGTGAGATTGTAGAGACTGAAGGTGTGTGCTTTCACAAACCACAACCAGAGAATGTCACGTTTCGGATAAGAAATGTTGTGGAAACTACTTTCAGTAGCTTTAGCTTTGTGTTGTTATTTACTGTAGATTGGTTCTCGATTCCAAACCCTACAAGAGACCAGTGTGAGTGTCCTGCCTCAAGAAAGTCATACAGGTTTGGAACGACGTGAGGTTGAGCAAAATAATGGCTGTATTTTCAATTTTGAATGAGCAAACCCTTTGCATCGTAATTTTATCAGCCTTGCTTCTACTCAAGGACATTGCTGTATTCATAATTTATTCACAGCATTATGGCTGACTCAAATGATCTTTAAAATGGTCATGACATGGGGAAAAAAACTGCTTTTTTAAAACAAGTTCAAACAGAGACAGAATTAATTTGCCTTTTTTCCTTATGCATATCATAAAAGTTTACCCTTTAAACACTGTCACGTTGAAAGTGGCACCCTACGATTTAAAATGCATCACGGCAGGAAACGAGTCAATTAATCCAGAGATTCGTTTTGGCAAAATTGGCCACTTATCTGGCAAATTCGTTGCTCTAATCAAACTCTTAGTGGGATATTTTTCAGTATAGTTTATGCTCCCAGGGACAGATTTTCTAGTAGATATTAGTTCTCAATATTTAACAGGCAATTTATTAAGTTCAACTCAGCAAGAGAAGCGAGTCCTTTTAAAAACTTTAAAGGTCCCATTCCATGGATTATGTTATTATTTTATAATGTTTCCTGGGGTGCCCTTATAATGCTAGTATGTTTTTTAGATCAAATTTTTTTATAATTTAGAAATAAAAGGCATTTTTCCTAGCCTGATTTCATCACCTGATTTGAACGCTCTGTTTGAAGGGGCGTGTCTGCTGTGAGACTTCAATGTAAACGCCCTCTGCTGTGATTGGCTGACATGCTTGCTTATGAAATATCTGGCATTACATGTGGAACTATCTGGAAAACTTTTACTATTACAGCTATTATACGTTTTTACTATTACAGCTATCGGGATTAACGAATCGTGAGAAGTTTAAGTATTTAGATCTATTTCAATCACATAAAAGGTTGCAGTGATGAGCATTGAGCAGATGACAGTCTGTTGATCGCGTGAAAAAAGATCTTATCATTGCAACGCAGTTTCTGCACTCACCAGGGACGTCACTAGGATTGGAAGACAGGGGGGGCTTAGCCCCCAGGGTATTTGTAACTTGTGTTAAATAGAAAATCTTAGTGAATTTGAGTAAAAAACAACTATATGTTTAGCTGTATTTGTCTCTTCAGCCCCGTTACCATCTTCAACCCTGTTACCCTAGTCTCAACCCCGTCACACCGTCACACTACCTAACCCTAATTTAATGTTTGTTGAACTTAGTCAGAAATGTTCAGAGCAATCATAAGAATACTGATTTTAGTTCAAATTCTGAAGTTAAGCCACATCTTTGATCAAAAATGATAGGGTTGCTGTCACAAAAAGTGCCAATTTCAGGCTTTAGTATAGCATAAGTGTAAATTATGGTGCATGGTACAATTTCTGGTAAGCTACGCTTTTTTATTATTTCAATTCAATTCAATTATTGTAATTTGATTTAATATTGACTCATTTGGATAAATATTAGGTACTCAAGATAGGTGATAATTTTTCTCAAGAAAAAAATAACTCACCTAATGCTGTAAACATACAGACAGCCCTATCAGCTGGTAGTATTTAAGGTTAAAAATAACTCAAATTAAATAATAACAACAACTTTATTTAATGATATAAGTAAAAAATATAATCAAAATGTAATATAGAACACATATTTAGCAAAATACTCTCTATAGCCCTTTTTTTCTTGCCAACTAAATGCTATAGCCTATATTATGTTCATTAAATGGCTTTCCTGAGGTAAATGTGACATAATTGTTCTCCAGCTATGTTATTGACCTCTTCACGCTGATAAAAAAAAAACACTGATTGATCGATATTATGTATGAGGAATATACATTTCTGTAAGCTGTCTACTACTGTATCTTTCAACAGTGTTCGTGTTTTTTTTACTATTAGCTATAGAGATGATCGGTTCACGTGCGCTAGGGATCTGTCGCGTCACATCTACAAGTGCCAAAACGGTATTTATTGTTTGAATTTCGTAATAAAATTGACATAATCTGAGAGTTGAGATTCTTTTATATCATAAAGTAACCTGCTCTGTCTAAGTCTGTTGGTCTCCGTCACTCCGTGTCCGCTTTGCTTTGCGATTTTTCTGTGCGTGAGTAAATGTATGTGTGGCGTGAGAGCGTGTGAAAAGTGTCAATTGCCCAGTAGCAGCACGACTCTTTGTACTGTCCAACTTCCGACTTTTCGGCTATTTTTTGTAGATGGATATATATCATTTGTTGCGCCTAAATATGAATGAGGATACGGTTATTGATAAATCGAATTGTTATTGTTGTTCTTATTATCATTTAGGGGGGCTTAGGAACATTTTGGGGTAGCTTCAGCCCCCCTAAAATAGGCCTAACGACGTCCCTGGCACTCACTAATGATTTCACCAATGCAAACATGAGGTATATAAATACAGTAAGAGATTCGTTGTGCAGTGTAACAGCGTCATTGATTTCATAACGAGTTTTGGCAAGTGTCCAGATAAACTCGCGCTGTGTGATTGACAGCTTGGGCGATTGGAAAGGGATTGTTCTTTGATCGCTTTCTGTATATTAATCACAGTTTAAGTAAGATTATTTTCATCCTACTAAGAGAAACGATGTGAAGTTGATCGCTACTTCCATAGTAAATCACTACTTACCGCTTGCTGAAATTGTCCCCTTCGTCAGTATGAAACGCTGAGAGAAGCCTGCTTAATATTATCCCAGGTTAGAAAAACAGTCCGTGGTGAAATGGACAGAGCAAACTAACAACTTCGAATTAAACTTTTGCGGTATCCGATTATAGATAAACATCAACCACGTCTGTTGACATTTCGCCATCAATACGCCTGTATTCCTGTGGGCGGAGGTTAGTCAAAACACGGTTTTAATGACGTCATTAAAGAAGGAAGTAGAGGGATGTAGTCCAATCCAGCCGTTTTTTGTAGGCGACTTCTGTTAAATAAAATATCTCGCTTGGCATTGAACTTTGAGCTTTATAATTTTACAGATATTATTTATACTCTAACAACAACATTACACACTAACTAAAGTTTGAAACATGGGATCACGAAGAACGGGACCTTTAAATGCCGTTCGCTGAACACAAACTGGGAACAAGTGTGAATCTCACGGTAACACATTTAAAATGTTTGCCATTGACTTCTATGGGGATCTGTCATTCAGATATCAACTATTCAGTTCTGACTAGTATGTCCAACTGTGACTAGTACTTCATTGGACACTAGTAGTTATTCATTAGGTACTAGTACCTATTACTAGATAGTACCTGTTCAATAGATACTAGTAGTTAGTCATTAGATACTATTACCTAGATACTAGTACTTAGTCATTACATTCTAGTACCTATTAAATAGATACTAGTACTTATTCATTAGATACTAGTTCCTATTATATAGATACAGAGGTGGGTAGTAACGAAGTACATTAACTTCGTTACATTTACTTGAGTATTTTTTTGGAAAAATTTTACTTTTAAGAGTAGATTTGAATGTGGGTACTTTTACTTTAACTTGAGTACATTTCTAATGAAAAAACTGTACTTTTACTGCGTTACGTTGGGCGACGTTCCTCTCGTTACTTTATTTTAATGCAATATGTGTTGTTGTTAAATGCGTAGTTTATTCCAAGCACGCTGTATCTTTTTTCTGGGCTTGAGCGATGCTCAATTCACAAATGAATCACTCTTTTGAGTCGATTCTGTTCAAAGACTTCATCAAACAAGTTGGCAGATCTGTCTAAATCGGTTTGCGAATCAGTTTGAATTATCAGTTGAGTTCCTGCACGCACTGAATCGTCTGAAGCGATTTCAATTCACACTCGACTTGGAGTCATAACAGGAAGATATAAGAACATCAAGAGCGTTAGATGAAGTGGCCGTGGACCTCCAGTACAGTCAAGTGAGAGCAAATCTTCAAATGCATCATATTGTTTGCCAGCGATGAAGATCTTTATTAGTTGAACATCTTCGTAAGCTGTCTGTGAATGAATGATTCCACAGGACGATATACAGTATTCGATTTCATTTCACTCAGGTAATACATTTTACAACCAAACAGATTATTACGCCACGATAGCACTACTAGAAAGTATGACATTACCCGGTTTTACTAGTACTTATTCAATAGATACTAGTACCTATTTATTAGATACTAGTATTTATTCCAAATGTTACAAGTAAGATTTTTTATTTTACTAGTAAAATTTTTAATTGAACTCTAGAGTGGTCGTTCTGACTAGTCATAACATAAGATGAGTAAAAGAAACATAAGAAATGTTACTAGTTAAAAAATATACTAGTGTCTAATAAGTACTAGTACCTAACGAATAACTACTAGTATCTATTAAATAGGTACTAGTATAGAATGAAAAGTAATTGTATACAATAAATAAGTACTAGTATCTAATGAATATTTAAAAAGATACTATTCAATATTGGAATAATTACTAGTCATAAATTATGATATTAAAACAGAATAGCTACTAGTATCTATTAATTTGCAGATATCTTCAACCTCAAAAGGAACTAGTAAGAAAATATTAAGAGATCTTTTAACAGATCATTACATAAACATATATTCTCAACCATCCAATCAGAGTTCATATGGTAATTCAGGCTAAACTAAGGCTATAGAAGATTGATTTTTAGTAAGTAACTGGCTTTGTTGGTTTATTTAGCTAATTGGTTAGCATGAACACAAGGAAAGATATATGTTTAATATGACATTTGTTTTGAATGTACAGTAGGCTATAATAAAGAATTAACTGCCAATAATAAAATTCAAACAACAGTTAAGTAGATCCAAAAACCAGTTCATACATACCAGCCAAACAACCACAATATCCAGAGATTGGGATTTTTGGTGAGCATTCATACAGTAACTCCTTACAATCAAAAATTCGGAAAATGAATCTGCGTCTGAGAATGAGAGTCATGTCAAAATAAGAGTATCTATGCACTTTATTACATATGCCTATTCATTATATATTTTTACTCTAATACCAATAAAAATGTAGGCTATTATTATATTGTTATAAAAACGGCCTTCTGCAATTCAGTCCGTTTCCTGTGTCATCTCTTTGATATGTTGTTGGTTCATTAATATTCAACATTATTTGCATACTGATTATTTAAATAGTACTAGTATCTATTAAGGTAAGGATATCGTTGATTTAAAATGATACTAGTAACTAAAAAATAAGCACTAGTTCTATTTTTTCTTAAAGGGATACTCCACTTTTTTTGGAAATAGGCTCATTTTACAACTCCCCCAGAGTTAAACAGTTGAGTTTTACGGTTTTCGAATCCATTCAGCCGAACTCCAGGTCTGGCGGTGCCACTTTTAGCATAGCTTAGCATAGATCACTGAATCGGACAAGACCATTAGCATTTCTCTCAAAAAAATGACCAAAGAGTTTCGATATTTTTCCTATTTAAAACTTGACTCTTCTGTAGTTACATCTTGTACTAAGACCGACTTTTAAATGCATCATTATGCATTAATATGAGGAGAGTTTTCTGCATGAAAGACCCGCAACTGCAGATCAACATGCCTCCGCATTTCTCTCTGAACAAGTTGGACATGAAATGAAATGAAATGTGGAGGACTTTAACTGTGACAAGATGATTGACAGGCCAGTTTATTTTGACAGGATGCGACAGAGAGCAACTGTTAAAGACGCAGTTGTATGACGTGATAGTATGTCCCAAAGCTTGTGTACTCTTTTGCTACACACTCAAAAGTATCTATTTTTTCTTCACAAAAAGATACATACTTTTAGGGGTAGTATAAGTAGGCGAATTGAGATGCAGCATGAAAGTCCATGTAAGTGAAACTAAAGATGAATAAGTCCAGATAATTGTGACAGGTAAATCGTTAAAGTAAATCGTTTACCTGTGACAGGTAAATCCATGAAAGTGAAACTAAAGATGAATAAGTCCAGAAAATTGTGACAGGTAAATCGTTAAAACCACTTAAAAGATCTTTTCGCGTTTCGGCAACAGCCTTCTTCAATATAAATTTAATTGAAATTATAGTATTTATAATATGCAATTACTACCAATATACTAAATAAATAAATGTATATTAGTGTTATATATACTTATTGATCATATTTACTTTTTGTGAGATTCACCCCAAAAGCACACGCACACACACACACACACACACACACACACACACACACACACACACACACACACACACACAAAAAAAAAAACTCTGATATTGCATGCTGATCAAACAGATGCCCTCAGCAAATATTGCCTTTAGCAAATATTGGTCCGCTGTTTGCCAAGTGAAGTTCAGTATTCCCAGCACAGGCTAAATATTTGCTCTTCTCATTAGTTAATTCAATTACACTGCTAATCTTATGAGGGTATTTCAATCCACAGATTGATGGGTGAATCTATAGACAGAAGGAAGAGGAGGATAAGAGGCAGAGAGAGAGATCTGGGTGTAAAGAATCAAAAGAGAAAAAGAAGGAGGGGGCGAGAGAGTGAGAGGTAATAAGCAAAAAGACAGATCTAAAATTAACAGCTAAAAGCTTATTCACCAGGGCCATTTGTGGATGAGATTAGGGGACAGAGATTGCAGTGGTAATTGGAGTAGAGAGCAATCTACTGCCCCACTCTGCAGTTCAATTGGAGCCATTCACCACAAATATAAGGCAGAAAATAAACTTTAGTCGATTTCAGTGGCCAAGGGGACAGAATTTGCAGTACATTTAACTGTGCTTGCTATAGGGCTCCATCTTGCTAAAAAGAAAAAAGTTAGTTGTCTTGCTAATCATGACCAAGAGAAGAGGGCAATTATTTGCTCCACTTCCATTGTTAGTGCTTAAGAGCAAAAAATGTTCTTTATTTAAACCAGAAGAAACACATGAAAAACCCCATGACTTCAGCATTGTTAGCGTCATGCTTACCTGGTAGGAGTTGGGCCAAAAGGTGCTGATGGCGAGTTCAGCCTTCACCCAGCCTTCAGTGACGGGTGCTGAGGCATTCCAGATGGGATTCCCCTGTGGTCCACCATCCACTTTTATATAGACATTGAGGGTTCCGGGACTTGTCCCATCCCGGCTGGACAAGGAGTAGTGGAAGTCTATGCAGTGGGTGTCATTCTCTTTTAGTGTGGGGAGAAGCAGGTGGGCCTTCTGACCTGATGCACGACCTGAAGCATTCACCATCATGAAGGAACCTATAAGAGGAAAACATAGGTCAAACAAGGTAGGTCAAACTCCATAGGTCAAACTCCAAGAAACTTAACTGGAAGCAATAGAATAGAATAGAATAGAATAGAATAGAATAGAATAGAATAGAATAGAATAGAATAGAATAGAACCCCCCCTCCTCCTCCTCCTCCTCCTCCTCCTCCTCTAAATGAAAAGGATATTTTGATGTTCAGTTTCTCATACTCTTTTCACACACTGAAGGCTACACTGTCATTTTACACAATCATGTTATGGCCTTTTGTGCCTTTGTAAGCAGAATACAGCACATAACTGGCTAACTGCCTGCTATAAAAAACCACATTGAGATTGTAAGTGCTGAGACACTATTTATGAAATGATTCTGCAGACACCTTTTCATCTGTTTTACTCCAATTTTACGAGACAATGTGCAGCCTTATTAGTGGTTTTGTACAAGTCTCTATTAACAACGGCACTACATTAGAAAGAAGAAAGAGTGCAGGGCTTTAGAGGATACAAAAATCATGATTTTTAGTTAAGCTAAAGGCCCAAAGGTGGCTTTTTTTATATAAATTATGGTCATTAATTTCAAGTTCTTTAAATATTCCCACAAAAGACTTCAACTGATTCATGTCGGTTAAAAGGTTTCGGCCTTTTTCACAAAAGTGACAGCCTGGTAATCAATCAAAACTCTGGCTATTCAATGGTATTTTTACAGCAATTATAGTTCTGGCCTGTTCATGGCTAGGTGACTCAAAGGCCTTAGAAGCATTTCAGAAACTGTGTGCATATGCAGCTCCTTTCGCTAGGGAAAAATCTAAGCTGTGACATCCAAAAATCTACTATACTCAATATATGTTGCTCGCAAAAATGTTATTTCATCAGAACACACGGCTCAGGGCATGCAAAATCGCCTGCCCGACGTCCCGGGGATATTGTGTTTTCCAGTCGGGCTACCAAAATGCATAACCGGCCTGCCCGACGGGCTATCTGAAATAGTGTTCGCGTCAGTCTTGTTATAATCAGATTTAGCGCGTTCTTCATCTTCAATCCGCGGCAGCGCTGAGCAGAGCACACGTCAGAAAGAGAGGACAGGGTGTGTGTGTGTGTGTTCATCTGAGTCTCATTGGTCCGTCACTGCTCGTCAATGTCAGAATTTTTTAAATTTTTAGATGACCAATCAAATCAAAGTAGGCGGGATTTATGTTCACAGAAGCTGCTGAGCGCGAATAGAGAGCCTAAGTCCCTCCCCTCCGCTTCCGGCTCATGGGACCTTATTTCGGAAAAAATAGGTATGGTAGTAAATGGCGAGAGACAACTTATCTTTTTATTCCGTCTGAACTGTGCCCTGAATTACACATATGATGTTTGTCAATTTAAAAGATAATTATGAAAGTCAAGAAAGTCGCAGTTTGTCATAAAACAGAAGAGTAACATTTAGTTTTATGTGAAAATCGCTCAATGAACTACATCTCTCGTCTCGCACCCCGGGAAGCGAAACAACGAGCAAGATCCGTTGCTCGTATGTGTGCAGTCTGGTACAAAACACTCTCAGGCATGACGGCGTAACGTTACGATTATAACGTAAGACTATAGAAAAAATGACAGACGTTAGCTTCAGTTAGCTTCATTCATTGAGAGAAAAGGTATGACGTCACATGTGTGCCTTTTAGGTTTGTAGTCTTTGTAATTACGTATTTTCACATTCTTATACCTCAACAGTTTTACATCAAACTGCGACTTTCTTGACTTTAAAATGTATCTTTTAAATTGACAAACATCGTATGTGTAATTCAGGGCACAATTCAAACGAGATCAAAATATTTGTTGTCTCTCGCCATTGACTACCATACAATATTTTTCCGAAATAAGGTCCCATGGTGGTCCACCGGAAGGGGAGGGACTTAGGCTCTCTATTTGAGCAGAGCGACTGACGCTTCAGTTTACAGTCAAGTGCGAGATAAGATGTAAGTAGCTAAACTAAACATTTCACATTTGACAGTTTTTTAGGTCATAAATATGAAACGAATGACAAAAATAATCAGGCAAACGATTTCGTTTGAAACAAATATACTTTTGTCGAATTTCGCCATTTTGAAATGAAAATAGGCCTATGTAAGTTAACGTGACTCATGTAATGTAATAATTAGTTTACTGTTACTGTGAGGGGACAAGAAACATTAACAAAGCCGTTTTCATCATGTTAGGCATAAAATTAATAATGAATGTGTACATGTTGAGAATTAATATAATACAATTTGTAGCCTTCAGTAAATTAAAAAAGTTCAGCTTTAGGAGGGGAAGAGACAGGGCAAGATGAGAGAAAAAGAAAGAGTGATGGATAAGAAGTGAGAGCAGGTACTGACAAATAATCTACTGTCCGCTGACATGGTTTTAAAGCTATGGTTATCCAATTTTTTTGGCCTTCAAAACATCTTAAAATGCACATATGTAGATCAGAGAAATAAAAAATTTCTAAATAAAAAAAAATTATAAATAAAAAAAATTTCCCCGAACCCCCCTAACTAGCCTGCCTCATATTCGGGACCTCAGTGATGATAAAACCCTGCCATCTGCATAATGAAACTAGTTAATAGTGAGCATTAGACCCTAAACTAAAGTGTTACCTTTTTTTTTTTTTTAATCATACCCTCATTGGGGGCTGAGCCACCGACACAGAGACTAATTCATGTTCCATACTGGTCACACAAATTTCAGTTCAGTTATTACCAGATGCATATTTTTATTGATGATTCTAATTTGATTATTTTATATCCAATTGTTGATATTTGTGTTTTGAAAAAGTTTTTAAATTCATGTTTTGACTCCTAACCAATTTTCTACATTAAAAATGTTCTTTTTATTTGGGCTAGTAAAATTCATTTCGGGCTACCAAAATCTGAAGAGTGCCTGCCCGAAGGTCTACCAGCGATTTTGAAATTTTGCGAGCCCTGCAGCTACTGTACTTCGGAATGCCCGCCAATGCAGAACCAGGCTTTTTGGATCCAGATGGTATACATACGTCAAGCTATGTGCATATGTTAAGGGCTAGGTTAAAACATCACATATGTAGGTCAAAATCAGTCCCAATTTTCCCGACACCTTTCTGCCTGGCTGTGCTAAATCACAGTGCATAATTTGCTAGGTGGGCAGAAGAAGCCATTGCCATAACACCCTATTCATCACAAGTATTATCTAAGACATGACCACAAGACCCGGGCGCATCACATCTATCAATCAACACAACCTTGAGCCCTGGGATGAGGCCAATCAATTCCGCACACTGATCCAATCTAGCGAAGGCCCCCTAAACAGCGGGCTGGTAGTGAACTCGCCTGATTGCATTTCATATTCACCCCTATCGGCCCACGTGCATTTTCCATCAGGTATTCCGAGCAGACATCTATATATTCCCTACCGTTGATGATTGCCAATATATATGTTCGGGCAAAACGAGGCCTTTGAACCAAGAGGCAATTTAGACCGAACCTACAAGCATGCAATCAGCCTTACTACCACGGTCAATACGAGTGTCCTCAATCACACCATCGGCCGCTTCAGTAAATTACACTGTCTTAAGCTGAGCTAATGAGAAATCGGATGTAATGGTTCCATGATAAATAATTCAACACGTTTTATTCCAGGTGGACTGCTGGATGCACAAATCACTCTTGATAAATCAGCCCGCACAAGCATGACAACACTACAAACATGGCTGTGATTGGCAGAGTCTTGCGGTGGGACTTTGCATGAGAATGTCAAATGGAAATGAATGTTTACATCACGAAGAATGCGATGTTGCCGCAGCTCTCGCAGGAAAACAGATTAAAAACATGTAGCCTCTAAATTGCTTTAATGGTATTACCTGATTTCAATTATTTCCAGGAGTCCCAATCCATTGGAGACACTCACATTCACTGTACGTTTCGTTTCTTTATGAGTTCTGGGGTGAATCAAAATATTATTTATAGTCTTTTTATATATATGTTTGAGAAATACTTGCACATTCTCAAGGGCAGCACTATTTGGATGATAATTATTTTTCCTAGAACTGTGGGCACAGATAAACACAGATCAATGGCGATGAAGATTTCTCTCAATACTTACTGCAGAATGAAAATGGCTTCTGGAGTAAAACGCAGCACTTGGCGATCTCCTTTACTAAAATCGATAGCAATATGAGAGCCTTTCTCAGCTATCAGCGAATGTGCCGTCAAAATAGAGTCCTCAGAAGCTTCACGGAATCACAGCTACACTGCTGGTGATTTAATGTTGTTGACATCAACTAATAACCAACACATGGTTTTCGAGACCAACGACAAGACAGATCCATTATTATTCTTCTAGGACAGCGCAACAGTCTGTAAAGCATCTTCACAGGGGCCACACAAGGCAACCTGATAAGGTATCGCTTCGGTGCCGCTTGGTTGACAGCTGTCATCTCTGTGTTAATATGAAGCGATGTTATGTGAATTCATTTATGTCTATATGCCCTTGATTGGAAGATTTATCGGTTCAAACATCTAAGAAGCAGTTTTAGAATGGCGTGCAATTCACATCAATCTTTGAGACGCCTGGCCCTTGTGCAGCAATTTCAACTCATTTTCTCTGAGAGGATTCTTCTGCGCGTGACTGCAAAGTACCAAGAGGACTTGCCGGTGAAAGTCATTATTCCCTCTGAGTATTTCCACAGGGAGCTCTTTGCACTAAATGTCACATTCCCGCCATCATAATATGATCCCCAACATGACAAATAGCAAAAACTCGGCAAGTTGTCACTTTAATATGCAATTATGGCAGGTCTTTGTACTTTGGGCCCTCTGCTGCTCAGTCTGATAAAGTCACGGCATTCCTCATTTCTGCCTGGCAGTTTTATCCCGGGAACAATAAAGTACTTATTTACCATTGAGCCAAGCAAGGGCGGTAATCTGCAATGTACCATGGAAGAGCTAATACGCTGAGAGGAAAACACAGGGAGGAATAAAAAGGAAGTGAGGAAATAGCCTCAATAGGTGTGACAGCATACAGTATATCATAGATCAGTATCGCTTTGTGGATCTGCAAAAATATTCAGACAGTATAAAAAAAAACTTTACAAATACACTACCATTAAAAGAAATGTGGTTTTCAGTAGATTTCTTTTAAAGTCATTAATGCTTTTACTCAGCAAGGTCGCATAAAATGTATCAGAAGAAATACAGACTTTTATAATGTTAAAAAATATTTCTATTTCAAACAAAAGATGTTCTTTTGAACGTTCTATTCATCAAAGAATCCTGGGGGAAATCAGTTTCCACAAAACAATCAAGCAGCACAACTATTTCAGCACCGATAATAATAAGAAATGTTTCTTGAGCAGCAAATCAGCATATTAGAATGATTTCTGAAGGGTCATGTGACACTGAAGACTGGAGTAATTCAGCTTTGCATCACATGAATAAATTATTATTAAAATATTTTAAATTGTAATAACATTTTACACTATAATCTTACCAACCTCAGAGTTTTAAATTGAGAAATTGAGGTCCTGTAGCGTGAATGTGAGGGGGAGAATTGGAAAATGCATGTGAAAAGTCACATGATAGGACTACATTGGTTGATTACACTGTGAATGAGATAATTCCCACGTATCATGCTCACAACTGATCCGCAAATAACCTGAGAGGGAAATGGACAGACTAATTGCTAAGTAAACAATTCACCCACTCGGACATTACATTTTGAGTCACATCCAAAATGACTTATGAAACACACAATGAGTCAGTTTGTAGTGACTTCTCAGCTTGGTTAATACTTTTGTGTGTAAACCTGAGGAAGGTCAGCTGACCGAAACACTGCAAATAAAAATTTGTGATGATGCAAGCTTGAGTATTTCAATTTTTTTTCAAACAAATAAATAAATAAATAAATAAATGTGTAAAAACCAGATGCATCTGGGACTGCAGTTTACATAAAACTAAATAAAACCCCACACAGTTTGCCTTCTCATATCAGAGGTCCACTATACGGCCCTGTTTTGGAGGAAATGGTAATGTGTCAGCTGCAAACATTTCATTTGGAGCAGCTGCGAGTGAGAGAAGATGCGTGCCTGATGCCCTCCCCCCAATGACAGGCTGCAGATGGGCCGTCCCATTATAAACGCATACATACTTTTCATAGGGGTCCCAAGAGCACATGGATCTGTGCTGTGGTCCATTTGACACATTCAAGCACAGTAAATTCCCCAATTCCCTTCTCACCTCATCCAGGGTGTATATGTGAAAGTGTAAAAGGAATGGAATGGATGTTTTTATGGCAGAGAGGCAGGATGGGAGACAGTTGGGTACTTCCGTCAGGCCCCATATGTTTGCTGTCCTGGATGTGTAATGGACCTTCATGATGTGACACTATCCATGTCCTTTCCTCCTCTCCGAAGCCCTCATTATTACTTTTCACACATGCATGATCTCAATCAGAGCAGAAACAGCCTCGCCCTGCTTGTCGCACCAAATGACACGTGATTGGCGTAGAGTCAACAAGACCCACTGGCTGTATGCCGCAATTTGCCATGGCCCTTTGAAATCGCGCCAGCTTTTACTTCCGATTCCCTCTTTCCATGAGCTCTCACAGCTATTTTCAAGCAGACAGTGGACAGTGTCGCAAACACCAGAGACTGTGATAATCTGATAAGTGGAAAATCAATAATTGAAGTGTCATTATCAGAATGAAGACGCCACGGTTGGGCACCTTAATGCAAATCAGTGAATCGGCCAATGGCAAATCCAATAGATACAACTTCATCTGTGGTTAAGAATTGCAGCTCACACTCTCTGCTTCACTATATGTTTGCTGATTGGCTACAGAAGAACTGATGGTGACTATTTAAATCAAGGGTAAATGCATATGTAAATAGGGATCCCACCAATTGCCTTTTAACAGAACAGACATCCAATTAATATTCCAACAAGGATGTGTTTTGAAAACATACAGTGGACCCAAGAAGTATTTGGACACTTTAAGGAATAGTTCACCTGAAAAATGAAAATTCTGTCATCATTTACTCACCCTCATGTCGTTTCAAACCAGTATGACTAACACTCGTCTGCAGAACACAAAAGATATTTTGAATAATGTTGGTGTCCAAAAAACATTGGACCCCACTGACTTTAATTGTATGGACATTTTTCAAAATATCTTCTTTTGCACTTTACAGAAGAAAGATAGTCAAACAGGTTTGGAACAACATGAGGATGAGTAAATGATGACAGAATTTTAATTTTGATGTGAACTGTCCATTTAAGCCACATTTATGAAATTGCATTAGAACCAAGTAAACCAAGTGGCATCTAAGAATAAAATGCATGAATTTTCGCAGAACTTTTTAAATGCCATTTAACTTTAATAACTGGTGATGAGCAGTGATTTTTACAAATATATGAAATCACAAGTTCATCACATAAACTCTGAACATGTTTCACTAATGTTTGAGAAACTACAAAGGTCTAAGTACTTTAACTTAATTTTAACTTTTTGTAAAACATTTTTTTTAAACTGCTTTAAATTATATCTTTCTTTATAAAAACTTGTCACTTGCAATGATATTTGTTCATAATTCAAAGTCTTTCCAGATAGTTTTGTGGCCGCTGTGCATGCAGATTTTAAAGAATGCTGGTCCAATTTGTTATGTTTATTTTGCCATTTGGCATTTGAATGTTGCTTTCTGAAACTGGGCATCTTGGCATTTGAATTACTATACGGTTATTTGAAATTCTGAAATCTGCATTTCAGAATGGATTTTAAAAGAAAAAGGATTCTTCTGCTTCTTATTCTACTACTTTTGTGTGTTCATTTTGCAACAAAGGATGGCCTTTTATCAGTTCCTAATAAAGTCTCCCTCAGTGGCCAAGTAGTTGAATTATACTCAGGTTGTCTCAAATTGATTGTAGTCTGGCTATTTATTATTAGCATCTAAAAGGAATGGACTGAAAAGATCCAAAGGTGGTCAAATTGCCTGGTGAGATCATAGCTAGACTAACAAGGGAGAGGAAGAAGAAAGAAGAGAAGGTAGAAAGATAAAGGGAGATGCAAAAATGTCCAATACTGTCTAAAAATACATTCTAAATAGATACACGTCTCCATGTCTGGAAAAGTTTCATATTTGCTGCGAAATGGTACGGAATAATGAATCTCAGTTGACAGACCGCAGATATGTGTATGAATGTGGAACCTTTTAAAACAAAAAAGGAACTGTCTAAATTGGTGCATTTGTGTCAGTATTTTCAGAAGCAGAGAAAGACTATTTCAACTCAAGTTCCATTTATACTCAAGTAACAAGTAAATTTAGCTCTAGGTCAAAAGATTTGTGTCAAATTACGAGTTGTGTTGGGACAGAGGACCTGTTTGCTCCAAATTTACAGTAGCCCTGGCCCTCTTATTGCCGGCTCACGTCCAGATTCATGACAGGAACAGGTGGCTGAGAAGAGGGGCACAATAGCGGCACCCTACTGGCAGCGTGCAGCAAGGCAAACTTGATGCTTATTGCACCTTGTCACACAACCATATATCCAGTATTACTTCTATTTTTTGCTGAGACGGTCTTTCCCGTGCGTAGACCAGGTGTCTTTGAGTTCCAGGTATGGTACAAAAGGAGAGCATAGCAAAGGCCCGCACAAAGGGCCAGGAGTTACATTGACCCGGATAAAAACACGTACCTGGGACAAACACGATCAAAAGCAAAAGCGATGAAGTTAGAGTACAGTTCATCAATGTTGCATGAGAAGTCTTAAATGAAATAAACAGAGGTTCAGAGTTCACAAGCAGGATAACACACATATACTCTCCATTTTATTATCGCAAATATCATACATTTGACTCGACTGACAGAAACGGAAAGCTGACAGGCGTAAGGAGTAATATTCCTGTTTATATTTATTCTCATCATGAAATTATATCTTTTGTACACACCCATACATACAGTTGTGGTCAGAATTAATGCACCCCTGATAAATATGATCAAAAATGGCTTTAAAAAATGAATCTGCATTGTTGTTGTTTTTTTTTGGGGGGGGGGGGGGGGGGGGCATGTGACTAGGAACATGAAATTGTCTAGCTATAAATCCTTGGTTCACAGGAGTTTAAATATGAGGAAACACAAAGGCCAAATCCCCTTAATCATCCATCACTATGAGTAAAACCAGAGAATATAGTTCTGATGTGCAGCAAAAGATTGTTGAGCATCACAAAAAAGAAAGTGGCTGTAAGAAAATAGCTAAAAAAAATTGAAAATCCCCATTTTGACCATCAGGGCAATAATTAAGAAGTTCCAATCAACTAAAGATGTCACCAATCTGCCAGGAAGAGGACCTGTGTCTATATTGTCTTAATGCATGGCGAGGAGGAAAGATTGAGTGGCCTCTCAAAGGATCACAGATGGAGAATTGCAGTGAGTACTTGAGTCTTGGGGGTCAGAAATCCTAAAAAAATATATCAAACAACCCCTACATCACCACATGTTGTTTGGGAGGGTTTCAAGAAAAATTCTCCTCGATCCTCCAAAAATAAACTTCAGCATATTCAGTTGTCAGACACGACTGGAACTTCAAAAGGGACCGGATCCTATGGTCAGATGAAACAAAAAAAGGGCTTTTTGGCAGCAAACCCACCAGATGTGTTTGGTACAAAGAGGGATAAAAAGTACCCCATGCCTACGGTTAAATATACTGCTGGATCTTATATGTTGTGGGCCAATTTTTTTGCTGGAGGTCCTGGACATCTTGTTCAGATACATGGTTATTATGGATTCTAGCATATACCAAAAGATAAAAAATAAAACCTCTGCTAGAAATCGTATAATGGGCCGTGGTTAGAACTTCCATCGTACAACGGTCCAAAACAAACATCAAAATCAACACAAAAATGGGTAACTGAGCACAAAATGAAGCTTCTGCCATGACCGTCCCAGTCCCTTAAACTGAACCCTATATAAAATGAGTGGGCTGAACTGAAGAGAAGAAGCACCATCAAGAACTTGTGAATCTGAAGGATCTGGAGAGATTCTGCATGGAGGAATGGTCTCTGATCTCTTGTCAGTTGTTATCCAAACTCATCATGCATTATAGAAGAAAACTCAGAGCTGTTATCTTGGCAAAAGGAGGTTGCAAAAAGTATTTAATGACAGGGAGCCAATAATTATGGCCAGCGTGTTTTGGAGAAAAGCATTTATTTCATAATGTGATCTACCACATAATGCTTCTACAAAGCAAAGTTTGAAACAATTTCTCCACTGCAATGTACACCGACTGCTCAAAAAATGAAATAAAAAATTAAGGAAAAAAGAAAGAAAATGTATTTAAATGAGTGTTAAGCCTGACTTCAATGGATAAAAAAAGAAAAGAAAAATACTTCAGTAAATCAGTAACATTTGTTTATAAAGCACATTTAAAAATAAGTGAAAAAGAAGCGTATAGTGCAATTTATATTGTCATCGACCAAAATTGATATAATTGTCATACCACGATACCACTTGTCATCTTGACACCTACAGAGATTTGTCTTGCCAGTTTGGTAGAGATATCTTGGCTTCTTTTAACTGTTATGGTGGGCAGAAGTCCGTTGCTGCTTAAGTAGTCCCTGTTACTGCTCCCTTGAGAGCAATTGGACACTCTCGCCTATGCTGCGGCTATAAAATGTTTCCAGCTGAACTCTTCAACCTCACAGAGGGAAGTGTAGTCCTGGGCCCTTGAGAGTGAGCCACGAGCGATTTTGTCAGCCGGTTATTTGAGGTTGTCCGTATGCTTTCACACAGGGACAGCCGCTGAAAGCCAAGCTGAGGCACTCAAATCACAGCGTCAGACAAGACGTTTACGGATAACAATCAGGATGGATCCACCTTGGGTGAAAATGAAAACAGAAGCTGCACTCGTAAAGTTGAAAATTAGACGTGTCCGATGAAACTCCATAGGGGGTTTCTGGGGAACGTACTGAAGGGCGTCAGAGCAGAAGGAGGAAGATCAGATAGAATGACAGAGTTACAAAGGAAATATTGAGAGAGAAAGAATAGAAGAAGTCCAAGTGCACTCTCTGGATAAGGAAATGGTCATCTTCCTTCTATCTTTAATTCTGTCTAGTATCGTGTGGCCTTCTACGGATCGATCATTTTGACTTGTAACTCAGTTTGTAAGAACAAATGGAAAAAGAGTTTACAGAAACACGTACAATGGTTGTCTTGGACTCAAAAAAATTTACTTGCGACTTGACTTGGAATTGAAGATAGAAACTCGTCATTTTGATTTGGTCAAAATCTCTTTACTACCCCACATGACAGCATGAAACACCACATTTTACTATTCATTCTACAGTACATTCATTCACTCCCTACAGTATCAATATGCGCTGTAGCAGCAAATACCACAACAATTCATCTCTAAACACACCAAGCTAGCATTATACATGTGTGACGCATGTCACAAGTCACGCATGTTGATTGATTGATTGATTGATTGAAATCTTTATGTTCATCGCCCATTGGAAAAATGTTGTTATCTAAAGGAACAACAAACAATAGCAATATAGCCAAGTCTTTACCTTGTCACAATCTTCATGTCATTTAATTTGAAAAGCAATCAGTTAATCTAAAGAGGAGCTCGCTGTACATTTTCAAGAAGTGTTTCCATGCCCTTTTCATGTACCCCCCCAATCAAATTAAGTTAAAATCAATTATTATTTTAAATTAAATTAACTTCATTTTAAACATCCAAGAATAATCCTTTATATAAAACTATAAATAAGAGCCAAAAACAAAGGGTAAGAAAGATTCTCTCGACTAGATGGTGGCATCAAGATTACTTAGTAGAGTGTATTAGTCAGTGAAAGGGAAGTGCACTTGGCAGGAATCAGGGTGTATGGTGAAGGGGATAATGACCTACAACTGGAACATCGCCCATTGCTCTGTTCTGCTTCAGTGGTGGCATAGAGAGCATCACGAGCCTGGGGTTTACAGCACTTTAGGACACACACACACACACACACACACACACACAGTCATGATACAATGGTTCAACTGGAACCTTACACTTCGTTGGACACGGTGCATCATGCAACTGACAAGGGCTAAAAACATAGTGTGTAGTGATATCGATCCAGACATGCCCGCACACACACAATTTTTTAGTAGCCTCTCTGCTCTCACACACACACACACACACACACACACACACACACACACACGTGTGTCTTCTATTAGTGTTAACAAATACACTCGGTGGTGCAAACACCAACAAAGCGCTAACCTTTTGCTGGTTGCTGTGTTGGATGTGCCTGAGATCATCTACTAATGATGAGGTCACAGACACCAACACAATAAAAACTTCAGCTGAGAAACTTTGCTATGGACAACTAATCAAAAAACAACATTGTATTGTTCAGAGATTGCTCTTGGACATTTCAGGATTCGTTTCAACATTTTCTCACATGTTTATTTTAATATAACAAGAATTTGACGAGGAATGTTTGAGTTTATATTGGGATTTCTGACCTTGTTATTGCAGAATTTTGTATCTTAGAACCATTTTTGTACAGTTTGAGACATTGAGAAACATGAAACCTCTGAGAAGCATCCTTCCATTGAACAGCACTTCATCTAAGCTGATATAACTGATATAGTAAAGCAATCTCATTTGAGAAAAAAAAAAAAAAAGCGCTTTTGCAAAAACAAAAAAAAAGCATCTCTTTTGCTTTTCACTAAATTTAGACATCAAAAAATGTATGTAACTGAAAGAGATTGAGGTAGAAGCAAAGTGTTGGTTATCTGCCATCACATTAGCTAATTTTAGATTGTGACAGAACAAATAGGACAAAAGGAAAAAAGGAGGCAGGCCTTTCATACCAGAGGCTATCTATCATTAAAAACCCTACTGGGTATAAAAATATCCCTGAGCAACAAAACTGTCATTGGTCCTGTAGGCTTGTCATTTATCAAACTCTGGCCAATTGTTGTGAGGCCAGGAGGGAAAATGGGAATTCTGGGAGACATTTATCCTGTTTTGGGGCAGGATGCTGTTTTTGTCTCTCTCTTTCTTCTTCCTCTGGTTTGATGTTAGTGATTTCTCTTCATAGGTATCTAGAGTGAGAAGCGTAAACCCAAGGGAAAAGATGACACCAGCAGAATGTACGTTATCCTATCTTTCAACGGCATTGCATTTTCTAGCTTGTGAAAAGAACAATAGTAGAGGTCGAAGGCAATGACAGGAGTGTTACATTTTAAAGTTTAACATGTTACATTATTACTCCTATTACTCATGTTACTCCTAAAAAAGGTACTGTAAGTAGAGTGCATGCATATCAAGCCACTTGCTATGTAGATCGCTTTTGTAATGAGAACAATCTAGTTGGTCACACTGTCGTAACTTACAGGGCTGATACGGTGTTAGATGCACTGGGTAGTTCTACATGAATACTTTATTAAAAAGAGAGACTGCATTAATCAGTAAGTACATTTACAATTATTCACTTAGCAAACCCTTTTATCCAAAAATGACTTTCAAATTAAGAGAATCACAAGTCATTTGTCATAAAAACCAACAATATTTATACAACAAAGGTAAGTTGAATGAATAGAAAAGTAACAAACATTTAAAATTCACTTGTTGACATTAACTTGTTTTAACGAATTGTGAAATAATATGTTTTATGTATTGTTTGCTACAAAATATAAAAGAAAAGCTACATTTCATTTTCACCATTCAAAAGCAAGATTTTTTATTACAAGGATGCGTTAAATTAGTTCGGCGGGGGGGGGGGGGGGGGGGGGCAGTAACAAGATTTTTAATAAATGCTTTTAAATAAATGCTGTTCTTTTGAACTGTCTATTAATTAAAGAATCTGGAAAAAAAAGTAAATCAAGCATCATGGTTTCTACAAAAATATTAGGCAGTGCAACTGTTTTTAACATTGATATAATAATAAGAAGCAGTTTCTTGAGCAGCAAATCGGCATATTAGAATGATTTCTGAAGGATCATGTGACACTGAAGACTGGAGTAATTCAGCTTTGCCATCACAGGAATACATTTTAAAATATATTCAAATAGAAAAACAGTTATTTTAAATGATATTAATGTTTCACAATGTGCCTCTTGGTTCTAATGATAAATTGCTTCTGATGTTCCTCTTTTGTAAGTCACTTTGGGTAAGAGTGTCTGGTGAATGACAAAATATAAATGTTTTATGTGCGTACAGTGGATACCTAAAGCTTGCTCTTAAGATACATTTCCTCAAAACATCCATCCTGCTTCAGCCATTTTCATTCAAATCTCAAATCTCGAGGCTTGATGCAAAATTTCCACCAGCATATAATTAAAAGAGCTCTCAGGGGTCAATCCAGGTGTATACAGAGCAAAAAGGCAAACAGTGGGTACCTGTCCAAAGGTAATATTTAGTGTGCATTAACCTATCCAGATGATTTCCACATCAAACATGTGCAAGACGGCACACAGATCCAATGTTATTTATATATAAAACAACAAATATTAGAAACTGAAGTCTATAACGCAGGCAAGACAGCATGTATAGTTAACACTGGGCCTTGTGCACTAATCCATAAATGATCAAATCATGACCATAATTAGCTAATGGCTCCAGCAGGCATCTCTCATGAAGAATGCATGTAACCACAACTCTAATGACGTTCTGTCAGGGAGCTTAGAGAAACGGAGAGCGAGAGAAGGTGCAAGGTACACTCACACATTGAGATAAATCACCTGTCTGCCTTCAACAAATGCACAAGCGTAATAAATATCAATATTGCAGATTTATGTTCTTCAGACATAATTAGATCTTGAACAGTGATGTAATTCTCAGCAAACACACATTATTTTGTTCTTTACTGACTCTTGAGGATGAGAACACTTTCATTTTACATATATTTCAATACACATAATCAGTGATTCAATTTAGGAAGAAAGTGTTCTGAACACAATTGTAATCTCAACAACATCTTGATGTGTTCAGTGGTACGTGACAGCTTGTTAAAAATCAAACGAATAAAAGAGACAGTGTTGGTATTCTCCTTTTCTTTATTCATTTAAATGAATCTGGAAAATAAATATTAGATGAAAACGTAAAATTAAAACTAAGAGATGTTTCCTTGGCAACTAACTGAAATAAAATAAGTTGAAGTAAACAAACATTTAAAAAGATAAATTAAAAGGTATGTAACAATATATACTTTTTAAACAAACAAATAAAATATAGGGGAAAAAAACAATATCTAAACAAACTAAAATAAAAATGAAAACTGAAAATATAGAAAATAACACTGTTGAGATAATAAATCAGGTCTAATAAGGCTAAATCAACATGAAATGTCATTCACAAACTATTTTCCTTCTATAATGCATTTAAAAGTTACATAAAATATTCAACAAGAAAAAAAGTCGCCGTTTCATGTGGGATGCATTGAGATGTTCTGAAGGTTGAACTTTTAATTTTCCCATTCAAAAGCTCATACAGTGGAGCTTTAAGTCCTTTGTTTCTAGTTGAACAACAGTTTTACTGACCTTTCACTACGTCAAATGACAGAAGTAAAATGGATTGCGAATGCAGTTTCAAGTTGACACGATTTCCAGAGTACTGCAACTTGAACTCATGAAGGCCATAAAGACCATGGGCACATACACAAAAAAAGTACTATTCTTGCTTTATCAAACGTTTTTGTCATTCAGGTTATCCAGACACAATTTCAACACTTAGAAGATTTGAGGATTGGGTTGAGACGAGAAGATGAAAAAAGCCAGTCTTAAGCAAAAAGGTGTGGTGGTACTACAAAAAAAAAGAAAACTCCACATCCCCTGGATTTGACATGGTGGAGATGGAAGTAATTCACACTCACACTCTCTCTCTCAATCACTATAACTATCGGAGCAGCAATGAGAGAGAAAGGAGAGGAATTCGGTTTATTTGTAAAAAAAAAAAAAAGTAGGTCAAATGACACTTTATCTGTGATAGGGGAGAAAAGAGATTGGAAGTGATCCAGAAGTACTGGCAGACCACATGCAGCTGTGTAGTAAGTCTTGAGGACCAATGAAAAGGCTTCTTGTTGTAGATGCACTGCACTTATTACCTTTAAATAACCCGGTGAGGGCCTCCATTTGATAAAATAAAAGGAAATAGAAAATAACAGCTGTATCTAGCCCAGCTTTTCTTGTGGATTACCAAAACCCTGTTACAGAGGATTGGTAAAGCCTTATCCTCAGATATTATCAAGTTTTTGAAGGATGCACAATTCAAACAACAAAACGGTCTGATATTTGTTAATGACAGGACCACATGAACAGCATTAGTTTGTGTAAAAGCCGTTTACTCGGCACACTATAAGCACATCAACATGTGTAAGGAAACATGCACTTTAGTAGTAACAAGTCTAAGATATGGTTAGGATATGACAGACTCAGAGAGAGAGAGGTGGAAAGTAACAGCGCTTTCTTTGCAGGACAATGTCAAACAGGTAAGTGATGATAATGGTTGAGGTGAACACTTTAAGTAGAAGGTAGTCAATGGAACAACAGGAGACTTCAGCTGGTGAGTACAACCAAACACACCTTTTTGTGGCCAATGAACTTTTAAATTAACTGAAATGTCTTACAGGGAATGGAGAAAACACCGGAGTTGGATCACAAGGGCAGGTAATGCATGTAATACAGGAACAAGGTAAGAAGGTAATCACAGGCGGTAGGTGCATATACAGTCCAAGAGCATGGAAAGATATCTGAGGTCCAAGTCGAGACGAGACAAGAAGTGCAACTGAAGTGTGTGCTTTTACACTGAGGGTGATAGATGTGGGAATGAGCTGCAGATGCGGGTCATCAGTACTCAGGTGATTAGGATAGTAGTGAGGGAGTAATGTTGGAGCAAATCTGTCACAGATATATAATCCGTGATTTAAAATGAATTAAAGTAACAGTAACGCTAATCTAATATATTTACATTAAAAGCTCAAGTTTTTAATGCAACCAAATTATAAGAAACGCCACATGTACAATACTTCAAATGAGGTTGAACCTCCAAATTTAAAGACTTTACAAATTCTCCAAAACTAAATTAAATGTTTTTGCCCTTCAAAAACAGTAAAACCTTGAAAAAAAAAATTTGTTTACAACTGTGTTTCAAGGTCAGCATCAAACAATGTTTGCATTTTCCTCCGTAACAACATTATTTAAAAAAAACTAAATGGAAATTAATTAGAAAATGATTGAATCATGAAATGAGGGGAGGGGTTGAAAAAAGTAAGAGGTCTTGGTGACGTTAGTAAAAAAGGAAAGTGGAACAAGTTATTATATTTTAAATAGTGTACAAATGTACCAAATACACCAAGAGAGGCTAAAACTGCAATGGGGCAAATATATGAGCATTGGATGGTGAAATGTTTGCTAAACCTGCAATACAAAGGAGAAGTGCTCATTTAAGATCAGAGGAAGCTTTAACTGAGACATAAGGAACGAGTCATTTTCTGCAAAATATCAAAGATGACATCTCAGTCTTTTCCAAAAGGCTGCAATCCTCCTAAACTCAGGCTTTCTCTGTGAAACAAGAATGATTCAAAGCACACTGAGGCAGCTGACCTTCCGCTAACACAATGCAACAAATGTGGAAAATAGAGAGAGAGAGTGAGAGATAGAGAGAGGTAAGAAATAAGTGGGGGAGGAAAGCAGATGCATAATTGTCCCCAAGGTAGCAGCAAAAGTGAAATCTGTTGTTGGTTTGGCAAAAGAAAAGGTCAGTGCTTTCAGAGGGCCTATTCAATATCGCACATACGCCCAGCCTGGTGGTTTTGGACGGCCACTCTTGAATCAAGCTTTTAGATGAGCCTTCATCGTTCCCCGAGGGTTGGAGAGAAACGCTCCGTCAACAAAGGCCACGTCGGGGTCTGATTGCAAGGAGGACAAAGAGAGCATTCAGCTGGAACCACCATATTATATCTGCTGATAAGCAATGCTCACAGTCTAAACACACACATGTGCATGAACACACACAGAAGAAGATAACCAGGCTAACAAAACAGTAAAGAAGGACAAAGACTTACGATAAATGACTTGTAGCAACTAAGAAAGCCGTATAGAATGAGGTTTGTGTTGTGTGCTGTGATATAGGATGCTACTTTTGGGCTTGAACAGAGATCAAGAACAGAGTTCTAAGGGCAAAGTAATGCTCCTTTTTGCTGGAAACACAATTTCTGTGCTTTGAACTCCTATAATGAAGTTGTAATACTATTGGCAAGTCTTTCTAAAAGGAGTTGGGAGAAAAATGAGACCAGAGGGTGTCCCTTTTTCTTGCAAAGCATCTGCCGAGTTTGACTGTTTAGTTTGGCCCTCCCAGCTTTCTGTACTACAAGCTACACTCACACATGCAACATACACATAATAGGTACTTAAAAGCCTAGTGGTCATTCTATAATGAATAGTCATTAAGTATTACATTACATGAGCCAGTTAGTAAGACATAACAACAGGTGCAAAACAGGAACAGCCTAATACGCTTAGCAAACATGAAGTATATCTGATGAGAGGAGGTTGCTCTGAATCCCTGAATAGATGACCGCAGATAAATTCTATTTCAATCAGCAATTTAACTAATGTAAAAAGCCTACTTTCATGCTGAAGAGTTATATTACTTAGAACGGAGAACTGATATATTTTTAGAATTTTTAGATGTCGGTACTCAAAATATGATTAGCAGATGATGCCTTCTTTCACAGATGTACTGATGATGTACTGTATATGGCTGAATCTCACAAAACTGTCATCACATTTAAACCCCAAATCAAAAGAATATAGAGTATATATTTGTTTTACTTTGTATGAAATGATTACAAAATGTTACATTTTAAAAAAAATTCTGTTCTAGGTGCGTTACATTTTTTTGCATTGTAGAATTTTTTATTTATTTTAGATTTATGCACATTTCCCTACAAATTTCACATGGCTGTAATGCCATTTACTTTTGAGGGATTTTTTAATTCATTACATTGGATTTTCATTAGTCTAATACAATGATATTTTTACTGTATTACAGTAAATAACTTTTTTAAAGTCAACAAAGTTGAATTACTTAAAGTGCCCCTGTTATGCTATTTTAAAAGTTTTGTTTTGTTTTTTAAAGGTCACTTTAATTTTTGCATAACATACATTACACATCACCTGATATCTCAAAGTGTCTGAAAATGGTTCTTTCAAATATTCAGTCTCTCCCTCCTCTCCAAGAGCCTTCTCTGCTCTGATTGGTCAGATGGCTCAGTCTGTTGTGATTGTTCTACCGCTTACAGTGCGTGTTGAAAGCTAAACATCCATTACCATATCTGAATTTCAGCTCCAGAGGTTTCCTCAGCACTTGATACACAGTAATAAGAACAGTAACAATGGCGTTGGGTTTTTCTGTATCAATTCCAGTACAAATCCTCAACTTTTTGAAGTGGAGGCAACATGGATTCGCAACGCTGAAAACATCGTCTTCTCAACGTGCCGACAACATGAACCAAACTCTTCCAGTCTCAGCTACAACTACAGTGTTTGAGGGAGGGGTAAAGTAGATGTCATTCGTGGGCAGCCAATGAAGACCATAGGCTAGCATTATGCAAATTTGTTACGAGAAGTGAGACTGAAATTGCTGACGACTCTTACAGCAATTCAGAATCTATTAATTATTTTAGGAGTCAATAACTTTATTTGTCGTGCACTTTGATCATTAAAACTTTGCAGACCTTTTACCTTCACAAACAGCTATATTAAACACTGCATGGAAGGTAATATTACGAAAAAGCAGATTAGTGGCACTTTAATACTTTTTTTTTTTTGCTGCATTTCAGTAATGAGAACTTTGCTTAAATATGCTTAATATTGCCATGAAAATAACATTGCAAAGCAAAATCGTATTTCTTTCTGAAGGTGATACATGTATATATGACCCAGACATGTTCTTTAGATTCTTTTCAACAGGTACACAAGAATCATGATATCAGGAATGCAAATCTACTTTTTGTGGCCTAAATCTCAGTCTGAGCAAGGTACAAGGTGAGAAATAAGATTAATAAAATGCCATGCCAATAATGTCAATCTTTTCTTTGATTTTTGGGGTAATATAATATGACCCAGACATGAAGTACACATGATATCTGAACAGCAAGATCAAATTGGTGATCTAATGTGTAGTAGGTACTGTGGGCTAAATCCCAATCTGAGTAAGGTACACATTCCTGCAATTAGTGTCCTGTTGGGTCTGAAAACCACCAGATAAATTAAAGTCACTAACTAACACTTCCTGAATTTAGCCTTTGTCACAAACTGGACCCAAACTTTCTTGGCGAGCAACTGAGGTTGCATCACTTTAAATCCGGGATCAGTATAGATCTACTGGGTTCAACTGTTCCGAGTTGAAGCTCTGTTGCGGTATTTAATTTCAGCTGTAAAGTGGCCCTCTCATCGCCCAGAGCTCTGCTGTCTGCTTCACAATCTGTGGAAAGAGACAGTAGAACATTTCTACTCTCTCTCATTCTCTCTCATTTTTATTCCCGCTCTCATTAAGCATGCCTTGCAGTGCCTCATATGTCACCCTGGATTTATTAAGTCACCATCAAATTAATTATGTCCTTCTCTCTGCCAGCCCAATGTAATCTTTCTGGTCACATTATTTCAGATTAAACTATTCCAGTGAAGAAATGGCTCCCATGAATGAAATTTGGTGGAACATAAGGTGCATTGTCTCATAAAATCATTTCAAACAGATGTAATGTGAAGAGAGTTAACTGATTTGTTGAGGACAATTTGCTGAATTGTAATAGCATGCTTACGAACAAGAGGCGAAAAATCCAAACAGATGTTCAAAAGAGAGATTTTAAAGGGACAGTCAACCCAAAGGAACTGAAAACGCTTTCATCTTTTACTCACCCTGATGTCTTTTCAAACCTTATCCATATCTATTAGATCTGAGGTCATTTATATGCTAGGGCACTCCTAAAAAGATGCTACTTTTCTATTTGTCAAATTTATATACTGAAAAAAAAAAAAAAAACAGTTCAAAATAAAAATAAAAACACCTGGATGCCAATCATAGTGCTATATTTCTGAAAGCGAGAAACAGAATTTTGGCAAAAGTAACACAAAAAGAATGATTAGAATAGAACTCAACAAAATGAATAGATCAACACAATTAGTTACTTTTATAGTAATTCAGTAACGTAATGTGCTACTTTTTATTACACAGTATTTTGCACAGAAAAGCCATAGTGTGATTCATCACCCATGTGCAATACTCTAAATTAGCTAGCCTCTGTATTTGCTTAATTACAATGCAGAATATTTTCCTTTGTTTATTTAAAACAAAACAAAAACTCATCATGAATACAACATATAATGAGCAACAACTCTGCATCTCTGTGACTAAATCTAGTTTGCATCGTCTTGATAAACATTAATGATGTGTATAGCAATTTTAATATCTTGGTTAACAAATGCACATGCAAACCATTTAAAACTGCAAGACTCAACCAAGGGGAACAGATTTAAAGGCCTGTCTGCTCTTTCAAATGAATGCTCACTTAAATAGGTTTTATATATACTTTTGGTGGCTTTTCCTGGTCTGGAAAACTTGAATTACTTTTCTATTATGCATAATGTTTACACCTCTGAAATAAACTTCCAGGTAGCTACATCTTTTGATCAATGAATTGACTTTTTGACTTTGAATTGACCATGACTTTTCCAGTCATTTATGAGCACTGGATAATGATTATTAACAACTATTTCAAGAGAGATTTTTGCTACAAAATGAACATAGATGGACAATTCTATAGTGAAAATAGTGGCCTCTGGAATTAAAATAGCCCCACATCATCACATAGCCTTCACCATACCTAGAGATTGGCATGGAGTACTTTCCATAAGATCATCTCTCAATGCAAATCAAACCAGCTATTAGGCTAACTGAAATAAAACCATGGCAATCTCTAGGTATGGTGAAGGCTATGTGATGATGTGGGGCTATTTTAATTCCAAAGGCCAAGGGAACTTTATCAGGATGCATAGTATCCTGGATCCATGAAGTAACTGGCCTTTAAAAATAAAAATCTGCCTGCCTCTATGGGAATTTAACATAGGGGTGTCCAAACTTATGCACCCTGTATTTTAAGGAAGAACATTTATTTATTTACGATACATTATTCATTCACAAAGAAAATTGGTGTCCTTAAAGGTTGGATTTTTCCTAATTTTTTTAATTAAGGCATTAAGTTCAATTTCCAAAAGATGATTTTTTATTCATCTTTTTAGTCAACTTTAGCATGGGTGTCTAAACTTATGCATAGCACTGCATATATATATATATATGTATTATATATAAAATGTATTAGATATGATATTTAATTATTATAAAACCCACTAAATTAATTTCATGTTTTCTGTGTGAGAAAACTGAAACATCCCTCTTTAAATATACTGCTCTGTGTAGACATAGACATTACATGTCTTCAGAACTCCCATACAGCATCAACCTTAAGAACTGAATGACCTATGTAATGCATTACAGTATGATTACTGCAGCGCATGCTATTCTTAAAGTATGATCAAGACCACTGATTTGTTCTTACTGAAGTAGTGCTGCATAAAGCTTACTATATATACTCAGCATGAAAAGAAGTACCAACTCTCTGCATTTCTCTCTGGGGCCACATTGCTCCTGACAGCAATGGCTTTTAAATGCTCTGCTGGTCAAACAATGGCATTGACTTATGGTTACCCATCCCTGTTTTCTCTATGCGTACAAAGGAAAAGGTAACCACGCACCGCTCAAGGTCGTCACCAGACAACAAATTTCTGGCCTTCGTTACGAGTGATGGATAACAGAAACTCCTTCATCCCGACAAATGATCAGAAAATTGTATTATCCAAGTACAGAGATAAAAGGATTACTACACAGAGGAGATGAGAATGTGAGCGATATGGGGACAATGAAAAATGGGGGATATATTGAAAAAATATTGAGGGATAAAGGGAGGATGGAAAGATGAGGCATTTCACTTTACAAGGTGCTGTACGAGCGGAGAGACACTGCTTTTCTGGCAGGCGATCACAGGGCCTTCAAGCATGTATGTCTGTCAAATTCAACAGCCAAGAGACATACACACACACACACACACTTTCAGACACACAGACGGCAATGGTCTTTCAGTCAGAGATAATCTAATGTAAAGTGAATTTAGGCTCCCAAGCTTGAAAAAACTGAAGGGAGAACAGGTAAATTTGTGAAATCAAAATTAAATGAAAAAATATCCAAATATTAGATCATTACCGCAAAAACGCATGAGGAATCAGGTTTGCCTTACTCTTTTGAGGTAAGAGTTCACTTAAACAAAATGCAAAAAAACTAAACTTCTTAAACTGAACAGCAAAAACTCATTAGAATGAACATCAGAAACCCCAAAAATTACCATATGCCCACCCACATTTACATGCCAACAGTGATCATAAACTTGGCCCACCCAATCATGAGGATGTAAACATAAAAAACAAAACTCATGCTTTTTTTTTCGAAAGAACTATGCTAACGCTATAAGTACACTTCAGGGAGGCAAATTAAATAATAAAATTGCATAATTAAACCTCTTTAAATCCTAATTCGCTCTTCGAAGAGAAGGGAGGCATGAACAAGCAACCAAACAAAGCAGGAATGGACAAAAAAACATTCTGTTTTCCTGGCGAGAACATGCATGTTTTGTCTTGTTAATCACAAGCTCTGATTCTTGACCCAAGCCACCAAGTGAGTGAGAGTGTGTGTGAGTCTGAAAGTGAGAATGCATCACTGGGAGTATGTTCACCGAAGCATGTAAACCAGAGCAGAGACATGTAAGTCAGCAGAGGGCCCGAGCGGGGCTTTAATGAAAGCAGCGTGTCAGCGGAAGGTGTGATGAATTTGGGAGACATGGGAGGGGGAGAGCGAGAAAGCAGAGGAAAGAAAAAGCGAACGGGAAGATCGAGACAGTGAGAGAAGGGAGGAGCGGAGGGCTCTTAGCAGTCGGGTCCCCAGTGTGAGAGCGTGATTCCGGCAGCTCGCAACAGGAGACTCATAGAGGCTATAGCTTTGCTTTATTGGAGCCTGGAAATCAGTAAACAAGACTGATGTGTGTTGGGATATGCTGCTAAATCCACTACCTCACTCTCAATCATCTCCTTATATCTGTCTTTTTCTGCCTATCGCTCTCTATTTCTGTCTATTGTCTCTTTTGACCTGTCAATCTCATTCATGGCAATGTGCTGCTGGATACCCAGCTTCCCTCATTCTCCATATCTCTCTGTGTGTAACATTTGAACATAGTCACTGTTGTTTAATGTTCAAAACCACCTACTCAGTATTTCCAAATGACCAGATAAGACTTTACTACCACTTTAAAATGGCAGATTGTCACAAACCATTTATACAACAAAGCCTGTTATCCTATTACTTCCAGCTAAAACTTTTGAATTTGGAGGGGAAAAAAACATCTAATATTTTTCTGATCAAAATTGTGATTGCATCAATTCAAAAAAGCTTCAGGTTTGCTGCACCTGTTTGTAGGGCTGCGCAATTTGTCAAAAAATTGTGTTAATTTATTAACACGACTACAGTATAATAATAATAATAATAACAATTTTGTTGTTAAATAAAAATAAAATAAGAAATATAGTAATATTTCACTGTAAAATTATGCATTATGGATGCAGGTTTATAGCCAAGCAAACTGAAGCACTAAATGTCATCTAAACATTAACTCTTTCAAATGAACCTTTGGAAAGATTAATTTTAGTGAATCTGTTCACCTGGACAGTTAATTTAAATGCACCAGTTCATTGCTGATGTGTGTGTGCCCATCTTCTTTACTTCTCAACATAATATTTTGTTAAATTCTGCTGTTTGATCGCTATGTTTTTACTCAATTATATAAATGTGTTTTACTATATATATTAGTGGCATTTCGTGAATAAATTTGTTCATAAATCATCTTAATTAAGATTCTCAATGTTTTTGTGTCAGAAAAACACTGCTCTGATTTAAATTGTTTTTTATTAATTCATTAGCTTGTAGTGTAACATGTCTAGTTTAACTACTTTAAATTATGAGCAACTCAAAGATTCACTCAACACTGGTTTTTATGTGTGTCTATATGATTAAGTGCATGTGTAAGTGGGTGTACGCAAGTGCTTGCCTAGAGCTCCTTCCCTGTCAATTTCTTTTCAATTGCAACCTTTTCCGCCCCACTTTCTAATCTTAGAGGACAGAAATCAGACTCACAATCAAGCACTGCTGCCCATGAGAGCCCTCAAATCATCACGAAGGACAAAGAAATATGAAAAAGTAAAAGTGAAAGGCTAAAAACGCCAACCATCTGTAACACGCACATTAACGCAATACTGCCCAGACAACCTATAATTCAGAACTCAATTACCATTCCAAAAAGTGCACAGTATGCAGAGGGACTTTGGACACCCAAGAGGACGGCTGCACAGAAATCATTTGTGATGATTAAATGACAGCTCTTTTGACTGGCTCTGATTTGTTGACAGCTCTGGCCAATCAGAGGATAGAAATAGAAGGACAAATATCATAAAGACATGAGAAACAAAGAGAGAAAAAGTGAAAGAACATTAAAAAATTAGGCTACGGTCATTCATCTGTCTGTCAAAGACAGAGTAAATACATCAGGAAATAAATGGCCACTGTGAGTTCATTAAAGGTCCAAAAAGTTTTATAAATCAGACACATAGCAAAGCTATAAACGCAGTCTAAACCGCTCAAACAGATACTTGGTTTTTCTTTTAAAAAAAAAACAACCTAGTGACCCCAAACCTCACAGACTAAAAATACCCAGACTAATCTTACATTTAAAGGCATAGTTCACCCAAAATTTTGTCATTTACTCTCATGTTGCTCCAAACCAATGTTTTTCTTTTTTTTCTTTTTGCCCCTTTCTACCTTGGAACACAAAAGCAGATGTCTAAAAAACATATGAATACTATTGTACGTGTTAATCAGAAACTTTCTCAATACATATGTGCACACTGCAGCCTAAAATTAGATGTTTTTGGCATCAAAGCCACTGTTGAGCTTGACTACATGAATTAACTAACTAAAAGTACTGGTGCACATTCCCTCGCTCAACATTTTAGAGTGTGACATCGGAGGGATGATTGGTCTCCTCTCTGAGAGCGTGTGCACCTGGCCACAACATCTCATTCACAGATGTATTTTCCCTGGAGGAGCTTGTCTCTGAAGCCCTCAGAGGGCGGCAGTAATGAGAGGAATGGATTGTATTGATGCTAGTGACCCGCGGTCCACGGAGGAATAAAATGAAACAGTGGCGACTGACAGGCTTCATTACACTTCCTGTAAGAACACATTAAGGTGCCTTCATCCCCACCTGAGTCGCCTTTCTCTCTCTATCTCTCTACCTTTTCTTGCTCTGCCCGTAGAGAAAACAAAACACAAATGATACCTCCATATTATAGCAATTGATTCTCCTAGGCAGCAATGAGACTAAATGGAGAAGAAAAGGGGATATGCATTTAAATCCAAAAGATGTCTTCTAATACAAATATCCTAATATTCTCTCACACACTCTTGCCAAGATACTGAAGTTGACATTTAAAATCTGAATATGCCCTAAAACATTGCTCTTCAAATTCTTTTAGCTCTCTGAGAGATTGGCATGGTAATAGAGATTCGCATGGTCATGGATATGGCAATATTAATGTATTTGGTCTTGGCGGAAAAAATGTAATAACATTACATTACATGTAATAACCCTATAGCAGATCTATACAGGTGGAGCTGGGGAAGGTGGAGGGTATCTGAAAAAGCACTGCAGTCTGCAAACAGCAAACACTACCAGTATTTGAATGTTGAGCCGCAGCTCATTGGTCACTGATGCAACAGCAACCAATCAGCTGCACAATGTAGATGACAATGCAATCACTACCAAATGAGTTAAGGACCTATCAGCCTGCCCTATCTAGTTTCATGGCAGAACTTGATATTTATTCTAGAGATATTTAATTCCATCATAATGGAATTTAGGTTATTCAACACTGGCTGTAATCTAAGTAGCACTTATTACGCAAAGAAGCACACTTCCAAAAAAGTCCCTTTAACGCAATGACTTTACCAATCAGTGATTGGCTCTTTTATTTAGAAGGCGGGATTTATTCCATAATGCGCGTTGAACTTTTTCCCATTCATAGTAACATGAGTGCGTCGTCTTTTTATATCTAAAGTCTTTGATTAGGTCTCCTGAGCTATAAAATAGCAACCTCTGAGCAATACAATTTTCCTGTGGATACACTCTTCAATTGCTACTTTTCATCAGGTCTTTTGCATCCTGGGTGTAATTCACTGAACACTGTATTAAGTGCTGCCTACAATCAGAGAGGAGAGACTGATATCGGTGCGTCTCCACAGGGCTTAATGACGGAAGGATCATGCCGCGGCCCAATTTCCTCCCCTGATTAGACAATCAGATCCTGATGACATCAACACGCGCAGATGGTGCTTCTTCAGCCGTTTATTTATTAATGAGTGCTTGTGTATTTTTATCAGATGGGGCCTGATGCTAGTGCCCCCAATAGAGAAAAATTACTAGACTTTGATGTTTTCGGCTTGATTTTGTTTGATGCTGTTGACGACCTCGTTTCCCCAAAACAGTGCGTCTCAACTGGTTTTGCTTCAGGACCCAGATTTTTCTTTGGACATCAAGTGGCGACTCAATACAGTGTCCTAAACAGGAATCACATTATAAAGCACTGTACCCATTCTGGCAAAGGTGCTTTCACTAGAGTAATCCTAAACTTCTAGCGTTTTGAAAGGAGCACACTACCCCCCAAAATTGTCATTTATAAGGATGTCTTTTATAAGCATCTTTCCAATGGAGTGTCTGTAAGACGGGGTGCTTTGGTGTCAGATGTAGTGTGTAGGGAGCAAATGGGGTTAAATAAGCTGACGGGGAGAAACGCAGTTGTGTAGCTGACTCTATTGTCTTTAAGGGTGCTGTGAGACAGAGGTTGTTGAGCGCTGCAGGAGATGGCTGAGTGAGAGTGACAGCGAACTTGATTGCCATTTGTCTCACTGTGAACTACTGCCGAGCTTCAGAGAGAGATGGACTGAGAGAGAAAGAGATAGACTTCGAGACAGACTGGAGGCCAAAGTGCCTTCTCCACAGGGTTTGAAATGAGCTTTTTCACTCACCAACCAATTTGGCTGCTAAATTTTTAAGTTAGTTGCCATTCAGAACTTCTACTAGCCAAAACAAAAATATCATAAATAAACCAGATTATCAAAGTCACAGCTTAGATTTTAATATATTTATTATTAAATCTGATTCAGAATCATTGTATTGCTTTCAGCTTTAAGACAGTCAATCACTGTTTGCGGATTCCACTCAAACAAAAAACTGAAATGAAAACAAAATTCTCTGTGACTTCTCTTATAATTGCCATGAGTTTACCTGCACGTAGCAATAAAGATGTCAGGGCGCTTTTTGCCCAAAAGTCTTGGACATATGGCCTTTATGAGAACGGGTTGGAAAAAGTGGCTTCCCGCGCCGAGCCTCGGACATCTCACATGCAAGCTTATCGCACACCGGTCGCGCCATTCTGTATTTCAAGGCGGCAGTCCAAAACAGTGAATCTAATCACCATACAGGACAAAGTTCACTTCAAGAAAGAGTGGCATCAATGAGTTTGAATTAAGGTATTTGAAGAAAAAAAAACACGAAAACGGAAAGGGTGATCTATATTATTTCTCTATATGAAGCATATTTATTCAAGCCACAAAAACACATTTCTTATACTCTCCTAGGGTGAAGTCAATACGTACATATATTTGTCCCAAATCGTTGTATTTTAATTTTAATGTAAACTATATGTGGGTGACGCTGTGGCGTGGCATGATTTTGAACAGCTGGAGTCTCAGTTGGACAGATGCCGAGTGGTGCCGCCGGTGTGCGTATGGTCATAGAAAGTGAAAGTGATGTGACGTGTAGCCACATCAGGAGACTTGCAATATAGTGCATCAATCTATATAAAGTGTAACAGTGCCCGCCCACTTTTCCTGTGGCATTGGTTCTGAAAATATTTTTACCAATACATTTTCCTAAAAGGATTTTTAAAAAGTTAAAGTTATACTGTACGCCATAACCAAAACCGAACAGCTAAGATGTAAATCACACCATCACAAATTTTGATTTGAAGCAAAAAAGTACTAAACGGCTTTAAAGAGGGAAAGAACTACAAGCATGGCAAATTACATAATAGTTTTACAAAAGGCATAACTTTAAAACTACTGATTTAAAGCTGCAGTCCGTAACTTTACGTGGGTTGTGCCTCGGCACGGCACAGCGCGGATGTATCCAATGTTTTAAAGAGAATGTGCGGCGGTCAGTCGCCGCGCCGGTGTGGATACTGGCATTCGGAATCACAGATTCTACTTTTTGGAAGTATGACCAACATAAGAATTTTCACCGGAAAATGTAATCTGAACAAGTAACATCCACTTTTGTTCTGATCAACTAAGGGGAAAAAAGCATTGCAGTAAATCGCGCTGATTAAATCTAACGATCGCTTATGTCTTACTGTCCAGCAAAAAAAAAGCCGTTTCTGCGTCTGTTTTGAACCCCTTCAAAACACGGAGTTCACGCCACCTTTCAAAAGCCCTTCCAATATTTATCCTTGTTTTCGCATGAGCCCGGTTGCAGTCTCTTTTTTTCTATAGCCACGCCGAAGTCCGAAGTCTTTTGCATTTTACAATGGGTGAATCTCCAGATGTCACTGGTGATTGTCATTTGAACCTTTCTGGATCCGCCATCAAATTGATAAGTTTAATTATATCAAGTGCTGTGAGAAAAGGCTATAAATCTCCACCTCCAACATCCTCACACTCAACATAGCCTACTAGCCGAGACTCTTCTTTATGTGTACAGATGTAACGTAATGACGCAAAGACATGCTCGAATTTCCAGCAGAAATCCACCAGTACCACTGGAGTTAAAAACATTATTACAAGCTTACCGTTTTGAATCGAGCTAAGGCAAGCAGATAGTTTTGAACACTGGCTGGTTATGTACTAGCTCAAAAATTTATTATGGATAATTTTAACCCCAAAAAAGTTACGGACTGCAGCTTTAAAGATGTCGATTATATATATAGCAGGAATATATATGTGGGATTTTTACTTCTGAAACTTTTACTGATGCACTCTATGTCAGTTTGGAGCATCATAGAAATGCTTCACATAAATTACCATTTTCATTTTTGAGTGAACTATTCCTTTAAAAAGTCTTCAATAGAAGAGAAAGAGAGAAATAAAACAGGAAAGAGTGAGGCATGTAGGTGTATCCCATACCTGTGGGAACGGCCGCGTCCATGGAGGGTCTCTCCCAGGTGTTGACTTGCTCCCAGGCGAAGCCATTAGTCCCCAACGCCACGCTGTAGCCACAATTACTGTAGTGCTCTTCAAACGAACAGCTGCCTACAGAACACACAGGAGAGAAAAGAGGGGAAGATGGCATATGTCAACATGATTAAGCCACGGAGTGCCATCATTACTTCATCTTCGCTAAAAACACGATTTTCCACCGCATTAAGCTTTATGCTAGCCGGGAGCTAAGGATTAGAAACCCAGGATGAAATAGCACACGTCTTCTTGTCTCCTATTTTAGAGAGAGGGATTATTTAAGCAGTAAGGTGCAAAGGGGTGTACTATATTGTGAATATAAATGGTCAATACTATATGACGTGCACTAGAGTGGCACAGTGCAGCACAGCCTTGACTTACAGCTTTTATGAAATAAAAAATATTACGATCACAGATTTCTATTAAAATATTGCTTTATCAAGCAAATTTATATATTCTCTGAATATTTATTTATTTATTTGTTTGTTTGTTATGGTTGTATATGCTGTATTCAACTTAATTTTGATAGATTCCTATTTTAATTTGAAAAATTATTATATTATATTATTTTAATTTGATTAAAATTACAAATAAAATAGTAAAGAAAAAGTCCAGATACATTATGATAATGATAATTTGGGACAAAATGTGAAACTGTCATTAAAAAAAATCTATTAAAAAATAAATAAATTAAATTTAAATATTTTCTTTATCCAAAAAGAACTCATTGTATTTTTTTTGTGTCAGACGTACAGACTTTTGTGAGTTAATAAACAGGTTTTCACATAATATTACTCTGACTGGAATACTGTATTGACCAATCAGCATCTAGGGCGGGAACTATCCTTTTTATAAATACAACTTTTTATACTTCTTATTTCCCTTCAGACTATTTTATTTCCTGAATCTTTGTAGGGTGGACTGAACGTGTCATCCAGACTTATTTGAATGGACGTTGTTTCTGTACGACACAACGCGGAAATCTCTTTAGCTTGTGCGCACGTTAAGTGCTCAGATTCAACATGATGAAACTTCTGCCTGCAGGATACTTACATTTACATTTCTGCATATTTCAAGGACCAAATATTCACTGCCGTCTTAATTTGCCCCTGCGTATTAAGCTACACAAGAGGATTAAAATGCTACAAAAATAATTAATTTGCCACGAGCGCCGAAAGGCGATGAATCCTACAATACTAGCAAGATTCGCAAACCACATCAAAGGTAATCTCAAAGAAATCGCACAACCGTAAAAACAACAATTGTAAAATATTCAGAATTTTCCAGGGGGAGCGATCGGAGGGCCTAGTAGGAAAGAATTAACCAGTCAAAGACGTGATTTTGTGGAACACTTCTGCCCACTGGGGTTCAGTTCAGACAGCAGCAGAAGAAGAAATAAGGTCTCATTTAGTTTATGTAACTCTCAGTTCCTAATTGACTTTGAAGTGTGCACACATTCACACTGCCACCCTGCTTGTCCTCAGCCTACGCTGGGGAAAGACGACGTTTTCATACTCAATAAAAAAAAAAGTGTCAAACAATTAGCATAGCATAACAGTGCATGTTTTTGTACTGAATTTTGGGTTTGTAGAGGGATGTTTAGGTATTTGTACACATTAGTATACATTCAATAACACTGTATCATTTATAATATCTAAAGTAAAAAAAAAAAACATCCCTTTTACATTTGTACAACTTTAGTACAAAGACTTTTTAAATCTTTGATTGTTTACTCTGAGTTTACTCCCACAGGTGACTGTGTTAAAAACTCAAACCCATTGCAGGACTTAGAATTTATCAATAAATAACAGAGAAACTTTCACAGTAAAGACCTTTATAAATGACTATTTTGTTTATAAATTCAATTCAATTGAGACTAATAAAAGTTAAGTAATTTGCATTCTATGTACGGCTCAAGAAAGCTCAATCACTATGAAATGTAAGTGAAACAATATTATGGTAAAACAAACATATTTCAGTCATTCATTCTGTATAAATCACACAGAACATACAGTTTTAGACAAAAGGTTCAATGGGGTTCTATATAGAACCCTTAGGTTCTTGACTCTATTTTAAAGAACACTTTATTAAGGAGAAATGCCTTAAATGACTGCATAATGTTTAAACGGTTATTTCACATTTTCCTAGCGATAAATTAGGTTTACGAACCGCTTAATTCATCAAATTTAATTAAAATTAAAAATTAAAGAAAATTAGTTAATTAAAACTAAATCCATAAAATGATCCCATGATGGAAACCCCTAAAAGGTATATATGAACAAAATCCTGTTAGGTTCTGTACAGAAACAGTGTAGTGAAACTAATGTCAAGTTTAAAAAAAAAAGTGATTAAAAGTAATACATAAAGAAAAAAAAAAAAAAAACTGAATTAAAAATACAGTAAAATCAACCTGTAAATTCCATGAACTGTGAACCTCTAAGGATTCATAAACATTTTAAGTCTCTAAAGTCAAACAAATGTAAAAAGGCTTGTTTGTATAGTATATGCTGTCAAAAGTGAGCATGTTTACATGCAAACCAATATGTTGTTAACTAACAAAAAGTGTTTTTATTGAAATAAACCAATTTATCGGTTTACATGCAAATCAATAACCTGGCAATGCAAGTAAACCACGTTTACAAGACCGTATAAAAACACTGGTTATTCCCCGATGGTGACGTCAAAGCGTAGGCATCCATGTATTTCACTCTATTTATCATGTGAGTTGTGATGTTAAATATACCCAGAGTATTTCAAAATGTCAGCGGGAAACTTGCACAGACTCATTCTCCTCTCATTTTTGAAGTTTGTTCAGCTGTACCATTTTTCCTTTGGCTGCACAAGATGAGAACACATTTTTTATATTTCTTGGGTCATGAAAAAGTCAGAGTTTGCGATATTTCTGCGAATCATTCACTGTGGCTGGATGCGCTCAAATCTGCCAAATACATACGCTTAGTTTCTTGTCACACAGCGCACTTCAATAAGATGACAGAACGCAGGTTAAGGTGTTAACATCAGGGTAACTCCCAAAATCAGGGTAATGGGCAAAAAAAATCTAGCTCTTTAAATCGGTTTATTCTTAAGCCATTTATGATCTTACGCCGTCGCTTAAGCATAATCGGTTTAAGAACATGCATGTAAATGTACTCACTGTCTATCAAAATGTATAGAAATGTACTAAAATAAGCTAGTACCGATATGCTAATGAAATCACATTGCACACACACACTCGCACAAATGTATCTCTCCTCTAATTAATGTTGCCTACCAATTTGATCCATTATTGATAAGTTGCCCCACAGCAGACAAGCAAGAGTTTCCAAACTCATCAGTGGCAGACATGGCATCGGTACGAGCTGGACTCGCCCCTCACATCTGCTGCTCATTGCTCCACACCTCTCACAGCTCGCTGGCATATGCCCTACCGCTGGCACGCTGTCAATACCATGTTTATCGAACAGAGCGCTCGTGCTGCCCTATCAGGAGCTCTTGATGAACTTCGAGATGATTTCACAGCTCAGGAAATGAAGAAGTGAGATTTGGGGCAGATGTGGAAGAGGTGGGTGGGTAACATCTGCTAGATTAACAGAAGGATTTGTTTACGCTCTGAAAAATAACTGGCATGTACAGAAACAGTGGTGGAAGGGTCTTACAGTTATCTTAATAAGTTGGGCCTGTTTCTGTAAAAACAAAACAAAACAAAACAGAAAACAATATGATGTGTCTTGTTTAATTTAACTCTTTCCCTGTCAGTGTTTTTGAAAAAAAGTTGCCAGCCAGCTCCAGCATTTTTGATCATTTTCATAAAAGTTTCATGGCCCCCAGAATATTTGTTTGTATGAATATCTGAACATGCAATAAATACATAAAAAGAACAAAAAAAAAAAAACTGTTTTATTATAGCTTCAGGCATTCTTTTTTATCAACATTTGAATGTGGGTAAGTTTAATAAAAAGCTACATTTTGAACAAAAAGCTGAGAAAATTGTGTTTTTGTCAAAGACTACGCCTGGATCAGATTCAAAACGATGATCAAAACATAGATGGAGTAGATCGAGTCCATCAACTCCCCTAATGCTTGCACAGTTTCTACTTCTTATTCGCCTGCGTTTTGATCAGGATATTCAATGCTCTCAGAAGATGCATAATAGCCCTACCATTTAACAGTGAAAACATGGAAAGCCAGGCAAGTCGTCAATGGCGGGGAAGCGTTGTCTCATAAATGACGGAAAATTCTGTCATTGGCAGGGAAAGAGTTAAAGCTTCGACGCGAGTACATGTCTATAACGCCACTAATTTGCTTTCAAAATATAATAAACTAACTGAATGTTTTCTTACTTTATTTAAGATCTTAGTTAATAGATATTGAAGTTATGTTCATGTTTGAGAGTTTAACTGCATTAGTCATGAGCATATGCTGTGTCTTTCTTGGCCCTCACCAGCGGCATTTCCAGTCGAGCAGACAAATAGTCGGTTTGAAACTAAAGTGATTATGTCCACCCCACTAAACACAGATAATAGCTCAGATATCTGCTGTTAATGCAGCGATCAAAGTGATGTTTAAAATCTCATCATCTGTATAGTTTATTTTCAGTTTCAAGCCACATTCAAATCTATCACATGGAAGAAATGAAAATCCAAGCCAAAATGAATGGGGGTCATTTCTACCAAAGAACATGTTCTTTTCTCCATCCTAGAGAATATATAAGACAACATTATGAACTCACAATGATAAAAGATGGAAATCGTCATTCATTTGTCCTTTATCTAATCCAAATTTTGCACACACACACAAAAAAACAAACAATTTATGCATTTTTAATGAATTCTTAAGTTGGTTATTGATTTACATATTTTTACATCATTTTCCATCTTGTTAGTCTATTGTAAAAATCCTTTTACACACAAAAAAACAGTTTCTAATCACCTCCAGAAAGTGACATCATCATCATTGTGTTTTAGGCATTAGTTGGTTTGTCTCACTCTAACTGTGTGTGTGTGTGTATATATATATATATATATATATATATATATATATATATATATATATATATATACATATATGTATGTATACATTATAAATAAATGTATGTATACATTATAAAACATAATACAAAAGAGCTAGGTTTTTTACTGTTTAGATATATAAACTATAAAAACCCTCTATGTTTAGCTCTATATGCTGCATGAACCAGGAGTAAGTCGGCCAATTTAATCCGTGAAACACGTACACACATACACACACACTTTTTGAAGGCAACCTCGCATGGCTTGTCGCTCTGAATTAAGCAAGAGATAGGCCTGACACGAGCATACAACGAGAAAGGAAACTCCACATCACATACTCACTTGTTTCCCGTCTCCCAACACCTTTTAGCACACAAACACGTGCAGCGGCTCTCTAGCGAGCTTGTCACTCATTCAATGTAGCAACTCCGTCAACCTAAGCTAATGCCACTTTTTCCACCTCACCTGCCGCCTTTAACCTTGTCCGCTCGGGCCACAGAATCCATTGTGCGCCGCAAATCTCTCCCATCCATCATCTGTGCTACAGGTGCAGCCGTGCCTGCCGGACAGACGCTGATTTCCTAGTTTCACTTACAACAGAAGGACAAAGAGGTGCCAGTCCACCCACGCCCGAGCGGATATTTACCACCCTACTCAACGCCAACTTCCTAATTGTTCAAACTCATTCATACGTCCCCATGTATTAGCTGTACACACCTCAGTGATTCCTTCATTTAGTACACATTACACCCACACAAAGACAGCAGGACTCGGGTCCTCCAAGAACAGGCGCCCAACAGACATTCACACTTTCTCCAGCGAGAGTGGGAAGTGTTGTGTTGCTCGAGTAGGTTTTCGCACCTTTAAAACGCTACAAGGATTACGGGGTTCTGTACCCCGCACCACTCCCATGGATCCACACGTTGTGTGACTAAAAATCACATTTTACACCTTCGGCTGCAACACTCTGGAGTTAAATATCAGCATTAGAAAAGCAGTTTTGACTGGACATTCTGTGCCAAAGCACTTTCCCCCACAGACCAAGTGAAAATGCAACATGCCTTTGCCAAATACTCAATTCTCACCTTTTACAATACCCTGCCACATTCTGCTGACAAATGGTGTGTTTATTCCTATACAGAGCTTTTTTGTTGAATAATTGGTAATTAACCAGTTACCAAAAACTCTGGGAATTTGATTAGTGCTAAAAGGTGACTCAACTGAACTTGAGAAGTCTTCTCTTGACCTGGCTTGTTCTCACACACTGACTCCAGCTGGAATGAAACTTCCTACGGACATCAGCTATTATGCTGCTTTCGCATGCTATCGGAATTATCATAAATACAAGTTTCCTAGTTAAAAATTGGACATGAACACCCTCTCACCCTCTCATTTACTTAGTTCCCATGTTGGGCGGGCCATGAACTTTAAACATTGCAGAGGGAAGAACGATTGCTGCTGTGACTGGTATTGTTTATTAGTTTTTTCCACAACAGCTACATCACCTTGTCTTATCATTAAAGTAGTGCATATTTACAAATATGAATAATCATTTGAAGCATATTGTATGTTTTATATATAGCGAAAATAATTGTCTGCCAGCTTATTATCTAGATAGTGCTGTGAATGTGTATATGGTTGTCAATGAATGGGACGCTAAATATAATTTTGGCTTTAATATACATATGCCAATATAGCAAATAGTATATCTTACTATATATTAAAAATGTGAACAAGGATTGCTCATGCAAAACTTGCCACCATGATGCTAAGCTGTTTGCCAGGACATTGCTAAGATGCATTTTTAAAAGTGACCACTTTTTACCATTGTTCGGCAGTTTTTTGCAGGCGAAATAAGACTTCAATGGCAATCCATGCATTCAGGAATTTCAGCGAAAGATTTATTCAAGCAAAGATTTCAAAGATTTTGCATCAGTCATGCAAATTCTCCGCATTGACCAACAGAAAGCTGCTTGTCTTGAAAGTGATTTCCGTGTGAGCAGTGCTTCATACACTTTTTTTGCCCGCACCTTTAGGCAGTTGCTTAGATTTTCAATGTTACTAAAGTGTTCTGGGTGGTTTCTTCCTGGTCCAAGTTGAAAGTTGGTTAGAAGAGTAATAGTACATGCAATTTGAGGTACCAACCATGTTTGAAGCACAAATGGTTTGTTGCTGCATAAATACCTGTTACTTTTTCCTAGTGCTGTGTATTTGTCCGTTTAAGACTTTACAGCTCACTTTTCTACCTCATTTTATGGAGTTTCCCCCTGCAGACAGACAGACTCATAGTCTCAATACGGTATGTCCTTGGAAGTTAATTATTATTTTTCCCCCTCCACAGAGGCCAAGTGGAGGTTGGCAGCCGAAACAGCAGAATTCACATTCGGGGAAGGTAGAGCCGCCTCAGGTAACACAGAACACACCTCAGGAGACTCTCTCTCTGATTAAAAATGACAAATGTTCCAGTGCTGCACTTCAGGTCTTAAAAATTTGCCAATAAAAATTATTAGCTGCCACAAACTGCATGTCCTGCAGTTTTTCTTCCCTTAAAAAATGATTACTAGAGAAATGAAAGCTCATTCGGGCAGTAAAACACGTCTGCGTGTGCAACTCTAAACAACTGTTTCTGCCGCTTTGGACTGGTCATAAATAAAAACGTCCTACCGCTCTCTTGTTCGTCCCGTGGTCGGCAATGAGAGGACATACATACACAGACAGCAAATGTCCACACAAACTTCAAACATTACATACCAATTCTCACATATTTTTATGATCATACTATATATTCAGCATCTTCTACAAATGACTAATTTACAATTGATGTTTTTGTAAAAGTTATGGGGTCTCAAAAAGTGTCAAATTTTAGTATCTCCGTAAAGACTATGAAGAGTGTTTGCTATGAGACATTCATTTAATCACAAATAAGCAAATTTCGCTTACTGTAATGCATTTTTTATTTATTTTTTGTAAATTCCATAATTCTCAATGATTCTTGTAGTAGATTGTCAATACGTTTATACACTTTTTTTATTTAAATTTCTTTGTCAACTTTATTTACAGTAAAACTGACTACAGTGATTTTTAATCAGCATTAATTAAAGCATAAAACAAATAAATACTTGTAAATACTTCAATAATATATCGCTACACATTTTGCATTACAGTACAGAGAATGAGACACATGTAAACATGTCACAAAGAAATCTTAATAGTTCTATAACAACAAATAAAATAAATAATATTTAATATATAAATATTTTATTTATTCATTTCTTTTATTTTAATTTTATTTTTGACAGAAATGTTCCTGACAGGTTTCATAAGGTTAGCAGCGCACTTTTCAGACAGCTGAAGATTTTTATTACTGAGCCACTCACAAACACACACCCTCATGCACACAGCAGCTTTTATATGTCTGTACATTGCCATCCATCTCTGTCTGTTCCAATCAGCTCAACTGCTATCACTGGCTCATATGCACACACACACACACAAACACAAACATGCCAGAGGAATACACGCTTCAAAGAGCTGTTAAACTTCCCATTTAAGGGATTTCAGCCCAGGAGGCAAAGGTTCTCTAGGATCTATATACAAGGACCTAACCCAAAGAATTTGGAGTTTAACTCACCCCACACCGCTTGTGCTATGAACATGAATAATACCTCAAATTACGCATCTTGGTATGGAGACCATAAAACAGGTGAACAAACATGCCATAGAATTGCATGTAAAAAGCAGGCATCATAATTCTAATAAACAGACCAATGCATATAATTAACCGCAAACACTAGCTGATACTAATATGGTCTCCAATACCATGCATATGTGTTGTCAGCCCATTTATACCAACCCTTGACCATTAATACAGTAGCGGCTCTCTATGAACATCCCGACCGCAGAGCACTCCCTGCGCCAATGCAACACTGCTCTGAAACCCCATGCACTCTGTACAAGCCATAATGGATCTCTGTGTCTGAAAACTGCAAACGTATAGTGAGTGTTTTCAGCAATGCGCTTTGTTAGATTTAATGTCACGCTGAAGCTTCAGGGTCATGCATGCCTCTTGGGAAATTTTCACCTGGGGAGATGCTTGTTACGTGTTACCTGTTCGACAAAACCTATCAGCCCCAAAAAAAAAAAGAAAGAAAAATGACTGAAGTGGCAGAGCGAAGCTCTCAATATAAAAATATTGAGAGCGTTTTAGGAGGAACACTAAAAGCATTGTCAAAGTGCACTTCAAAGTGCCCTTCTGCACAGGGTTTGAACTGAACATGCTCATTTGAAATACTCCCGGCACCCAGGCTGTCAAAAACCTGAGCGTGTGAAATACCAGAGAGGAAAAAAAAACTAAAGTTCAAGTGCTGAGTGAGAAATGAGTGTCAGAGATCTTCACCTGCATGACTGTTCTCGAGGAAAGCTCACAGTGATGTGCTTAACTGTGCAATTTGCATGAAGTTTCACATTAATAGGTGTAATGTTGCAGTTTATAGTGCAATAATTGAACTGCTCTTTCATGCCGAGGTGCAAAGATTAAAGTTCACCCAAAAAAATATATTTGTGCACCGCACAAAATAAAACAGTTTCCATAGAAACTTCATAAAAGCACCATAAGTATATTCCAAATGTTCTGAAGGTATACAACTTTGTGTTAATGAAATTGAAGCCATTATTCATGGAAAACTTCCCCTCTTCTTCACATTGAGGTACAAAATGGCACCTCAACATCATGCCATTGGTTCTTGAATATGTCGTGACCAAATGCAATGCAAACAAAGGAGAATTGCAAGAGCAAGATCTTTAGTAAATAACCTGAATTTTGGTCTGTTCCTCACACAGAGCTATCCACTGACTACTTTTAGAGAAGACAGACGTTAACACTTTTGTTATTAATATTAATAAAAAAGTAACAAAGCAATAAACAATACAATAACATTTTCATTTATGGATGAACTATTCCTTTAATTATCAGGGGGGGGGGGGGATCTGGAAGTCATATTGTGTAGCTAGCTGCTTGCTAATTTCTGCTTAGTTTCATTTTACATTAAAAAACTGAATAAAACATTTGTGCGTGTGCATGTGTGATTGTCAATTTGGCACTTATTTATGCAAATATGCAAGTAAAATGGAAACGTATTCTCATTTACTTCTTTTAAAGTTGTCGTTCAGCCTCAAGTGAGGTGTTAGTGAGAGTGGCTAATGAAACTCTGTCAGAGAGAAACAGAGGCAGTAAATTAGCATAGAAAAACATATTTCAATTGCCAATCTAATTTAGCACCCAGTGGCCTCTGGTGGGAGTGGTGTGTGTATTAGTATTCTACAAGGCTATTTGTGTGTGCGCGCGCACGTGTGTGTGTGTGTGTTTACCGTTCTTAGGCTGTGATTGTCAGTATTCTAGTCCAGCGCCACTTGCTGAATTATCAGCTGCATCAGGTCCCCGGCACTGTGATTAAATTGTGTAACTATGCGCTGGTGTGTGTACACAACAGCTTTTATGCAGATGTTAAAGCAATAATTAAACCTCTACATTAACAGTACTGTACGAACACCACACAATAACAATAACAATGAGAAAGAGTTAACGTCACGTCAGTGTGTTTTTGTGCGGGTGCAGGAGAAACACCGCCACATTTCTGAGCTGATCCTTGCTTGAGGATTGCAATATTTTTAAGCTTAACTCCCACTCTTTTTGTCTTTCTCTAACTCTTTCCATCCCTCTCTCTCAGGTGCTCATTACAGGTCCATCTATTGCTTCGTGCGCTCCGCAGGGATGCCCACTAACCCCCTTCTCTTCCTGTCTTAGCCCCTCTCTCTCCTCTAACTCCCTCCTCTCTCATTTCCCTCCTTTCACCCTTATCACTGCCTGTAGAGGGAGTCGTGCCGTCCTGCAGTGAGGAGAGAAAGGCAGGAAAAGACACAGAAATGAATTAAAGGATTTAAGAACTGATCTAAGAAACAGGGTGGATTAATTTATGAATATTTGTGTTGCTTAATACCTGTATTATTTCTGTTTTTCTACTGTGGAATGCAAAATTTCACAGAGTTTTAGGACAACGCATGTTTTTCAAAGAAGAGTTCTGCTCACCCAGGCTGAATTTATAGGAAATATAGGAAAAACAGTAATGTTGTGAAATATTATTACAACTTAAAATAACTGTTTTCTATAAATCTATTATTCCTGTGATGCAAAGCTGAATGTTCAGCATCATTTCTCCAGTCTTCAGTGTCACATGATCCTTCAGAAATCATTCTAATATGCTGATTTGCTGCTCAAGAAACATTTCTGATTATTATCAATGTTAAAAACAGTCGTGCTGCCTAATATTTTTGTGGAAACTGACAAATTTGTTTCGGGATTATTTGATGAATAGAAAGTTCAAAAGAACAGCATTTATTTGAAATATAAATATTTTGTAACATTATAAATGTGCTTACTGTGTTGAATGCATCCTTTCTGAATATTTTATTCATAAACCTCACCTCAAACTTTTTAACGTTAATGTGTATAAAATAATATAAAAAAAGCCCCAAAAAATTCTTTAATGTGCATCTGTAAGAGTCACAACAATTGTACTGCGCATGAGTCGAACTTGGCCATCCGCGCTCATCCGCGGTTGAGTATACTTTGAAAGCTGTGCCGACACGACTGCACGGGAGACGCGCCTGAATGCGGAAAATTAAATATACCCGGGCCTTAAGACATGCTGCTGCTATACAATAACATGTATATGTATTAGCTTCAGCAGATCTATGCAGGTGAAGCTGGGGAAGGTGGAGGGTTTCTGAAAGTGCATTGCAATGCTAAGGTAAATGCTAACCAAGTATTTGAAGGTTGAGCAGCGAGCTCATTGGCTACTGATACAGCAGGAACCAATCAGCTGTGCCCTATAGAGAATGATGTGATTGCAAGCAGGTTGAATTAAGGACCTGCGCCATCAAGAGTTTCATGACAGTACTTTGTATTTAGAAGATCTGTCCCTTTAAGGCATAAAGAAAAGTCAGTCAAACCGAAAGGAAAGCTTCAGAAAGATCTGTATGAAGCAAAGTTTCAGTAAGCTAAGTACAAAGTGGAGGCATAAAACATATGGGTGAGCGAAGGACAGGAGAAAGAGGACAGTCGGATGATAGAGAAGTGCTGGATGGAGTGATTAGTGAAACGAGAGCAGTAATGCATAAGACCGTTCTCCTCATCAGCATGGAGGAGCTCAGATGAAATTGAATTCATTTGGCCCTCTCTCTCTATCTCTCTCTTTCTCTCTGAGGTGGGAAAGCAATGATCCATGTAATTATTATATATTATGGGAGGATTCCCAGTCAAGCAAAGCATCTAATCTTACAGTAATCCACTGCCCCTTACACATACACACACACACACGGAGACACAAACACACATTTTGAATGTCATTCTCTGGAATAATCTGCCACTGGATATTGTAAATGGACTGGGTTGCTGTCAAAGTCATGTATATGTTAACTAGATTGATAGACTCTTCACCTGTCCTTCATTTACTGTCAGGTCCTGTGTGGGCGTGTGACCTTCAGAATGAAGCGCGCATGCAAACGGTTCATTATCATCTGGATTGGTGGCATGTGATGGCAGATTCTGCGCAGGGACCAGAAAACGCACACACACATGGCTTCACGCTCCTGTAACCTGTCATGAATATTTAGCAGACGTTCTGATTTCTTGCCGTTTAGCCAAGCTCTGCTGATATGACATTTTATTACTTGGCCAATTTAAACTCACACGCGCACACCCAAACACACACACACACACACGGTTAGGTAAACAGTACTATCACTGTCAGCACAACTTTAGGTCTGCCCGGAATCTGTCACACATTTTCTACATTTTCAGTGCTGATTGTGGGGGAAACTGTGGAATTCTGCGGAATGGATTTAGATATGGAAAAATATGCTAAACAGAGCTAAGAATAGTACACTTTTATTGGTAGCTGAAAGCATCATCGGAATTTGCAAAGATAAACAAACACACAGAGTTAAAGTTTTTAAAAGGGGTTTTCGAGTGATGACATTAAAGAGCCATTTAAGGTTCCCCAAAGAACAGTTCTTAAAAAAATAATTCATAGTGCGAAGAACATTTTACTAATCTAAAGAACCTTTTTCCACTATAAAGAACCTTTTGTGCAGTTGAAAGGTTCTATGGATGTTAAAGTGTCTTCATGGAACCATTGATGCCAACTTTGATAATTAAAGATGTTCAAAATTGTATACAATAGATAACATTAAATTTACATTTATTTTCCAAAGACTCCAAAGTGGAAAAAATTGCCAAAAATGAATGTTATGAGATAAAAAAAAAAAAACTGTGTACCGCAAAATAATGTCAAGAAAACTTTTGAGTTGTCCTCACAGACTGTACACAACAAACATCCAGCAAAATCTGTCATCTGAATCACAACAAATGACTTTTATAATTTACTTTCAAAAACCCAGCAGTTATGAATCTGAATCAGTCTGACAAATCCTTCAGTGAATTAACTCACTGGGATATTACTTTCAATTAAGTTTGTTGGATATGAATCTGAAAAGAATCTGGGGGGCTGGTCACAGTTTTCAACACTGATAATAATAATAAGTTATGTTCTTAAGCAGCAAATCAGCATATTAGAATGATTTCTGAAGGATCATGTGACACAGAAGACTGGAGTAATGATGCTGAAAATTCAGCTTTGATCACAGGAATAAATCATATTTTAAAATATATCAATATAGAACACTTATTTGAAATTGTAATAATTTTTCACAATATTACTGTATTCACAATAAACTTTATTTTTACTGTATTTTTCGTATTAAAAAAGCCTTGGCAAGCATCAATCATAAAATGTGAGAAAAAAGGCTGAAAACACCCCCCCAAAAAAACAAGTCTAAAGAAGCTTAGCCATCCAAATGCAAAAGTATGCACTCAGTACTCTTTCTATTCACTGTTTTCAGCTCTCCTACCTTCCTCACCACACAGAGCACCTGTTCAGACAGCAGATTTCTCCAACCCACAGATTCATGATCTCAGCCAAACGAGGAACACTGATCCAGAACCAGTCCCGCTGATCTCTGTGGAAATGACTCCGCTTTATTAGCGCTTCACTTTAGCGGAATCGTTGCAGGATGGATTCTAGCTGGCTAAGGGCTGATGCTACTGATGAATTACACTCATTGTTTGGAACACTATCAAGATTTTAAAGTTAAAATAGAAAATGGACAGACAAAACAAAGCAAAAAGAAGAAGACATACTGCTCAGACGGTCACACTGACAGACAGAGGAAGCCAGTAGTTTGGCTGTGGGGGGAGTGTGTCATGTGCACATGAACAAATCCACACACACCTGGGGTCATCCTGCCCAGCGCAGAGCATAAAAGAGGTCATGTCTCGCTCTGAGAGAGTGAAGGTGCATTGAGGCATTGCTATGGGCTGCGGGCTTCCTATAAACACCTAGCAGAGGGTTTATAAGTTTGGACAGGTATGACACATGCATGCACACACACACACACACACTGCTGATCCATGCTAAGCATTATTGCCTGCAAACAAAAACTTAATTGAGGTCACAAGTGTACATGTCGATTTGAATGGCATCAGCCCATGAGCTGCACTGAATATGAAGTGCATACTAACACTAGCAGTTCATTTGAATCGTTTCAAGACTATACGCAATCCTCCATGTTTGCCTTTAGTCGTAAGTGACCTTGCCGTACTACAGGAGCACTTGCAACTCGTTGCCTAACAAGCAATTCATTACACAGCAATTAGACACCATATTAATTAGCAGTTTAGATATGTACCCCTGTTAAGCAACTCGTCATCATGTGATTAGTACTTCCTTCAAGTAAAATGCCCACTTAGGAACACATTCAGACATACTCTGAGTAGATAAGTGCACACACACAAACATGCTTACAAAACCTTGATCTCTATATGAAGAGTTCAGATGCCTCTAAGTGCCATCTGAAAATTTCTTCTAGAATGGTCATTTTTATCAAGCTTGTATATTTAGGTTCAGGATTTTCACTTAAATGACAATTAATAGGCAATTTTCATTGCCATTTAAGTGAAATTACTGAACTTAAATATACAAGCTTGATAAAAATGACCATTCTAGAAAAAATGTTCAGATGGCACTTTTGCATCTGAACTCTTCATATGGTGATAATGACAAAAACACTTGTATGGGGTGAAACAGAACTGCTAGTACATACACACACAACACAAGTCTCCAAAGGCCTCATCAGTCACCACATACTCAATGATTGGGGAAGGGGAGAGATAGATGGAAAACTGTCCGACATCCTCCAACTTCTATAAATGTGCAAAGAGGATCCAGACACTCCTTTAGGCCTTCAGTACAGCCAACACGTTCATCTAGAATCCAGACACTTCCAACTGTATAAAGCTATTTTATTTTATTTGTATGTACAAACATTAACAAATTTGACCTATTGCTACCACTAATCTAAAGGCACTGTGATTAATTGAAGAACGAACCAGAGAGGTGTGAGTGTGTGATTTGTAAAAATCTTGCCATTTCATAACATTGAACGCTGCAATTTTCCAATCAACTAGTGGTTTACTCAAGCGAGGGATGCTGAGGAGGCCTGTCGAAGGTTGTGTGTTCAGCTACATCTTCAGATATCCCAGCCATACAGTTTACTGCACAACAAGCCAACCTTTAAATGGGACAGATATTTCCCTGTCAGATCCTATATCTGAAGAGCACCTCAGACATCCACAGTCGTTTGGGTAACATATCTCAGCAAGGCAGGCTAAACCGAAACTAAATCACCCATAATGCCTTTCTCTGGAGTGGCCAAGCATTGAATTTCCACATATCAGGATCACAGCACAATTATGGTACATTCAGACATTTAGTGAGAGATACCATTTTATTTGCTTTACACTTAAAGCAGGACTATAAGGAAACTATATAAAAACCAACAGATGGACTGCATAAAGAACCGCAGTGGGAATAAAATGAGGTTCTGTGAGCCCGTCAAAGGCAAAAAAAAAGAAAAGTACACTGGCCCAAAAGACACAGATGTTCGAGACAAAAATGACAAGAATGATGAATGGCTCCATCTTAAAATTCACCGGAGTTACGAGAGACACTTTCAGAGTCTACCATTCAAAAAGTTCTCCTTCCTGACTCCTTACAGCTATAAAAGAGAGAGAAATAACTCATAAATGCCCAGCACTGTTATCCTAAGATCAACGCAATCTAAAGGACATTTTCTCTAATATGCAAGGATGTATTATAACTCATCTTCCTCGCAGGCAGCCACACAAAATGGATCTTAATTAAAATAACAGAGAATTTTAAAACTAGATTTTTAATTTTTTTAGCAGTTTGGTTTAGTTCACCAAATGCACCACCATTCAAAAGTTTGTGTTCGGTCAGAAAAAAAAAACAGCAATATTGTTACAATTACAATTAAAAAAATAAATCTACTTTAATTTATTTTAGAATGTAATTTATTCCTCTGATGCAAAGCTGAATCCAGTCTTCAGTGTCACATGATCCTTCTAATAAATCATTTTAATGTACTGATTTGCTGCTCAAGTAACACTTCTCTCCTTCGATGCAAGTATAATTTTGCCCATTTTATCATCAGGCAAAGGTAGTAGATTGTTTAGAAAAATAACAGCACATCCCTCTCAACAAGCCACATGATTTAAGGTATCATTTATGCCTCAAGCACAAATGGTGAAGCTTCATTCTGAGCATACAAGATTTGTTCAAAGGTTTCTAAAAAAAAACAATAAATGTTTTTTTCTCTCTCTCTTTCTACCTGCTTCCTTTCTCTGGTCTATAGAGCTGAAAGATTGACTGATGAAGAATACAAGTCTGTGTAAGTGGTTCGGTTCTGTTCATTTCAGTGGCTCTTGTGACCTCAAAGAGCTGTCAGCAGTTTTAGGGTCCAACATTGACAGAGAGACTCACATAAACACACACACACACACACACACACACACACATAAACGCTCAATCTGAACGTTCCCTACACAAAACAACACCTCTTGGAAAGAGATATGGAGCAACTATGGTCAAGCCAGTCAGACCTGCACAAACATATGTGTTTGACAGAAAGCACCTATGATACCTCTAATGCCCCAAGAAATAAGTCTCTTTCTGTCTCTTGCAGTTTCATGTTTTATAATTCATACTTTTAAACTACCAAGCATCCATCCTTCACATCAGCAAATATTACTGAATGCAGTGAAGATGTACACATTTCAACAATGTCGTTCAATCTGTTCAAAACAGCCACAAGACAACAAAAAGAAAAGAGCTGTATAAAGAAGAATTACACACACATTTGTGAAAAGAAATGATATTAGTACTGTGATGTTTGTGTGTCCTTCATGCAAATAATGGGCTTTACTACCCTGAGATCAAAGTCAATTTGTACGATCAGTTAAACAGGCATCCAACTGCGTCTTTTATTTGACTGCAAATACACAGAAATAAAGCTTTTTTTGATTTGAAAAACACTTGCTCAGTATTCAGCACCATTCATAGTCGTGGCAGAAAAGAAGCCATCTGAATGATGACTTGGAAAAAACAGACTGAAACAGTTAATCATCAGAGTCTTATAAAATAACATTAAAAAGAAAGAAAGACAAGGATGATGCAAGGGCGCAAGGAAGGAAAACAGATGGATGGATAGAAGGATGAGAAAAGGAAATGGATGGATGGATGGATGGATGGATGGATGGATGGATGGATGGATGGATGGATGGATGGATGGATGGATGGATGGATGGATAGAAGTATGAGGAAAAGAAAATGGATGGATGGGGGAAGGAAAAAGATGGATGGATGGACAAATGGGGAAGACAAACAGGATGGCTGGACGGATGGATGGGAAAAGAAAGAGGATGGATGGATGGATGGATGGATGGATGGATGGATGGATGGATGGATGGATGGATGGATGGATGGATGGATGGATGGATGGATGGATGGATGGATGGGGAAGGAAAACGGATGGGAGGATAGATGGATGGATGGATGGATGGATGGATGGATGGATGGATGGATAGACAGATGAGGGAAGAAAGGATGGATGCATGGATGGATGGATGGGGAAGGAAAACGGATGGACGAATGGATGGATAGACAGATGAGGGAAGAAAGGATGATGATGGATGGATGGATAGACACTACAGACAGACAGAAAGATGGATAGACTGATGGATGGCTAGACAGACAGATAGGAAGAAAGCCTGGATGAATGGATGAACTGAAGAAAGCGTATTGGTGAAATAAGTTTATGTTTGACATTATGTGAAAGTTGCAAAAACAAATAGATTCAGTATTCCATATTGAATTCCTCTGCATGAGTACATGACATTCCTGAAAATAGAAACACAAACAAAGGATCATAGCCGAGGTCTTTACTGGTCCCTGCTAGCGAGAGACCAGGAGACCTTATTCCCTTGCCAATCTCAAAGAGGAAGCTTTTAAACACCAAACAAATTGTATATTCAAGGTCACACGTTTAATTTCTGGGTTCATTTGAGCTGCTGTGCTCTCCCAAACCTTGTCTACAGTGATAGCGGAGTGTGTTTATGCCTGTGTGTGTATGTTGATCGGAGCAGAGATGGCTCATTAAGCAGTGTGTTCTGTAGGGGCGAGCGCAAGGCCTCGTCCTCCTGAATTCAGCTGTTTTTTACAGCCATTACCTTCTCCAGTATTAGACCTACACATTAACATTCAAGAGATTTTATTACAAATCTTTCCCCTACACTGAGCATGTGTTTGTGGGTAAAGAACGGCCAGTAACGCAGCAGGACACTCCAATGCTTCCCACTGTCTGATGGACGGCAACGATTTGCTCCATTTGCACCTGTGAGCAGGTAATAAATGAGGAGGTTCGCAGAGAGCTTTTACCCACAAGGACAAAGACAGCAATTTTCACCCTGAGAGAGGAGAGTTTACCTTGCACTACTACACACCCATACACGCTTGAACCAGCTGCGTTGCACCATATGGACCATAATGGCCTAAAAATATGTGTGTGTGCGTGTGACAAAATGTGTGTGTGTGTCCATGTTCATTACAGCTTACATGGCTGTTTTTAGGGTCCATACGGTGCACAGACCGCTTTCTGCACACTTACAAAGAAATAGAAAAAATATTTAAAGAAATAGTTTATCACAAATGTACATTCATTCATTTGAGTACTTGTGTATGTAAAACTAATAAATAATATATATATATATATATATATATATATATATATATATATATATATAATATATATATATATATATATATACACACACATATACATACAGTATATACATATATTTAAAATAATTTCCACAATAAATTAAATAAATAAATACATTAGTATAAATAAAAAACCAACTATATAAACATTATAAATTAACAATCAATAAACACACACACAGACACACTGTCAATATATAGACCCCTTTTGCGCGGACGTCACAGTTACGTCACGGCGCTAGCTGGAGGCAAAACAAACGGAAAACTGGAGGCGGCCAATACAAACCAGCACAGATTCGGCTACATAATAAGGAGCTTAAATTATTATTTTTATTATTAAATGTCATCTTGTTGTGTTGTTGGGTACAAGAATCGATGAAAAATGAGTATGCTGTATCTGGATTTTTTATTTCTAGAAAATATTCATATCATTAAAATTGCACCGTAGTGTCACTCTTCTTGGCACTGGTTAGGCAGAACTGCGGATCATACACACAAATCTTTACATGACCATTCAGCACATAGTTATAGGCATCTAAATATATGCCCTCAGTTTCTCTTTACCCTCGGTTTCTCTATCGGGTAGGTGTAGAAGTCAGGCCACTCAACCGGAGGTAGCGTTAATGTTAATCCTGTCAGATCGTCCATTGACTGAGCGTGTACGGTCATCTGGTTCCGTCCGTTAAAATTAACTTTTGCAAATAACAATCGCGGTCCTGGACAGTGAGTGACCTCGCACATTAAGACAAAATCGGATTTTCTCCAGTCATTGTTAAAAAAACCAGCTAACAAAACTTGCAAACTAGCGTTAGTGAAGCGGCCAGAGGGTTCTTTCTGCCTCCAGCTAAGCCCCGCCCACACAAATACGTCACCATGTTTACCAACTGTAAAAGGGTCTATACACTCAAATTAACAAAGATTAAAACTCAATTAGTTATAAAAATGAATACAAATTTGGAATCTCACTTAATATGGTAGAATAACCTGAGCAGTCCAATTTTACACAAGTACTAAACATTCAATAATGTTCCTAAAAGGCAGCAAAACAACAGCTACATGCACTAATTTTGCAATTAAACAGCAATGGAATTTAGTCAATTAACAATAATAATAATCTAGCTCCATTAACATCAACATATTAACAATTAGCATGCTAATTCTCAGAGAAAATGTGAATAAAAGGCTGATGAAAATATCCCAAACCAGTGACCGCCTTTGAAAGGTAGGACACCACTTCTTTAAAGTGTTCTACAGATTGTATCTTCTTTGACCGCCAGTGTCACTCCTCTCTATTAGCATTCGTCTCCAGCTAATTTAAATGCTAATATATCCTAGCCTTTTCTCTGCGTGATAAAGCTAACAATCGACACTGGAGGCCTTTTTGCAGCTGAGCTATGAGGCAATTAGCTCAAATAGTATAACCATATACAGCGAGAGGAATAGAATATTAAAAAAGTGATCTGACTGCCCTGAGAGAAAACGCAGGATAAAATGTAGAAAGTGAAAGAAAGAGTGCTGGGAAGGGTGATGGTGAGCGGTCAGAGAATAATTTCATAGTTTCGTGGACTCCTATTGGACTGCCTGCGATAAGAGAGAGGTTAAGGGTGAATTGGTAGAGGAAAGGATAGACTCAAACATTACTATCATGAAGTCAAAGATGGAGGGCGAAAGAGAGCCATTTCCTGTTTGCGATTTTATAATGTAATGCAGGGCGGCTTAGTCACGGTTAAAACATATTTCAGCAAAGGCATTTACAGATAACCAATGCAGAGGATTGAGGAGTTTCCTTTTATAATTGGGGATAGTGGAACATGATGGGATATGCAAATGAGGTGCATATACAGGCCTACCATGAGTTCCAATTATAGAACTATAGACAGAACGATAGATAGACAGAAAAATAGAATGAACGAGAGATAGATGGAACGAACGATAGACGAAATGAACGATAGACCGAACGATAGAGAGACGGAACGAACGATAGACCAAACGAAAGAGAGAAGGAACGAATGATAGACCGAACGATAGAGAGGCGGAACGAACGATATAGAGAGACGGAACAAATGATATGAACAATAGAGAGACGACAAACATATGAACGATGGAGAGACGGAACAAATGATAGATAGATAGATAGATAGATAGATAGATAGATAGATAGATAGATAGATAGATAGATGGATGGATGGATGGATGGATGGATGGATGGATGGATGGATGGATGGATGGATGGATGGATGGATGGATGGATGGATGGATGGATGGATGGATGGATGGATGGATGGATGGATGGATGGATGGATGGATGGATGGATGGATAGAATATGCTGGTCTTTTCATCAGGGAAAATACAGAAACATTTGAATAAATAACACGAAAAGCCCATCTGGAAGTCACATATGCGTGTGTCTGCATCCGTGCGGGTGTTTCAAAGCATTTCGGCATTTCAAAGAGAAATAACTGTCCTGTAATCATAGCCATCCTTTGCTCAACTAGATTGTTGTATTAAATATTCAGAACCGGTCAGACTGCATAAAAACCAGGAGAAAAAATATTCATAATGCAGGTAACACTAGCACAGGGACCCCTGGATGAAAGGAAATGTCATTTGTCACTGGCCTTTGTTCATCTTTCACAGCCTGTTGGGCATCCTACCATTAAGTAAGCATTATTAATTTATTTATTAATTAAAGTGCCCGTGGTCTCACCGTGATGGGCCGAGGGTGCAGCCTTACGTGTTATTTGCAGCTGAGGGGCCCACAGAGACAAATCCGACCAAACGAGAGAGACTTAATGAGAACAAATAGGTTGAGAATGCAAATGGTCGTTCCCTCAACTGCACTCTGCCACCAGTCACATCTCTGCATATTACAGTGTGTGTGTGTGTGTGTGTGTGTGTGTGTGTGTGTGTGTGTGTGTGTGTGTGTGTGTGTGTGTGTGTGTGTGTGTGTGGATGTCAGCGGGCTTTGCAAGAGCTCCTCCTGTGGTGTTACTCATTACTGAGTGGAGAAACTAGTGCTTGTGACTTTTACACCAGATAATTTGAACACACACACACACACCAATGCACACATACACACTTTCTGCTGATATTCAAGAAGCAATTAAGCTCTTCTCAGCACTGCTTCCTGACTTGATATCATCAGTATTACCTGAACTTCTCATCACTGTAGGTCACACACACACAAACATACACAAACACGTTTGTTTTTCTGTTACGGTAGGGATTTTCTATTGAGGAATATTATTTTATACTGAGATAATGTTTTTCTATCCCCTAATCATATATTATATAAAAATATGTTTGTCAATTGAAAAATATACAGTATATACAGTACAGTAGACATACACTACCATTCAAAAGTTTGAGATTGGTAAGATTTCCCTTATGCTCACCAAGGATTCATTTATTTGACCAAAAAAACAGTAAAAACAGTAATATTGTGAAATATGATTACTCAAAATAACTTTTTATTTTAATATATTTTAAATGTAATTTATTCCTGTGATGCAAAGCTGAATTTTCAGCATCATTACTCCAGTCTTCAGTGTCACATGATCCTTCAGAAATCATTCTAATATGCTGATTTAATGCTAAGTTCTCACTGTTGTTTTAAATATTTGTCCTGCTAATATGTTTGTGGAAACCATGATACATGTTTTCCAGGATGTAAAAGTCTTTACTGTTACTGATCCTGTTAGTATCATTAAAAAAAAATCGTATTATCCCCAGAGCTATAAACAAAAAATCAACAGGTCACATTTGCTAATCATTTTTAATAAATAAATTATAAAGTTGTGTTCGGTGAGCAATAGTAACAGTCCTCATAATACTAATGCACACCTTAGCAAAGACCATAAAAGTGCACAAATTACATACATACATACAAAGGACACACTGACCTTTGCATAAGCAGAACAGCAGCACCGGTTCCACACGCAGTGCAGGTTCGAGACAAACAGCCGTAGGGTCAAGTGTCTAGAGTATTCATCGCAACTCCACACACACACTCACATCAACGTCCTTGAAAACACATGAGCAGTGAAATAAAAAAATAAAGCAGAAAAACAAAAAGCAGGTGATCTACTTCTACAGCAGCCTGCTCTTCTGTGGTTCGTCAGCTGGCATCAAGAGCATCGGTACCCTGTGGCAAACGGGGCAACGGCAGGACCGCTGAGGCAGAACGAAGGTTGTGTGTGTTTTTCAGAGCATAACGGAGGTCATGGGGTGCCAGGCCGAGCTGTGTAGGTTATGATCAGTGTCAGCGTGTGTGTGCGGCTTGTGTTTGTGTGTTTTCACACTCCAGGGGCCAGGGTTGATCGAGTAAAATGCTTCCAGGGCCAGCGGGGGGAATGGTAGCGTTCCATTAGGAGCTGAGTAGCGGGCACATTTGCCCTGATCTATCATTAGCCTGACAGGCAAGACTAATCAAGTGCTGCACATACAAATGAAGATCTCCCCCTGTGGTCCTCTGAAGTCTCTGGGCATGAGAGCGTGTGCCGGCATGCGTTTCGCACCATGCGGCTGTTGCCTAATCTCACTGGTCAACTGCATTTCAACTAATGCTAGAAAGAACACATGCGGTTACAAACAGAACTTTCATCATAAACAACTTTCGTCAAAGCTGAAGCATGCCATGTCTGCTCCACTACTAAACAGACTTCAAAACAGACTTCCCAAACATTCACCAGCTGCCAGTGTTCAGCAAACAGGTAGTCCTGTCCTACATTCACAACACTGGCTGTTCAGAAAGTCAACCTAAAAATTTCACGTACTGTATTTTCATTCAAAATCCTTAACGCGTTCAAATAAATGAACGCAAATAAATTACTGAAGCATGTGAAATCACTAAACCTAACCCTACGTCACAGTTAAATGATCTTAGGAGTCGGGAGTTTATCACACTGAGCATCTACAATGGCACAATCACCTGTAACCTTGGGGGGGGGGGAGGACATTTCTATTCTAACCCTTTAACCCAGGGTTCACCAATCTCGTTCCTGGAGGGCCGCTGTCCTGCAGAGTTTAATTAAACACACCTGAACCAGCTAATCAAGGTCTCACTAGGCATACTAGACACTTTCAAACAGGTGTGTTGGAGCTGGTTGGAGCTAAACTCTGCAGGACAGCGATTGGTGAACCCTGCTTTAACCCGATTTCGCTTCTCTGTTTGTGATCAGATCATTTTAAGCCACTGAACTCCAGGAAATTTTTCAGTCCAATGATCCAGTAAGTGTATTCATTCAAACAATCAGTCCAAAAACCAGGCTGATCACATCAAAGATATAGCAGAGTGACTCAAGTTGCATTTTCAGTGAATTATCTATTCCATCGAGTGTTTCGATTTAAAACACAAGCTCTGTCATATGCTGTGGTTGTTTTTGAGCCCTTACGTATCGTACAGACTAAACGGAATGTCAAAACATCCCACCGTTGAATGGCCAGATGATACCCAAACTTTGTTTCTCAGTTGGATAAAGCAAACCAGCATCTCGCTAGTTAAGTTTTGATGGCTGCGGATTGTAATCAAGGTAAAGACGATTGTGGTGACGTACTGGAGTCATACAGTAAACACGCGAGAGTCTGTTATACTGATGTGCACACAAACCGTAAAAAAATATGTTTTCATAACATATTTGTATTATATATTATAAAAGATATGCATTCATAACATTCATTGCATTCACAATATGTATGTATTTGTTCCAGTTTTTTGCATCAGAAACACCTAGTGTTATTTTTATTTTTATTACATTTACTTTTATTACATTTTTACTTGATATAAAAAAAATATTATTTTAACTATCATTTTCATTTACAAATATAAAAAAGCAATACATTTGCAAAAAAAAAATTAGTTTACTGCCTTATTTGTTATGGTTCAGGCCAGAACAAATTCTCTTTTTCAATTTTATGGCTGTGGTTTCAAATATACTGAATCCCCATCCTTCAATATGCATACAGACAATAAGCCCTGTAAGCGTAAATGCAGCCTAGAGTGCTTGGGTCGTGGTTTTTAGCTGTTAGATTGGCGCCATGCGAATGCGTGACTCGCTGGCGTGCAACATGTCATTAGTGTACGAGATCCACTTTCCCTTGTCACACTCCCTGTGCACTGTTGACAGACTGAGGCTGAAACCAGGCGACACTTTGAGTAAACTCAATTAGTCTCCCCGCCATTATGACACGCATCAAAAATAAAAGAAAATATTTACATAGTGTCTGCCGTGGACCAATTACACACTGGCGTGGGGTAAGTGGGAGAGCGGCATTAGCATATAATTTGCATGAAGCTTTAACTTTTAAAGCTTAACAGGTGACATTTTTTATGTAACTTTTACACAACAAAGAGGGTGAGAGCGGGAGTTTATATGAGGGTTTGTGTTTCATTGCACATTAATACATCCTTTCCACCAAATGAAAAAAGTCTGTGATCAGGGATGAAGAAAAGTGGAGGGACACAAATAGAATTTAACAGATTGACTCATGAATATTAATTACGTGATGCAATGTTTGCCCAGTAATCCTTAGGAAAAAGTGCTGCATAGTAAAATTGAGGCTTTAACTTCATTTTCGGTCCAAAAAAACTGTTTGTGCATTACTGCATTCCAATATTACAACATAACGCAATACAAGTATGCATTGTTTTCTCAACGTTGCCACAAGGGGTGCTATAGTAGACATTAAAATAAACAAGCAGAAAACTGCCAAAAAATTCCCCATTCACCTAATCTCATTGCTGTCTTGGAGAAACAATTGAGATATCGAAGAGATCTCATTTCTTGGCTAACTCTCTCTCTCTGTACTTTATGACAGACCGTCACAGCATTCACCACCAAGAGCGAATAAAGATATATTAAATATAATGGGTTATGGCTTTATGACAGTCATCCAACAATATTGCAATGTACAGCTGACACATCAAACACAGAACTAATAATAAACCTCTGAGGCTACGATACTGACTCCGCTCATAAAGAGAGGACGTTCACACACACACACACACACACACACACACACACACACACACACACACACACACACACACACAGTCTGCAGAAATAGTGTCCTTGATACAATGTTACAATTGCATTAATGAAAACAGTGAGGGATCAAGCACACATACAAGGACAACAGACTTTTATAATGTCACACTGTCATTTATGAGCAGCGATGAGGAGCATACAATATAGGTTTTATTAAAAGTTTATATAATATTCAACTCAACAATAAATATCAGCAGAGAAGCCAAGCTGCTGTTCTATATGAAAAACTTGCGCAAAACTCACCACTACAATGCCGGGGCATTGCTATCCTACGTCACTTTTCAAATTTGCCTCTACAATCTACAAAGTCAAAATATAAAAACAAGATAAAAAGACAGTCTTCTCACACAAACTCTTATTAATTAAAACATACAGCGCAACCGATGTCGTCCGATTTATGAACAAAGCAGGTTTATGAACCAAATATTTTAAGTGAATCAAAAATGTATATGATCAAGTTCAACACAAAATAAATGGCTTTTATGAGCTGACTCTTAAAAGTGAATCAAACAAATAACATACGTCCAGTACTTGATTAATAAACAACTGCATTTTATAAGCAGGTTGTTTAAGTGAATTGGAACATGCTTCAATTCATACTACATACTACAATTCAACTCAATACAAATGACTCATAACCATCAAATCTCTTAAAAGAATAAAAAACTACTGCACAACAAATTTACAATCAATTAATCATAAAGCAACTAGTGTAGTACAACTGACAAACAAATGACTCTAATGAGCCAGTTTCTTTTAATGAATGGTTTTCTTTTAATGAATCACTCAAAAAGGTTTCAGTCAATCAGATGATTCTGGCCTTAGACTTGTGTGTTTGTACAAAAAGGTTTACATAGTAAGCATCACATATAGGAAAGAATTATGCTTATGTCACATGGGGGGGGGGGGGGGGGGGGTGTTAAAAGATTGATGTTTTCCTCTTTATCCCCTCCCACTGTCCGCATTCACTTTATATCCTCAGCTTTTTCATATAACATATTTACAGTCCCGATGAAGGAGAGTTGGCCATTATAGCAGCTGGAAGCCTAGTGCACTAAAGCTTCATCAAATAAACCGCAAGTATGAAAAGACAATAATGATGATAAATCAACTAATGGCGCGGGGGTATTGACCAGACACAGGTGCACACGAGGCCTATGAAAGGAAGAGGAGAGATAGATGATATGGTGGATAGAGACAGAATGCAGGTCTGATGGGGGCAAATTACGGCTAATGGTATTTTAGTTTTCTTTCCCACCTGATTCTATTTGTCCATGATTCTATTTCACTGGAGAGTATAACTCACCCTCGGTGTCTAATAGACTGCATGGCGAGCCGAAAGGAAGAAATGTGCGCACCAGGAAAGAAATGTGCATTCCTGGAATATCAATTTATTTTCTATCATTTATTAAACAAACTGATCATTTCAAGGGATTCATTGATCATTGATCCAACTGAGCAAAATCTATAACAATATCAATTTTAGTTAGTACTGCCCTGTCAAATTTAAAGTTGAAAAATGTGACCCTGGATCACAAAACCAGTCTTATGTTGCACGGGTATATTTGTGGCAATAACCAACAAAACATTGTATGGGTCAAAATTATAGATTTTTCTTTTATGCCAAAAATCATTAGGATATTAAGTAAAGATCATGTTCCATGAAGATATTTTGTAAATTTCCCACCTTAAATATATAAAACGTTTATTTTTGTGAATGGATGCACCACTATCGCCAATAGAAATTGGCGATAGCCACTATTTTCGTTTGTTTATATATTTTAAACTCACTGCATCTTCACATGCAAATATTTTGTAAATTTTGTGTAAATCTGCATTGTATTTTATATTGTAATTTATTTTCTTGTAACCTATGATTGCACGTGCTATACAGGACTCCCTTGTAAAAGAGACTGTGTCTCAATGGGACTTTTCCTGTTTAAATAAAGGTTATATATATATATAGAAATGGACAACTTTAAAGGCGATTTTCTCAATATTTCGATTTTTCTGTACCCTCAGATTCCAGATTTTCAAATAGTTGTATCTCGGCCAAATATTGTCCTATCCTAACAAACCATACATCAATGGAAAGATTCAGCTTTCAGATGATGTATAAATCTCAATTTAAAAAAAATTACAAATAAGACTGGTTTTGTGGTCCAGGGTCACAAATGTGTAATTTTTTTGCTACTAGTGTCACCAAATGAAATTTTCAAAAATAATTCCTGTTTTCAAACAGTTTTTAAACACCACCCCCATCTTCCATTGGTTGGACAAACAGATAGCCCCACCCCAAACTGATGCTATTGGTTAAGCTAGTACGGTTGTGTTGTGCTGGTCAGAATGATTGGATTGTACCCAAGAGTGAGTATAAGCATTATGGGGGGAAATAAACCTACAAATTGCTTACTTACATCTCTGAATATTAAGCTGGGATAGTAGAAAGAATTATTTTATATATTTTTTTAAATCTTTTCCAAAGCATTAACAAATAGCTTAATACAACTGAAATTTGCGAACTTGTACATATATTCACCTACATTAACCCTTTCCATCAAAATAATCATAATATACTTAAAATAAATATCAATAATAAACTATTAAATGAATAAAATGCAACACATTTACATACTTCACATTTAATCACTAAAATCCAGTGTATTTGATTCTATTTTGAGCACGTACAAACTGTGATGGAGGCATGTGTTATTGCTAGTGAGAAATAGACATCTGTGGTACTACATTAACTCTAAATGAAATTTAACAATTAAAAAAAGGATTAATATAAAATGGGCCAATGCACTAGTTTGGTTTGACGAAACATGGAATGATCTCCTGCTAGCTTATCTAACAGCAAAAGAAGTCAAAACACTGTCAAGATACTGCCAATGATCACAACACAATCAAATATTGTATTTGGGGATTTGCAGGGAGGAAAAGAGGAGAGAGCAGAAACAGCGAAACACCAGCAGCTTTCATCATATTCTGCCACCTTCATGCTGATAGAGAAAATTAATAGCTTCTTAACCGGGGAGAATAAACCAACCCCCTGCAAATACTTTCAAAATCATTTTGAAACAAACTGCTAACTCTTTTGGCCTGTAAAATGTCATTTTACCAAATCTTTCACTTATAGCCTGAGATAATAAAATATAAAATAAGAAGAGGTGTAAGCTAGTCCACCTCCACAACTACTACTCCAAACGTTCCTATTAACAGCATTAGCATGTTGGCTGATTTTAGATTGTGTATATTGGTATATAGAGTTAGGTTCAACTCCAATGTATGCAATGTGTATTTTAAGCTACACCACAGCCAAATTCAAAGAAAACACCTTGTTTTATGCAAAACCTTTTGAAGTTATCACCTTGTGCTTAAGGTTAAACGCAACCTCAAATAGAGTCCAAGAGCGTTTAAACAGGAAGATCTTATTTCAAACCTGAGCACCACCTCAGATCAATGTCTCTGCGTCCTTGAGTAAGTCAATGGATCCCAGAGGCATTTCCAGGTACTTGCATGAGTAAGGTCAATCTATTGAGTGAAACTTTATATAAAACTATACATCTACTATATCTATATACAAAGAGAAAGATTTTTTAAAAATGACTGAATTTCCATTCAAATGAATGAACCAGCGTTCCATGAAATTCCACCTCACAATTCAACAAGCGGCCTAATGCTCTGCCATTTCAAATAATGAGGGGTGCTTTGCTGGATTTAGGTCAAAAGTCATCATTTTAATACTTCCCATTAGTGGCGATCAAGGCAAATGGTCTGCACAAAGGAGTTCCTGTTGGGTTCTGGCATCTCACTGTCATGTCGAAGCCGTAACTCATCCATCATTTTTACGATGGCTTTGGTTTTCACGTAATTAATGGCCGTCAGCAGGATGTAAATGTGTGAAGATGAAAGAATGGGAAAACATTCAAATTAACACTGTCACTTTGAACAATGGGGAGCTGGAAAAGACGATTGCGTTCGCATTCACAGGAGATGAAGTAGCCACCAGAAAATGAGAAAAGCGGAGCATTTATCTTTAAGCGCAGGCAAAACCGATGTATGAACACCGGAGTACACCTTGAAAACAATACAATGTGTCTGAAAGTCATACATTTTGCTGACATTTTCAATATTAATTTTAATATGATTATGTAGAGATTCATGATTCAAAGAGAATTCTGGGAGGCAGAGCGTGACACAGGATGAGCTATAATGTTCAGTGAGGATTTGAGCTACAATGTACACAGTTTAATGATAAGATAGTACTATTTGGTTGATCATATTTTTCTCACTTTCTTTTTTGTGGATTTTAGTTCTTTGGAAAATAATATAGTAGGCCGGCCTTTTTTCTTCTTTTTGGACTGATCTTCAAGACTTACCACAGTACACGGATGCAAATTTCTGCAAGGTTCTGACCCCCCACCAAAGGAAAATATATATATATATTGAAGTTGTGCCACCCTAGTCGAAAGCTTTCTCGCATACCTAGATCATTAGTAATCCAACTTTCCACCTTGTAATGGTTCTGTTATCTAGTTTATTGCTCACGATACATTTCAAAGAGTGCAAAAGAGTGTGCACATTTCTCTCGCTCTCTCATTTAAATCCTTTTACTATGACCTCCTCTTATCCTCTAACACACTGCTCTAGTGGATGACCTTTTCACAACGTCCAAATAATGCACCAAAGTGTGAATCCACTCCAGAAAATCGCCATTACCCACACCAATTAAAAACGTTTTTAATCTTCCACTGGGGAACAAAGCCTCCTTCTCGAATTGCCAACAGTATCTGTTGGATGTCCACCACAGACCTTAAAGGTTAATGGTGTCTCCGTAGAGGGAAATGTAAGGAGAATGAATGTGTGTGGGTCTTGTTACTCGCCTCTTCCTTCCCTTGACTTCTGACAGAGCCCTGACATAAGAGCTACCCAGTTTATTATGTTCATCCCACTGTGCTCTGAAAATATTACTGCCCTTGCCATCTTCATGGTCACGTTTTCTCCTGGTTATACAAGCAATATAAGTCAACATGAACTAGCAGTCACAACTTCAGTACAGTGAGATTATTCAGAGTGAAATAGATTAATATATTATAGGGACATTTTTAAAAAAAAACTATTTTAAAGGTAAGTTCTTTCAAATAGGAACAGGTGGATGAAAAAGCTACGCAACAACAGCTGTTTTTAGTCATTGAGAAGCAGCGAGAGTAAAATAACAACAGTGAAACAAGCTGAATTACAAAAGCAAAGCACTTTCAGTGCGAAAATGAATCAGCCAATTAATCGTACTTCATCTCAATGCATTTGCCCACACGTTTCCTTCTGTGAATCAACTGCAGGGTGCGGGGCAAAATGTGGCAGACAGTTGGGTTTCTAATGGCTAATGAGGGGGCTTGGATAAGCGGTGATTTACGAGGGTCTGACTTTATCTCATGGGTCTGGATAGCTTCTTATTTATTAGATTGACAGAACTAATTGTGTGTGCATACTAAAGGTGAGGTTAAAGTACTTTTTCCAATCTTGCACATTTTAAGGTCAGAATGCTCGACTACTTGTCAACAGTCAACTAGTAGGGTAATGAGTTTGATTAATGAGTTTATCTATATTTTCTTTCCATGTTTTTTTTTTTTTTTTTTTGCCTTTAAACTCAAGTTATAAATGTTGAAAACAAATGTGCTGCCTAATATTTTTGTGGAAAGTGATATATTACCATTCAAAAAGTTTTGGGTAAGCAAGTTTTTAAAAAATCAATATGTTCATTCACCATGGATGCATTAAATTGATCAAAATTAACATTATAAGATATGTATAATATTACACAATATTTCTATTTCAAATAAATGTTTTCTATTCATCAAATACATCCTGAAAATGATTAAAAAAAATATTAAGCAGTTTTCAACATTAATAATACTACTACTAATAACAACATTCTATTTAAAAAAATGTAAGCAGTTATTTTAAATTGTAAAAATATTTCACAATATTATTGTTTTTACTGTAAATGTAGCCTTGGTGAGAATAAGATACTTTCAAAAATACTTTTTTCTTATTCTTTTGGCAGGTAGTGTATATATAGTAAATTCGTTTTCGATAATATCGCTGCATAAATAAATAAATACACACTCAAAAGACAAAAGTTGCACACTCGTTCATGATGCTAGAACACAAACTTATTGCATCTCAAAGTTTGAGTGAACTTTAGCACACTAAACTCAGCAGACCCAGAGATCTTCACTTGTCAGTGAGAGCTAAAGCTTTGTTTTCAGCAATAAATGGAGAAACAGCTGGATTTGAGATAATTACCACATATTACAATGAACAGCCAGGCCAGAATGGGGTCCTTCAACACCTTTCCGACGCTATTCAAATTAAGATTCGCTTAGAACTGCAATCTGTCTTCATGGTAAGAGATGTATCATCAAATTAATCAAATCTTAACTGACAATCAAGACACTCTTCATCTCAATCCAATTAGACTGAATTTATTGATGGATTCATTGACGGCAATTACCGCGTTTGCATGTGCACACACATCTGTGCAGGTTTCTTTGACTATGTTCCTCTCCATGAAAGAACTGTAGAGTAAACAGAAGGACAGGATATTTCTCAATGCCAGCCATATGATGTTTGCTCAGCTCTCCAGATCTGCACCGTCTGAATCATTCTGCCAACACCTTCCTTTTCCTCTCTCTCTCTCTCATCCACTTCTAGAATAACTCTCTGCCAGAAAACCTGAGCCTCATCCTCTTTATCTCAACCTCCCCATACCTCATTCCCTCTCTGAGGAACATCTATGCCGATTCACTTCACTGCTTACAAACATTGAGTTTCTGCTGTGTCCAAGTCCTACTCCAGGGAAGTTTGTACTTATGAGCTCAGAAGTCATAATTATGATGTGCATTTTATTCACTCTCTTTTACGCTTACTGATAAACAAAGAAAACTTTTTAGCACTACTGCAACAAAATAAAGAGCAAAGGATGTTCATTAGTTGTGTAATTGATGCATTACGTATTTTATCCATTTCGCGCCGCCACGGAGAATGATCACAAGCCACAAGCAATAAATTATAAGAGGCAAGCTTTATTGCTATTTTTCACAAAATGCTTGTAAATACGATCACATGACTTGAATGTATGTAGTAACAACATACTTTGTATCCATTGGTTAAATACTAGTGTTTACATGATACCAAAATTTTAGTAGTCGGTATCAATACCAGTGAAATTTCACAGTTATCGGTACCATAGCAAAAACGATTGCAACTATTTTATTTTAATATTTTTTTATTTATCAATTCAAAATAACAATAGAATTATTAATAGAATTTATTTAACAAGTAAATAATACATTAAAGATTTTCAGTTCAGATGCAGCATGAGCTCAATGACTGAGTGAAAATTATCATTATAATAAAAAAAAATCTGTCTATTACTAATACTGCACAATGAATGTTTTATTTACATCATGTTTATACTTTGGTAATAAAAAAATGATTGATTTGCGAGCATGTAGAGCTCACACAGAATAAATTGGATTCTGACCTATTAGAAAAGCCTCTAATTGCCCAAATGCTGCAACAACACATTGCACAGAAACCTTTGACGCCCTTCACAGAGCGCTCATAAATAAGCATGGGAGCATTTGAAAGCATCCGCCGATCCGACCCAGTACTTGGTTGTAACCGAACATCATAAAGGCTGGTACCGTTACATTTTTTTAAAACTCAAGTATCGACTTGGTACCAAAGTACTGGTATTGACAACGCTACTACATACCATAAATTCATTAAACAGATAGTTCTATTCCTGGATGCTGATTGGTCAATATAACATTGCAAGAATTCTAAAAACCCAATATAGTAACAGCTGTGACACAAAACACATGTCAGGGACATCTTCTTGTGGAAGAGTACATTTGCATAATAATAAAAAATAAAAAAACGTTTTAATGAAAACATATAACTTTTATTAGCAATAAAACACTCGAGGCCTTGCTGTATTGTAAATGCAGAAATTGCAGGTACCTCACTGTGTATATATTCATAATACAGGGCAGCATCATGTACTTAATTGTATAATTATTCATTAAAACCAGCAGTTCTAGCTTGATTTTTAATTTTAAGAGTCACTTAACGTTTGAAGCCAAAATAAGCCAATCTGTGACAGGACATCAATTACTGCACCAGGTCAATTTTTCTAAGCTCACTGACTACAAAATTTGATGAAATTATTATTAACAACAACCTTTTATGCTTCTCACTGTGCTTAACAGCCCTTAACGATTTAGTAAAATCATAAAGCGTTTTTGTTGTCATTCCTGTGGCTCTCTCCCTCCGCTCTTTTTTCGGTTTGGTCTAAGTGGGAACCTCTTAGAAAGCTTTCTTTGAGAAACTTACGGCTGTGAATGGAAATCCATCCCCTGCTTGTGCGCTCAGGACAGAGAGGTATAAGGTGTCACATTCAAACGAGTCCCCCGCTGTTTTTGTCCAAAGCTCTTTATTGCTCTATTGATTCTGAGATGACAGCGCTGCACGGAGACTGACAGTGATTTGATGGGGCGTCAAATGAGTCTGTGTCTCTTTAATGACACTATAATTGAGCCTCACACGCTACGGAAACAAAAACAGCTCAATCTCCAACCCACACTGAGGTTAATAAACGAATGATGGGCCAGATAGTTAATTCCATCCAGAAGTGTTTTAAGAAAGTGCTGTATTTTACCAAATGGTGAGCAGCTGCAAAGCGGTTCACATTTCAAAACACCTACAGTGTTATCGTGAAATAACGTGAAACATCGTGAAGTATCGTGTTATGTTACAGTGTTACCTACAGTGTTATTACAAATAATCGGTGAATACTTTGTGTCCTAATGCACAATGCAATCAACCAAATTTATTCTTGTGAATCAGTTCAAAATCTCTGTTTAAATTATTCAAAAATTCATGTTAAATATATAATAAATACTTACAATATGTATTTTTGTCCACATAAACTAAACAAAATCACTTTAAAACTATGAATAAGACATTAAAAATATATAAAAATTATTAATTAATTACTTTCTTTGACATTGTCTCTTTTTTTTCTCTCTCTCTACTCTTAAACTCTCATGAATCTTTCAGGGAGAATGTCTGTAAATCCGGCCTTGCACACACAGTAGAAAAAAATATAATTACTTTTTATCACACATTAAATCCCTCGACACCCTGGACATCAGAGAGGGTCTTTCTGCCCCTCCAGAATGAGCATGACCCTGCTGGAGAGTGCTGACTGAAGGGGAACGGATGTTTGTGCCCTGGAGAAATGGATGAAAGAAAAGTGGAAGATCTCGCTTTCATGTTCTCTCTTAGCATAAGACTGGATCACAGTCACATGCTTAATTGATTTAATGTCAATGACATTATACGAAACCTAGCCTATCTGAGAATAAGATGCATGTCAAACCACAGGGAAAAAAAAACAAATGTATAATTAGTTAGGCTGGGACTTCATTGTATCCATCTGGAATTAATAAAATATTTAAAAACAGTCTCCATGTGACAGGTGGGTGAGAAAAATAAGAGGGTTTGGTTACCAGCAAAAAAAATAGTTATCTAAGAAAACATAACTATAATTGTAATTAAGGTCATATTTTCCTATATAACATGGATTTGGAAAGTAAGGGTCGGTTTTAATTTCATGTTGAATTAATGATTTTAAGTTTAAAATTAAGAGAACTTGGTGTCATCATCTAAAAAGGAAAGGCATTTCAGAGGCTGGTCAATTTGCTGAAATTTTACGCAGACAAACATTGGAAATAACAAACCAATAAACCGTTCACAACGTGTTCTAAAACAGTGAATATGGTCCATTTTTGAATTCATATTGACTTTAAGGAGCTATTTAAGGGGGTTGATTAAATAATAAAATACAATAAACAATAATAGAATGAATAAAAACTTTCACTTCCTTACCTCATACACTTTCACTGTATGAGCAAAGGAACTTTATTGTCGACTAAAAAGTCTCTTATGTGTTTCACAGGGGAAATGGGTTTTGAGTGAGCGGACTTTCTCTTTTTAGGTGAACTGCGCCTTTAAATACTGACTGGCTCATAACGCCTCAGATATTAAACAAGGTTTTCACTTTCTGTACAGTACGAAAAGGAGACATCTCATTTATAGTGGACTTGGCCCGCACTCCAGTATTGAGCTGTCATTTAGTCAGCCAAATAGAATAAGTGGGGAGGATTAGACCAGCACAGTCATGCAGATAACACCTCTGACAGTCTTCCTTTCTCTCTCGCTCTCGCTCGAATACTAAACAGGCCACTGAGTGACAGCTTGTCAGAGGGCAAGAGTGGAGCGCTGAAACCTGGCAACCCAGGAGCAGGGCGATAACAAGCAGGTCAAAGAAAACAATTACGGCCCTGGCGCTTTCTAATGGACACACGGGAAATAATCATGTTCCTGTGTGTGTGTGTGTGTGTGTGTGTGCGTGTGTGCGTGTGTGCGTCTGTGTGTGAAATCCATTATGTCCCGACAGCCCTTGCAAAGTCATTTGTTGGTCCTCTCAGGTGTCTCATTTTTTCGACCACTTCAAGTGTTGTTCTTCCCCCCTCCCCTCCTCTCTCTTTTTCTGTCTTTCTCTCAGTTGCGGCTTTCAGCGTTTCATTTCTCCCTGATTTCTCGCATTGTTTATCCACCCACTCAGACGAGCTTTCCATCTCGGTCTAGAGCGGCAATCACAACAAAACATAGATCAGTCACAGTAAGGCAACTCGTTTTGTTTCCATACGTTGAAATGGAGTGAGGCTCATTTAGCCCTGGCAGCCTCGGCGAGAATTCACTCACGATATATGTGGCGGTTTCTCTCAATTAAGGTTTTTTCTTTCCTTTTAAATTCCATTCATCATGTGACTTTACTCAGGGGTTTTTCTTCTACTTTTTACTCTTGTTTGACTTTGAGAGGGATGGGCTTATAGCACAGGGGCGGCCATTAAACATGAAGTGTCTCATTCAAGGGCTCAGAAAAAGTGGTTGGAGAAGGAATGAGATTTCTGTTCATTATATGGAGCTTTTACCCATTGGGCCGTGTGTTCAAGGCTCACCTATGCTGTTTCAAATGTCTGTAAAACAGACTGTTGGCAAACATTCGGAAAAAAAGAGAACACATTCAGGAAGTAGACAGTGTTCATGTGGACATAATTTTGCATCTTAATTAAGTAAACACAATTCAGTCAAATTCAATTATAAAGCAAAATCTTGTCAAACACAATCAACATTTCTTAAGATGCTTTCCTGGTCTCATTGCGAAAGATTTATCAGTGCTCATTACTACAAAAGCAACAAAAAAAAAAAAGAAGTGATCATTCCATTAAACTGTCCGCCTCTAAAATGACTTAATGACAAAGTGGTTCTATATGACAGCTGAAGGTCAGATGGAAATTAATTGCAATGGTAAAAAATATCCCACACTTGTTTTTCTCATTGAATATTCTGTTTGAATATTCTATTGAAAAATCTAAACTAATTTTTGTATATATAAAAAAAAAGATTTTAAATATAACTTGTGTTATTTTTTCTGAATATATATAAATATATATAGACAGCAGCATAACAAAGTACAACAAATTAAACATACTATTCAGATGTTATTATAGACCAGGCTTAAACAAAAACACATATTTTATACTATAAAAACATATTTTATACTATAAAATGTATGGGATGTTCTCCCCATCTTTACAGGGAGTCCTTGGCCTGAAAAAGGTTGATGACCCCTGAGTGTGGACAATGAATAATATGTAAACATTGTGAAATATTCATTGTGAAATAGACATTGTGACATATGAATGCATATGTATTCATAACCACACTCTTAAAAATAAAGGTTCTATATTGGCATCTATTGTTCCATAAAGTTCCATAGAACCCTTTTCAATGCATAAAAAGTTCTATAAAGTGGAAAAAGTTCTTCTTTTTCTACACATTAAGGATTATTAAGATTTTCTTCACACTAAGGGGGAAAAAATGGTTCTTTTTCCACTATGAAAAATGGTTCGTCATGAAATCCCCCTTTTGGAACCTTTATTTTTAAGAGTGCATATCGATTCAAAACTATAAGGGTTAAATGCATTAAAATACTAAGTGAATTCAATTAATGAATCCTTCAACTACACAATAAAACCTCTCTAGAAACGGTCTGTCCTTCAGACAGGCATAGCAAAGGTAAAGATGAACGGGAAAAGAATCAACAGTAGCCAAAAAGAAATATAAACTCCTAAATGCCTCAGGCTCAAGGATTTATTTAAATGAATCTAGAAGCCCTAAAGAAACACACGCAACACTGAGTGAACTGGATTATCCGGTAGTCTGGCAGTTTCTGGATTAGCTATTAGGCAGTGCACAGATGATAAGAGACTTCACTGAGCTGCAAACGAGTAGCTGTCAGAGAGCAGGAGACAGACAGAGAGAGAGAGAGAGAGAGAGAGAGACAAATCCTCAGCTCCCCCGGGGTATATGATCTCTCATTAGTTTTAATTAATCATTTTTATTAATAATAGGCGTCTCCTCGCAACCTCGAAGAAATTAAAAATTCTGCCAGGCAAATAAATAAATAAAAAATATGCATCTGAGTTAGATAAACTTACCCTGCAATAAATTATCATGCTGCTGCTAAACCAGACAGGGCCGGGGGCTAAATTTACATGGGTGGGCCGCCTCACCCCGGGCCTAATGAATAAACCTATGATTTATCATAGGACCATAGAGAGCTCTCGTCATCAACGGTCCTTAGACAACCTTTACGGGTGTTTTTTTTTTTTATACAAATTAATAATTTTTTGCTTTAATGAACCCATTTTGCCATATAAAAAGGTGAAACTACACACAAAATTTAAAGGTTATTGAAAGAAAGCTCTATTCACAAGCAAGCTTGTGTTATCAATAAAAAAAAAAGAGCACCAAAAGTATACAACGGTAATACAATGAGTACATTTAAATACCAAAGTTAAAGACATGGTACTTGAATGAATATAGTTCAGTACCAAAATATACACTACCAGTCAAAAGTCTGGACTCACTTACCTAAGTTAAATTTCTCATGATTTTAATTCTTAAAATTAGAATAAATTAAATATAAATATCGGGGTTAAAAAATACCTCTAAGAAAGGAATTCATGTTTAAAGTCTGAATTCTTAATGTAATTCTGAATCTGAATTGAAGAACCGGAAGTTGCAAACGACTTTTCTCCAGTGTTGTGACGTATTTCCCAGTGAAAAGGAATATTGAACAGAAGGCAGGGTTTTACTCTAGCTCTCCTCCTCTCCATCTCTCACTCATAACAGACTAATGGGTTTGAGGGGAGTGGTTAAGCGTTTCCCAACCCAAGCCGTCAAACCTACATCATCAGAGAAGGAACGGCATTCCTGACCGGAAGTAACTTTTCAGACTTTGATTAAAGATTACGACGGCAAACAATTTTTTTCTGTGTATTAACTTGCACGGTCTCTTTTTTTTACTACAAGACTAGTAATATGCGCTAACAAAGTAAATAGGGTCAATTTTGATTTCAGTTGGACTTTAAAAGACTAAAGGCCCTTGCACACTGAGTCCGAAATTCGCATCCGAAATTTTCGCACGTTAATAAATAAATACGACCTCACGTTATGTCAATCACGCTTGCACATTGCCTCCGAAACTTTCGTCCATCATAAAAAAAAATCGGATCGGGTTCGATTTTCTGCGTTTTTCGTATCCGTAGCAAGCATTTTGAATTGTGTTTTGACAATTTAGAGCCACCAAATCACGAATACGAAAAAACGCATACGAAAATTTCAGACTCAGTGTGCAAGGGCCTTAAGTGTGCAGAAGAAATGGGTGAGAAACACTGGAAATACCGTGTTCAGCTCTTAAAGTGGCAGTTTTTCGAGAGGCCAATAGCTTTAGCTCAGTTCGGTATACGTCACTGCAGCTGGTTCACTCTCCTTTATCTTTGTAAAAATACATTTTCATTTTTAAATTTTGTTTATTTAATAGATTCATTCAGAGCCAGAGCAAATACATTTTTTATTTTTTTATTTTTACTTTTTATATTGGAAAAGTTGGACCAGTTTGTGAAGAAAAAAAGAAGTCAACAAGTGTCCAGCCCAAACTGAAACTCTTCAATGGTGTTTAAATATGAAATATAAAACAGAAATAACACTAAATGTTGTTATTTATTAGTTAATTTCTTCTAAAACTAATAAGTTCTAAAATGTACAAAATACTCATAATAAAGTGAGCAGGTCCATCAAAACCTTTCATTGATAATATACAGTATAACCATAGCATTACAAGTCAATGATAGTATTATCATTGTAAGGAATTTCACACTCTCGTCTATAGGCCGACCGATAGTGGATTTTACCGATAACGATAACTAGGTTAGACCACGCTGGCCAATAACCGATTAATCAACCGATAATTTTAAAAATGGATACTGAATGAAACAAACATAAAACATAAAATAGTGCTGAACTTTAATAAAAAAATAAAAAAACAGTACTGAACCATAAAAATGTACTATACTTTTTAAATATAAATATTTACATATTAATTATATATATAGTTCATAGTGCATTAACTAAAGTTAAGAGAATCGAGTTTAAAATGTAAAAATGTATGATCAAATGTTGAAATTAACGATGAACAATACTTTTATTAACCTTAGTTGATGTTATAAATGAACTGTTACCATTTCATATAAATACAAACAGCCATATCTACACAAAGGCACATATGAAATTAGGCACAAATGTATATTATTTGTATCCTCTCCCACTTTATTTGCATTTCTGATTTGTTTAGGTTTCTGTCGGCTACATGAACATATAGGCCTATCAATTTGCTTATTTACATCACTAGCTTGAAAAATGCCACTTCACTGAATAACAAATGCATAAATGCGAACAGATGGATACAAACTAATTAAAATAGATGGTAACAATCGTGACATTAAACATTCGGGTCAGACTTGCGTGTGTTTTTGTCACATTGTTTTAACTGCTTGAGGTAGGCTACAACTAATGTTAGCATCCTCTAAGCCTCGACAGCAAACATACTGCTGTTCTCCACTCCAGTCAACAAATTAATTAGCCTACTTTAATAATGATATGTAAATATGTATTGTAGTGTACTGTATATATATGGTTTTGTGTCTGTTGATTTTGTCATGTTTTAAATCCGCATCTAAAGTGTCCCACTCATTCTCACGTGTCAAAACAAACTCCTGAAGGCATCAGTGATTTGGCCTCTAGAGGCCGCTCTCGTACTGTAGAAAGACAGCGGACGCTTCTCGGCTGCTCCAGCAATGAACGCAACAGGGAAAAACTATGGGGATGGATTGTTGCCAATAGCCGAAAAACGATCAGTTGGTCGACCTCTACTCTTGACGCACGAAGACAGACAACTTTTACAGAGAAGACTACTGAAAGTGTGACATCTGACGACTGGAAGATGACAAGGAACGCTGAGAGTCAAGACACGTTAGGTCTTCCCTCTTTGGCTCTCTGCTGCCAGCTGAATATATTCAATTAAATGCCAAATGAAAATCTTTCAGTGGGATAACTGCCACTTTTAAAATCAATTATGGCACACTCAACCGCTTTGCCCATAGGCATAAGACAGTTAGATCTACTGCACCAGTTGTGCACTAAAACAGCTTTTAAATGAAGCAAACATCAATAAAATACAAGAGACATCCATCAATATGCGGAATAAATGTAATGGAAGCATTTAGTCCTGTATGTCCTGAGGGTCCCATGGTACAGTAATGGAATCAAACAGTAATACCATGGTACTTTAAAGGTATAGCGGAGGATTTTCCCGAATTTTAGAAAAGAACTGCCCTCTCCACTTTTTGGAAAAATGCACATGCGCAACACTCTACCTGCTCCCGAGAGGGAACGCCTATTAAACGTATGCACAAGCTAATCATAGCTTACATTAACTTTTACTAGCAGTGATTTTAAATGGATTTCTCCAAATAGCATGCCAAACTTTACCTGTCAAGTAGAAACTTCGCGACTGAGGCATCAGTGGGAAGCCTAACCTGTGTTTTGAGCGCACGCCATCGTGTGAATCGTGTGCACGAGCACGTACGACCTTACATAAACATATCACCAGAATGATTGACACTAGGAGGACCAATAGTCTTGATGATCCACCCGGAAAAAGAAAATCCTCCGCTATACCTTTAATATATATATAATGGTACTAAATGACTCGCATACCATAGTATTTACATGCTACTTCAAAGAATACTATGCACACAATAGAATCAAGTCCAAAAAAAGGATGCACTTTTTTGTAATAGTCTTTTTATGTTGATAGCCTTGCTTTCATTTCCTCAGACTGGTGAATAAAGATAGGCCTTTACTTGTCAAGCTGTTCACTGAAGCACAGAGAAAGTCTTGTTGGCCCTGCCAAAATTACAAGCAAAGATAGAATGGAACACAAATTATCCTCGCAACAAGAGCCAGGCTACAGACGTGACACTAAAAAAGCATTGAAATTTAAAAACACTGGTCTATTGGGGCTTATTAAATGAACATGTTAAGCCATGAAAGATATTACAGAAGCATGTCGTATTTGCTCAACAGGTCAGCAGCACGTGAGAAGTGTGAAACAATCAAAGCTTACAGATATTTCTAAAAGTCAACTGAAATTGCCTTGGTTTCATTAGCCATGCCCAGAAAGAGAATTAGCAATTACTGTTTTAATATTTGTCCATTGCGGTTGTCTGTTGATTAACTTTTATTGTCTGAGTGTCAGTCTTTAGCACACAGACCAACAGCCAAAAGCTGAAATACACAAACGGCAGGAAAATGTTGTTTATTAAACATATATAATAATCGGCATTACTTAATCTTTAGCTGAACTTAACATTCTGTCCATTGATTAAAATGATTTTTGTTGCATGTTTTTAATCACGTCAAAAATTTAGTGAAGATGCTGTGTTTTCATCATTACATATCAAAATCTCTGTTTCTATCTGTCTAACTTGTACAATTGGGTAAAAATGGTAGAAATTATTGTGACAAGTTCTCACAGTTTCAACTCAATTTTCTACAATTCAATTCAAAGTGGTTGAACAAGTGCAAGGAACTTATTATCACCACAGGTTGCAATTTTGGAATCACTTTATTTCATTTAAGGCAGTAATTAAACTTAAGTGTTCAATTTTTGTGTGTTTTACAGTAATCCAGGACATGTTCCACTAGAAGTTATTGGCTTATTTCAACATTAAAACAGCTATTTGAAATATAATTGACTTTTCTAACCTTCCAGGTAAGATTAAAATAGGCAGTTCTCTATATTGCTTTACAGTCAATAATTTCTTCTAAGCACATCTGAAAAACTTGCTTAGTTCTTTTCATAAATCATCCCCATCAATTGCATCATTATTGTTATAATTGAGCTCTTCAGTATTTTCTTTGAACACTTCGGGTTATTCTAGACAAAGAACATATGATATTCAAAAAAATATATATTAGGCTATCATATTTAAAACAAAAGAAACGGATACATCTTTCCTGCTCTAGGACAATTTCTCATCGACCCACGATTCAACCGGTGATGCTGTGGTTCGGGGTTTGGATGTGCCCAGAGCGCCACCCGCCGGCGGAAGGATGAACGCCGTCATTCAGGACGGAACGGACGCGGTGGCCGATTCCCTCACTCTATACGAGACTATTTTAAGATCTCATCGCCGAGCTCAACAATTACCTTAAACCGATCACTGATAAATGAGAAACTTTATAAATGACCCCCAACGCAAATTCTAAATAGCTAAAATTAGAAGAAGTGACTGAGTAAACTTTTCTTCATCCAGTCTGAGGTAGCCTATCATACAGACAGAATAATATATATAGCCTATATATATACTTCAAACCAGGTTTGGTTAGGGTTTTTAATTAATTTTTTAAACCCAACGGTTGGGTTTGTCCATATTTGACCCAAACATATAGTGAAAAAACTTAGCATTTTTATATATAATATAATGCAATATGATATAGGCTATTATATTGCAATTCAATGTTTTATAACGGTCGTCTTTCCAGACAAAATCAAATAAACTTGACTCCACATGCTAGTACTGAGGTAATAGCCTATCGATACAGCTCCGTTTAAAACATGTCTGATATGACTATAAAAAGTCACAAACGATAAATAAAGCAAACACCAAATCTGGTAGAATTCATATTCATCTAGCACTGACGTTGAAACATTAAGTTACATCTCCCGTCAGAACACCGTCATTAATAAACAAGACACAATTATTAAAGTTTCATCCCGTCTTGGGTTACGGCATTCAAACCTCGCGTAACCTCCGCAAAGTGGCCAAAAGAAAGAGAACGGAATGCAAACTTGCCTGGAAAGAACTCTCCAAATGTGAGTTGAACGTGGAAAACGAGCAGCAGAACGGCGAAGTAGTTCCTTTGGTCCATTCTTGCGGTCACTACTTCACACACTCGCTGTCCGTGCGTGCGCGAGAGAGCTGACTGCGCGGACGCTTTCCCGGCATTGGTGATGTAGCGCGCGCGACTCAAGCCGGCAGTCGACAGCTGTCTGATTGTTGGGTTTCTGTACTGCTACGACAGGGTGTTTGGGGAGGAGAGTGGGTGCGAATGAACGAGGAGAGGGTTCCAATATATCCCCCAGGTCCTTAGACCTGCCTGCCAGCCCGTTCTGACACGAAATACTGGTGAGATGATGGTTTACACACTAGCGCGCGCTGAAGACGCTACGGTGCGCACTTGCGCGCTGCCTAAAAGTAATTCTACACCCTCTGAGCAATGAGTGAGGGAGGTTCTAGGACACTCTAGTTTCTTTGTTTTCCATGGTGTTATATACAGTGGCCCCGAAAGTATTTGGACTGGACACTTAAGCCACACTTTAAACTGTATGAATAATGTGGGATTACATCAAATATCAAACCAAGTAGCATCAATTTCAAAGATAGCAGAAGCACATTTAATGCTATATATATATATCACACACAAAACAAAACAAAATGAATTGAATTGTCTAAATAACGGATAGCTCAATATAGCTCGATATATGATTATTGCTCAACATGAATTTAAAAAGTAGCCTATATGGAGACTTTCTTGTGGCCAAACTTTATACATACACACACATACACACACATTTATACATACAAAAACACATACATACATACATACATATGTACACACATACATACATACATACACACACACACACACACACACACACACATACACATACACATACACATACACACAAACACACATACATACATACATACATACACACACACACTCTCTATACAGTACCGGTCAAAACTTTGGAAACATTAGTATTTTTAGTCTCTTATGCTCATCAGGCCTGCATTTATTTGATAAAAAAAACGTAATAATTTTGTGAAATATTTGTACAATTTAAAATAATGGTTTTCTATTTCTGTGATACAAAGCTGCATTTTCAGCATCATTACTCTAGTCTTCAGTGTCACATGACCCTTCAGAAATCATTCTAAAATGCTGATTTGATACTCAGTTATCATCAATGTTGGTAACAGCACTGCTGCTGAATATTTTTTTGGAACCTGAGACACTTTTTTCAGGATTCTTTGATGAATAAAAAGGCTAGGGAGATCTGAGACACGAAAGTACAGTTAGTCTGAGCATAACTGATTTGCAGATGGATATTTGTGTTAAATTGTTTTTTGTTGCCAATGTATATATAGCTTACAGCATATCCAACACACCCATTGACTGCACACAATCCCCCTTTTGAGATATTGTGCATGTGTGTGCACTGAGCAAGAGAACACAAGATCTAGTTTAGAAATGCTCATGGTCAACTCCATGGTTCATTTATAAGATAGAAACTCCCTGAGTGGGCAGATTTCAGTTACAGTGTTTTATGGTCAGGCCTAATTTATGAATTCATTATTTAGTGATGTGAAAATCAATGCCTCATTAACACAGAAAGGTGCCCTTTCATTCTTCATACCAGCCCACACTTGTCCATGAACCTTCACTCCACTCTCAATCTTCTATGATCATCTCATCCTATAGGTTTCAGTAGCATAAAGACGTTTTTTTAAACAAAATTAATCTCTGAATTAAAGCAGAACAGCTATCACCAATGCAGGTTATGACACATAGTGTATTTGGTATGTTTTATTAATAGTGCTTATTAAAGTGTGATAAAACGGAAGAAGCAACAGATATGTTCTTCCATACTGTGACGTACATCCGAGTAAAACGGATTATTGAAAATAAAAAAAATGTAGGACGGGGTCTTGGTTCAGTCCCTCAGTTGTTGATTGGACGGAGGCAGCACTGAATGCAAGCTTGCACTCAATAGTGATAAAGGGGCGGGGTTAAGCAGACCAAATTATTAGAAAAGTCTTGCATGCGTCACCAGAGAAAAGTCTGTTTCACGAGTTATGATATATTTTTAAATTAAAACACATGCATGCATGAATCGTTCAAAATAAGATAAATAACATGCATTTAGAAAACATTATATTACATTTCTGTCCAAAATGAGAGAGCATATCTCGAATGTACTTCCTTATAACTTTAAGATCAATGTGCACCACCATGACCCCAGTCAGCCACTGCCCATCTCATAACTCTGCAAGACAGCAAGAACTTATGTCCATGCTAAATAGAATGGCTTCAGATCAGAATTACTATAAGAGGACAAGAGTCACCGGTGTGTGATTTCCCCCTCTTCCTCTGAATGCACACAGATACAGTGTGATATTCAGTGTGATATTGTTTTCAAAAAAGCTTAGAAGGGTAAAATAAAGTGGACCAGTTTCAAGCTTATATGATAAACTCTAATATTGTGCACATGTCTGTAATAACGCTTCATATAAAATATAATAACCAGATACTTTTGACTGACACCCAATTCAAGGTATTTGGCCATAACCCCATTAATTAAGCGCACATACCTGTATTTATTTCCTGTTTTCGGTCGAAGTCCATAGTAGTCGATTGTCGAGTTCACGCACGTGATCATAGGTAGCTAAGCAACAGTGGAGAACTCGACAATCGATTACTGTGGACTTCGACCGAAAACAGGAAATAAATACATGTATGTGCGCTGGCCGAATTAACTTCATTTTTATTCATATCTTTCACATCTACTGCAGTCAGATTCACCGTGTTCACTCTGAAGGAATCACTCACATGGCTGGGCACTTGTAATGACACATCAAGGATGTTAAGAGGCTAAAAGCAGGTTTAAAACTTGCCCCATTGAAGTCAACAGGGTGCAAATTTTAAAAAGAGGATAACACGGTGTAGGCAACACCGATTTTTGTCGTTGTTCTCTGTACTGACAGCACTCCAAATTTACAAAAAAATGAGCTCAATGTTAAAATTGACTGGAGTTCTCCTTTAAACACTGGAGGGGGCAGTGGATTGAAAAGCTCCATATTGTAGGTGAAAATCATTCTGAAGCCGTCTTGAAAGGGAACATGTGGACATCAAAACATGCAAACTCAGAGCGAGGGTTTAAACTTATTGATGTATTCTCTTGTGGTATAGCATAAGTTTATAAATGATAGCACTATCCTATTTTATATTATGATTTTTAAATTGTTTTAATATGTCGTGCAGCCTACAGTCTAATAATGCGCTTCATGGATTCTTATCTGTGGAATGCATCACTTCCGGTGTAAACCGACATGGGTAAATTGCAATCCAGGATTTTCTTCTTTTTTTTTTAAATCGAGCACTCGAATTTAATCGAGGAATCATGACAGCCTTAAAAATATCTTTACCGGTTAAAGGTATAGGCCTACTGTGTGTGTGTAATATGTAGCCTACTCTGTGCCCAAAGGTTTAAACCATTTACCAAGCTAATCCCAATCATTGGAAAGGTCATAAAGAACTGTTATAAACTTGATTGTTCCCCATCAAATGCATGCAATGTGCCAGCCTCACTTGTTTTCTCCAATATGCAGCGAACATCTCTCGGTTAGTCAATAGATTCAATTGGGTGGCTCAAAGCCTGCTGGGTTGAGTTCGATGATTTAAGAGGTGCCCCTAAAAAAAAAATGTTGAACTATAACAATATTTCTTTGGGCAGTATATGAAATGGTGGTAGGGAATTAGCTAGACTGTATTTTTATGAGTTTAAAAATAGCTTAATCACCAGAGAGATGGACTGGCTATTAAGGATTCAAAATGTCTCTAGCAAACTAGAAGACAAGAAAGATGTGTGGTGTTAAATTCATGCATTATGTATAAATATTAGTTCTCAACTTATTGATTCATCTATATGCCTGGAATCCACAACCTCCAAATGCAAATTATAAAAAGTTATAGTTAAATGTTTCTTCAAGTGATTAATGTAATTTTGTATAGCAGAGTTACAGTATTTTACACAATTAGGGAGTTTCTTTTGGGAACTTTTATGATTAAAAACAACAGATTTCATTTAGCATTCTGTTATATAAAGGACACATTAAAACCTTTGCTAGCAAATGCATTTTAGATCTTTGTTTTACTCTCGTCCCAGAGCCAGACGTGAACATCTTGTTATTAAAATCCATAAAATATTTAATAATTGCACTGTAAGTTGACTGATAATTCATATAAATCATTTTCAAACAAAAGAAAAGGGTTATTTCACTCTTTGACTACAATAGTTTTAAACATTTAAGGACAAAATAACCATAGACCATCAATACTTAATGCTCGATAGTGACATCCCTCAGCAATGGCATGATTTCCATCACAACCAACAGTTTTATATGATGTATACATTCAAATTAAACTAATAGTCCACAGGGCCAAGAGTGCCTATAGGTGAAGAAACACCCATTAGTTCAGATAATACACAGAAATGCAAAGTTTATCAGCCTATAAAATGTCATCATTGACAGTTTACTGGCTAGTCTTTATATCTTTGTGATTTTTTTTTTAGATTGATTCATGTTTTTATAATGCAAAGACTGTTGTTTACTGAAACTCCTCAGGTAATATTCATTTTCTCTCCCATTGCAAATATGCCCCACGACCTTCAAAACTCCTCGAGAAGTTCATTTTAATTCATCCCACACACTACCTCCTAACACTTTCTGTCCTTCATTAAATACACTGTGCACAACAGATAATTGTGATCAGCCAGATCAGGTACTCCAGCACCCAGTAAGTTATTGTAAACCAGTGTTAGATTGGAGGTTGGTTTATTGGGATATTATGGCTGTGATGTGAAACTAACAAATCGCTCATTGGGACCTTCAAATGCCTCCTATCATAATCACAGGCACACTGACAATGTATTAAATTTTCCCTCTGTTTAAAGGGATAGCTCCACCAAAACTTGTCATTATTTACTCACCCTCATGTTGTTCCAAAGCTGTAGGACTTTTGTGTTCCACAAAAAAATTAAAGTCATACAAGTTTGGAATGAAATGAGGGTGAGTAAAAGACAGTCAGTGAGCATACAAAGATTTCAAGGGTTTGTAAACTGTTTGATGTAGTGGAAAAAAACTTATAACCAACCTTCAACTTCCAATTTAATTAAATAACTGTGCTGGCATCAAGGTAAACAAGTTGTAAGTGTGAATGAAGATTAACTTTACAATAATTTGATACAATGTTAGGGTGTTTCTTCAATTATGCGCACTTTTATATCCTGATCTCTGATTAAAAATCCATTTGAAATTCAATGATGACAGTGTTTTAATTTTAGTATTTTATTTTAATAAACGATTCATTTAACTACTGATTCAACTACTCATTTTATGACAAAGAGCTGCTTGTTTTAGTAATATTCTTGAGTCAATGAGTATATAAAGATTTTAAGGGTTTGTAAACTGTTTGGCAAAGCAGAAAGAACTCTAGATCCAATCATGACCGAGCTACAACCTCCAATTCAATTAACTAACTCCGCTGGCGTCAAGCTAAACAAGGCCTAGCCTACACAAACAGTCGTAATTGCGAGTGAAGTTTAATCAAACCAACTTTTGTGTAATGAACCTCTGTATCACCAGTCACTGACTTTAATCGATTACACAGCTGTGAAACTTCGGAAACTTCATCTTGTTTGCCTTGCGTCGGGATAGTTGTTCCGTGCAGGGCAGATACCGCTGCGTGACTTCACATGGGCGCGATGCTCCCTCCCATGACTTCTCTTTCAATTAAAACTGTCTCTCCCCGTGGAGCCGCTTAATGAGATGACTAATGTGTGTAATATCAGCTTCACCTCAGCGCTGGAGAAGAACCTCACTACTGGCCTTTTAATACCAACGCATGTGTGCTTGAGAGACTCGGGACTCCCTGCTGTTTGCCAGAAGCGCGCGCTCCCGGGAGGGACAAAGACCTCTTGTGGAAATGAAGCGATTTTCCTCTGAACTCGTCTGATGTCACGACCGCATCTCAAGGATGCAGATGATGACCTGAAGACCTCGTTGTTAGTTCAAAGTGTTTAGGAGAAGGTAAGTGGTGGAGAAGGGAAGTGTAGAGTGAAACTTGAGCGAATATGGAAGCCCATTACTCATCTAAAGAACTGCATGGATCAATGTTGATGCACTACCTCGGACATAATTTAATGATTGCATGATCAATAGTCATAATCTCATGTGCTGAGCACATTAAGAGGCTATCATTTGGAAAGCACCAAAGGGCAAGGACGAGGACTGGGCTGAAAAGAGTCTGAAAACTATAGCATGCACAATAATATTCTTAGTAAGTGCACATGACAGTTAATATATTTTTGATTCAATCACACAGTGGCTGAATATGGCCAATTATGGATAATTTGGAAAGCACTTCCCAAAAGGCCAAGATTAGATTTCAATTTTACAAAGAAAATTGATAAATTAAAGGAGATAGGCTATATCAAGGCAATGGAATTGAAAAATAAAAATATTAAAGGGATAGGTTACTTAATTAAGAAGATTCTGTCATTATTACTCACCCTCCATTTGTTTCAAACCTGCATGACTTTTTTTCTTCTGAGGAACACAAAAGAACTGGTGTCCAAACATTGGACTCCATTGACTTTCATTGCATTGACAAAATAAATAAAAAATTACATTAATATCTTCTTCCGTGTTCCACAGAATAATGAAGACAGAATTTAAATGTTTGGGTGAACTATCCATTAAACCTAGAACTATAATCACAATGATTTAAAAGGTGATTTATGTTAGACACCAAAAGGGATGAGAGAAAGAACTTGAACATTAAAAAAACAATATTAATAATAATACACAGACAGCCTTTAACTATAAAGATTATAACCATCTACCAACAACAACAATTAGTTACAAAAGGTATTTAGAACAAGAAAAAGTGGAGGAATAAAAGTAATTGTCATTTCCATGTTTTAACGCAGCCTCACAACTTCTTTGTACGCCAGTCTGGATTTCAGCAGTCACTGCCGTGGAATTAAGATTTTAACTATATGAATAATTCATGTGTTCAAGCATATTTCAAAATATTCATCTGTGCAGTGGAAGCAGTGAACAGGATGTTTGCCATCTTGAGTCTCTGTGTGTATATGCTCTCAAGTTTGTGAACTTGTGTAATTTCAGGTAAATATTTGCCAGATGATGCCAGTGCTGTGAACATGAATTAAAAATGATTGCCTGTCAACTATTATAACTTGCATGAATACAATTTTCTGGAATTTCATACAAATACAATACCCACCTACTCATACTCATGGAGAATATACTAGGACAAACTATTAAATTGGCAATAAAGCTTTGGACGTCAAGCCTCATACAAAGGACCTGATAGTTAATTTGCATTCTGAATGGAGTGTTAAATCTTACATTGTCCATGTCACAAAGACAGCTTTGAGATGTCAAATCTTTCCTTGACTGCATTATATTTAGTTTTGTGGCTTTTGGTCGATGTCTGTTACTTTGAGCTCATCTGCATGCTAGTGTACTTATAAAAGTGGACTAAACTATGTTTTGGTATTTAAAATAAGCATTCTTTCTCTTCCATTAAAATGGACCAAAAAAAAAAAAAAAAAAAAAAACCCCGATGCATTATATTAAAAAATGGAAGGTAAATTCAGTCTGTATTTTACCACTACACAACCAGGTTCCGAATTTATAATGGCATGTCAAAACACATACTCATTCATCTCTATTAGAGTGCTAGACGGTGCACCATAGCCTACGCGCACAGAAACACAGCATTTGTCTGCATTCCATCCTAAACAATACCTCGAAACCTTCGGGGAGACGAGGGGAGAGAAGTGCACAAGTGTAATATAAGAGGAGATGAAAAATAAATAGCATTTTTATATGATTTTCCACCCCTCCACATCAGTTTTATAAAAGTGGTGCAATGGGATGCTATGAGAGGCTTCTCTAGTAAAAGGTATTGGGAGAGCAGAGTAATAATTTTCTTTCTCTGGCCGCTCAACATTGATCTGTGCTAGTGAAATCATCTCTGGGCTGTTATTAAATCATCATAGCACAGCGGTATACCACACACACACACACACACACACACAGTTACACAGAGACAACCATTTCTTAATATTTTACATTATTGCACCGGTAGAATAGAAATTAATTTTATATCTGAAGTCAGGATGTAAATTGTGCAGTTTGTTAATCATAATTGTGACGTTTATCTATAAATATTAGATTTTTCTACATTTCTATAAACACCACCATTCTAAAGGTTGTTAAAAGTCTCTTTTCCTCACCAAGGATGCATTTATTTGATCAAAGTACAGTAAAAACAGTAATTGTGTGAAATATTATCATGAACATAACACAAGTTGTTAAGTAGATGGAAATCTATATAAATATATTTTAAAACATATTTATTCCAGTGATGCAAAGCTGAATTTTCAGCATCATTACTGCAGTCTTCAGTGTCACATGATCCCTCAGAAATCATTCTAATATGCTATTTTGATACTCTTATTATTATCAATGTTATATTCAAAGCCCAATGTCAATTTTCAATGCAAACATTATTTTATTTTACGTTTTGTTTTTATTCACTAAAATATTTTACAAAATGCACCTAGAGTAATATGTATATACAATAAATAGTGGGCTTGAGACAGTTACAGTTCTCGCTAGTCAAAGTAAGCCACTAAAGGCTAACTTGATCTTTACCTATATGAGGAAGTAGCACAGCTCAACTGCAACCAATTGGCTCCTGTAGCATTAACATATGTGTGTATATACACGTCTCAATGTTTTCGCTTTGCACACAACACAGTCTGACGCTACATTTCGAGGATACACACAAGAAGCTTGCGAAGGCAGCACCCTCTGCTAATCCAATGCTAATACTAATCTCCTCACTGAGAAACACCCGCTCACACCTCTCCCTATGACTTCTGCGCAACGAGAGACATCAGTTATCAGTTGCCTACGGAAGAGAGACGTCAAACAGTGTGACTGAAAGAAAGACGAGGGAAGGCTTGAGAAAAGATATAAAATCCCTCCTGAAAGAACATAAAAAAACTCCTAGTTTGACAGTTCGGCCTCTAAGAATGGTTTGGCTCAGAGTGTTTTTGCCGTGAAACTGTGGAGAGATGGATTTGGAGATGAAATGTGAACAGCGAGACGCAACATTTTGTAGTTGAGAAGCATGTTTTTCCATGAAAGCAATCACAAAGAGGATTTACAAGGTTTTCTCCATTGATCTTTACTGTTGTCAATAATAGGGCACGTAAATGGCAACCCTGATTCCGTATTTCATCACGCCGAGAGGTCAGGCAAGGATAGCCCAGTAGAAAAGACACTGCAGGGTTTTCGGAGCTGACAGAAACCTGGCCTTGAAAATCCCCCTCTTAGTCCTCGCTCCCAGTGAAAAGTGTCTTCATCATTAAATAAGGGCCAATGACACACACATGGCCAGTCACCTCCCTGGCTAAGCAGATAATGGATTAACAGATTATCCCATCTGAGCTGTGCTGTTGCGGCTTAGAAGACTTCGCAGTTCGTCAACATCCAGGCAGGTCAAGTTATCATAAAGGACGGATAATGACAAATGACAAAACGCTGGCACTGACTAGGAAGAGCTTTAGATAAAGATTAGGGCTGTCAATAGATTTAAATAATTAATTGGGAGTCATTTGTAGACTTAGCTGAAGTTTTTCTTTCAAAATGCAGTGCCTTTGGGTTTACGTGAAATCCAAATGGTCTTGGTTTACTTTATGCGTTCCTACTCTTATTGTGCATTCCTGCAGCCCGAAAAGTAGAGCTCGGCGCTTGCAACACGGGGATCATGGGTTCAATTCCCATGCAGGGAATGCATGAACTTGAAAAAAAAGTGTGCTTTGAATGCAATGCGAGTCGTTTTGGATACAATGCATAATGCATTTGGGGGGGTTGATCAATGGTCGGAAACTCATCCAGAAAGCTAAATTGCATCATACACGTCCAAGCCAAAACTTTTAAATTTGCATTTAAAAAGGCTTTCCTCCATCATTAACTGATAAGCGTAAGTCTTTAGGCGATAAACAAGCCTACAGCACTGTTTTAAACACAAACACATGCGCTGGTCCTCTTATTATGACCAGTCAATCACACGGAACAGCCATTTTAAAGTCAAATTAGGTATACGCATTAAATGTATCAAATCATTTAAAGGGGTTTCGATCTTTTAGATGCCTCAGACCCTCAAGTATGATCCTCCTCGCCCGAGGAACTCCCACCCTAAAATTTAAAAGGCAGCTATATATATTTTGATGTATAAAGACCCCATTAATACTACTGTAAAAAATGATATTTTAAATGTGTAAAATATTATTTGTAAAATATTTAGTTTCCATTGTGTTACATTACGTTGTTGCCTACTCACTATACTGTATTTTTAGATGTATTATTTATTTAATTAAAAAATATATTTTTATTCTATTTATTTATTTTAAAACGGGTTTATTTTAATCAATACATTTTTATTTATTATTTTTAATCAAATGTATTTATTTAAATAAATCAACTTTATTTTAAATGTTTATTTAATTAAAAAAAATAGTACGTTTAATCTTATTTTAATTATTTATACACTGTTTTTGGTAACGCTTTATTTTAGTGTCCTTGTTTCATATGTTACATACTTACCATGGTAATAACAGTAAATTATGCATAATTACATGCAACTAACCCTCAACCAAATCCTAATCCCCTATAGTAAGTACATGTAGTTGCTTAATATTACTCAGTCCTTAAATATATAATTACACTGCAACAATAACACCTTAAAATAAAGTGTAACCCTGTTTTTCCTCCAGAGTTTTCCATGGGCTCAGTTTGAAAAACCCTAAAATAAATTACACTTATGAAATTAATCTCAAATGCTAATTTACTATTATTTTAACAGCCTAACTATACAAAGAGACACTTTATTTTAAACAGTTGAACAGTGAGAACAAACTAGCTCTCACCATTCTAGTGTTCATAGCGGTGCGTCTGTCGCTCCACATGATTTCTGCCAACGCCAGTCCCCAGGAGAAGAACCTTAACATGGGCTTGCTCTCTATTCATCCCGCTTGCTACCCCCTGGCGGTACAGAGACAACTGGGCATGTTAAAGCCAAGAACGAGCAAACAGAACATTATCTGGGATCCACGGATCACAGCCGAGCACAAAAGCCTCAGGAGCAGCAGGGAGGATAGGCCGTCTGTGGCCAGAAGGCAGTCTGTGGAGCGGGAGCGGGACGTCACTCACTGCTTCCAACTAACATATGCTAATGCTTTATGTCCCATCTCGCCAAGATTATGCCTCTGCTCATTGTGTTTATATTTTAGCAGTGTGACGGTTCAAATTTCTTATGGCTCATTTTGTGTTCCGGTTCTAGTTCGGTAAATACTTTGTACTGTACGTTGCTATGTCTATTAAATCAGTGCTTCTACCTTCTCAGTTTGGTTATGTCCCACTTTAAAAATGAAAAAAAAAAATGGCTCAACCACCATAATATCATTGGCATCAGTATTAGTAATGTTGAATAATGAAAAATATTTACTTTTTTATATACAGTACTGTGCAAAAGTCTTAGGCATGCATGTTAATACCAACCCCCCCCCCCCCCCCCCCAAAAAAAAATCTTTTGCTGTAGTGTGTCAGTAGGAAATATCAGTTTACATTTCCAAACACTCTTTTTGCCATTAATTGTAATAATCCAGTGAGATTTCTGTATGCACAAGGAGTCTGACAGCAGCCAGGATGATCTGATCTCACCATCATCGAGTCCGTCTGTGATTACATGAAGAAACAGAAAAAACTGAGACAGACTAAATCCAGAAGAACTGTGGGAATGTCTCCAAGATGCTTGAAGAAACCTTCCTGCAAAATCAGATCATACCGGCTGTTGTCAGACTCCTTGTGCATACACAAATCTCACTGGATTATTACAATTAATGGCAAAAAGAATGTTTGGAAATGTAAACTGATATTTCCTACTGACACACTATAGCAAAAGATAACATTAACATAGACTTTTGCACAGTACTGTATATATTTAACACATGCTTTTGTTCAAAGCGACTGAAAAATGTTAAACATATAGTTTCAATTAAACATATATGGGCCAACAATGTTAGAAGTGAAGCAATTTAGTTTCTGTCCAGCAGCTATCCAATGAAAATAATAATATTTTTATTATATACACACACACACACACACACACAGATGAACCAAAACATTATGACCATCTGCCTAATATGCTGTTGGTCCTCCGATAGCCAATACAGCTCTGATGTGTCGAAGTAGGAAAGCATGGACTCTTCCAGACCCCTGAAGGTGTCCTGTAGTTTCTGGCACCAAGACTTTAGCAGCAGATCCTTCAAGTCCTGACAAAGACAAATTTTGTGTGAGTTGTGCCACAGTACACCTTCTGTTGGCATGGACTAAACAGGATAGCCTTCATTGCCCTCGTGTGTCAGTGAGCCTTGGGCGCCCATAACCCTGACGCTGGTTTGTGGTTGGTCCCTCCTCGGACCACTGTTGGTAAATTCACACCACTGCAGACTGGGAGTAACCCAGAAGCCTTGACATTTCAGAGATACTCTGACCTATAGTCGCCTTAACATAGTTGCTCAGATCTTTACTTCTGCCAGTTTCTCCTGCATCCAACACGTTGATTACAAGAACTGATTGTTTGCTTGCCATCTAATCTGCCCAGACCGGACTTAGTGGCCTTAGGATCAGCGATATTCGCTTCAACTGAGACTGGTCATGCTATTTTGGCTCATTAATGTATATATGTATAGCTCCCAGTCATCTCAATGGCAAAAAGTGTCCCAATTGAATTAACCTGAATTCACCCTTTTTTTTTCTTCTTCTTCTTTTTTTTGTCATTTCATAATAGTCTTTTTTTTATATTGGATATTGAACATTTTTATCACAGGTTTTCTGAATTGCTCAAACACTAAATCCCGTTCTCTGAACCAAATTCTCAATAGCCTAAACCAATTTGTCGAATAAATCACTCTTTCTGTAACACATTAAACGAGTTCAGGTAGTTAAAACCCTATCTCATGCAATGTTTTTGCAAAACTCTAAACACAGACAGGCAAAAGTTAAACACAACTACAACACTCTTGTCATCATTTACACACAACGACTCAAAATTGTTCACACTTATTTAATGTTATGACCAAACCAACAGTAAATAATAAAGTCAGTTTAGAGTGCCAAAATTGACTCAAAATGTTGCACTGAATGTTGATACCTACAATGGATGGAAACAATATACTGTAAGAGGGAGAGGAGGAAGAGTGCGTGTAAGAGGTGGTGAACAAGGAGGAAGAGGAGGAGGATGAGGAAGAGCATGTGTGGAGAACGCTGTCAAGGCTGGATCTGGCTCTAGGGTTTTTCTCTTTGCCTGCAGAGACGACAGTGTCTGTGATGTGGACAAACTCCTCCGCCAGACTCAACATGAAGACGCGATGCTGAAGCAGAACACATGTAAAATCTCTCTCACTGACCTTGATTTTGCAGTTGCACAACTCTTCTGAGTGACTGTAACATGCTTTTCATTTAGAGTTTTTTTACTGTAACCTTTTTGGCTTTTGCAGTTGGGTCACTGTATTTTTACAGTACACAAGTGCTGAATATACAGACATTCAATACTATACAATATTCAGTACAATACTATACTTGCAGTGCATACAGTAATTTATTCACCTTACTAATGTTAGTAGTCATTACTATACTTTTTTACGTAATTGCAAATTTTGTTTACTTTGTTACAATATACTTTTTTTCTGTAACTGCTTGCTTTGGATTCTGTGTTCTCCATTTTTTGATGTAGTGTCTAATGAATGATCTGTAGTGTTTATAATATTGACTCGTTGTGTGTATGATCTGAAAGCATTGTCTGATTTTGAGCACAGATAAAATGTTTTTTGAGGCAATTGTTTGATTTTGCCATAAGAGTCAGAGGTTCTCTGAATGTGGTGTGAAACTTTGGTTTTGTGTTTAAAGTTTTGAGAAAGTGAGTGATAGTTTCAAGAAATGTGTTTTAGCAATTCAGAAAAACTGTAATGAGAAATTTGTAAACATTTATGTGTGTGTGTGTGTGTGTGTGTGTGTGTGTGTGTGTGTGTGTGTGTGTGTGTGTGTGTGTGTGTGTGTGGCCAGGTTTCATAGACAGGGCATAGATTAAGCCAGGATTAGGTCTTAGTTCAATCAGGGCATTTAAGTAGCCTTTATAAATGTGCTTTAGAAAAAAAAGCATTATTGGTGTGAATCTTCAGAAAAAACAATGGCACTAACATATTTTAAAATATATCAGAGCAAGTTGCTTTCAGCTCAAACATGCATTTTAGTCTGGGACTAGCTTAGGCCTTGTCTGTGAAACCGGGGGTATATTTATACATTTATATATGCAAATATTACAAAATTGAGTCACATTATCAGGAATTATTTGTGATTTATAATCTATAATCTTGCATTTGACTACACTCCAACTGTTTATGCATGTGTGCCTATATGGTTAAGCTTTGATTATTTACCTGTTACTATCCTTCCTCTCTCTGATACCTTCACTTCATCAGGGAACTTGAAGAAGCTCATTGCTGTACACACTCTGCGGTATAGTTTTGACATGTAGGGAATTGCTCAGTCAGCTAAAACTAAATACATTGACAAACAAGAAAAAGCCTTCCTCTTCCTCCGGACAGGATATAAATCTCTGTCAACGGAATGCACATCTCATTTTAACCAAAATGAAGCTTCTTTTCATCATAAGATGCAGTACATTTGCAAACAGTCCTGGCTAGAGGCGCATATGAGAGAGATACTATCAAACCTGGGAATTCATGCATAAAACTTTGCACAGATTTCCCTTAAAATGTTTGTGTACGCACAAACGTTGTTTATGTTTTTTGAGCTGCTCTCCTGGGTACAAATTCAATGCAATGAAAATGCTAGACCAATACGATTCAGCCTTGTAGAGGTTGTCCTAATGTTCATTTGATAGTGTCTTTGCAAAATGCAAGATCAATAAGACTGTTTCATTTGTTTTCCTATTTTCTTTATTACACTCATAAGTTAGAATGGTCTTTCCCAATCCCAACTAATTTAAGGGCTAAAAGCTGAATATATTGCGCTTCAATATTTTTTGAATAATGTTAATAGTAAAAAATATGATGCTCAGAATATCAGATATTTTCTGGTTTTGTTTCAGACATCCTATTCTTTTAGGTTGTGCAATATAGTGCTATAAAATAACTTGTTTTAGGCACCTGATACATTATCCATAATATTTAGTTGGTGACAGGAAAAGCACAAGGCAAGAAAGGTAACACTAAAAAGTCCACCAAAAGTTGTAATGTCAGAGATTGTATCAGTGACTGAAATATTACAACAGTACATGTTATCACATCTACACAGTACAAATATTATCACAGTACTACCACTACACAACTTCTGATGACACAATCAGTCACAGCTGGAGACATCTGATCCCAAACTAATCATGACCACTTGGTGAACCGAATGAATGACTTGCCATTGGTAAGGTCAAATGATGGATGGATGGATGGATGGATGGAGAACAGATTGACTGCATATTGTGATTGATTGTGTCTATCAACAGATAGATAGATAGATAGATAGATAGATAGATAGATAGATAGATAGATAGATAGATAGATAGATAGATAGACAGATAGATAGATAGACCGATCAAATATGTAAATCCTAATAACAATCCAAAATTGCTCAATGAACCAAGAGCAGAAAAAAGATTCAACTTACCCGGAGAATCCATCTAGAATGCTGAAAATTACAACAAACCTGACACAAGTGTTTGGCCTGAGCTACAAACATACACCAGACAACTGAAAAAAATGCAAACATTTGATCAATGGTGGCTTGAAAAATAACAGTCAGTTCTCTGAGGAAGGACCTCTGTTGGAGGGAAGGTGGAATAACATGCTCAGATGTATAATGACTAACTTTAGCAATAAAGGCAAAGGCAAATCTTTTTAACAGAGTTTGAAAGCATCTAATTTGATAACAATATGACAGGTTGCATGGTTATAATTTCCTCAAATCAAAAGCAATTGCTTTTGCCAGACTGTATCAGCTTTTACCTTATAAAGCCCAATAGAGTTGAGAGAAGATTATTGTTATCGATATCAGAATGAAAACACTTAAACTATGGAAGTTATGTCATTTTATTGCACGGCTCTCTGAAATTCTTGGTTTTTGGTAGCGTTTATTTACTTAGAAGCAGATGAAGGAAACAATTAAAGGGAGATAATCTATCTATAAAGTGTTGCAGATCTAATGGCCTCTCCTTTGTTATGCAGTTTCTACAAATCCCGTCCTGAAGTGTCAGATAGGATGCCCGTGCATTGATGTGAAGTCTTTCTCTGGGTGATGCAATCGTGGCAAATGTTTCCCTGTCTAAATAAGGCACGGTGCGTCTAGACCTGCCCATTTCAATGTGTACTTTTATATAAAACTGCACTAATTATGTTAATCATGCTCTGCTGGCTCTTATGTTGCAGTCCATGCAACTAAAAAGTCACAATTTCCAAGTGCAATAAATGGCTTCAAGAATGATGACAAAATAGTGGCAATAAAGACATTAGTTCCTACATTAGAGGACAGTAAAAGATAGTTAACAAACATTAGCAGAGAAGTGTGAAATGAATTTTTGTGTGAAGCAGTTTATGCAACCGGCCACCCGGTGCAGTGAACGATTTCTGAGAAACGCCGTTGAAAGTGGATTGGACTGTGTCCACTCATGCTGTGGGAGGAGAGAGAGTGAGAAAGAGGGACATTTGAAGAAAGACTGTAGAAAGAGAGATGCTGAGAGACAATACAAAAGAGAAAAGGTCAGAGGAATATAACTGGAAAAAGAAGGGTTATGGTCAGGCAAGAGCTTTAGGAATGACGTTAATATTAGAAAAGCTTTCCAGTGCTGGAGAGACCCAAGCGGGAAGGCCTGAAAACGGACGCAGAGGTTGAGTTGTTTCTGCTGTGAGTAATATTGGTTTTGAGTGTGAGCTGCTGGCGACTAACAACAAACTCTTGCTTGTATATAGGGGAGAGTGGGGCACAAAGTAACGCTTTTTGACTTTCTCAGTTTGTGTAAATCTACTTATGGTTCAGAGTATTTCTTTTTTCCCACATTAATTTCACACATGTCTTGTACAATTATGTGGTTTTGTTTTATTAATACAGTATATACTTTTTTCTTGATATACCCCGAAAGAATGGAAGTGAAATGTGACAACATGCCCCATAGGTGGGGTACATTGTAACATGTGAGGGGCACATTGTAACATGACCATATGACAGCTTAAAATGTTATCTGATCTAATAAAAAAAATATACACGACAAACTATTTTCTAAATAATATACAAGTATTAACTTTTTCATATAAAATAATGGCATTTTTTAATAATTAAATATAAATTCATTTTTGAATTTTGACTACGAACACAGGAAAACACAGCTATACAACATAGTTCAAAACAAATAAATAATTAGTCATTTCTGAACATTGACTCTCAGTCTTTATTCACCTTTTTCTCATTTTTTCTCAATAGAATTAATAAAAGTATAGAATATAATAGCACATTTCTAATAGGGGCACATTGTAACGCAGTGTTACAACATGCCCCCGCCTGCACAACTGGGATTTAAACCCGGCCAGTGTCTTCTGCTAGTTAGCGAAGCATTAAAGAACTATCTCAACTGTTAAATAACATATTGGAGATTAAAATAATATCAGATTTGTCTAATTAACTTAAGTAAGAAATTTACTTTTGCTATGGTTTAATAAATGTCTATGGATATCTTCCAAAAAAATTATAATTTTGGCGCAATTTTTTCTCTATATTGTGTTGATATGGCAACTAGTAAATACACTAAGTTTAGTCATGCTAGCATGTGTGGAAGTATTTTAAACAAGTGTGTTACAACTAGCCCCGTGTTACGTTATGCCCCGCGCTCCCCTACTCTTGTGTACTGTATGTTCATTTTTTGTTCTGCCTTGTCGTTTGCTCGTCATCTTTGATTTATTTTTCGCGAAGCTTTATTTTGCTTCGCTTCTGCTATGATAAAGAGACATCCGCTCTTCCATTGCCTGTTCCTGCATCTTGGGGGCGGAGCAATGAAGGGAGGGGTGTGTTTGTGCGGGTTGATTTCAAATATCAACAGTGTTCAACAATGATTCTCAGAAATCGCTTACTGCACCTTTATGTAAGCGTTCTACATTTGACTTGCTTTCTTCTTAAAATGATCCCATATCCGTTGCACGGTAAGTGGGTTTTAAAATGTATTATGAATGTAAAATGAATTGGGAATATTGCAAATGTAAATGCCACTCCAAGCAGGTGACAGATTAAACTGTGTGTCACGGTGCGATCGTCAAACTTGTTCTAAATACAGACGGCCTTTCGGAAGGCAAAGCTTTACCTTTACATGTGACAAGGATTGTCAAACCCTTCCTGTGACAGTATGGGAGGACAGGAAAAAAACAAAAATTAAACTAACATACAAGAATAGTCCTCATTATAATGGAACGCCCCACCAAAAGTGTCACTACCTCCGTCTGTTGAGGAGCAGGACACATTGGCGTGACAAGGGGGTTTCGCGTATTTTCAAAGTTGTTTACAGTCATTGTTGCTGCTCCTCTCAGCTCTTTCACAACGTATCTCTGTGACAGTTGACTCAGCCCCGCGCACAGCGGTTATATTTGGGCTCTTGAATGTCACAGAAATTGTGCGGATATATCATCCCTTCGTGTACAGTCACAAAGCCACCTAAAGCTGGCGGATGAGCAGAGCCCGTGTGCTGCCTTTTACCCACGGCTCGCAGAGATCTGCAGGGAACACGGGGTCGACGGATCAAGCGTCCTTCAAGTTTGCCAGAATAGTTCAGCTGAAAGATATTAAGACGCATAGAATACAAACGGAGAGATGGACAGAGATCCAGAGAGTGCGGCTCAGGCAGATTGATGCGTGGGGAGCCATTGTTTAACCTGATAGCAGTGACCCATGAAATGTTCCTGCAAGCTGCTAAATGAGGCCCAAGCTGATTCTCTACATCTGTGGAATGGATTCAAATAGTAAAATGTGCTCAAAATATTCCCAAAATTCATCATAAAGGAGGAGGCGGAGGATGTATAGAGCTTTGTGAATGACAGGCGGTGCAATTCTGCTGAGCTTTCAGTGGGTGCAGATTCTGTGTGGGCCATCATCTAGGAAAACTTCAACAGACACAATAATATATCTCAGTACACTTGACTTATTAAATATTTAAGCAAACAAAAAATATCAGTTTTTCACAGCAGAACCCATTCATAATAGATAATAGCAGCAAAACCGAAAATAAAAGAACCAAACAAATGATTTGGTTACACTTTTCAATAAGGGTACATTTTTTAACAACATGAACAATGACCAATTTATACATCATTAATCCACTGTGTATCCAATCCATATATACTTTTATACGAAATATAAATTAGGCTTTACTATTTTTTATTCAGCAAAGATTCATTAAACTGATCAAAAGTGAAAGTAAAATGAATGAAATGATACAGTTTTTAGAAGAATAGAAAGACATGGCAAAAGTGTTTTCAGCATCAATAATAATGTTTCTTCAGTAGCAAATCAGAATGATTTCTGAAGGATCTTGTGACACTAAAGACTGGAGTAAAATATATATATAGAAAATATAAAGAAAATGTTTTAACCCATACAAATTTGAACTAAAAATATCTAGATTTTTGTAGCAAACTCTGACAGAGCATGCTCAAATTTCTCATTCATTCTCAAGTAAAATGCATATGAATTTTTCAACTAACCAGGCACTGGATATTCCCGCAATGTAAGTGTTCACTTTCAAGTGTTTGCCTGGGAATACCCTGTAAACGAGGCATAAATTCACAATAGCATCACAAAGCTGAAATCGTTCTGAGTAAAGTATTAATGTATTTTTTTTTAAAGAACATCAAATCTGAGATATTAGAGATCTTGGCTTAACTGTGCTGAACATCCAGACTCTAGACTAACTCGAAAGGATCTCAAGAGTCGAGATGTTTTTCAGTTTGACTGCAGCACTTGGTAACAGTCAGTCACTGAGTCTAAGGCCAACATTTCACCCAGGAGGGAAGTGTTAAGTGTAATCCCACTCAGCAAGACCCCAAGAGCAGCTGCTTCACAGAAAATCATGCCCATTATGTTTGCCATTTCTCATCAGCCTCTCACTGGAAAATCACGGGAGAACTCTTGTGAGGTTCTTATAGATTTATTCCAGTTATTCATTAATTACTTTGTGCTTTCACAGGGGTGTCATTTCATGGAGCACTCAGCTTTACCACAAAGTCCTTTGGCCATTTTGTGGTGTGCCAGGTTTTAGGAAGCTCTGACAGATACTTTCAGGTTACAAAATGTACTTTCTGCTGCAGACGTCATGCTTCCAACAAACTCTCAATTTTTTAAGTTTAACAAAACTTAACGTCTGTGTACGACATCTACTTGCCTCTCGGTTATAGAAAAAAATTGTAGAGCATGTTTACAAGTTTAGCCTATGGGGTAAATGAACTGTTGGGCTTTTTAACTAAAAAGCAAGATGGAGTTTTTATTAGGCTACTCAACAGGTGAGTAAGGTATTTTATTGAACAGATAAATTGTCATATGTAGCTCTCTATAGTGAAGGCTCATTTCATTATGGTTGTTGTAGTGCTTTGCTGGAATTATGGGTGATGCTACAGTCTTCAGCTAGTCCAATAGTCAGCTTGAGATACTTTCCATCTAAACTGGTTATATCTCTTTTACGCCTAGTAGTGAGCATCTTATGAACAGTAGGATAACCATATTCATCCGCACAGTCACGCAGAGCCAAAGCACAACCAAAACAATGTTCTTACACAAAGTGCATTCAGTTTTGTTTTCTTAACCACCAGAGGCCCAAAAGTTACATAGTGTACCTTTAACAGTCAAAATTATTAGCTCTTATTATCTAATTATTATTATTACCCTGTAGCTCAAACTGTAGAGCGCGGCGCTAGAATCGCTGAAATCATGGGTTTATTTCCAGTCAATTTAATAAAATGTGCACTTTGATTGCAATGCAAGTCGCTTTATATATGATATATATAAAGCAACAGTAAAGGAAGTGAAAATCCTAGCCAATTTGGCATCACATATTGTTTCAAAACAAAACCACTGAACAAAAGACAAAGGTCTGTGTCAAGTAAATGTAATTTCTTCCTGTGAGAAGTAATAGCAGGAGGGAGAAGGAGAGAGAGATGAAAGCGGAAATGAAATAAAATTGGTGTGGTAGTGAAATAGAAACAGAGTGATAATGAACCAAAAATATAATTGGGAAAAAATGGTTCCAAATCTGTATGTTCTTATTTCTTCTGTGGAACACAAATGTTGAGGTTTTGAAGACCTGTTACACATCTCTTACCATACACCAACAGTTCATAGTGACTGAGTTTGACAGATGTAAGGGAACACAAAATACATAGCTTGTGTGCTATGATGATACATATCTTCTGTATGAAACCATCTTACAGCATTTTTGGTCCTTTTTAGAGTTTGACATTTGTAGTAACAGACAAAAATAAGGGTTTGGAACAACATTGGGGGGGGGGGGGTGTTTGGAGAGTTTCTTTAAAGTAAACAATGAAACAAAATGTGCGATAGTCTTTTCTTTCCTATTCTGACGTATATCTGAGTGAAACTGCTTCTCGAAAAAAGACAAAAAATGTAGGGCGGGACTTGTTTTTTGTGCATGGGAAATTAAATGGGTGGTTGTGGCTTGCTATTGGTGGATCTCATGTGAGTGACGGGTTGCCCCGCCCTCGCGCCAGTAAACACATCATCAGAGAAGAGAATACAAGAGGGAGGGGAAGTTATTTTGATTAATGTTTACGAGGGAACATGAATTAAAAAAAATAATGTGAATGGATAATTCATTTATAATAAATACTAGTATATTCCAGAAAAAAAACAAGAATTGTTCATTTTGATTCTATGGTGACAGTGACTAAGGAAATGCAGAGGTTTTGTGTGATAATGCAATGCTAATAATTCATTGATTATCCATCCATCCATCCATTTTCTACCGCTTATCCGGGACCGGGTCGCGGGGGCAGCAGTCTAAGCATGGATGCCCAGACTTCCCTCTCCCTCGACACTTCCTCCAGCTCTTCCGGGGGGACACCGAGGCGTTCCCAGGCCAGCCGGGAGACATAGTCTCTCCAGCGTGTCCTAGGTCTTCCCCGGGGTCTCCTCCCGGTGGGACATGCCCGGAACGCCTTCCCAGGAAGGCGTCCAGGAGGCATCCGGAAAAGATGCCCGAGCCACCTCAACTGACCCCTCTCGATGTGGAGGAGCAGCGGCTCTACTCTGAGCTCCTCCCGAGTGACCGAGCTTCTCACCCTATCTCTAAGGGAGCGCCCAGCCACCCTGCGGAGAAAGCTCATTTCGGCCGCTTGTATCCGGGATCTTGTCCTTTCGGTCATGACCCAAAGCTCATGACCATAGGTGAGAGTAGGAACGTAGATTGACCGGTAAATCGAGAGCTTCGCCTTGCGGCTCAGCTCCTTCTTCACCACGACAGACCGGTACATCGACCGCATTACTGCAGAAGCTGCACCGATCCGTCTGTCAATCTCCCGTTCCATCCTTCCCTCACTCGTGAACAAGACCCCGAGATACTTGAACTCCTCCACTTGAGGCAGGAACTCTCCACCAACCTGAAGCGGGCAAGCCACCCTTTTCCGACTGAGGACCATGGCCTCGGATTTGGAGGTGCTGATTCTCATCCCGGCCGCTTCACACTCGGCTGCAAACCGTCCCAGCGCATGCTGGAGGTCCTGGTTTGATGAGGCCAACACGACCACATCATCCGCAAAGAGCAGAGATGAAATCGTGTGGTCCCCAAACCTGACCCCCTCCGGCCCCTGGCTGCGCCTAGAAATTCTGTCCATAAAAATTATGAACAGAACCGGTGACAAAGGGCAGCCCTGCCGGAGTCCAACACGCACCGGGAACAAGTCTGACTTACTGCTGGCAATCCGAACCAAGCTCCTGCTCCGGTCGTACAGGGACCGGATAGCCCTTAGCAAAGGGCCCCGGACCCCATACTCCCGGAGCACCCTCCACAGGCTGCCGCGAGGGACACAGTCGAATGCTTTCTCCAAATCCACAAAGCACATGTGGATTGGTTGGGCAAACTCCCATGAACCCTCCAGCACCCTGTAGAGGGTATAGAGCTGATCCAGTGTTCCACGACCGGGACGAAAACCACACTGTTCCTCCTGAATCCGAGGTTCTACTACTACTTATAATTCATTGATTATAAAAACGTAAAATTAAAATAACTTATAAATAAAAATCGATCAAATAAAGCAATTATTTAAAAATATTTTATTCATGTCAACTAAAATCATAGAACTGTGAACTTGCAAATGTGTTAATAAATTATTGAAATATTAACTTAATACGCTTCAAGAAAATATTTTTGAAAAAACGGTTTGGAAATCTGCTTTACACAATTTCTATGAAAATGACCTTTGCTTTTGATTTAGTTTTTTGATTATTCGATTTTGATGAAAGGCAGACGCCTTTGAGTTTTTTATTCATTTAATGAAAAATCACGGTAACAGACATACTTCATGTTCGGAGCACGAAGTCTAGCTCATGCTCCTACAGTCCAAAATAAACTGCATTTATACAACCCATTTTACTGCTGTATTGTGTCAAACAGAACTTTAAAAGAGGTAGAGCAAGACTTTTATCCATTAGGAATTGATTGTGAAAAGTGGGTGTTACATAACATATATCAATAAATCATTTAGAACAAGTAAATGGGGGACAATTTTGATTTCAAAGGCAAATTAATGTCCCAAAAAACAACAGCTGATAGTGAATAAATATAAAAATATTCATGTTTAAAGAATAAACAAGACCTGCTTGTAAATCTCTCTTAGATATGTCTAGTAACAACACCAGAGCAAATATGAAGTAACCACCTTGCCATCTGCAGGTCAAAATATGTAATATGGATAACAAATGTGTAAAGGAAGATGAAATGCACTTAAATACACAGGCACAGTACAGCTATATTCTTCACAGTCCAGCTGAGAACATCTACATTTGCAAAGCAAGCTTTTTGGCCAATCAAGCAAACTGTTAACACTCCTCTTTATCATTCTGTCCTGAATCCTTGGCCATCTTGTCTTTCAGATACTTGATTTTGAGTGAGTAGTACTCTTCCTGAAGCTGTAGGACTCGTTCCTGTCTGCGCAGCACACACATCTCCAGATCGCTCTTTCCTGCTGCTTGTGTAGGCGGGGGTGCAACAGTCTCTGTGGTGTTTGATTGGCTGTCATTTGCACTGTTTACTGGCTGAGCGTCCAGCGCCGGTGCAATCTCAGCTGGAATAATGTACTTCTCCTCTTCCTCCACATCATCTTCCTCCTGTGAGATTGCACTTTCATTCTCAGTTTCAGCTCTGTGAGAGGACAAAGCTGTTCAATTAGCAAAACGGTGATTGGCAAATATGTTACACATGAAAATTCAGTCACCCTAATGTTATTCCAAACCCATAGGCTGTTTTTAATAGTAGCCTATGCATTGTTTTGCTCACCAAGGCTGAATTTATTTGATCAAAAAACACAGTTTGTAATATATTATTACAATTTAAAAGAACTCTTTTCTATATACATATTTTAAAATGTAATTTATTCCTGTGACACAAAGCTGAATTTTCAGCATCATTACTCCAGTCTTCAGTGTCACATGATTCTTCAGAAATCATTGTAATATGCTGATTTGCTGCTTAATTATTATCAGTGCTCAATTATTTATAATGGTTCTTATCAATGTGGAAAACAGTTCATGGTTTTTACTGCTTAACAGTTTTTGTGGGTTTTTTCAGGATTCCTTGATGAATAGAAAGTTTAAAAGAACAACATTTATTTCAAATAGAAATATTTTGAAGCATTAAAAATGTTTTGCTGAATAAAATAATTTCTTCTTTGCTCTTTTTTTATATATATATTACTTAATGTACAGATGTTATCTCCTAATTTTTTGATAATTTGGGTGATTTTGTTGTAATAGCTTACACATAGCACAGGGAGGCTTTATCTGAACCGCTGAACTATTTACAAAAAAAGACAAGTAAAAAAGATGCGTTTTCTCTCATCTATTTATGTTCCAAAACAGTATTTAGCTGAATACTCGGCAAGACAAGCATTTAGACATAATTGTGTATGTATTTGACCGTTTAAGCGCAATAAGCAGGAAAAAGAAGTCAAGTTAGTACTCGCGAGCTGTTTGAGAGGCGGCTTTATGAACGAATGTCACGAGTGAGTAAGAAGAGGCTGGTGTGTGTCAATTCACTGTCGGAGAGAAGAGAGAGTGAGAACATGCAGCTGGTATTGGTGAAAAGCATTGGATATTTCAGTATCGATACATATCGAAATATCAATATTTTTGACAACACTACTAAATTATCATGTCGAATGCTTACATTTAGAAAGTTGGACATGATTAGAAATGAAAAGAAAACAGCACAACAGAGTTGTGTGGGCATACCCTGGAGAAGCGTACGGAGTCATGTAGCTTGTGCTCGGAAATGAAGAGTGTCCTTGGTTGTGATGAGCGTGTCTGTGGTAAGACGGCCGGTGGATAAACTCCCTCAAGAGGTTCCCTTGAAACTCCATCATCTCCTTCCACATGGCCATCAGACTCGCCTGTTCCTCCTTCTGTTCCTCTCTGGCTTCCCTCCGCAACCGTTCCTCATACTCCCTCTGGTTCTGCACATGGAGAGTTTCTTGATCTCTTACAGGGTCAGTAATAGGATGCTTTTTGGCCTTCTTCCTCGCAGGGTGAGCAACAGCTGAAAATAAGAGCACACAACAGTCAGTTACGCATGTTCATATCATGATTCACAAACGTTTTTTGTCCTTTGACCCAAAATAATCACTTGAATTTCCCTCTGAGATTTTGAGCTAATATTTCAATAAATTAACAATATATTTGCACATTCAATGTCGATTAATGGCCACATGACATGCTGTTAAACAAATAAAATATTAACTTTTTGGGGTAAGCGTTTCATTTTGATTTATTTTTTAAGTATTTAATTTTATTTAAATAATGACTAGCTTTTTGGGAAACCCAAATCAATCCGATCTTTTTTATTACTATTATTAATTTCAAATTTTCAAAAGAATTATGTTTATATTTGTATTAAAAACACAAAATAACCTTATTTATATCTAGGGTAGATTTTCGGAAACTTTCCACGGGAAGTTAAAGGGTTAGTTCACCCAAAAATTTTATTCTGTCAGTAATTACTCACCCTCATGTTGTTCCAACCTCGTAAGACTTTCATTCATGTTCGGAACACAAATTAAGATATTTTTGATGAAATCTGAGAGCTGGCTCACTCCTCCATAGGCTGCTAGGTAATTTCATCTGCCATCCCAGAAAAGTTAGTAAAGACATCGTTAATATAGTCCAAGTGACTACAGTGGCTCAACCTTAAGTTTATCAAGTGACGAGAATACTTTTTGTGCGCAAAAACAAACAAATATAACGACTTTATTCAACCATCTCTTCTCTTCCATGTCATTCTCCTAAGCTGTTGATGTAGTGTAACAGCGCAGCGCTTCTGGGTTGTACTTCAGAACGTAGGCTCACTATTGGCCGACGCTGGTCACGTGTGTGATGCGTGTGATGCTGGCCAATAGTGAGCCTCCGTTCTGACGTACAAGTTAAAACCCAGAAGCGCTGCGCTGTTACACTATGTGAACTCACTCAGAGGCCCACACAGAAGAAAATGAAGAGTTGAATAAAGTCGTTATTTTTTTGCGCACAAAAAGTATTCTCGTCGCTTGATAAACATAAGGTTGAGCCACTGTAGTCACTTGGACTATTTTAACGATGTCTTTACTAACTTTTCTGGGCTGGCAGATATCGATTACCTAGCAGCTGTAGGAAACTCAGAAGCGAAGACCAGGAGGCTTGGTTGTATCTTCAGCAGGATTCTTCATTGAGAACACGAGCTGTCGGTGGCTGCAGTCATCAAGTCTGACTGAGGCAGTGTACATTGTAGTTTAGATGTACAGATTTTAGTTAGCAGTGCTTAGATATGGAGACAAAGCACTTGGGTGACGACCTTAAACTAAGCATGCAAATGAAGTATCCAGGTTTAGGAACCCGCCCTAGACTCTAGAGTGTTACCAATCCTAATCCAATCATCATAACTATTCAAAGACTGGGACAGGGGCTCCAAGAGCCAGTAAAGACAAAGGGTGAGAGTCTCAGTAATCTGACTCTTTAACTTACAATAGAGAGAACAGGACTGGCAGGCTGTAAACTTTGCTTAACAGCTGATATCATCATCATAACCTTAAACGCTAGATTCAATGTACTCTACCTTAGTTTGTTATGCAAGGATCAGCAGATTCTTAAATGTGTTATCCCGCACAGCCTTATGAAGGAGTGATCCAGCTCTCAGATTTCATCAAAATATCTTAATTTGTGTTCCGAACATGAATGAAAGTCTTACGGGGTTGGAACAACATGAGGGTGAGTAATTACTGACAGAATTTTCATTTTTGGGTGAACTAACCCTTTAAGCTGGGGAATTTTGGAAATATTCCAAGTTGGAAACTTGATGGGAATTTACAGTAATTAATTGGAAACTTAGGGAAATTTATACAAACTATATCATAAACAAACATAAATATAAACATTTTGATTGCAGAGTGACCAGGAGCTGTCTGAATCAGACTCATTGTCACTTTAAATGGAGGAGAGGAACTCTTGCCTGGGGTTGCTTGTTTTGAGCCCTGAGGAAGCTTTAGGCACTTGACTATATGCTGCTGCATTTTTGTGGCATTCTTAACATAGGCCTTTGCACAGTATTTGCAAATGTACACATCCTTTCCTTCTACATTGGCTGAGGTGAAATGTATCCAAACATCAGATGGCGCACGTGGCATTGTTCTGTAGAACAAGATTAGAAAAAAAGCTTGTAATGAAAACTAATGCAATGCCATGGTATGATAGCTAGCCTCTTCAATTGTCAATGAAATTGCATTAGCTAGCTTACATTTAGCATATCTGATTTCCTGGCTAGCTAGCTACTGTATAAACACGTTTTGCCACAGGTCAAATATGTTTACCCTGGTAATGTCATCAAAACTTACTTGACTTGATGTAGTCCTTGGGCTCAAATGAAGTAGTGTGGCTTCAATAGTCCTGCTGTAGTGTCTGTGCGGATTCTAGAAATGATCTGAGCATGTGTTGGAGGAATGCACAGAGCATGCAGGGGGCGTGGCCTCAAGAGCTCTGCAGGAAGTAGTGTGCATGTGATTGAGGAATGCACAGGAAATTCAACTGAATTTGCATTAAATCTGGTTGTTTTAAGATGGTTTTTCCAACTACATCAAAGTTCCCTGTTATAGGCTAACCTGCAATTTTGCAAATGTCCAGTTTATTCCCATTAATTCCCATGGAAAGTTTCCAACTTTGAAAATTCCCAGAATTCTGCAACCCTATTTATATCTGAGATTATGATAACTGGACACTACTTGTGGAATTAAACATGCAAAAGAGGTCGTATGACAACAAGATAGCATACTGCATGCATGCATACTTACAAACTATTTTGAACAACTTTGTACACATTACTAAGTGCATTAGGACGTATAAAGCTAGTATTGTACGCAAAACACAGCCTCCCCTTCACTTATAATTTGTTTGGGCAATTAAAAATGTAAATAAACCGTATTGCACATAAAATAGCCAAATTAACATCCAAGTAAAGTCATTTTACAGCAATGTACAGTACTGTGCAAAAGTCTTATCACATTAGTATTTTCACCCAAAAATAATAATTGTTTTACGCCAGTAATTTAGGCTATATCTTTTGCTGTAGAGTGCAATAAGAAAAAATCAGTTTACATTTCCAGAAATTCCTTTTGCCATTACTTGGAATAATCCAGTGAGATTTGTGTATGCACAAGGAGTCTGACAACAGCCGGTATGATCTGATCTCACCATCATCGAGTCCGTCTGTGATTACATGAAGAAACAGAAAAAACTGAGACAGACTAAATCCAGAAGAACTGTGGGAATGTCTCCAAGAAACCTTCCTGCACAGCTACAGTACTGTGAAAAGTTTTAGGCACTTGTGTAAAAATGCTGTAAAGTTAAAGGATGCTTTAAAAATAACGTCATTAATAAAATGCATTTATCAATTAACTTCTATTAACTAAAATCAATATTTGGTGTGAGCACCCTTTGCATTTAAAACAGCTTTTATCCAAGATAAACTTGCACATAGCTGCGCTGGAAGGTTTCTTCAAGCGTCTTGGAGATGTTTCTGCAGTTCTTCTGGATTTAGTCTGTCTCAGTTTCTTCTGTTTCTTCATGTGATCACAGACGGACTCGATGATGGTGAGATCAGATCATACCGGCTGCTGTCAGACTCCTTGTGCATACACAAATATCATTGCATAATTACAATTAATGGCGAAAGGAATGTTTGGAAATGTAAACAGATATTTCCTCCTGACACACTACTGCAAAATATATAAATAACTAGCTTGAAACCTTTGTGTGTGTGTGTGAAAATACTAACGTGCCCAAGACTTTTGCACAGTACTATATGTGTTTGTCATGTTTATAACTGCACACTGTTTGCATAGTTTATCATTGCACAGCTCTGTTTCCCAGTTTGTGTAGTAAGCGAAATGCAGTGTATAGTGTGCATTATCTAGCATACTGTCTAGACTGCGTTGTATTTAACATGCATTGCGCATCAACGCACCTCCTGTCATCATGTCCCCCGTCTCCGCGTCATGACTGACGGACGCGTCGATGTCAGCGGACGTGCTCCTGCTCTCATTCCGCGCGTCCTCGATGGATGTACTCTGGGGCTCTTCTAGTTTCACATTATTATGAAGTGTTAAAGTGTTCGTAGGGCGGTTGCTGCCCCATATGGACTTGCAGAGATCATAATAATTCCAGTACACTCTGCCGTGCCCGGTGTTTTTGTGATGCTCGTGTATTTTCAGGAACTTCTGCTTGAGTGTTTTCAGTTTGGTGGTGACCTGTCGCTTGGTTCTGTGGATGCCCTGCGCCCGAAGGAGCCTCGATATCTCGGCGTAAATAAGAGAGTCGCGAACGGTCCCGCTGATTTGCCTGCTGATTTCTTCATCCTGTCTGATGTACAGCAGCGCCCTCGTCTCGGTGTCCGTCCAGTTTCTCTCTACTGACATTTCTTCATACATTTCGCGGCGTGGAAACCTTGGGGAATCACGTAACATTAGGGGGTTCATTGACTCAAAGCATCAGTTGATTCTACACTCGCGCATCACGTAGGCCTGCAAGTACATGACGTAAGTACGTCACTCGTTCTGAACTTTCTGATTGGCTCAGACTGACGGGCCGCGGCAGCCCTCTAGCGGCAGAACATGAAATATAATCACAAATCGTTCACTTATTTCAGTAATACACAGTAATAATTATGTGGTTTCATTGTGTATCTGCGTTTGTATTATCCGTTTTCCCTGAGATGTATACAAAAAAAAAAAAAAATCGGAATCATTTTATTATTATTATATTATATCCTCCTGGTACCCAGGAATAGACTTTTGTCTACTGTAGTGGACATTATATTTTAGTGAATTTCTCTGTAAAGTTAAAAGGATATCAGGGACATTATCCAGGTAAATCTACATTTATTTTTCTACAATGTAGCTCAGATGAACGTGAACCCTTAGAGCCCAGTTCATTTTGCAGATGCCAAAGTTGACTGTATTGCAGGTAAATTCAAATATCTAATGTGGGTTTATGGTTAGATCAGAGCTCGCCAGATCACAAATATATCCTACATCTCTGGCTCAAACCTGCAGAAATGAGCCTGAAACAGAGCCACATGAGATCTTCTGATTGAGAATTGATAAAACATGTTTTATTGTTATGTACATGCTAAGGCACTGACTGTAGAACAGACCAACAGCTGATTGGTCAAACCAACAAATACAATAAAGATAAATTACAGACAGTCACTGAAAAAAAAAAAAAAAAAAAAACATGTTTTTTGGGGGGAAACATATAGTGTGAAGAACTATTTCTAAACTTAAAATATGGATATGTATAAGCAAATATTTCAGAGGATATTCCAAAGCTACAATACAAAGCACCAACTGCAAAGAGATCAACAGTGTTGGACATCGAGTTAGATGAAGGCAAAAGAACATAAATGGATCAAATAAACAAGGTTTGTACAATAATTAAAATTTCAATACCAAATTAACCGTCAATACTGAGAAATATAGATACAGCTTGCTATAGCACTAGACTGGTCACATGATTTGAAGGGGGAAAAAAAACATTTCACTACTCATTTTTGGCATGTGACCAATAAAAGTTACTTGACTGAAAAACATGAGAAGAAACAAATAATACAATTATAACAGCAACTGCAAGTTATTGTACAGCACACACACAAGACAATGGAAAAATACATCAACAAATTTAACATCTAAATGTTCAAATTAACTGTAAACATGACCAGAAATCAAAAAAACTGTTCTGATAAGAGAAAATGAATGAACCTTAAAAGGCATAATACATAATTAATGGAGAGGTGTAGATACCACACATCTGCATATAGAGCTGCACAGAGCATTTGCAGGATGCTTGCAAAACTTTAAAATGACCTTTGTGTTGGTTCACACACACACACACACACACACACACACACACACACACACACACACACACACACACACACACACACTCACAAGCTCAAAGTTCACGCTCACACAAAAGCGAGGTTAAATTGCCCTGTACATTGTGCCAGTATATAATTTGAATAAAAAAAAAAAAAAACTTCACTAATATAATCAAATTATTCCATGTGATAAAAATGTCCTTTCATATTGCTACAAAATGTGAGGGGATATAAACGACTGGGAGATTCTTTACATACTTGAGACCGACTCATCTACTGCAAAAACGATGATTGAGAAAGCAACAGCTACAGAATATATCTGTAATAAAGGAACAATTCATTATGAAAGGATGATGCGAATCGTGATAAATGTTAAGTTTGCACTGATCTCCCTGATCTTAGTAAACCCCACATGGGGTTGATCAAAAATCAGTCAAGACACATGAGCTGTGATGGTTTTTGGCTTTGTTGTTGTTCTGTGACATGATTAATGTGCTGGATTCTAAACTGATAAGAGACTGATTGTTGTCGCATCTCTCTCTACATCCTGGAGTCGTTGAGCAGCACATAGGAAGAGTTTTTGGCTTTTTCTTGTGTCTGTAATGAGACTGGGCGTCCCACAGGTCAGAGACTCGCTCTCTCACTGACCACATCCTGCAGGCGTTTGAGCAGCACGTCGTCGTTCTCCTGCCGGAGGCATTTAGATGGAGACCCGGTCTCATCGCCATCCATTGTGAACGCCCGCTTCTTGCTCACCCCGCCCTGACGGATCATCTGGTTTATGTCACTCAGCTCCTGAAGAGAAAGAGAAAAGTAGAAGGCTTTAACCACAGCCATAACTGAAAAACCGCAATCTATCTATATCTATATTAAGGAGGATAGTGATGAAACTAAAATAACTGATTTATAATTGTAAATAATCAGTTATAGAGACTGCTATTCGAATTATCTTCCTTGTGATTGACAGAAGAAAGAAAGGCATACAGGTTTGGAATGACATAAGGATGAATAAATGATGGCAATTTCCATTTTTTCATGAAATATCCCTTTAAGGGAATTATTGCTGTTGATGTGCGTTGTGACCAACCTTTGATGGGCTGCCAGTGAACTTGTACGTGTAGGCACTGGGGGTGAGACTCGAGCCGTTTTTATGAGGAGAGACAAAGATGGAGTGTCTCTGAGACACACGGCGAGGAGAGAGAGGCTGAGCCCGAACCGATGGGAATGGAGATAATGGAGGAGCCTCCATCTTTATAGAGAAACAGAGAGAGAGAGAGAGAGAGAGAGAGAGAGTGAAATGCTTGTTTCCAAACTGTCTTTAAAATATTTTAAAGACAAGATTTTCAAATGAGGCAAAGCAATTCACCAACCTTGTTATCAAGCGTGGAATGTGCATATTTGAGAGCGAATGATTTCATTTTTAACACATAAACTGAGTTATAGAACTGGATGAGGTCTCCTCTGTCCTCTGATTCGCTGTCAGCCTGTTCCATCCTCTCATTGGCTGCTAACAAACATAAATAAAACATTATATATACACAGACATATACACAACCATTCAAAGGTTTGGGGCTAGAAAGATTTTTTGTTTTTGAAAGAAGTCTCTTATGCTCACAAAGGCATTTATTTGATTAATATATAGTAAAAAACAGTGAGAATGTGAAATATTACAATTTAAAATACAGGTTTTGTATTTGTACATTTTGAAATGTAATTCATTCCTGTGACCAAAGCTGAATTTTCAGCATCATTACTGTCACGTGATCCTTCAGAAATCATTCTAATATGATGATTTAAAGCTCAAATTTTTTTTAGTTTTCGATAAAAAAAACATTTTATTACCAAAAACATGATACATTTTTTTCAGGATTCTATGAATAGAAAGTAAAAAAAAAATGAAATGGAAATATTCTGTAACATTATAAATGTATTTAGAGTCATTTTAAAGCTACACTGTGTAGGATTTTCTCCCATCTAGCAGTGAAATTGTTTATGACTACCAACTGAATATTACTTTCTAGCCCCTCCTATTCCGAGGGCGTTTTAACTCCTATGGTGGCCGTATTATTTCAATTCTGCCGGCAGTCGCGAGTTATCTCCCCCTCGCATTCGTCACGGTGCCACTGAGTGTAAAAACGCGAAAGGCGAAGCTTGAATTTCCAGGTATGTCCCTCTTTGGCTAATGTATTTTCAAGATGGAGGCTCAACATGGCTGCCGCCATTCGAGCGACTCGCTCGTATGTATTCTAAATGGCAGATTCTACACTTACGAGAATACTTGATTAGTTGGTAGAAGTAATTACACATTAATGAGCACATATCATTTTGAAAGAACAAAGTGTTTTTTGCTAAGAATCAACTTAAAAAATTACACAGTGTAGCTTTAATGTCTTTGCTGAATAAATGTATTAATTTCTTACACTACTTTTGAACATTAATGTAATATTGTGCTTTAAAAAAAAGAGACATCTGGGACTTTGTCTACATCATTCTTACACTGGTCTGCTGGTGGATCCACTTCCATGTTCTCATCTGCCTGCTGCTCTCTGGGACGCCTCTTCAGTAAAACACTGCGGTACACCTACAAACACACAAACAGGATGATGTGGATGCCTCATCACAGCTCAAATTCCAAGCTTTTTGACACTAGGAAGCTGGGGCACGCATCCATCTTGTACCTTTATCAATAATATTTATGTGCAATTCCACATCGCAAGTTTGGAAAGACCAGGACTGTTGATACTAGGGCTGTACCAGAATATTCGAGTATTCGAATATTCGTTCGGTGGGTTGGTATTCGATTTTCAAATTTGATATTCGAATATTCGTTTTAATTTTTTTTTATTTTTTTTTTTTCACACCTGGCATCCCCCTAGAAACGGTTCCCATTCGCGTTTGAATGGGGCTGTCATGCGTTTTCTCAGATCGGATAGTTCTCTCTGATTTATCAATATGAACAATGAACACATAAATGTGTTTTTGCAAAACGGATATGAATCCGAACTTCAAATCCCGCTCTATAGGCAGATGTAATGGAGTGCACGTCACTAGCAACAGATAAGCTGCATTTTACTGATCGTCAGCTAAAATTTCTAAATCAAAGACCGCAATAAGAGAGCGGCAACAGCCCTGGTAAGATCATTTCGGTTCTTTACTTTTAATGAAGTTGATTGTGTGTTAAAGCATCTGCGACCCACTTTCACTTTGATTTGCGATAGTTTGCACGTTGGCTTGATGAATAGATGCTGATCTGCGGTGACGCGTGCTGTAAGCGTCGTCATATCTGGCTATAACATGATATAGCCTAAAACACGCTCTCACACGGTTATTTTTTTAGCATTTTTGGGCGAAATACAATACTCTTATTTTAGAGCGCAGAACAGCGGAGTTTGTATGGGCAGAAGTGCATGCCTGAGCTTGTAGGCTATAAGCTGCGTTGCTTTGACATTGTGGAAATAGAATAGAAACAATATATTAGCCTACCCTTTACTGTGTCAGTATTACTGTGCTGCTGATTTCTGATTTGAGAGTTATTTGTTACTCAGAAAAATATTAGGCTGTGTTTTGTATCACTAGTGCAGTGTCCGTTCTCGGAGCCCTGCGCGTGAGGCGCGCTCTGTTCTGTATTAAAAGTTTATTAATTCTGAACGTGTCACGTCTCGCGTGTCTATATTGCACCAAATGTGACACTGCACTCGTGAAGTCGATTGGATGAACGGTTCTAAATGCAAGATAAATAATCTAAATGCAAACAGACAGACGCATAGAGATTCCTGCCTTTATTAGAGAGAAGAATATGTTCAGCCCCCTCCCTCCGAAGCTTCGAATATTCGATGTTAATTCCTATCGAAGCTTCGAAGCTCAAAAAATGGTATTCGGACCAGCCCTAGTTGATACTCACGTGACTGTGGGCCTGAGGTTGGGTTCGGTAGCATTTCATAATGTCCTGAAAAGTGTGCTCTTCTTTTGTTATCTGCAGATGAAGAAAATGAATAAAAAAAGACAATTTAAATGAAAATGTTTGATATTATATTTCCATCTGATGATTAGAGAATTCTTCAGTAATATATATGTTCAAAAGTTTGGGGTCAAGATATATTTTTTTTTTTTTCTTGAACTGAAACCATTTATTCAGCAAAGATGCATTTATCTGATAAAACGTTACAGTAAAGACATTTACAATGTTACAAAATATTTATATTTCAAATGAATGTTGTTCTTTTGAACTTTCTATTCATAAAAAAATCCTGGAATTTTTTTAATCAGTTTATCACAAAAACTGCACGACTGTTTTCAACATTGATGATGTTTCTTGAGCAGCAAATCAGCATATTATAATGATTTTTGAAGGATCATGTGACACTGAAGACTGGAGTAATGATGCTGGAAATTCAGCTTTGCATCACGGGAATAAATAACATTTTCAAATATATTAAAATAGAAAACCGTTATTTTAAATTGTAATAATATTTCACAATATTACAGTTTATACTGTATTTTTGATCAAATATTTGCACCCATGGTCAGCATAAAAGACATTTCTAGTTCTGCATCTTAAAGACATACCTTCGATATAATGTAGACGGCACAGAGCAGCAGCTGGTCCAGGTGTCTGTCCTTCATCAGGTCAGTGCAGTGCAGCAGAGAATGCTCGAAACACGTCCAGATCTTCCCTCGCAGCTCTGAGGAGATATCCAGCTTCAGACACAGGTCTCGCAGACGCACGCTGGCTAAATGATACACCTGAAAGAACGAGCAGCAGAATTACGCACTTCCGCTAACAAAGATCTTCATTCAATACCAAATGTCAAAAAGCACAGATGGTGTAAGTCAGCACTCTTCCTCACCTTCCTGAAGAATAGCGCGAGGGATCCAGTGCGGCGGGGTTTGCTGGTTGCCAGAGGCTGTGTGTCGGAGCTGGCGACTGGAGCCGGAGCTGCGGTTCGGCTGGGGGAGGCAGTCAGTAAGACGTGGCCCGTGAGAGGGTTCATCTCATTGGACTGAAGTTGGATGACTGTGATGCCGCCCATCTCATTTTTCATCACTAAAGGATACGGAACACCAGCACATCAACAACAAAATCGAACAAACATCTTTTTTGGGAAATGTTTTGCTTGCTATAAGAGGTTGAAATAGAATAAGAGTGGAACTCGGACATGGAATAGTGAGCTGCTGGCCGTTTATGGTTGCCATGGAGAGGACAGTCGTTGTGGCGGTGGTGTTCTGGTGGTTTTCCATGGAGTTCGGGATGATTTTGATGGGAGTGACTGAGATTCTTTTCACTGGGGACTGTGGTGGAGCGTCGTCACCAAACAAGCGTCTCTTAGCGCTGCCAGCCGCTGGAGAGCTGTAGCGATCGTGGAGAGAGAGGGGAGATTGAGGGACGTCTAAGAGAGAAAGGACAAAAGTATGAGTACATCTGATTCAATATTCAAAGAAAGCATTAAAGCCAATCTAAGATGGAAAATTTTTTTCAGGGGGGCTTTATTGTGGTTTTAAGTCGGTTAGTTTTGAGGTCGTGTATGCTTAGGAGAAAACAATTTAATGAATAAATAAAAAATAATAAATATAGAATAAATACAATTCATATAACACATTTATATATGCATTTTAAAATGGTAAATGGACTGAATATGTTCATAATCAAGTTTTTTTTGTCCTATGAAATGCTCTCTAGAATATCCCTCCCCTTTAATTATAAACATTCAACGGGTCTTAAAGCCAAGGATCATAGAGGACCGCCTCATTTTGAGACGTACAGTACCTTTGCGTGCGCTGGAGCCCAGGCCTGTGCGGACCTCCCTGATGCGAGGGTGGATGATGGGAGATAGAGCAACCAACGGCAGGTGAGTGGGACCGCCTGCATTGTTGCCCGTGTCAAAACTATTGGAAAAATTTACCTAAGAAACACACACACACACACAAAATAGGTAATATCTGTTATTTAAATGACCACCATGATGCTTACACAATCTGTTCTTCCAACAAAGCAGTTTGTGAGTGTGTGTATACCTCTTCCACAGTAGGGATTTTATTGTTAGATTTGTTAAGCGCGTTCCACAGGGCCGAGTCTCTAGTCCAAGCTTTGCTTTCCAGCACCTGCTCCTCGATACTGTTCAAATGCTTCACCATGTCTCGGGACAAACCCTCCTCAGAGCGGATGAACACCTCAATCACCTACACAAACACATCATGAACATTTACTTTGCGTTTCAGGTTCCTTTAAAAGCACTTAACAGCTTGTTGTGATCTTCAGAGACACATCCATATTTACACTGCAATGTGATGCAATAGTACACTAAAAACTCTAACAAGGATAAAAACTACACCCTAAAACTGAAGCGTGTCTATGCAAGCAGATAATATGAGCTGACACTAGTGGTTCATCGGATCACAAAACTCATGGTTCAGATCATTTTATAGCTTTTGAGGCACGGATCGGATCATTTTCGATCAAAAAAAAAAAAAAAGAACAAATTAATACACAAACCTACTGCCTGTACACTAATTACAAGCATAGATAAACACACTATAACAAAGTTACAAATAATGTACGGTCTAAATAATATTTCGAATTTTTTATGCCTAAATGTATAACAACACTATACTGTTCACTATATGAATTAAATATAGATTAAAGCTGTCTTTTGGTGATTGATTAACATTAATGACACAGACAGCTGCAGGTATTTATAGGCTGTTGTCACTTTAAGACCTAATGCACGGATCCTATATGATACACATCAGATTTCTTTCTCAGCTGTTTACATTCACTTAAGACATAACAGACTGTGTTTACAATAATACCTGCCGAGATGAGTATCTTGACATAATTTTGTGTTTATGTGTCTGTTTAAGCGCAAGGACATGCGAAAGAGGAATCAATTCGGTGTTCTGAAACGAGACTCACTGTGTGCGCACAGAGAACAGTGCACGAGTATTGAGTAATTAAGTTCTCTTTCGTCTATTCTTGCACTGGAATGGTTTTAAAATACTTGAATGTGCAAACTGGCAAGACAAAACACGTGCAAATGATAAACTTTTACTGCATGATGGATGAACTTTGCAATTAATACGCGAATCACATGCGTGCCGAATCATGGGGTCAGGTCCGTACGGATCACGGATCAACTACGATCCTAGCTGACACCGTTAAGTACCTTGTAAAAGTAGAAAGGTGGGATCTGTAAGATTTCCAGTATCCATGGGAAGGTTCTTTGAGAGCTGTACGCAAACAGCACCACCTCCAGACAGCACGCCAACAGAGAGCAATGGAGCACCTCCTGCTCTAACAGGACCTGATAGAGATCAGGAGGAGAGAGGAAGAGGTGATAATCTCACACAAAAGCAGACAGTGAGAGCTGTAGATATAGAACATTGAAATAATATTTGGAAAAATCAATTTTCCTCTTACTGTTTGGTGATATAAACAGTGAAGTGAAGAGTTAAAATTTACTAGCATATTTATATGATTTAGCAGGCATGGAGACTGACCGCCATATCTTTGCCCTGTAGTCTCTTCATCTCCAGAGTCATGATATTCTCCAGGATCTTGAAGTACAAGATCTCTGCCAGCTTCAAACGATTCTCTGCGAAATCTACACACAAAAACCTGCACTCAGTTACATGATAAAATGTGAGGCTTTTCATAACAGTTAACTTTTTTAGATGTGCAGCACGTCTGACCCATGTGTGATCCTGGCAGGTCATCCGTGGGTTTGGTGTAGGCCTGTTTAAATATCTCTCCCATGGTCTTCAATCGGTTCAGAATGGATTCAGTGGGATTTCGAGAGCAGGAACTATAAAATCATGGTGAAAATAAAACACAAAGTCTCTATAAGAAAACAGACTGAAGCCTGAGGGCCATCATGATGGGTTATGCATGCTCAGATGGATGTGTCATTTCAAAAATCAAACTATTTGTGCATGGTTTGGCTTTGATACTTGCTTAAATATTTGGACCAGAGCGTCACTTGGTGCGTTTCGTAGGCCGGACACCATGCTCTGCAGTCGGCTCACACTTTGGGTGGCTGAGGAAACGGGGGTGACCAGCACCTCTTTCTCCTTCAAATACCGTCGTCCCGTTAGAGGTGTAGAGGGAGCAAGGGACCGTGTCTACACAAAAACACAGCAGGATAGGTCAAAGGACATACACCACCATTCAAAAGCTTAGGGTCCAAATGTTTTTTAAAGGATATAATATGGATAATAATAAGAAATGCTTCTTGTGCAGCAAATCAGCATTTTAAAATGATTTCTGAAGGATCATGTGGCACCGAAGACTGGAGTAATGATGCTGAAAAAACAGCTTTGCCATCACAGGAATAAATTACATTCTACAATATATACTGCAGAACTGCATTTTTATCAAATAAAGGCAGCCTTGGTAAAAGACTTTTTAAAAATCTCACCGTGCCCAAACTTAGATTAAACATCCCTCTATATGAAATACTAAATATGTACACTAAGTTTGACAATCAGGATGTTAAATGTTACTCTAATGTAGCAACGGTAATCGAAATCTTCAGTACCTTTTCAAAGTGCTGCTGAAGGTTGTTCTCCACCTGCATGCGGGCGGATAGTTGACCTGACGGAGGATCAGCGGTGGATTTGCGAGGTGTGCCGATCTCCTCATCTGCATCGGCCCCCAAAAACACTCGCTCGTCAAAATCCCCCACAGTCAAAACATATTCCTCATACTCACGATTTATGGCTTTACTGAAAAGACAAAAAGATTCATATACAGGTGCATACTGAAAAAAGGCATTCAATTTGATGTGTGTTTATATGCATTTTGTGTTTAAATAAATTTCATGGCATATGCTTACTTGTTGTCTTGGAAATTCGGGGTGTCCAGTAATTCAGTCAGAGTGTCAGCATCACCTTTTAATATCTGAGAAAAATAAAGGAATAATTTGAGAATGTGGGAAGCATGACCAAGCTGTAAACCAGCAATTGTGTTGTTCTAGCAGTGTAGATTGGTTGTAAAAGTGTGTATTCCTCACTTTTTTCTCAAACAGTGTCTTTATGTAGGGTTTGAAGTAGTGCTCCTTTATGCCTTTGGCCTCCACCACCAAACCATCATGCAGTTCACACAACTTGTCAATGACACAGGGCATCTCCTCCAAGTTTTCTGTGTCCTTTGGCAGTCCTACACAAAGTGAGTAACATACAGATTCAATTCTGTAACTGAATCTGATAAAAACAATACAGTACTATGATTGGTGATTCAGGATTCAGGGTTGTTGTAGAGTGTTGTAAAAGCTTTTAAACCACTGGCATGCCAGGTAGAAATCAATACAATGCAAATTATGTATGATAGAAACACATAAACTCCTGAAAATCTGATAATAAATGAATCTTTTAAAAATCATAAAGTTTTTAGCTCATGTTTTAGTCCAAAATTGTGCCATATGTATGCTAGTGTACTCAAAGTTGACCAAATAAAGTGGACTGAAACTGTCAAGAGCATTATTAGTCACATAAACGAAAAGCTATTGGGGACAAGCGCTTGCCACAACTTCCTACTTCAACACGTCATACAGGAAAGAAAACAGAGCTGGGAACATTTCATACGGTCATTCATTAGGAGTTATAATAAGTTGTACTGTTTTAAATGCACTAAAACTTCAACTACACAGAGTCAACAGCACATTAACTTTATAAATAATCAAAAATATCTCAAAACTAAGTGCACGACCTTGGCTAGTAACTCACAAGCAATGGGCTCACTTGTATCTCTGTCTGCCATTTCAAGGATAATGATTTGTAAGCAGAAAATGAACAATCAATCAAGGAAACATATTCTCTCACAGCAAAGTGAAGGGAACGTTACCTCTGAAGTGTTGATTGATGAGATCTTTCCTGTTGGAGCACATGAGAGCGTTGCAAAACACCAGGTCCAGACAGCAGAGCAGGAGGTGATAGGAGTTCACCAGGTCATCTCCAATCATGCGGAAATTACCTGGAATAAAGTACAAATCATGTCATTACTATAGTGTTCAGATCACTCAACAAGAAAGTTTTGGCCAAATCTGTCAAATATGTACGTAGATTAAAATACAATGGGGTCAATAAGATTGTTTTTTTTTAAAGAAATGATTATTGTTGATGATTGTAAAATGATTGTTATTCAGCAAGTACATCACGGTCTCCATAAAAATATTAAGCAGCACAACTGTATTCTACATTGACAATAAGAAATGTTGGTTGCACTTTACTTTACAGTACATGCACTCACACTGTACTTACCCACAAAAGTACTGAGTAGTGAAAGGTAACTAAGGTTCAAGGTTAGTACCCAATTATTACCCATTAATACAATAAGCACATATTACGTTCATGCAAAACAGGATTTTAAAATAAAGTGCTACCGAAATGTTTCTTGAGCATCAAATCAGCATATTAGAATGATTTCTGAAGGATCATGTGACAATGAAGACTGGAGTAATGATGCTGATATTTATTCCAATATTCTGTAATTTTATTCCAATATTCTGTAGCAGAAGAGACTTCACGCATTGGGTTTTGTTTGATGCTAAAACCACACAAATTATGCATTCATTATTACTGTGAATTAATGAACTGATTTATTTTATGTTGTTAATAGCATGATTTATCTAAAGTGTAATGATGGTCAATGGTTGAAACAGGGAAGGCTTCTTTCAGTCAGCTTACCTTTTGTATACACAAAGAGAGTCCAACAGAACTTGAAGACGTCACTGATGTGGCATGGAAGACGTCTACACAGAAAGAAATATATTTGTAACCATTTTCTTTTTCAAAAGAAAGCTGAGAAAGGCGATAAAAGGCAGGCCGTTTTACCGGTGTTTGCGGCTTCTGGGCAGGCGAGGAGGTTCGCCCTGAGGATTCTGAAACATGTCCAGAAATATTGGCTCAAATTTTCGGAAAATCACTGTCGACACTTCGAAATTGCGCTCCAGTCGACCTATGCGGCTACGGAAGTCCTGAGAGAGGTTCGACATGTCCGACCATTTCTTCATCTTGCTGAAGAACTGGATCAAACTAGAAGAAAGACATAACATATCTTAACATACACACCTACATTTATTTGAAATAAAAAGACTTGAATGCATGAAATAAATGCTCTTTCTCATCTAATTCTTAAAAACTAAAACTTTTACATTATATCAACTGAAATTACGGCAGAAGATGTCCATCCCGCAGACATCTGTCCATGTCTGTTTGAGGTCCTTACCTGAGCTTGGCTGAGCGCAGGATCCTCGTGAGGGAAACACAGTTGCCCTCCATCACGCCCCGTCCCACTGTAGGGATAGAGCTCTTCCTACAGGCAACATACAGAGAACAGGCCAGCCAGTGCACGACATCACCCTGAGACAACCAAACACATGACAGAAATTATGATTTATAATTGTCGTACAGCAGAATTAACCCCATAAAACCGAATGTATCAGTATCATATTTAATACATGAATGTTTAAGGCCTCTAAATTACCAACATGATCAAAACTGCATGACTTGCCCTCGAATTGATTTTTTTAGCAAGTAAAATGGCTTTCAGTATAATGCTAAAATGTCCACCTTCAGGTCACGGAACACTGCTGTGAAATATTTATTATTTTTATTAAGTAGTACACATAAAAACAACTTTTATATTGTTAGTAATGCTTCAAGATGAACATTTTCTGGACTAAAGCAACTTGATTATATCGATAATAATTTGTTTCTCCTCAATTATGAGCTCCATATACACACTAGACTAGAGCATACTATATTAGGCATAATAGCATGATGTATAAAATCTGATACAAAATAAAATAAAAAATATGCATATTTGTTTTATTTTGTCTAAAGGTTCAATAAACTGTACAGGGTTAAGCTTGAATAACGAACACCACTAGTAAACATGTATAGAGAAGTTTACTATACATAGATCATCTATATCTGACAGTAAAAAATGTGTTGAAATTTCCCAGAATACCATTGACATGACTTCCTCATCTTTTATTTGTTTATGTCATGTGACATATAGAAGCCTCTGTCATTTTAGACGCATGACATTAATTCAAGTTTGTTTGTTGTTTTCTGTTTTGAAAATGGTATCATAACTTTGACATATTTTTGGATATTGACCGTGATATTATTTGAAGTACTTTAATTACCATGGCACAATAATTACTAAATACTGTGGTGATACCATGGTAAACCAGTGGAATCAGATGATGATACTATGTCACTTTGAAATTCATGTTGCAAAATACCTTGATACTACTAAGTGTGTACTATAGTATTCTTGTAAGTGCCATGTAAATAATGTATATTATGGTACGCCAAGGAGAGCACCAGTCCAGTGTGAATCCCGTAACGTTACTTGTTGCAATCTCTTAGACTAGTTAGGGTCTGTAAATGAAGCTTTACTAGCTGGTAATGGTTATTTGGACTATATATCTGAATGAAAACAAGGGTGAGTTGAAGGCAGAGCGCGAGATGACAGCGGTTCCTGTCGTTTGGTTGTTGTGGTAACGTTAATGTGAATGAAAGTGGAACCTCTAGCGTGTACGTGTTCCAGATGGAGCTGAAGTTCTGGAGCGCTTCGGCTGCCGTCTCCTCGTCCATATTGAGCTCTTGACAAAGCGCCTCGAGATTCCTCCGTATCGAGCCATCGTCCGATTTAACCGACTCCGAATCAGTTTCATCTCCCCGCATCGCTGTAATCCGTAAAATCCGTTAATATCCAAAGAAAAGTGTTTGGGTAAAACGGAATTGACCCGGAGTACCGCTGACCTCCTGATGCTATCCCACAATGCCGAGACATGCGAATGGCGCGAAAACGGGCTCCTCTCAGCCAATGGGAGAACAGGACGAGATGGCGTCATTACAACAACAAAGACGACAGCGAGGTAGCATGGAGGATTTAAATTACCCCACAGTGTTTACCAATTTATACAAAATGTAAAGGATATAAATACATACTGTTTTACTTTTGTTCCATACTTATGTAATATGTATTTACCACTTCGTACAGAAATTGTCTATGCAATACTATTTGTGAATTTCACAACCGCTCTTATTTTGCTTATTTGATCTTAAATTGTAACGTTACTTATCTTGTATTATGTGACTTTTATCCGTGAATACTTAAGTTATACTTTATATAAATATAATTAGAAATAATTGTAATTATTTGTTGTGTGTAATTATTATATGCAACACAATCTACATATTCTACATATTAAAACTAGAAAAAAGCTCGGATATTTAAAAATATAAGTTTGGCATACAACAACTAACTGATTAACATCAGACTTATTGACTTGAAAGTTGAAAGTCATCTTTTATTGCACAATAAAAGATCACATACCATGGTTTGAATTATATGATTGGTCCACATCGGTGTACAGGAGCTATTTGAACAAAACAAATAAAATATCCCAAATAATAATAATAAAAAAAATATATAAAAACACCCACAACTCTCAGCATTGCTGCAGTTTCATACCAAGAGTATGTTCACTTTTTTGTCTTGTGTAATCATCCCAATATAGTGCACTTGCTTCAAATATAACCACAAACTTACGGTGCTTCCTTGTCATGAACACTGACCATTATTAGTTGCATCAAATCCATTCAATATTACTCTACAAGATCTTGAGGAACAGAACTTCCAATATAGGCTCAACAGAGATGAAAGCGCATTACTACATGGTACACAATGCTCTAATGTGCCTTGAACACTAAGGACTTGTCCCCGGATTTTATTCTGTCTGGCTAAGCAGCTCTGTTATCAGAAACACTCCATAGTAGCCTGCCTTGCATACACTTAAGTATGGGAACTGCTTCAAATGTAAAGACTGGGTCTTATTAGCAGGTCCTGGCATGCAAACACTGACAGTTGCCAAGCAAAATCCAGTCACCTACTACGTGCATATTTAAAAGCATTGGAAATATTCAATGCAGACAGAGTCTGACCAAATTACACTGGCGTATGGTACCCAACAATTCCCAATTCTCTTGTTCCCCATCAGAAATGCACTATGCAAAGCTACTAAAATAATCTCCCTTTGATTAATCCATGAAAAATGGAGGTAGGGGGCTGAGGGGGAAAGGCTTTTTGCTCTCAGAGTATCCAGAGACATATTTTTACACATGGATACAGTCAGCATTACCATTTGCAGAACAGTTCAGCTTTTATGGAAAGTAAAATGAATCCGTGTTGAAATCAAATATAGAAAAACATCCAAAACCTGGAGACAGAAAGTTTATGTACATGTTGCAATACACAAGGAGACAACTTAGAGACAGTAAAACACAATAAATACAGGTAACATTTGAAATTGATCAGACTTTTGGATGAATTACCAAACCGTTTCAGTTGAAAGAGAAAGGCAAAAATGGTTATTTGGAGTGTTATTGAATAGATATTCATTGATCTTCAAATGGGCCCAGATACTGCACCAGGGAGACTTTCTTTTCAAACACCATGTTTCAAACTGAATTAAACGGGAGTGTTTTTGAGTTTGCAACAATATTGTTGGGTTTTCAAACTATATATTTCCAACAAACGGTACATTAATAAAATCAATACACTTACAACCAGCAATGCAGCATTCTCAGCCTAACAGTCTGAACTCTCCAGTTGTACATATACTGGCTGTGCTTCTCCTTGCAGCTTTGAAGGCCTTTAATGGAGTTACGAACTTATCAAAATGTCAAAAAGCGAGGGTAACGTAATCATCCACAGGTCTAGACGAGGTCTGTGGGTTTTGTTCACCAGATGCTACTGAGACAGCATTGTAGGGACAATAGAGAAAGATCAGAACTAAGCTTTCAGACTAAAAATGAGACATTTTTGAAAGTCAAATAGACTTTGTGCTTTGCAATACTGTTTTGAATGAGTCTAGAGAGGAAATAGACCTGGTTATGTTATTTGAAAAGTGTTACGATTTGAAAAGCACTTCACAGAGGCCAGTATCTGTACAACTAGAGCGTCTGCATTTTAACTTGTATGACCGAGTCTGCTTCCCAAAACGTTGACACTGTACACAAGTACTTTGATATATATTTTCCCAACATAAAGTAACAAACATCCATATATAAAATGCTAAATAAGGCATTGCAAAGTGAACACAAGAAGATAGATGTGATGAGAAAAGGGAAATGTCGTATTAGGTGAATCTGGAAAAGTAAAAAAGAGAAATAAAAGCAAAATAAATTACATTATGGTGTCACAAAAAGTGTGACAAGGCAACAACAGCATGTTTTTTGAAGGTGACCATGATTTGTTTTTTTTTTGTTTAGACAAGAAATATACAGTACAGGTTTACATAGGTCAAAATGTACAAGTGACATGTGCAAGCGTGCGCATGCGTCCACACAAACACACAAACAAACAAGACGGAACACAATTACAGGTAAACATTCACCAAAAAGACTGTGCAAAAACGTTTTCACATCCGAAAACTGAAAAAAAAAAGAGTAAGATGAGAAGGTGGAAAATGACTACTCCCACAAAAGAGAGACCCTGTTGCGATTGGGGGAGAAAACAAGTTAAATTATCTCTGGTTATCAACTAGTGTAAAGTATTTCAAATAATAATAAAAAACTCACTAGTGCTGCTTTTTTTCTTCACATGTCCCCCCAATATGAGACATACTGGCAAGGAAAAAAAATAACATTGTGTGCTTGTAAACAAAAGTAACAGCAAGATACAGCTAGATAGATTTACATGTTTTCAAAAATCTTGGTAGGTTTTACTTTACAATATTTTCAAATGAACCAGAGAAAACAAGAGCAATGATGAGAACGAGACGTCTTCCTGTCAACCCACAGGGCTTTAGTGAACGCAAAAAAAAAAAAAAAGAAAAAGGAGATTTGCAAAGATATTTTTGTCTTATTCTTGGTGAAGCAATACATCACCCAAAACAAAACTTTCTGGCATCATTTACTCACTTTCAAACCTGTGTGACTAGTTTTTTCTTCAGTGAAACAAAAGCACAATGACCAGAACTTATCAAGCTCCAAGAAGGACAAAAACACTATAAACAGTCCAAATTAATTATGCACTATATTCCAAGTCACACAATAGCTTTGCATGAGGAAAAGTGTAGTTGCATGGTTATTTTTGAAGCTTGACAGCCATTTTATGCTTTCATTGTATGGAAAAGCGCATTGTGAGCATTATGCTTTTGTGCTCCACAGTCAGTCATACATGTTTGAATGACAAGAGGGTGACTAAATGATGACAGGGGACTATCCCTTTAAATTCACTAAAACACAGTTCTCACAATTTTGCTACAAACGCTTTGCTTTGCGTCAGGCTTTTATTTTGTACGCCCATGAACCAAAACCTTTTAGAACCGAGTCTCATCTATGGCACTAATGCTTCGCCCTTGGACTTGCAGAACCCCCAAGTACATATAACCATCTATATAAACGATTAGTAGTATCGCAACGGGGGCACCTTATCAAAAGCGACAATGTGGAAACGATACCAAAAACAATAAGACAAACAAAACAAAAGATAAATCAATTTCGTTTTGGATTGTTCTTTGCCATCAACTTCAAGCCTAGCTCTTTTTGAGTTTCCATTGCACTCACCATGTTGCACTCATGCCATCTATAGCTTTGTAAAAGATTTAGGTTAAAATCTTGACTAAAATGAATACATAGCAGCAAGCAACTAAGAACAAAATACTGTGGTCCATCAAGAACGAATCAGACGCAGCACTGCTGGTAATTTACCAATGGGATGAGCGTTGTCGTTACATTACTCAGAGAAATGTTTCAAAACATGAATCTAGGTCTTATGCAACTATAAAAGCATGATCCGAACCACCATTATGGAGTGACACTGCTGTCTTTTTTTTGCACAATACCAACATCCTACCACTTTCTGAGAATCTGTGAAAGATGCTAGTGAATAACACCTAATTGAGGGGGCGGGGGGGAATGCTGGGGTCACTAAGAGCGTTCTCCGTCAATAGACAGAATCTTCTGAGCGTCCATTCCCATGATGCAAAAGGAACCTGCTAACAACAATGATGATGTTGCCCCTTTGTAGGATTCAAGACCTCTGAGCGTTTGCATGCTTCAAGTGTCCATTTCTTTAGCACACACCCAGAAGGTAGAGTAGATGTCAGTGAAATTACAAGGGCAGATCTATAAACAATACATTGATAATCAAAGTCCTATACACAAACTTTTACCGACACGACACACACAAAAGTACTGCGGCCCAAACGTGAGGATGCATTCTAGTCTCCACCGTCACACGGGCCTTGAGAATCTTGCTCAGGTTCTTCTCCCGTTTTGTTTTTTTCCTTTTCTTCAGTACTTTTATCCTCAGAAGGATCTTGTATATGGTCAGAAGAATCCTTGACCAGAGCTGAATTTACATCATGTCCATCTTCTTCCATTACACCCTCCTGGCTCTTTCGTTCGGGTGTCTGTTCGACTTTAACCCCCTTCGATTCCTCGGCGTCCATCTGCACACCAACGTTCCCGTTTCCCTCCACGAGTCCTTCCTCTCTGACCTTCTTCCTCTTCCTCTTAGGGCTGCCCGTGCTGTCTGCTGCAGGCATAGTGGGGAGTGCCATTATACTGCCTGGTGGCAAGAACATATGCGGATACAACAGACTATGTGACATTCCCGGGATTAGAAAGGGGTTAAAGGTCAAATGGCTGCCGGTGCTTGTGATGCAACTACTACTACTGCTGCTAGTGGCCGCAGCTGTAGACACCGAAGCGGACACTTTTTTCTCTTCCCCTCCTTGCTTTGCTTCCTCCTTAATCCAGTTCTCCGTGCTCATCGGAGAGCTCGTGTTATCCCGCTGAAGTGCAGTATCCGAACTATCCGGCGGGCTTGAGGTTGAGGTTACGGTTGCGGAGTTCGTAGTCACGCTCGCTGTTGTGGATGCAGTTACGGTGGACATAGTGGATGTCGCCGTGGAAAGTGACTGACTCATCATCCCACTCATGTGAGCGCTATACATGGGCGGCTGCACGGCCGCCATGCCATGGAGCATCATGGGTAACATGCCGAGGCCATTCTTGGCATCGTCTCCTGATGTTACAGCAGTGGCGAAACCATGAGGAAAGCCCATGATACCGGTGAGTGGGATACCAGGGACATTGCGGAGATTAGGTAAACTAACCAGGTCCATGCTGCCAATGAGCCCACCGTTCATGAAGAGCGGAGCCATGCCAGCGGGGAGCTCGGGAGCTTTGGGCATCTCACTGCGGGGTCGCCTGCCTCTTCTGCGTGGACCGGGATCCCGACACACAGGTCCAGTGAGGATGCGTGCGAATTTGCCCTCCGGTAGAAAACCCTGGGATATGAAAACAATATATGTTCATTCAGTATATCAAAGATTGTATTAATAAAGTAGAAGTTAAATTTGGACATAAATGAACAAGTTTAAAGATAATTAGGTTTAATAATTAATTAGAAATGAAGTACTACAGTATAATTTATAACTCTTTCTTGATTCTGATTGGTCAATTGCAGAATTCAAACTTGAATGGATTTCAGTAAAATACAGAATAAGCAGATAAGATATTTTCTAAAATCAAAACTTTTTAAATTATAAAATAACAAATTTAGACACCCTACTTACCCTTATAACATATTAATATACAATAGAGTATTGCAGACTATAGCATAGACTATTACAGACATCCCTATGAGGGATTTCATGCAGATAACATGAACTCAGAATCTGTGAAATGGCATCAAGAGATTAGCAGACATTTAGCAAATGCTTTTCATCCAAGGAAAACTATAAGGATTTTGTGGTGCTTGAGAAAGAGTGATCTTACTATGATTCTGTCTCAACTCTACTCTAAACCTTAAACTTTAAGCAACATTTAGCTGCTTAACCTTGATAATTAAGATATATTCAGTTATACTGTATTACTACAAACTACATATTCACAAGTTGCTTCGGTGTCTGTCTCTTTCTAAACAGAATATGTAGGACTCACTGAATGCTTCACCACATCCGCCCAATCAGGAGCCACAGAGTATTCTGAATTTGCATCCAGCCATCGAGAGAGCTCTTTAATGGCTGGAGCCATAGCGCCTCCAAGCTGCAAACAGAGGAATTGTGGTATTAAATTTAAATGAAATTAATCTGAGGAAACTAACAAAAAACAAAAATGGTATGTGTGTTTTTGTTACCCTGCGGCCTGTGTTTCTGTGCACTACTGGGACTCTCTCCTCTCCAGTTAGAGAGCTGACGTCGAGCTTGGTGGGATCTTTGCAGCGATGCCTTCTCTGCTTTGGACGTTCCAAGAAATTGTGCAACATGCTTGCATTCTGAGACTATGAAAGACATACAATATAAATTAAGTTATAGTAATGCATTAAATGTCAATTATATTATTTATATTAAGGCGTATACCAGCTGTACACACTAAACATTCACAATTAGGATCATTCAAATATCTTTCTGGATGAAAAAATTGTGTTGTCAACCTTTTTTAAAGCACCTTAAAGTACACAAAAATAAAGAGACAATACCATTTAAGTCAACATGAAACAGCATACACATCTATTTTAGCACTAATGTGAAGTACTACTACTAATGTGATAATTTTATCCAATGGAAATGTAATGGATTGTGTAAACTACGGAATAATGTGCATGGAATTATGCCCAATAACAAGAGCAACATGAATTCAGAAATAGGGTCAATTTTGATTTCATGTTGTCTTTAAGCAAGAATGTTTATAATTCTCAAAAGAAAAAGCCACAGAAATATTACTTTTTAGTCTCACAACATAAAACTGTTCTGTTTCTAACTAACCGATGGAAAAGCAGAAAGCTCCATGTTGTAGTTGGGGTTTTGTCGGAGCCATTCCATTAGGCCTTTATTGGCCGTTTCCCTGTCCACGCTCACACTCAGGGTCTCTGAGGCTGGAGGAGGAGCTGGAGAGTTTGCTGGAGGGTGAGTAGGAAGTGTAGTCGGGGTGGATGGAGGGCATTCTGACTGAGAGGATGTTGAGGACACAACAGGCTGGCTGATGCTCTCTGACCCACACTGTGTAATGAACAAAGATAAACACATGAATGATTCATATTTATTTATATTAAAATTATTAATAATAAATAAATTAATAATACTGTTAATACATAAAATAAAATTAAATATTAATTAATAATATTAAATATAAACTATTTTAATTTATTTATTTATTTTAGTGTCATAAGCATCAAATGCTATTTTCATGGCAAAATTAAGTTTAAAAATAAAAATCTCTTTCAAAATCACAGTAATTCAGTTTTTTTTAATTTTCCTGGTAAAACTTATGAAAAACATACAAAAAATACTTTCTGGAAGAAAACAAAAAGCCATTGTTACTATTATAAAGCCATCTTAATCGTGATATATTTACTTTTTACTTATAATATAAACTCCAAAAAACACAAAAAGCAACATGAAAGCAGCCCATCCGACTTCTGATGTAGACTTTAATCTTTGCTGGTGTTTTTTTATTATTTTCTTTTTTTTTTTTAAGGTGAATAGAAGAGAGCAGCAGATTCTGCCAAACATCTGCTTCTACGTTTCACAAAACGAATACTATGAGGCTAGAATGACATGGGGACATGTTCCTTTTTGGGTGTCAAAAAGTGTATTTCAGTGATATGCGCAGTTCCACAAACCTGTTGTTCAGGCAAGTTCATGGCTCGTCCCTTCATAAAGCCGAGATCAGGAGTCTCTACATTTCTTCTTCGTCCTCTTCTCCGTCTCAACATTGAATCATCACGACGAAGACTGCCGTTGACAATCTGCCCTGTTACAGGGTGAATTAAGCCAGCCTGCAAAATGCCAGCCATATCCAATCCCAGTGAGCCTTGTATGGAGCCTATCCCGGTTATTTTGTGGGGCGCTGACTGGACAGTGTGGCTCATATGACTGATTGGCCCACTGTCTCCACCAGCCGTTAGTTCTGTTGGTTTGGAGAGGTCAATAGCGGCATCCTGCCAACCATTAAGCAGAAGAGCGTTAGCACGATGAGACACGCCAACCTGGATCTTTTCTCCAAGATGGCTTGGTTTGGCAAGAACTTCTGCCTCGAATTCAAACCCACGCCTGGGACGTTTTAGCTCAGAGAGAAATGCTGGGGCAACTAACCGCTCCTGTTGGGACAAAAGTTGTAAATCAATGGGACTGTATGTGTGTATGACATTTCAAAATCTCATTAATTTCCATGACTTTTCAGGCCTCAAAAATCACATGTTGGAAATGTCTTGATATTCCCAGGTTTTTCATTTAAACTCAAGATATTTCCAAAACTTGCATTTCAAAACTTTTGAAGGATTTGCAGACACCTTTAAAAACATCCTGTCTGTGGATGTGATCTTCTTACCTTTGGTAAGTGGGGTACTGTATGTGGGAGGTTGAAATTAAGGCTCTGAGATATAGGCATTCTGGTAGTCAGAAATCCTGCCCTCTGGTGGGCACTGCTGGGCATGCAGGTGTTAGCCGATGCAGAGGGAGACTCATACTGTTGACTAGAGGAAGGCCACTTCCCCTTTAAGATAGTGTGGCAGATACTGTCAATACGGTTGATGATCACTCTGTCCTGTAGAGAGAACAAAAACACAAGACGGTGTATGAAATGGGTCAAACTGCAGCAATAGGTGACTGATACATGTCTAGTGGTATGCTGTGAGCTGAAACCAACTTTACCATTTACATTACAAGACAAGATTTTCACGAGTTCTGTAGAATATGCAATATATATATTCAATATCTATTTTCAGTATAACTAATTAAAAAAGACAATAATACAGGCAGGAAACAATCACTAACATGTCAATACCTTAGGCCACTCTGAGAAAGAGAAGAGTGCTTTCTCCTGTAAAAGCTGAGCAATGGTTGGTTCCCTTATTTCATGGACACTGTCTGCCATCTCGCACATGGGCAGCGCAAAGCGTGGTGCATCAACATCTCCCAATAATGCTAAAAAACAGGAATAAGTTTTTTCAAAGCATATTGCTAGACAGAGACTAAATAAAACTAACTTCAATTTGTTTTCTTTGGTTTTAAAAACATTGTGAGACACAATCATTCATCAGCATGTAATTTGTCTGAATAAGTTGGCAAAGTAAATATTAAGAAAATATTAAGTGATTCCATCAACCAAATCGGTCTAGAGTTTGTCAACGTTTAGAAATAACTAATGACAAACATCAATAATTTTCAGTCAGGAGTCAATTATTCTGCTTATATAATCTTTTTGACCTAATACAGTTTAGAAATTAAAACTGCCTTAAAACTGCCTTAAAAATTCCTTAAAACTGGTTTGTACATCCTCATGGTACCAATCAAGTAAGCTTAAAATAGCCCAAGTTAGTTTGCTGGTCTCTCAACCTGCTCAAGCTGATCTGGTTAGTTTGTGGACACTTATAAGGTGGCCAGACTTGGAGAACAGCTGCCCAACAAGCTTAACACAAACTTGGCCAGGCTAGAGGATCAGCAAGACAGGCTTACACCAGCTAAGACAGGCAAACCAGCTTTGCTGGTTTAAGATGTTTTTCACCAAAAGGGGAAACAGCCCAAGATGCCATTACTAGTTTTGTAAAAAAAACAAACAAAAAAAAACATATAAAGGTAGAAAGCTGAAGCCTACAGCCACAATACCTGATGTCTTTGCATCTTCGTCTTTTATCTTGTCCTTTACATCCAAAACCTCAGTCTGCTCAAGTTGAGGGGTCTGCGTAGTGCTGTCTGGCTCAGGCTTCACATCTGACACTACTGGATCCATGAGGAACTCTTGTTTTGGGACTACATCAAGGACTGGAGATACAGAGGTGTCAGGTAAGGTAGTTGGAGATGATGGGAGTGAAGGAGGCAAAGGGTAATCTGTTGAGAGAGTAGTGTTAGTTAGATTGCAATCTTCTATTGGCTCTGATGGTTCTTTGCAGGGTTCTTCAGAGGGTTCTTCCACCAATTGCTGTTCCGCTGAGTCTTGCTGAAACCCTTCACAAGGTTCCTGCAGGGTCTCGTCACAAGTCAAATCATAAGACTCCTCTAAAGGCACTTTTTCTGGCTCTCTTAGAGGCTTCTCGTAAGATTCTTCCAAGTCTCCTTCATTGGAATCATCAAATGTCACCTTGCAGTCCCCTTTCTGGGATTCCTCAAGACAATTTTCCTTTGGAGACTCTATTGAAGGCATCTTGTCAATTTCATCTTGAGAATCCTTAGTCTTCAGACTGTCTAGAGAAAGGTCTTCTTTCTCAAAATGGAACCCTATGCTTTCAGCACCTTCTCCTGGACTGGGAACACCATGTGTGATGTTGGAATCACTAAGCTTGTCCTCTTGATCCTCACTAATGGGATCTGCCTGGTCAAGACTAACATCCGGGAGACCAAGAGGTGGTGGAACATATTCTGGAAGACTGGATGATAAATCTGTCTGATCCACAGACGCCTCTCCAACATTAAGGTCTTTGAACAACATAAAGCTCGGTGCCAGTGGCTCGACAGGGTTGCTTTGAGAGTCCGAACTGGGCATGCTCAAACAGTCGGTTAGTGTTTCATCACCCTCCCGTCCATCGTCTGGTTGAGGAGCATCCAAAAAGCTGGGTTCCAAAGCTTGTGCTCCCAAAATGGGATCAGTCTCGTTGAACATGTCAGAGGTTTCAACATGGTCTGAGCTTTCCCATGGAGTTTGAAGTTCATCGAGTTCCACAGAAGGAGCCATCAAGCCAGTCTCCTCCGAGGACCCTTGCTCTCCCACCAGAACATCGCTGCGAAGTTTCCCAGCTATGGAGTCCACCATATCTCCTTGAGCCCCATTTAGCTCCCCCTGCACACCATACGAATTTAGCATATTCAGCCCACCAGTTGCAGAATTGAACGGGAATCCGTTGAAGGCCTCTTTACCAGATTTGCTATGTAGTGTGTCTGATGTCAAGCCTTCATGTTGTAAAGACCCCAACTCCAGTGAGTCATCTAATGGAGGGCAGTCCAAAAACCCTTCCCTGTTTCCTGAACCTATTCCCAGGGAACTTCCTGGCTCCGACCCTACCACTTCTGTGGGCTGGTGATGCCCATGAGTATGGACAAGTTGTGTTGGCGTGTGGGGTGAAGGTGTGTGGTGATACTCCGGAGGTTGTGGGGATTGACAATGTCCAAGGTTGGCATCATACAAGCAGCAATGATGGTGAGGCAAGCCTGGGACTGGATATCTGTGGTTTTCTTTATGAACATAGTTCCGATGGGCCTCCAGGAAGGATAGTTGTGGGTCATTGAGGATGTAGAAGTCAGTTCGACTCAAGCCATGCTTAGCAACACCGATGAGAAGATCACGATCATGTTTGCCACACTCCCACCAGACGGGTAAGTACAAACTAGGGCGACAAAGTTGCAGTCGTGCCCCCAGGAGAGGGTGCCGCAATACTTGCTCACGGACCTTTCTCAAAAGCTCAATACGGTATAATGTTCGGGCAGCTCGCTCTTCTGTAATGGGTTCCACAAACAGCGAAGGATCAACGGTACCTACATGAGACAAGAATTTGTGTATACGTTATGACAGATTGAGTTGCTATTAATCTTCTCACCAAACTATCTCTAATTAGTTTGTTTGTCTCAACTCTCCAAATATCAAATATCCATTTTACCTTCATCTTTTCTAGGCGGCAGTCTACATGCAGTGCGACACATTGAAACAAAGCTGTGGAAATATCTCTCCAAGCTTTCGTCAGTCTTCCTCTCCAATCGAGCAAGGGCACGGAACTGGCCCCAGTCAAAGATTTTCTTGTCTGGGTCATACACTACTCCAAACGAGGACACTGTGCGATAGAAGTCAGCCTGCTCACGACGTGTCCACCTGTGTTAAAGGCAATATGTTATCTCAGGAGTACATAAACCTTAAAATCTGCCTCAAATACTGAATAAACAGATTTTCAGCTATCATAAACTAATAACCTCTTACCTGATGCAGACAAAATACTATTCTTCCAATGTTCATCATGACATTTCAACATGTTTCAGTGTTCATACTATCCTCCAGGATTTTATGCTAACCAATAATCCTCTTTAGCTGTTGTTGCTGCTGCTAACTCATCAGTCTTATGAATGCCCTGTATAATTAGTCTGGTTTCAGGTTCACCTCACCTCAATCAGGAGCCTTAAGACTTAAGAAAATGTACTCACATTTTAAAAACAGCAAGATAGGGTGCAATGAAATGGATTATTTTTTTATATGACAGGGTATCTTAAAAGCACAATGCTCTGGTGGGATTGGATCTGGTGTTTTAAAGGAAACATTAAAAAAATTCTCCAAGAGGGTTTTATTGTGCTACCTGCCTAACGAAGAAAACCCTGAGATCTTGTGTGCTTATCGTTTATCATGATCATGTCTGCCTTGTACCATTAGTATCAGCAATAGTACCATTTCTCTCCAAATAAGCTGATTTTCCATTCACAAAATAGCATGACAGTTTACATTTTATCTTGATAAAATGACTAAACAATAAAACTGCCGCCACATCGCCTACCTTCGTTGCCACTCCAAAAAGAGTGGGTCAGGCTCAGTTGCGCAGTGCCTAAACTCTCCAATTTGCCACGTCACAGGTGCAATTCCATCGTGTAAGAGGAAATCATGACGAAGCGGCTCACGACGTGTGTAACGCTGATACGCAGTAATGAGGCGGCGTAAACGTGCTGTAAGAGCCGAACCTGCCGGCCACTGTATCCGCCCCTGTTCCATCATCTCTGTAATTAGGTCTCCTGCGAGAGATGCTACAAAGCCCCCTTTAAAAGAAATGCTACATTAGACACAACCTGAAATAAGATCATCTTAAGGGGTGGTCACATTAGGTTTTGTGTTGGATTCATACGGATACCAATGCGAGTGAGCTTTTTTGTCGCTTTTTGTTGCATACTAGAAGTTTAGAGAATTCTGACCTGTAATTTTTTTCAAAGTAAAATGACAATATCTGATCAATAGGGGATTTAAACTGACCTACAATCTGTAAATGGGGGGGGGGGGGGGGATTCTCAGCAGGGTCCAAAACGAACACACAAAAAATCTTTGGCAAGTAAGTAAAAAAAGTTACAGTCTGCATGTGAAACGCAAATGGTCTACTAAGGATCAGTAGCTGTTGTGTATCACCGAAGTAAGTTAGGATGTCAAATTTTTTTTTTTTTTTTTAAGTTTTAAAACTTGATGATCTTGCACAAAATGACAAGATAAAGTGCCATTTCTACAAGTAACAAAATGTCCTCATATTTGACACAAATATACAAGAGAATGCAATATATATATTTATAGTGTCAAAATATTTATGGCTGGTAAATTCTTCTCAATTTATCCAGTACTGGAAGATGTTACAAAAGTAAATAATTTAGAATATATTCAAAATAGAATTCCTGGAGTGTGACATCATATCCTGTTAAGTTTGACATAGGGTGCAAAATAACTGTGCCTGCTGAAAAGCTAACGTGACCACCGCTTAACAGTATTAACAAACAATTAAATGTTTAGTTACAACAGTAACAATTACATTTCAAAACATACATGCATAAATAAATACATAAGGAGGGTTTTAATACCTGTCACTGTAGTGTCATTTTTCCCCGTTTCCTCTGACATGGGCTCCTCCTTTGTAAAAGAAAACTTTACTTAAAGTAACAGTCTGTGCATTTGGTTAAAACTCTTTAGCATAATTAATCTGACTTCATATTCTTTTGACTTCCTATTGTTACCTTGATCTCTACTTTCTCTTCTAATTCCTCAGACTTCATGTCATTTTCCTCTTTAATTTCATCACTTTTGCTGATACTGCACAAGAAGAAACGTGTGTTTATGGTCATAAGAGTCAAAAGATGCAATTGTTGTATTCCCACATACAGCTACATTATCTCAGCTGCTGATTTTAAAGGAGATTACCTATCAGGTGCATCTGAAGCAGTTTCTGCTCCACTTTGTTCTACCGTCAGCGCAGTGACATCAGGCATACCCACCCGCTCCAGGAAGCACAGAGCAGGGTCTGCACGCATGGCGTTATACCGCTCATACCCTACATGGGACACAAGGACAAGTTAGTGCAGATGATGAAAGCAAGAGGAAGTCAATAGGAACCATATGGACATTTAAAACATTTTAAAAGATGCTCTAAATGCATTACTAAATGCATTACTCTGCTATATTCAAAAATGACCTGTATGTATCTGTGTCTGCACATATTTCCATTGCTATATTGCGCATGCATGAGAATTGCATCACAAAACTGGGTGTGACGGTTGCACTCATTGTTTTATGATGATGTCTCACCATGTTTGTGAACTCCAATAAGCAGCGATTTATCCGCCTCAGAATCCCACCAAATAGTAGGGATCTCAATGTAGTCGATATCAGGCAGGGTTACCTCCAGTTTACTGCATAAAACACACAGATCCTTACATATTAGGCTACTCAACAATGACAACTGCTTTATACAGAATTCATTAAGTATTCATGAGGTTACAATGGGCTGTGGGCCATGTAGTACCTGGCTGGGATCCCTTCAAGAGCCTGATTAGCAGCCTCCCCCAGAACTTCAACCTTCAGGTAGTACAGCATCCGCACCCTCAGTAGCACCCTGTTCATTACAGGATACATGATGATCACACCATTAAAACTCCTTCATAAATTGTTATTACAGTACAATATTATTTGATCAGACATATTGCAAATATATTTGTATTACTGGCAGGATGTAGGAAATTGTTAATTATGCATCCCAATTATAGTACTCACTATTTATGTATTATGTATTTATGTATAACCAGGGTGCAAAATGTACTTTTGCTACACTGACATTAAATGCATTAAACTAATGTTACACAATATCTACATGTTCATCTGCATGCATTACAACATGCAATTTTGAAGATGCTTGAATTCTTTATGAAGTCTTACTTGTTGCAATGTTGTTTGAGGTGTTTCTTGTAGCTGTCGTCCTGAAGCACGACCTCTGGGTTACAGTGGGCCAGCCAGTCAGCATTCTTCAGCTCAGGTGGACTCAACTGGTTCTTCAGTTTCTTTCCTTTACGACCACGTGGGACAGGAGCAGACAGACCTGGACAGGTGAAACGCAATTGTTATGGTTTTTTAATGTCTTTATTTTGATCATTATGCAACAATTGTATGAAAAGCAGTCAGTTCATTTAATTTGAATAATCAAATGATCAAGGATAAGGGATGCTTATGATTAATCAACATTCAATTGTCAATTTTATTGATTAAACATACTGACTGTCGATCAATTTCAGCACAAATGTTTTCAGTGATCATTCAAGCAGTGAAAGCATTCAAGATGTGACTTGTTCAAAGTTTAAAAAAAGAGAGTTGTGGATATATTTAGGCCTACTATTATATATGGACATATAAATAATATTATTATGTACTTTTTAAAAAATTGTTATTGGTAGATTAACTAGATGTACCGCATCGCGGTACAAAATATGACCGCCGCTCAGGCCTGCACTGGCTTTCCACAAAAATAAATGACGTGGAGTAATTTGGCTGTATTGCGTGTTTATGTATATACCTAAAAAAAGTAGTAGTATGTGCATGTCTGTCTGTGTGTGTGTGTGTGTGTGTGTGTGTGTGTGTGTGTGTGTGTGTGTGTGTGTGTGTGTGTGTGTGTATGTGTGTGTGTCTGTGCGTGTATGTATGTGTGCGTACATGTGTGCGCGTGTGTGTTTGTGTGTGTGTGTCTGTGCATGTGGATTTGTATGTGTGTGTATGGGTGTGTGTCTGTGCGTGTGGATGTCAGTGTGTGTGCATGCTTGCGTTTGTTTGTATTCCTGCATGTGTGTGTGTGACAGTATCATCCTAAACCAGCAACCCTTCGCTCAACAGCACCATCTACAGGCCGATGAGTGTACAGTCACTAAATGTGCACATAAATGAATTTATTTTATACCCCCCCATGGATGAAATTCTACGAAACTTAGCAGAGGATACCCCCAGAGGATGTCAAGTTAATCATACACATGAAATATGGTGCAGTTCTGAACATCTCCACTGAAGATAGGGGCGATTAAAGCAGAATAATATTGCATTTTCATTTTTTATGGGAGGGGCGCAAATCACAAATGAGTGATTGTGGGCTAGGTTGATGTGGGCCCTTAAGAGCAACATACCATAAAAATTTATTTTGTTTCGGTGTCCCTGGTATCGTTGACGAAAAATTTACGGGGGCCCCAGCGCAGGGGGGAAGTGGCCCCCGGGGACCAAACAAAATTTTTCCGTAAAAGTCTAGTAGACCAACATACCATAAAAATTTCTTCATCCTCGGTGCCACGGTTCAGGTAGTTATTTAGGAAAAACTGCATTTTTTTGAGTTTGGGGGGGCCCAGCGCAGGGGGGAGTGGCCCCCGGGGACCAAACGAAATTTTTCCGTAGAAGTCTAGTGGGGCTACATGCCCACCAAATTTCATGTTCCCTGGTGCTTCGGTGTCCCTGGTATCGTTGACGAAAAATTTATGGGGGCCCCAGCGCGGGGGGGGGGGAGTGGCCCCCGGGGACCAAACGAAATTTTTCCGTAAAAGTCTAGTAGACCAACATACCATAAAAATGTCTTCATCCTCGGTGCCACGATTCAGGTAGTTATTTAGGAAAAACTGAATTTTTTGGGGTTTGGGGGGGCCCAGCGCAGGGGGGGGAGTGGCCCCCGGGGACCAAACGAAATTTTTCCGTAGAAGTCTAGTGGGGCTACATGCCCACCAAATTTCATGTTCCCCGGTGTTTCGGTGTCCCTGGTATCGTTGACGAAAAATTTACGGGGGCCCCAGCGCGGGGGGGGAAGTGGCCCCCGGGGACCAAATGAAATTTTTCCGTAAAAGTCTAGTAGACCAACATACCATAAAAATGTCTTCATCCTCGGTGCCACGGTTCAGGTAGTTATTTAGGAAAAACTGCATTTTTTGGGGTTTGGGGGGGCCCAGCGCAGGGGGGGAGTGGCCCCCGGGGACCAAACGAAATTTTTCCTTAGAAGTCTAGTGGGGCTACATGCCCACCAAATTTCATGTTCCCCGGTGCTTCGGTGTCCCTGGTATCGTTGACGAAAAATTTACGGGGGCCCCAGCGCGGGGGGTGAGTGGCCCCCGGGGACCAAACGAAATTTTTCCGTAAAAGTCTAGTAGACCAACATACCATAAAAATTTCTTCATCCTCGGTGCCACGGTTCAGGTAGTTATTTAGGAAAAACTGCATTTTTTGGGGTTTGGGGGGGCCCAGCGCGGGGGGGGAGTGGCCCCCGGGGACCAAACGAAATTTTTCCGTAGAAGTCTAGTGGGGCTACATGCCCACCAAATTTCATGTTCCCCGGTGTTTCGGTGTCCCTGGTATCGTTGACGAAAAATTTACGGGGGCCCCAGCGCGGGGGGGAAAGTGGCCCCCGGGGACCAAATGAAATTTTTCCGTAAAAGTCTAGTAGACCAACATACCATAAAAATTTCTTCATCCTCGGTGCCACGGTTCAGGTAGTTATTTAGGAAAAACTGCATTTTTTGGGTTTGGGGGGGCCCAGCGCGGGGGGGGAGTGGCCCCCGGGGACCAAACGAAATTTTTCCTTAGAAGTCTAGTGGGGCTACATGCCCACCAAATTTCATGTTCCCCGGTGCTTCGGTGTCCCTGGTATCGTTGACGAAAAATTCAGTAAGGTGACGGGAAAAAAAAAAAAAAAAAACTTTGACAATCCCTATATGACCGCTTTCGCTAGCTACGCTAGCGGCGGTCATAATTAATAATATCCTGAAATTAAAATAATGATAATAAATTGCAAATAATTTAAAATGATTAATTTAATTTATAATTGAATTGGTAGCAAACGAATTAAACTGAATTTTAAAATGTTTAAAAAGCATTAAAAAAATTGGTGCAATTGTAACATTAATGTTAATTAATTGATTTATTTATTTTTCTATTTAAATGTCAATTGATTATGTCTAATCGTGAATAAAGTCATCCCAAAAATAATTAATGAATTGATGCAAAAAATGTCAGAGTGTGAACAAATTCATTAATAACCTGAGTGGTTTTGCAGTGTTTGATTATGTCCATCTTTAGTGGGTGTAATCAGATCCCAGATGAAGCTTTTAATTTTGTCGTCTCCTTTATAATGGCGAACACAGTAGACCAGAAGAGCCCTGCACAGCACCTCCATGTCTCGCTCCGACAGGTGCCATTTAAAACGGCCATGATTGAGAATATCCTTCCAGCGACCCCACCTGTACAATCAGCAAAGACATTTCATCAGAGTCTGAGATGTATAACTTCATATAGCCTAATTTATGGCTACAAAGATTATTCCAATATATGGTCTGCTTGATCTGCAAATGAAATGGCAGAAAACTTCTATGTTGAATTCCTTTAGTTGCTTGTAAAAATACTTCACTTGATTAAAAGTCTGTTGTAGGGCAACAGAAGGTGACCCAGAGGGAATGAGTGGGCAGCCGAAAGCAAATGAAACACTGACCCAAAAATAAGAAGGTTTTTCTCCACTCTGAAGCATTCTGCTCGGAGGTAGCGTCTGTTGCGATCACTGAGACGTCTTGTGCGACAGGGTCGTTCCTCTGAGTCGCTGTCCAGTTCAGAGAACTCCATCAGTTCATCGTCCTCAAAAGAATTATAGTGACGCGTCTGCTTCCGTACGCGAGGCGTGTCGATCACCAGACTCTCCTGGCAGAGACAAAGACATTAGTCAGAAAGTGTTGCCATCTCAATATTTTTCTCCTTTAATGTCACCAACACGCAAACGGTGTAGCACGCATATTCACAATCACACATAATCCAAGCCATCTGTTTTGAATCAGCTGATATTCAAATGACCCCCCATTCACTCTCTGGTGAAGTCTATGAGCTGATTCTCTAGTATTACACCACCTGAGTCACAGTGAGCTCATATGCAAGCTTCAGCTTTTTAAACTATCATACTTTTTACCTTTTCTGCCTTGGAGTCAATTTCCAGTTCAGCAATTTTGGCCCACTTTTGCCAAAAGTTTGGATCATCCAGAGAGATGTCTGTACGGTTCCCTGAAGACACAAAGCTAGCCTGGAAATGGTAAATAATAAAGGATTATAAGCACTTTATCAAGATAGAGATCGCATATTTAAAAGCCTGTGTTTTATTGATACATGCAATGCTTATTCAGCTTTTACATTCGCATAACTTTTCCAGCTCATCTGCCATATTTACGAACAAAAAATACAGATAACAAGAAAAAGCGCTAATAATTGGATTTGATTCATTCCACGTCTCAAAACATTTCAATTTAGTACATAAAATACCAATATAACACTCGTTGACATTTATATATAGAGATGGATTGTGGCTGTGTAGACATATACACGCACTACAGATCAAAAGTTTGGGTTCAGTTAATTTTTTTTTAAAGAAATTAATAAGAAATAATAAAATGAATTAACAATTAATACAAAAATGCATAACATTTATCAAAAAAATACAGTAAAGGAATTTATAATTAAAAGATTTCTATTTCAAATAAATGCAACCCAACTGTGTTCAACATTGATAATAGAAATATTTTTTGAATATTAGAATGATGTCTGAAGGATCATGTGACACTTTGGATAAAAGCGTCTGCCAAATGCATAAATGTAAATGTAAAAATGAAGCCTGGAGTAATGATGCTGAAAATTCAGCTTTGCCATCACAGGAATAAATAACATTTTAATAGAAAACAGATATTTTAAATCGTATTGCTGTTTTTACTGTATTTTTCATCAAATAAAATCATCCTTGGTGAGCATAAGAGACTTTCAACAACATAAAAAAAATCTGACTGGCCCCAAACTTTTAAACGGTAGTGTATACCTTGGCAAAAGTTGATCCCTTCCCCTCGGTCTGGATTGTGATGGTCTGTGTGCGGCGCTGCAGGATCTGATCAATATCCTCCTCGCAAAATTTAGAGCCCTCATCTTCTTCATCCATGAGCGCCCCATACGCCCCCTTCCTGAGAAGATCTTCGACCTCCATCTTGGACAGTTGCTGAACCTGAAAGAGGAAGGTACGGTAATTAAACAATACTGTCCAAGTCAGTGTAGCAAGTCATGGCATAAACTAAATATAACACTTCTGAGGAAGAAATAAGACTCTGCAATTGATGTCTACGTGCCAGTACTGTTAAATTTCTGTCTGCCCAGGATTTAAAATTTAAACTCATCGAACACAAGCAGCAAATTTATTTGCAAAACATTATTAAAAATATTCTTACTGAAATTGTTTATCTCAGTGGTAAAAAAGGAAGAATTTTTTTTCCAAATAACGATGGGTCTTGATGTTTTATTTACATGTGTTTCTTGGAGAGACCGTAAAGCAGAGATTCCAAAAGTTTTTTGACACCTGAAACCCTTTGGCCTAAAATATTTACTTAAAGTTCCCTTGAGATTTTATCTTAATATTTCAATAAATTTAACAACACATTCACATCTTTATGGTTCTCTCATGTTATTTAATGGTCACATTACACACAGACCAAAAAAAATGAATTAATTTTAACTTTAATTAATAATGTTTTAATTTGTAATTTTTATGATTTAATGAATTATTAGCTTTTCATCACTCCCAGGGATTCGCAGCCCACAGTTTGGGAAGTATATAATTTTCTTTCTTTCTTTTTTTGTTTAAGGTTGATACATTTTATAAATTCAACACTGAATTTCAACACTGAACAACACGCAGATGTGGGGAAAACAAAAAAGTTTAAAGGAGAACTCCGGTCAATTTTAACATTGAGCTCATTTTTTTGTACATTTGGAGTGCTGTCAATACAGAGAACAACGACAAAAATCGGTGTTGCCTACACCGAGTTATTCTATTTTTAAAATTTGCACCCTGTTGACTTCAATGGGGCAAGTACTAAACCTGCTTTTAGCCTCTTAACATCCTTGATGTGTCATTACAAGTGCACAGAAAATGTGAGTGATTCCTTCTGAGTGAACACGAGTGAGTCTGACTGCAGTAGATGTGAAAGAAATGTATAAAAACGATGTTATTTAAGCCAGCGCAAATACCTTTGTTTACATCCTGTTTTTCGGTTGAAGTCCAAAGTAGTCGATTGCCGAGTTCACGCGCGTGATCATAGGTATTAAACCTATGCGTGTGAACTCTGCAATCGACTACTTTGGACTTCAACCGAAAAACAGGATGTAAACAAAGGTATTTGCGCTGGCTTAAATAACATCGTTTTTATACATTTCTTTCACATCTACTGCAGTCAGACTCACTCGTGTTCACTCAGAAGGAATCACTCACATTTTCTGTGCACTTGTAATGACACATCAAGGATGTTAAGAGGCTAAAAGCAGGTTTAAAACTTGCCCCATTGAAGTCAACAGGGTGCAAATTTTAAAAAGAGAATAACACGGTGTAGGCAACACCGATTGTTGTCGTTGTTCTCTGTATTGACAGCACTCCAAATGTACAAAAAAATGAGCTCAATGTTAACATTGACCGGAGTTCTCCTTTAATGTAGTGGATCCCTCACCCCATTGAGACTGCCCTTGCGGTTGATGTCCTGCAGAACAGCCTTGTCCAATCCCAGTTTCAGACTGGCCTTGTCAAACATCTCCCTCTCGTATGAGTTTCGCGTGATAAGTCGATACACTTTCACCGCTTTGCTTTGACCGATCCGGTGGCAGCGAGCTTGAGCCTGTGGAATTCAAAGCATGTTTATAACAAATGTGATATTTGTGTTTTTTGGAAAGGTTGTTTTTATATATGTAGGGCTGGGTTTCGATTCAAATTTCAAGAATCGATTCGATTCCGATTCTCAAGATCTTGAATCGATTATCATTATTCGATTCGATCCGATCCGATCCGATCCGATCTTCGAGATTTAGATAATGGTTTTTGAAAAAAGCATTTTTTTCCAGCTGTTACCTGAATTACAGGACTGTAGTTATGCAACATATTGATACTATTATTATAGACATTCAACTGCAAATTAATGGAGTATTGGTGGTTGTAAAGAACAATCCCCCTTCCAGAGTGTTGATACAACTGCTTTCACAAACTTGCACTGGTGTAGACGACCGAGGACGCAGAGGTATATCAGCAGCAGTAGACCGATTATTTAGACGCAAACCTGATGTATTATTAAAAATGACATTAAGAATTTTCCAAAATGCTTTTACAGTTCAGATGCAAATGCACCTTTATTTTTTATTTTAATGATCAACATTTAGAACACATTTGTCCTAAGCCAGTGCAAATGTAAACAGATTGTTGGCTACTGGCTTCAGTAAACAGACAACGTAGAGATGCGCGGATGGGCTATTATTTCAACCACATCACAAAACTCATCCGTCCGCACCAACGTTTTTGACCAATTTTCAAAACAGCACCCGCCCGCCATCCGCTTAATGTATGCATATATTTTTTATTTGATTGGCTAACCGCCCGCCACCCATCCGAATTTAATTAAAATATAATTTTTCGTCACATCATCCGCCCGATCCACGGTTTATCCGCGGAGTCCGCGGCTGTAACCGCCAACCGCGCATCTCACAGAATGTAAATAAAATTTGAACTTACAAAACCTTTAGAAAACCTTTGCTTTTGTCAAGCTCGTTCTCTGCACTGCTTCTGAACCCGAAATGGTGCCAGATCGCAGCTTTGAGCGTTTCTGGAGTTTTCAAAGCAACCGCTTGCTTAACGTTACTGACGTTGTTTTAATGTCCTTCCACATCACGCGCATGCGTGAATTCAATGACGCGGCAAGTTAAAGTTCACGGGGAAAATCGATCCTCTGAGTTACGGATCGATCTTTAGAAATTAATATGAAAATCGATTCAGAATCGGTGAATCGATTTTTTCAACACAGCCCTGAAATCGCTAAAGGAGAGAGTCAGTTACACTGCATATAAAAGACGCTCCGCATTCACCTGCAAGTCGTTCTGCGGGTTCCAGTCTGAGTCGAATATGATACAGGTGTCGGCGGCGGTGAGGTTGATGCCCAGACCTCCTGCTCGTGTACAGAGGAGGAACACGAAGCGGTCAGAGTCCACCTTGCTGAAGCGATCGATGGCAGCCTGCCTTAGATTCCCTCGAACTCTCCCATCAATCCGTTCGTATGTATATCTACACGCAGCATACAAATTTCAGATGATAAGAAATATAGTTTTTGCATCTAACCCACATAAAACTTACAGACCCATATGTTTTGACCAATGAATTTCCCAATTTGAAAAATGAGCATAGCTAGAATTTTTTTAATAGGCATTACAGAAATTGCTATGACTTTTTAGGATTTTTATGCATTTCCACTACCTTTTTAGGCCTGGAAATATCAATTTTAAAATTCTGTTTTTCTTGACTCTCCTTGAATAAAAGCAACAAATGACTTAAACCAAGTTTTAATTTCATGTTGACATTCTATTTTCTCATTTACCTGCAGTCTCAAAAACAGCTTTTTTATAGAAGTATGACTAATGTTACTGGATAATAACCAGCTGTCTCACCTCCTCTGAATGAGGTAGTCCTCCAGTATATCAAGGCATCGAACCATCTGGGAAAACACCAGCACTTTATGTCCTCCGGATAGCAGTTTGGGCAGTAACTTGTCGATAAGCACTAGTTTACCAGCGGCCTGGATCATTGCCTGGAGCTGAAAATCCAGAGCGTCAGAACTGTAGGTTTTCCTGAAGCTCTCAAGAATCTTTTCTTCAGCACCTGACAGAAAGGTAGATGGGAGACTGTGTCAGCACTACAAATTAGAGGTGTGACTGCTGAGATGTAGAGAACTGCAACCAAGATATTTCAAGAATTGTCATTTTCACATGTCACCTGTAATGAGGTATGGGTGATTGCAACACTTGCGAAGCTCCATCATTGTGTTGATGAGGTTGGGCATGTTGTGCTGGTTCGCTCCCTTGGCAAGGAAGGTAAAGTTTTTCTCCAGAATGGCACGGTAGTACTTCTTCTGAATGTTAGTGAGCTCCACCTCGATGATTGTCTCCTCTTTAGGGGCCAGATTCTTCTCCACATCATCCTTCAGTCTCCTCAACATCATGGGCTTCAGAATGGCTTGCAGTTTCTTTACCTGTGGGAATGTTAATGTTTCTCAGGTTAAGCTGGGCATATTTATTTTCACCTAAATCAACAATAATCAGGCCATGATGCCTGGAAATAATACTTCTGGTTCCATCGTCCCAGAGTCAATGGGTTTTTGGTTAAATGCCTAAAATAAGTCTGTGGTTTATATACAAGCTCAAGATATTTTCACGTTTTATTCTATGACATTAAACACATCAGTAATACCCCACTTGTGTTTTTTTTAAAGCTTTTACTTAAAAGGGTCTTTAAAAGATGGTTGCTAACAAGTGGCTAAATGAGTGGCTAAACATAACTGCACTGAAAAGGTCAAATCATCCACTCACTAGTTCACTTGTACAGCCCTGTTGTGTTTATACTCACGCTCTTGCAAACTAACTTTCCAATTTATAGATTTTTTGAAAGAGCTGTCAGAAGCTTTAGCGGTGGTGACGTAGAAGTCATGTGACCGTGGTGAGTTCGTTTATAGCCTAATATTAACTTTTTATTTCTGTTGATTGTATTTAGGCTTCTAAATTCAGTTGTGTTCATTTGTGAAGATCATCTTGAATCGTAAATGTTTCATGGTCACAGCTTATTTTCTGCACAAATCCAAAAGCTAATGGAAAAATCCTATTGGCATTTTGTTGAGGGAATCAGGGTGATGCTAATTTTCAGGTTGGCCTTCAAAAACATGTCATCACTGCAGCACTTTATTTGGCTATTTTGAGTTTATCAGCATTGGCTACTTAAGATGTTAACAAGGATTTTTCCTACTATCCTCTAGAATAGATGGCTTGGACAATTGGAGGTGAAGGTGTGTAGATGTTTATCGAGTCCATACTATACATACGTATTAGGCAAGATCACAAACTTCCTACTGAACGATTAATCGCAATAAAACCGCACACGATTTGGCAAAGGTTGCGATTATTTTATGCGCAGCTTGTCAGTGGAGTGTGGCTGATCGGTAGTAAATACTGCCCCATTTGAACGGCAGAGAGCGCTCTCATGCAAACACGATAAATATGCCCCGCCGCAGAAGTACAATAATGCTCATTATTCCAGGAAATCCCTATCGCTGTAGCTGAATAAACAGAATATTGAAACGCTTTGATTAAACATGACTTATAAATACACGACTGCCTTATTCTGTGTAAGGCGGCACATCATCTCACAGAAGGATGAGCTCAACTGTCGTTATGAAGTGAGTTTGGAGTAAATGCATGTTATTAAATGTTGTCTGTTGTTGGACAAGAGGTTCATAAATGCTTCTCATGTTTTGGAACGATGTTTGACACGTGTTGTTTTTTCAAATGCACGTTATAAGTGACTCAAACTCACAGTGCTTTCAGAGTGAGCAGCGTTTACAGAGACGTGCATCAATCACAAGCTTTTTTTAATAAAAAAAAAAAAAAAAAAAATCGCAGCCTTTGCAATTTTAAAATCGCGATAAGCCAACTCGATTTAAGTGCGATTACATGTAAAGTGCGATTAATCGTTCAGCCCTACTATCAAGCATTTGAGGATTAGTTCTCACCTGCTCCTCGGTCTTTAGGTCTCCGAACTCCTCCAGGAACGTTGTCTCGGAAGGGAACTGTGAGGGTTCGAGAAAGTTAAGAAGACTGAAGAGTTCCTCAACTGAGTTCTGCAAAGGGGTTCCTGTGAGAAGAACTTTATGTTCCTTGAGGGAGAAAACACATAGAAACTTTAAGTTCAGCCAACTGGATTGGCTAAAATGTATGTGGGTCATTGACGAATAAGGTTTTTAAAAGTGTAAAAAAATAGAATGGAGATTTAACTATATTTGAAACCATTTTTTAGTTTACCTAGGTGTTAACAATAAGACTTTGTGGTTTTTACAATCAACACTGTTTTTTGTCATTTTTTACAGGATGGAAAAAAATTTGTCACCAAAAAAGTCATTCGGTTTAACCACTGATTTGAAAGTTAAAAACTGATTTGACATTGATGTTGAGATAGTATATAGTGTGTACCACAGAAGAAATATTAAATAAAATTATCACTGATCACTAATCATTTATTGGACTACTCTAAACACTCCAACATATTCAAGTAAAACATTGCACAGGGAAAGGAGAAAAGGGGGAAATGTAAAAAAAAAAAAAAAAGCCTTATCTGCTTTATATTTGTATTATTGTAGTTCCTTTAGTTATTAAAAACAATATTATTCCATTTAAATATTTACTATATCGGTTTTACCGAATGACCTTTTGACACTTCAAAATCTTTAAAATACCTTTATATGTAGTAAAATATAATTAAAACCTTTTGGATTCAGTAAAAGAGATCAAGTTGTACTACCTTACATACTTTGGATGTTATATATTTGTTTTTTTATTATTATTAAGGCCTTTGGACAAAAAAATGACCCGTCACGTCATTGACCCATGTACATTTTTAAGAGATCTATACTAACTCATACTAACCCATTTTTGGACTTTTTAAAACTTTTATCTATATAGACACTGAAAGACAGCACAGAAAATTATGGGGACAAGACTGGGAAATATTAAGCTGGATTTGATCTAGTCTCATCCATTTTAGCTCCAACAAGGGGGTATATTTCTATATCGTGGACCAAAAATGTATTTGGACTCACTTAAAAAAAATTAATGTATTAGATACAAATTATCAAACCAGGTTGTATTTATTTACACGTTTTAAATATAGCACAAATACACAATTTAGACACTTTCTGGTTGCCATTCACTATTTCATCATGTGCCTTATCCAAATAATTTTTGGGGCCTTTTACAGCCCTTCCCCTGTTTTTTAACTTTAGTTTTTTTTGTGAGAATTCTAGGACCGACTCCTTGTTGGGCGGGATTGCCCTAATGAAAACCAGCTACACCTGTGGCAACCTATTTAAAGAGCTCCTGGATTTTGTCTAGTTCTCTCTCATTTTTGTTTTGTGTCTTTGTTTGAAGAGTGGGTTCTTGAGTTGTGTTCCCATATGATTTCCACGACTCTACAAACCCCATTTCCGACAGTTTATTGATTTGAGCTTGTATTGATATTTACTATTATTACCTTATGTTTTGACCCTAGACATTATTTGTTTAACTTTAAATAAACCTATATTTTCTCTATTGAAACCCATCTTGTGAATTGTCCTCTTTATGTTATGACTTTGAGCCGGGTCGTAAGAGGGTCACTGTACATCAAAATGCATCTGTGAACACCTAATCAGCAGTGAGGGGAAAAAACCAGCACTGCATCAAATGTAGTTTGCACACACTGGCCATCACTGCAGTGATATGTAAAGCGAGTGAGATGAGATTACTCATTCTGTGTCCAGAGAGGATGTGCGTATGTAAATGCAGTGAAGCAGAACTCGGCAGCTAAATGAGATGTGTGCAAGAGAGATGGCACAGTAGTTTAGATCGCAGATGGCTTTACTTCCCCTTTTCTGCATTTAAACCTGAACCCTATGACAAAAATGTCTGCTTCAGGTTCCTGGTCCACAAATGAGAAAACAAATAAATAAAAACAAGCATATTAAACTGACCAGGTTCATGAGTTTGAGTCCCTCCAGCAGTTTACAGTTGCGGTTTTTAAGGCGATGGGCCTCGTCAATCACCACACAGCGCCAGTTAATCTTCTTCAGCTCTGGACAGTCAGCCATAATCATTTCAAATGTAGTGATCACGCCATGAAACTTAAACTGACCAGTCATGATGTTTCCCTGAAGGAGCAAGAAAAAAAAAAGTGAGGTCAGACATTAAAAAAAAAATCTTACTGATCTGTGTCATGAACATGTTAATGTTTCTGAAAGTCCCTTATGCTCAGCAAGGCGGCATTTAACTGATAAAAAATACAGTAAAAACAAAAACAAAAACAAAAATAGTAATATTGTGAAATATTATTCCAATTATTTAAAAAATTTTCTATAAATTTATTCCTTCTTTAATTTTAATCCTTCTTAAAGGAAAGCCATTCCATGGCTATGTTCATGGCAAGAGCCAGGTTTAATTATTCAAAAATAAAAATAAATAAGATGTTTAAGTTACATTTTTTCTAAAAACCTTAAGATTAAATTTAATTTTACTTGGTTAAAAACTTTTTTAAAGTCCTTTTCGTGATCCTACAGAAATCAATCTAATATGCTGATTTCCTGTCTCAAGAAACCATGATACATTTTATCAGGATTTTTTGATAAATAGAAAAGAACGTTGATTTGAAACAGAAATCTTCTGTCACTCTGTTTGACCCACCTGTTCATCTCGGTAGTACGTCTCATACTGCAGGATCATCTGCCGACTGATCTGGCTGCCGTGATAGACAATGACGTTCATTTCAGTCCATGTGCGGAATTCCCTCTCCCAGTTGGTGATGGTGGAGAGCGGGGCGATGATGAGGAAGGGTCCTCTCAGACCCATGAAGAAAATCTCAAAGAGGAACGTGATGGACTGGATGGTCTTCCCCAGCCCCATCTCATCAGCCAGAATACAGTTTTTCCTACATCAGGAGAAACATGGTCAGGTGTTCATTAATCACGTCAGATTGCAGTTATGAGGAACAGGATTTGGAATCAGTCGCATGAGCATCTTTCCGCTGTCTGAAATTATTTCATCATGTTTACTAGAATTTTTATTAGGTAAGGGTTAGGTTAAAAAATAATAATAAAGTATTTGCTTACAGCTATGGTTGTCAATCAATAATCTAAAAAAAAGTATTACATTATATGCTGATAAATTAACCAAATTAATTACATTTGTCAATTATAATATAATATTTGCTGAGAAAAACTTCAGATAAAAGATAAAGACATTGCATTGTATTAGACAATATCATTATATATATACACAAAAATTTGATTTTGAAACCTATATATTGCTAGTTTATTTTTTTTTGCTTTTTTTATAAAAAATTATAAATTGACGAAGTTGAAAGTCCGAATTTCAGCAAATTATACATATGAGACGAATTGATAAAAAACAAATAGTTTAATTAGTATTGATTTGATTTATCCTAGTTTTTATTATTTTACAAATCAATTTAAATTGAGACTTAAAACAAGCATTATATTACTGTCATTATGCTTGGCCTTAGTTTAATACTTAAATAGTTATTTATACCTTAAACTAGGATCAGAATTTTGTGTAGACCCTACAAGAGCTGATATTAAAAGTCTCTTTCACCTGTTGTACCAGTTGAAAAGAAGCCAGTTCATTCCCTCTAATTGGTATTCTCTGAGCTGGTTCCCATTCCTGTATTCTTTGGACTTCTCCAGTTTTTGCCACTGTTCTGGCAGAGGCCTTTCCTGTATTATTACAAAAGACAAGAGAAGTGCCGCTTCCTTCAAAATACATACTATAAAGAGGAATAAACATGTTTTGGATAATACAATCAAACATAGAGCTGAACCATGTGATCATAATGTAAACATACACACTGGAAACATCCAATAAATCTTATCTAGTAACGAAAAAAATAATCGAAAAAAAACAACAATTCCCATTCATTTGCATTTGAGTGCTTACCACGAGTTTAATTTCAGGAATTTTCTTGAGGTCTTCAAACTCTCGGATTTTCACAGGGTCAACATCTTCCTGAAGCTCCCAAGTACTCTCCTCATATGACAATGAGCACCATTTCACCAGGTAGTGGGTAACTTCCTGTTTTCATGCATGCAAACAAACCAAACCTCAAAAGACTGGCACGACAAGCACAGGTTTGTTTTCAGGAGTTCATCTGAAGACTGCCTTACCTCTCCTGTTTCTGTATCAGTGGTGATAGCGATCTCTAAAACCCGATCAACCTCAATATAATCTGGATTAAAAAGGTCTTCATCCGGCTGAGGAGAAACACAACATCATCTCAAGCATATTTAGGCAAATAATACACATGTAGACAGGAAAGTGGTCTATAACAAAGCCACAGATTTAAAGGTGAAGTACTTGCACAAAATTTTCCGTATGGATTTCAGCTTTTACGTCATAATTATATTTGATGCATTTCCAGGTTTTAACTTTTAAATGAGCAACAAACAAAGAGCAGCATGTTATGGCAGACACACCTCTGTGAAAATGTGCTTCATTTGTGCCTGCTTGTTTCTGAAGCGCTTGATTTTTTGTTGAATGCGTGGGTCCTTTTCCAGTTCCTCCAAGGTCGCCCATTTACAGTGCAGATAGGAGCTGGCAATGAGAAAAAGCTTTCATTGCTGACAATGTGCTGTAAACAACACTGAATGCATTTATCATGCATGCATTTAATTTAAAATAGCATTGTGTTCACAATATGTCCTTGTAGCGTTTCTCCATCCATATTTGTGTGTATCACACAAAACTTCTAAGTCACATTTAAACTCAAAATCAAAAGAAAGAAATAAGAAATTACATTCTGCAAAAAGAAAATTTTTTTTACATTAACAACAATGTTTGTATATATTAACAACATTTCTGTATTGAGGTATTTCTGACATGAAAATTAAGCACATAACCACGGTTTTATATCAATACTGTAATGCAAAAATAAAAACGATATTATATAAATTGTAAATTATTTATACATTACAGTAAATTTAACAATAAAATCTAAAATGTAAATATACAGTCATTGCTGTAAGATATTTTGGGGAACTGTGCTCATCATGAAAATCCAGCCATCTGTCTTTAAGCAAAAAAAAAGTTTTTGAGGTTAAACTTGACCCACTAACTAGTACTGTAATTTCCAAAACTACACCAGAAAAAGATCCACCCCATTGTTGATTCAGCAAATCATTTCATGAGGCAGAGTGTATTACTACTCTACCAGATGGACAATTTAATGCATAAATGATTTGAAGTAATGAATTACACAATAAAGGTGAGTTATGCGTTTGCTCTGACAGTTTGACAAGCTGAGTGTTCTAGAGTTTGAGAGCACAAAAAGGTAACAGAAGTTTGATGCGCATGAGTACACTTACAAATTTCTGTACTTGACGTAAAACTCCTCCATCTCTTCTGGTGCTTCATCAGGGGATGTCTAAATGAAAACCATAGATCAAACACTGAGAATATTCTTTTTAGGCAGATGTTATTTGCACCCCACTGTAATGAATAGTATATGCTGCAGTAATGCATTAATGTGTATTCAGTACTTTGTTCTTTTAGCACAGTGGTGTAAATCACAGATTTAATCAAATGTTAAAGGTGGTGGTGGAAAAAATATAAAGGTTTAAGAATCACTCATTGAACAACACATTTAATACACACTTTATAGTAAACTTCATGGCCAAATAAGAAATATTGTTGCTTAATTTTATATAACTTGGCAAATTGTTAATCAAGTCTTTATAAATGTAACATGTAATCTGATCACTTTACCTCTTTCTTGACCGTTCGCACAGAGAGTATTTTCTCAATAATATTAGCCTCATCTTCAGGGGGTTCCTGGGAAGAAAGAAGGCGGGAGTGATTATTTCAGTGTGTGTTTGCTCTGCCCCTCCAGAAGTAGGGCAGGTGTGTAGTGTGGCATAATGGCAGATGTTGCCACAGTTACCTCAGCCTGCCAGGCGAGGGTAGAGGAAGACATGGCAGCAATTCGGCCCGTGCCCAACACAGCAATGGTCTCCCCGTCATCATCCACGACCTTGAAATCAAGATCTTCGTTGTACTTCCGCCGCTTCACTTGACGCCCTGATCTCCTCTTCTGCACAGAGAAGAAAAGAAAAAGAGGAAGTTTGTGTAAAAAATCTTGTGCATATCCAAAGATTACTGCTACAACGTTACGTGATCAGTAAGTGATTTCAAATCACACTAGATCACTCATAACTAGTACTTATTTTGTATATATAAATACACACATATGCATGTATTTATTTAAGAAATATTTGCATGTATATACTATAAATTATATATAAAATAAAAAAAATCTTAAATATATACATGCATGTGTGTGTATTTATATATACAAAATAATTATACACAGTACACACACATATATTATGCAAACACAAACTTTTATTTTGGATGCAATTAATCGTGATTAATCTTTGCCCAGCACTACTCATAACACATTTAATGTTCACATTTTTTGGAAACACTATTTAAAATACTGTGTACTTTAACATTTATCCAACCTGACTTCCAATTTAAAATTGCTCTCATTTAAATGGTTAAAAAAAAATTCTAAACTCTTATTCAAAAATTTGCATTTAAATGGTCACTCTAACCACGTTTTCTTTCTTTTGTAGTTTTTATTTCTTTTAAAAATAATGGAATGATGGAATTTGAAACCCGGAGGCCTGATGAAGATCGGTTCAGGAGAACTCACAGTGTTATCCATAGGGTCGGTGCTTTCCTCACCGCCGGTGGCGAGCGTGCTGAGAGAGGCTGTGTCATCACTCTCCACCATCTCAAGTACAGCATCACTTTTCCTCTTTCCCTTCTTCTTCTTCTCCGGAGGCATGGCACCCTGCTCTCTGCATAACAGCAACACATGCTCTTAAAATCCATCTTACTGGCACAGTTTTGCACAGGTTGACAAATCGTATAGCAAACCACCAAGGGCTTCTTTGACTGATATCAGGCCATATTATGGTACAAAACACCAACATGTGCTGTGCAGACGCTTCCTGGGTTATAAGTGGACAACTTACACAAGCACCGCAAGAGTTTTGCTGGAGCACAGCACTTGAATAAAATCATGTCACTGCTTTACTGTTGGAGAGAGTTGAAAGGGAACCACAAAGTGAATAAGGAAGTTAAATAAGGGAATGTATCCCATAAAAGACGATTGGCATAAACTTTACAAGTTCATGGAGGGTCATTTTTAAGAGCCATAATTGTGGTATTTATTGTTTATTTGCAACCCTGGGGCAAATTACATATTTGAATACCTTATGAATGCATGCATAAAACTGCACCTTTATTTCTCCAAATACACTATAAAATAACCAAAAGTCCAAATAGCCCTTCACATGGTTGCAGGTTTCATATTTTGACCTTGGTTTCAAATTGGAAACCCATAAGCACCCACATTCACCTTGTAACGCTCACAATCCCTGTATCACATTTCACCTAATCAAGATATGAAAAGGTCTATGATTGAGCGTAGCAAGAACAGCGCTGAGATGGTACATGCAAAACTGTGTCACATATAAAAGATGCAATTTACAGAAATGAGACGGTTTTGTCAGTCGACTTGTTAATCTAAACCAAAAATTATTTACTGACATAAAACTAGTTTGCTGCCTTCAATTAAGACGTCTCTTAGTAAACTAGGCACCAAGTGTGTTGAACATAATATACCTGCAATTATGGTCTTGTTATAAAGCTCATCTAGAACTCCAGTGTAAGACAAATAATACTGACTGAATATTACTGTTTGTAGCATTGAAAACATCTCCATTTCATGTCATGTACAATACCATTCACAAATCTGGGGTCAGTAAGTTATTTTTTTAAGAACGAAATTATTCAGTAAAGATAATTATATTATAATGTTAAAAAAGCTTTCTAATAAATAAAATAAATAAATGCTGTTCTTTTAAACTATATTAATCAAACAATGTATCACAGTTTCCACAAAAATATTAAGAAGCACAACTGTTTTTAACATTGATGAGAAATAAGAGACTTTAAAATAACAATTAAAAAAATCATACTTGTGAATGGTTGTTTATGTATATTTACCAAAAAATAGTTATCTTTTAACCAACTCACTTTGGCTTCCTCCCTCTTTTGGAGGGCGGATGTGTTGCAGTGTTCTTGGGCTGTGGTTTCACTTTCACATCTTGACCTTTCTTGACCTTTTTGACCTCCTTTTGACCTTTCGCCTCCCTCTTATGATCCTTTTGCTCCTTCACCGCCTTTGACTTTCTCGGAAGAATCTCCTTCCCTTCCTTTTGCACCCTTCTCTTTGGTTTAGCGTTGCTCTCTCCATCTTTGTTCCACTCTGACTCAGTCTTGTCTTTTTTCCTTCGTTTCTTCTTCACCCTGGTCCCGCCCCCTCCATCATCCTCCTCACTGTTGATTGATGAAGGGCGGAGACTGTGACTGCTGGCCGCAGACCCAGCCTTTGTGTGAGTCATGCAATGATTGGGCGGCCCTCCGATAATCCGTAACTGTTCTTTGCCCAAGTGGCCAATGGGAAATGTAGTTTGTGCGTTTTGGTCAGAGGCATTCGAGGCAGCAGCGGATGGAGTGTGCTTTAGTACATGGGTGGCAGACATCTGGAAAAACAGAAAACAGATTAGAATTCGCTCCTCGAATTAAACACTATTTGTGTTGTTTGAAACAGACACATCAAAGACTGTCCTGTCCAGTCAAACCATCTGCTAGTTATCAATAGAACATATGTTTTGGGAAATTTCATGCTGGTTTATTATACATTATATATACTGAACTAAAACAAACTAAAAAAAAGTGATTAGGGTCCACGGACAGTGTGAATGCAAAATGAACTGGGGTTGTTTTCACTTGGTTCACTTTTTAATCCACTCACAGCTCTTTTAAGTTTTAAAACACTCTAAGCTGTTTTTATCAGCAGGGTAATGCATGTATTACAGGTTATTTTATGGCACAAAGTGAATGAGCTTTATGATGTATTCAATCCATATTCACTCCTATTTACATATGTGCTCTATTGTAAAGAAATCGTAGAGCAGTCATGAGATGCCCAATTACACATTATAGGGCAGATTAAATTAAAACTGTTCTTCTACTTCTACAGGAAAAAACATTTATGAATTAAACAGAATTCACTGCCATCTGTGAGCTTTGTGTTTCTGGTTCACATTTAGCCCCGTATCTCTTATTCCGCGAAGCACGTTTATTTTTAACTACGCCTTAGTGTTGCAGTGAACACGTGGAACAGCGCGCATGTGCAGGCATACACACACACACACACACACACACACACACACACATATATACGCACTCCCCGACAGGGCATGCGACTGCAGGCAGGTATGGGGATAATGTCAATGAATCACATGCTTTCCAAAGCAAGCGGGCTGGAATCAGGGCCGTCGTCATGGCAACAGGCTCGGGACCAAACTGTGGGAAGCGGGAACGTAAACACGCAGTCTCCGTGGTAACCCTTTCCTTTCTGGGGTCTAAAAAGCATAGACCTCATTGTTCCTGAAGGTAATATTGCCAATGTCTACATGGGTGAAAAAACACTACTTTTGTACTTAACTGCACTGTACAGACAACATGAAGTGTAAACCTGCAACTGAACTGCTCTTTTCACTTTTGCCCTTACCTTGACCTTTTTTTTTTTATGGTCTCTCTATGCATCACACACATATGCACGCAAAGCTAATGCACGGAAGCAAACACTGCAGACTATTCCCGTGACGTGCTGCAGTATGCATGCTTGCCAGGCAAATCTGCCAACCGCAAGCGCACACACATACACACGTTGCAATCAAATTCCCTATGAATCAATACCAACTCCCAACTCCCAAACGCGACAGCTGCAGTTCAGTCAATGCCAGATCCAAACCTGAACACACCTTGCTCAAATGTGATTTATAAAACATGCACACACATTGCTCCTACTAACATGCATTCACCTCTCCACCAAATGCACAATAGCAGTCAAGCTAAATGCAATAACAAACAGCAAAATCATGAAAGAATTCATTGTTTTTGTCCTTTAACTGCTCTATACATCTGTAAACCTCCCAAAATAAAGTCCATATTGTTTTGCTCATGGATTCAGACAAAAGCTGAATAAAATCACACACTTGGAATGAATGGAAAGACGATATGTTCTTGTGTTAAAAACAGACACAAGAAGAAGAGAAGGCATGGGTCACAAGGAAACATTTCATCAATTTATTGGATCTTTGCTGAAAAAAATTATAAACTTCTTAATTTTTTTTTATAAATAATCTTACTGAACACAAACTTTGATTGGTAGTGTATATGTATAAAATAGTTTCTTACTTTTGTAAATAAATTCATATATAGGCAATTTTTTTATTTGTAGTTGTAAAGCCTCCTTTGACTTGTTAATCACTTTTTATAAACCTGCAGTGATTTAAAATTGGTCAAAATCAAATCACTGGGAATCCCTGCTGGTTCTTCAGGAAGGCCTGATAATGAAGCTCTCTCAGGGTCGGAAGTGCCTTTTGAATCACTCAACTCGCAGTGAGGAAATAATAAAACTAAATTGGGCTACTTTGATTTGACACCACCAAAATTCAAATCAAAATGTAGATCAGATCATTTGTATAACAGCGAGCATGTTTACATGCACACCTGTACACTGATAACTCACAAAAATGAGCTCATTGTAATAACCTGTTGTGTGGTTTACATGCAAACCAATAACCCGACAACGCAAGTGAACCGCTTTTACAAGACTTTATTAATAAATCAGGTTTCTTCCCAGTAGTAATGTCAAAACGCAATAATTTGCGTATCTGACTCAAGAGTATTTCATTGCTTTTGTCGGATGTGATGTTAAATAAAGCATTAAGAACCGAAGAAGAGTATTGCAACATGTCAGAGGGAAACTTACAGCTCATATATTATCCTCTCATGCAGTTACAGATGCAGCATTTTGATTATACCACTTCTTCTGCTGCACGAAATTTCAAGAAAAGGGTGTGATCAAGAAAGAATGAGTTTGCGAAATATTTCTTCCTCCCTTACTGCAAAATGCTCGCTCTGTCTGGATGTGCACAGTGAGGACGCATTCATGTCACATATCACATATGAGCACTTCAATAAGCCAACAGAAAGCAGGTTAATGCGTTTACATGCTGGGCGAAATCGGGGTAAGGGGTAAAAATCTAGATGTGACTGATCAGTTCATGCTTAAGCAGTTTATGGCCTTACTCTGATAAAGGAAAACGGGTTAACGCGTTTACATGATCACGTGCATTGTCGGCTAATTAAGCATAATCAGGTTAAGAATGTGCATGTAAAGGCACTCAGAGACATGAACCTTATTGATAAGTCTCTCAGTGTGAAAATGTTTCTTTGGCCTTTTTTACCTTTTAATCTCTTATTCTTTTTAATCTGCTGGTGTCCCCGATTTCCTTCCATCGTAAATGCAGTGAAATTCAGGTGGTCACAGTTTCAAAGCAAACAACACATGAATCCCATTGAACACTACATACAACTGACAAAGTGACAGAGAGGTTGCTATACTGACTACACACAACCACTCTTCACTTCAAGAGATCCCAGCGCTGAGTCTAGATCCTCTGCGCCTGACAGTAGACCAAAAGCCTCCCAGATCCGGCTGACAATCCGACAGCTCCACAGAAGTGTCCTCAGGTGGTTTTCCACATAACGGTGCAAAACGCTGAACATTTCTTGAAAACAGGAAAGACGTACTACAAAGTATAACAATGATATGTATTTACTGACACAGCAATAGTTATCAAGGGGGAGCACGAGAGACAGAAGAATTTTGAGTGATGCTGACATTGATTTATGTTCTGCCTAACTGATACATGATCACAACGCTGGCTAGGATTTATTCACAACTCATAAATGTCACAACTGATTCTTTGTGCTAATTACTCTGGTACTATGGTCTGTGGAAACAGACAGGCACACTGGAATACAGACATGCCTGATCCATGATAAAAGGCAATTGATCAAAATGTTTAAAGTACTGTATTGTGGATTATTAAGTAAATTTTTAATTAAATCTCGACTAACTAAAATTTAACACAGAGATAAATACATATTAAGATATATTTAAATACTGATTTCACGCTCCAATGCATTGAACTCCAAGCATAATGCGGCAACGTTCAACTTTGACCTCGTTTTCCCATGACGTTTCAAAGCGCAGCCAATGATTCCTTGACAATTAGCATGATTAGCTGGGTGTTGCTAGCCTGAAAATCAAAACAAGCTGGAAGACAGATTGGATCGAGATGTACAACACAACTTGAAAGGCAAATCATGAAAACGGCAAAGTGAATCTTTCTACACAATGCTACACCTCACACCATCTTTATAAGTACTTAAGTTGGATTTCATAGGAAATTGCTAGAGAATATTATTGATTCCTAATCAAACATTAACAAAGCAAAACTTTCAACAAAGTTAAACATTATCATCATCATCATCTCAACGTCCTCGTCTGAAAGTATCAGATGAATGGAGGTCAACTAACTGAAGTACTTATCAGACATAGGGGATTTCCAGACTTCAGACTCACATCACACACATATTTCTTGCACTTTCTAAGACAATAATCGTCCTTAGCTCTGTTTAACACTTTACTGCATGAATCAATTCCATGAATTTCATTGCATACAAGAAAGTTACATAAAAATATGTTATTCTTATTTTTTTTTAAATGTTTTTATTAAATTAAAAAGGTTTTAAAAAATTGTGCAAATAAATTCTCTGTATGCTTGATATTAATATGCAGTACAACACTGAAGTAGTAAGTGTAGTAGACAAAAGAGGTGTATTGGAGATGCATGCTAATACAAGGTCTTCACTGACCACTTGCGATTGGATCACCAAAAACAAATGTCAAGTGTATACAGAGCCAATACTTAATAGGAGAATTATATGCTAACGCTGTAATATAACAGGCACAGATGGTGCACATTAATTAGACATGTAGCAGTAATGTCAACTAAATGCCAATGTGACTGTTTTGCAGAAATTTCTAATTTATATATTTCAAGTCAACTTCTTGCAACTTTGTGCGCAACATTTACACTGGGTTTAAGTCACACAATGTAGGTGCAGCAGACAGCATATTTGCAACATATGCCAACAGATATTAAATTCAAAATCTTAGCATTTGCCTATAGGAAAGCAATCATTGCACCAGCCAGCCTGCACTGACCGAACCTACTCTTCTAGAAAGCATCATCTGAGAGCAGACATAACAGCAGTGCTGTGGTCACTTATGTCAAACAGACGTTCTCCTGCCTGGTAACTTATTAACTGTCGTTATAAAAACTCTTTGATTCTTCTTGAGAAAAATCTACCACCAATGTTTTCAATGAAATTTTACAAACATTTGATGCGCCACAGGTTTTTATAAGCTTACGCTATGAAGAAATGATCTGTCACCAGTAATTGTGACCATGATTATAAAATGTATAGTTATGACAAAATCTGATACCGAATGAGCCACACCCAAAGCGCGAATATGAACACATCTGCACATTTTATATACCACGGCAAGCTGCTTTAATGCTCATAAACAGCCGACAGAATTGTTTATTTAAGAACACACTTAAGGCATTTTGTTTGAATTTATCAGTCAAAAGAAATCAAAATTAAGACTAGAATCTGACTGGAGTCTATTTACACATCCCCAATTCTAATTCTGGAAAACAACTACATTGAATTAAAGAGTTAAACTTCTCAATCAAAAGGGCACAGTCAAGGACATTGTCTTAACTAGTCTTAAAATGTAGTAATTATATTTTTTTCTTCAAGACAAGTTCTACATTTTTTTAAGTCAGTTACATAAAAAGGTAGATCGGTCTAATTTGAATTAGAAGTAAGACTGATTGCCTATTAGCAAAATGCGTGTTGGTCAAACTAGTTCATAAGACACAGTCTTAACATAGTGGCTATGCAACTGGCCACTAATCTAATTCTGAAAAAGGATTAAAAGTGTTTTAAAAGTCCACAAGAAAGAGGGGAAAAAAACCACACAAAAGAGAACTTATGAATATCTTGTTTCTCATAGGTAGTAACAGCTATGTTTCCATCCAAAGTTCAGAATTTAACATAAAACATTTGCGAATAAAGCAGCGTTTCCATCCCATGTGTTCAAGAGAACAAAATATTCACTTCATGGGAAATGGGATATCTGTAATAAAATTGGAAGTTGCTGCAATCAGTGAAGCCAGTGGCTCTTTTTTCCTACATCATAAATGACTTGCGTCTCAGAGCGCACAGATGAAACGCAATAAACGCCGTCATGTTATCTTGCATTCGGATGCCTGATGTTTGTGTATGCAATCGTGTGAGACAGTTCTGGGAGGTCATTATACCAAACATTTTGATGACAGACTTTGGGTCAGGCATTTCAGAATGATCAAACCAAATTTTTGAGATGCTGTGCGATGAGGTTAGTCCAGTTATCCAATCACATTCACTGTTGAGGCAAAGTCACATGAGTTTTTTGTTGCGCATCGAGGGATTTATTCGGTAAATGTGTTTCCGTCAGTTTATGGACATCTCTTCTTATCAGATAAAAATGTATACACCATAATTGAGCACATCTTGGTGTTTCTATCTAGCGTTTTTTATGCAATATCCCAAAATGAGCATTAAATCTGGAAAGAAACATAGCTGTTGAGATTACATGGAGAGCAAATGAAGAAAAATATTTGCAGAAGAAAGCTGAACACAAACTCTGCTCAGATTTGCCTGTAATCTAAATCCAGAGATGTCATTATGAATTCAACAATTTCTCATCAAATTCTTCCATGAGTAGATAATCGGAGCTATGCTATCCACAATTGTATAGCTCTATACACATACTATGTGTCAACATTTTTCTCATTTGATTATTTTTACTTATCCTAAAGAATTGTAGGGCACATATCACAAAATTGATACTGCTATCCAACTTAACGGAGAACTCCAAAATCTCCTTGACTGTGAAAAAACAACCTCAGTAATCTTCAGGGAGGAAACAATGTTATCAAAAAAATGTCACAAGCTTTCTTCTCATTTTTGCATGCAACTTAAATCCTAATCGTAAACCTAGTCTCAAGTGTGTTGCCCTCGAGAAAGTTAGCATTAGGGTAAGTTTACCTAACTAAGAAGCCAAGTAAGGGAAAAAACTCAAGCAACAGACTTTGGGTCAGGCATTTCAGAATGATCAAACCAACATTTGAGATGCTGTGCGCTGAGGTTAGTCCTTTAAAGTCAAACATTAAAGTCAAAAAGTAGGCTAAATAAAACTGAGGATCTTTCTAAAGTATAGCTATAGTGCAAGGACTAAAAATGATGCTGATGACGATGAAAGTGTGAGAGACAGATTGAGGGAACTCTCACAGAGTGTCTGACGGGAACACATGTGATACACTGACCTGCTTGTCCTTCTTTTGTATTTTCATTTTTTCTTGATCTTTGTGTCTGCGTCTGGAATACAGAGATATAAGGATTCATGAATACAGAAATTAAAACAAAGCATAAAAAACAACTGCTAAAATAATAAAAAATAAAAGCACAGAATGTGATTCAAAAAAATTTAAAGGCAATCATTGAATTCTTGTGACAATAAATAAATAAAGTGTGAAAAGTGCATATTATGAAGACAACTGCAGTAGACATTAATAATGTCTAAGATATATAACTAATGTATATAATATAAATGTATTCTTATTCAACACTAACTATAAGTATTGTTCAAGGTTTACATATTGTACTGGGGTACGACTATAAGTAAGGAGTGAACTTTAATCTATCACTATCATCACCACCTGGGACCAAGGCATCACTTTATAACAACAAAAGTGTTTTGTTCAAATGAATGACTTGCATTAATAGCAGGTTATAACAACAAACATCTTTCCACTTATGCACCCTATTTAATTAACTTCAATCTCTTAACGGGTTTGATTAAAATAATTTGAAATAGTTCCAAATATTCACTAAAAGGCCCTGCACTGTCATTGAATAATTTTTTTTTTTTAAAAACAGTGTGTTTTTACAGTAATTGCAAGCAATATTACTAGCGACATAAATCCATTTTAATCACAGAATCACATCATGAACCAGGCGGGACCCCTGATACTAACTAACCCATTGCTTGAGGTAAGATAGCTGTCAGTCTACCTGTGATGCACTGCAATTATATTCAAAATCAATTTAAGTTTCGACATTAAAACAACATTATTAGTGGCATAAACCCATATTATCACAAAATATTCACCCTGACCCCAGGTGGGACCCTTGACAATAATTAATTTATTGCTTGTGGTAAGACAGGTGTCAGTCTACCTATCGTGCATTTTAATTGCATACGAAAGAAAAGCATAAAGTTTTGACACTAATGCAACATCATTAGTGATAAATCCATTTGAACACATTAATTTCAAAATGGTTACATTTTAAACCAGGTGGGCTCTTTGATACTAACTAACCTATTACTTGAGTTAAGATGGGTGTCAATCTACATGTACCGCATCTGCATTGTCATTCAATTAAAATTCAATTAAAAACATTTGGTCACAGTAATGCAACATTATTAACGCCTTAATTCCATAATAAATCACATAATTAGCCTACATCATAAACCAGGTGAGACCTCTGAAACTAACTAACCCATTCCTTGAGGTAAGACAATCTTGTCAATCTACCCATGATGCACTGTAAGTATATTTAAAAGAAAAAGCGTTTAACTAAAGCAACATTATCAGTGACAAGCCCATATGAACATCTCCTACATTTCTGATACACCATAAACCAGATAGGCCTCGGTGATACTAACTAACCCATTCCTTCAGTTAAGACAAATCAATCTACCTGTGGTGCATTGATATTGAATTAAAAATAAATATATAAAGACGTAACAGTACTGCAACATTATTAGTGACATAAATCTATAATAATCACATAATTACCCCAAACACAAACTAAGATACTGATTGAGGAATGATAGGTGTCAATCTACCTGTCATGAATTATAATTGTATAAAAAGTAAAGAATAAGTGTTGACACTAACGCAACATCATTGGTGATATAAATATATATACATAAAACCAATTATATTTCATTAATGAAGTTACATTATAAGCCAGGTGGGCCCCTTGATACTAACTAACCCATTCCTGGAGTTAAGACAGGTGTCAATGAAGGTCTAAGGCATTTTCAATGTATAAAAAAAAGGAAAAGCATAAAGTTATTAAAGTAATACAACATTATCAGTGACCAAAAAAAATTAAATAAATAACACGTTAATTTCAATAGGGATGCAGCAAAAAACGGGTTGAAGTAAACCACATGAGTGCTAGAAGTTACATTGTTCCTAGTACTTGATAACAGTCATGGGATGCTTTGTGCCTCAACAGATGCCAAACTTGCCTCATAAAACACTCTTATAAAAACACTAACATCGTGTCCCATATACATTAGCCCCTGTAGGGCGCTAGCCAGCTTGCTAACTGTAATGTCACGGCAACGGTGCTCTATATTTCAGGCGTTACACGCGTGAAGAGCCACTCAAACTCCGCGGAGGGACCGTCAAACGCGACCTCACCTACCTGGACACGCCGGCTCCGGACATCAGCTAGCGCAAAAACCTACACGTTCCTCTCTCCGCATTTATTTCCAAGGACACTAAACGCCATGACAGTTTAGAAAAATGCATAAAAAATTAGAGGGGGTGGGAGTCGGGGAAGGGAAAAAAAACTCAGAGCAATTTCTTTAATCCTAACGCACAAGAGCAGTTCATTCATGAGGGGATGCGAGAGTTTGACGCGTCCGCGCGCCACCTACCCCGTGCAGTTTTGCGCGCGACGCGTTAAAATTAAAAAAAGTTAAAAATGTGCTTACCTAAAATGGCTACTGCGGCAGCCAAAATACAAACAGCTATTATTTGGTGAAGTTTAGCGCTGGCCGCCTGCTACAACAGCCTAACTTGCGTTTAGGCCCGTATTCTGCCGTTCGCCATTGGTCGGTTCTAAGCGCAGCTGGGCCGCTGGATGTTCCTATTGGCCAGCGAGCTGTCACTCAAACGACGCTGCGCCAAGCTTGTCTGAGAGACACACATCGCCAGCGACCATTGTGTACTTTTAGCTCCTTGTGTGGATGTGGATGTTTTTGCTGTGATTCAAGAGGTTTTTCCGTTTCAGTTCTTCACCGGTGATCGAAAGCACGCGCTGGATTCATTCGCGTTTGTCGCGTCGCGTCCGGAGTGCAAAAGCAACGTTCTTGGGTTTTATTTTTCTTCTCGCCTGCATCCACCAATCATGCTGCTTTTTACTCCATCATTACGGCGCATGAGAAAGAGAGAGAGAGAGGGGAAAAAAATGTAACATTCCACGTCTTTGCTCATGTTTCATATCCCGGATGTGAGAATAGCAGGGGTTATAATGAAGCGTGTGGGTGAAGCTGCATATGTCCTTGTGATGTGTTCGGTTTCCTGAAGCTCTTTTGAGGATTCCGAAGCTGTGTTTGACATAGACAGAAATTCACGTTGTGCATCAAACAGTCTAGTGTATGTCATTGCTGTAATTAAGGCGTACTTGTCTTGCACTAACCAAAAAGTACCATGGTAATATCATGGTACCATTGTTTGGACATGGTGCCATGGTCTTCTGGACATCTACTGGGTTTTCTTTGAGTACCATGCATGTATAGTAAATTGCATGGTAAGATTATGGTATCAGATGGTAATACTATGGTACTTTGAAATATACCATGGTGCATGTCATGTATAAAAACCCTGGTAATACCGTGGCACATCTTGACATTAGTGCTGGTACCACCACAGTACTTTTTTTGTAACGAATAACAAAAATGCCATCATGTAAATACACAACTGTTCAAAAGTTTGGGGTCAGTAAGTTTGTTGTGAAAGAAATTAATACTTTTATTCAGCAAGGATGCACACATTGATGAAAATTGCTGTAATGTTACAAAATATATATTTCAAATAACTGCTGTTCTTTTGAACTTTTCATTCATCAAATCGTCATATTAGAATGATTCCTGAAGGATCGTGACACTGAAGACTGGAGTAATGATGCTGAAAATTCAGCTTTGATCACAGGAATAAATTACATGGAAAAAAATATATTCAAGTAGAACAGTTATAATTATTCATAATATTACTGTTTAATGTATTTTTGATTAAAAAAATATGCAGCTTTGGTGAGCATAAGAAACTTCTTTCAAAAACATAAAAAAATCTTTCTGTATAGTTGTTTGCACTTTCTGCATGCAATAAAAATTGTTACTTTATCAGTCTCACCTCCTTTATTGCTAACTAGTGACTCTAGACTATATTAGTTTATTCTGTGCCATTTATGAGCATTAAACCTGCTGGCACAAACTGAGTGCTGTCACACTGTAACATTATTCCATGATAAAACTATTTCATATATGTATCTGCATATTGAACTTGTTTGTAACCTTGCAAAACTTCTCAGGGAAAGGACAGAGAAGCTGAATTTGGCATCTTCCGCTAAAGGTTTCTGGCAGTAGTTTTGGCTTGTAATCGTGTTGTTGCGGGGCTGAGTTACATGTGCACCGCTGACCCAAACAACCTTATTTATAAAACTCCGCCAAGAGCATTGTAGATAAACTGCTGAAATGACACTAGGACTTTGAGGAGCACACTAGAGACCCTCAGCTCTCAGTGATTGTAAATGTATAAATGATTCCTTTTTTTTTTAAATTACATGCAATTGACGTTTTTATGCTTGGAAGATGCTTTCTCTTCTATAGAAAGTCTAAGCTTATCTTAAACCACTATACTAATATTGTAATAAACTATTACAAAGCATGTAGTATAAACTATGTAGTTTAGGATGCAAGTTATTTTTGTCAGCATATATTGAAGTGCACTGAGTAATGTATTGAAAAGTGCAGAATGCAAGAGCACACTGGAATACTGTTATCCCACAATCATGACCGTTCAGTCTCTTTCTTGACTCATTATATTATAGACTGCTAAATGTGAATTTTTTTTTCCACAAAATATATTACAATATGCATAACCAAGATGATAATGGTATGCCACTCATTGATAAAAACAAAGCCATATGGTTTGAAATGTTCATGCATACTGCATATTATGTCACATACTATTTTTTAGAAGTTGTAGGTATAATGCATTATAGTCAAGGACAAATCTGCTCAAGGCCAAAGAAGTGATGGCTCGTGGCTCACATGTTTCATATGACATCACATCTATGATGGAAGCACTCACTTTCATTGACACAAATGGCCATTTTGCACATAACCATAATATTAAGGGCAAACACATGGAATACCTCTGTTGAGTCTGTTTTTAAGGTGTGTTCATTCAGCGCTGCAGTGAAGGGATGTGCCCCTCGTGTGTGTTCACCTGCGCACGTCTCACTTTCACACTGATTGAGGTTCCTCACAGCAGATGATCTCCAAACCATCTGTTCCTTCGCTGCACATATGGTAAACTGACTGGAAGAGATGCAAGCAAAGAAAGAACGATAGAACTATTAGGAAGTCAACTTCCCATCTGTATGTCCTCTGAGCATGTCTGACCATCACCATTTAAAATCTTGAAGTCTATAGCAAAATGTTTCAGTTTTAATTATTCAAATGGACGTTATTATTATTAATTCTTATAATTAAGCAATAATAATATAATTATTAAATTAAACAATTCCCTGTTAGTCCTTTTCCTTGTTTTTTTAGCATTATGATAGTGCACTAAAATATCAATATTATTGTAGTCTTTAATTCATATTTTGAATTTGTTTTTATATCTTTCATTTTTATTTCAGTTAAAGTTAATTATTTTGTTGTGGCTTTTTGTCACTTTTATAAAGCTTTTTTACTCTGTCTATATTTCTTATTAATTTTTATTTCAGTTTAGTACATCAGGTTAAACTAAATGAAAATAAGTAATGTTGCCTTGGCAATAGCTGAAATAAAATATTTTTGTAGCCCATGTCATTTATTTTAGGTCAATGTTTATTTTTATTTCAAGAACATTTTTTTAATGGTTTTAGTCACTTAACTATAACCCTGCAAAATATGCAGATCAGCTGACACTTTAAGCCAAAAAAAAAAAAAAAGATTTTTGTTAAGTTTCAAATTAATCATGCAACTCTGATCCAAATAAATACAAAACATATAGTGGAACATGTTCTTAGATGAACTTCACCTGTGGTTACACCTGTGTGAACTTAAGAGAACTAACTTCATACATCTACTGAAAACCACTAAAACACCAGCTGATTAAAAAAGACAGCAAAAAATTATGAAGAAAAATGAATTAAGAGCATTTGGGCACAAAAGGAACTTGATTTCAAGCAATGAAATTCAAGTGTCCAAATACTTTAGGGGCCAGATGAAGTTTGGTTCATGTTTATATGCATATTGTGTTACAGTGGTGAAGAGGTTGAGAATGCGCAGGTAAGATGGCATACATGAAGGAAATTATCAGGGCATCTGTTTAGGAGCACGTAACAAATCCCTAAAGCTCCATGCCTCTCCTTCACTGGCTCTGAGCCCAGAGTGCCTCTGGCAGGAGTTGAAGAAGTTCATTGCTTTACTACAAACTTCATTTTTCTATTTCTTTCTTTGCGTTCTCAAGCCTAAACCTCAAATCCAACATCTTTAAAACAGCTGGAACCGGACACAAGTGTGGTGATAATGTACAACCAACAGAGGGCAGATGTGGCATTATTTTAGAAAGTAGAGGAGGAGAGTCATTTATCAGACTTTTTACTCCAGTGAGAATTTCTCAAGGAAGGTTTATTTTTTTAAAGTCAATTTTATATAGACACAATTCTTAAGGTCTTGACTACTTAAAAAGCTACTGAACATTTCCACCATTACTGTCCAAGAAAAAATATACAGTGAGTTACATAACGGGGCATGATTTCACCCTTTTTTTAACCTTTTTTTATTTACAAAAGACATCTTCCACAAACATATCTGTATTAAAACTTACGTATAATCTATTGCTTTTAGAGCAAATATAGGAAAGTAACATAACAAAACATATCAAATCATTGTTTTGGCCAGCAGAAATGAAATAGTAATCAAATAGTTGATAATAATAGAACTGCATAAAATTACAACATATATGATACCTTTTTTACCTTTTTTTAATTAAAGAAATTAATACTTTTGTTCAGCAAGGACACATTTGAAATCTTTTCCAACATCATAGTAAATGTCTTTATTTTTATTTCAAATAAACAATGTTCTTTTGAACTCAAACTCCCACAAAAATATTAAGCTGTTAATATTAAACTGTTTTCAACATTGATAATAATATGAAATGTTTTTTGAGCAGCAAATCATCATATTAGAATGATTTCTGAAGGATCATGTGACACTGAAGACTGGAGTAATGATGCTGAAGATTCAGTGTTGTATAAATTACATTTTAAAGTTTATTCAAATAGAAAATAGTTACTTAAAATTTTAATAATATTTCATTACTGTATATGTTTTGATCATATAAATGCAGCCTCTGTGAGCATAAGAGTCTTTCAAAAACATTACAGACCCCCAACTTATAAATGGTAGTGTAAAGTGTGACAACTTGCCCCAATATAAATGAGACAACCTACCACTCAGATTCACTTGAATGTGTGTGTTCCAGCATTACAAAAATATGATCTTGAACTTTAGTTCGGACGACAGGATTCACAAAAATTATGCCATATTTGCCTGTCCAAATCTAAATTCAGTATGCAGATCCCATCGATCCCATTAAAAGGAATGATTCCTCCTTCAACACAAGACTGTGTTTGGAAATATGTGGCAAGCAGTACGGTTTAATTCAGACGAGTCATTGGGGGTCTTGGCCAAGCGTCCCACGAGCGCATTCACAGGATATTTAATGGATTTGTACAGTTTGCACGGAAACAGTTCCAAGTTTTTCAGTTCATCCACACTGCCAAATGTTTAGAGCAGCCAAGAAAATATGGAAGATTTCTGAATTTACAGCTTTGATGTGTTTCCTGCCTGGTGTGACAGAGGAGAGAAATGTGTGTGTATGTGTGTGTGAGAGACTCAAATGAACAAAAATGGGAGGAGAAAAGGAGAGAGAGTGAGAAAAGTTAAAGCCGACGAGGGAGCATTGTGAGACCGGCTCAGTACAGGATCAGGATGAGGGACGTAAGAGAAAGCTACAGTCGCATTTGATGCATTCAGTCGCTTTGCTTTTCGCCTTGTATAAGCAGCTTCTCAGAATCTGGTGTCATTTCTGCCTGCTGGAGAAACACACGCTATCAGGAGTCAACAGACATCTGCTGCTGCAACACACACACACACACACACACACACACACATGCACGCCGCTGCAGAGATGAGCCCAAATGTGCTTTTGCTTAGTTGTCAGACATAACCCGGCTCTGGAATAGAAGAGCTCTGAACCAGGTAAGACAAACTATTATAAATACAGACTATTATAATAGTCCTGCTTTGTTTTCACTTTTTAGACAGAAAGAACAGTTGTTTTTCCACTGAAAATGCGAAATTAGTGTGTTTTTTTTTTTCAAAGTAATATAAAAATTAGAATGCTTAAAACTTGATAAGTGTAATTTTTGGATATTTACTAACCTTTTACTACTACACGCTCAGCCAATAGCATGTGTTTGGGGTGAACTATCTGTTTGCCTTGACCAATAGCAGACAATGGGAATGTCCAGGAAACCTGTTTGAAAACAATCACTGAACAGTTGATTTCACATTTAAAGTGAACACGAAATTAAAATGGACCTTGTTTACTTTCTTAAAGAGATAGTTCACACACAAAAAAAAATTCTATCATCATTTATTCACCTTCATGTCATTATTAACTATGGCTGAACGATTAATCGCACTTTACATGTAATCGCACTTAAATCGAGTTGGCTTATCGCGATTTTAAAATCACAAAGGCTGCGATTATTTTTTATGCGCAGCTTGTGATTGATGCACGGCTCTGTAAACGCTGCTCTCTGAAAGCACTGTGAGTTTGAGTCACTTATAACGTGCATTTGAAAAAACAACACGTGTCAAACATCTTTCCAAAACATGAGAAGCATGTGTTTGCATGAGAGCGCCCTCTTGCGTTCAAATGGGGCAGTTTTTATACGAATCAGCCGCACTCCACTAACAAGCTGCGTATAAAATAATCGCAACCTTTGCCAAATTGCGTTTTTATTGCGATTAATCATTCAGCCCTATTCTTAACCCATAAGACGTTCGTTCATCTTTGGAACAAAAAGGAAGATCTTTTGATGAAATCGGAGAGATTTCTGTCGCTCCATTGACAGTCCACTCAACTACCACTTTGATGGTTCAAAAAGTTCATAAAGAGATCGTAAAACTAATCCATATGAATTGAGCGGTTTAGTCCAAATTTTCTGAAGAGACTCGATCGCTTTATATGGTGCACAGATTTAAGTTATTAACTCACACATCAGTTGTAGTAAACAGAAGCTCAGGCATGTTCGCCTGATGTGCGAGAACCAATGAGGTTCATTCTCATGTTATGCATCACGTTTGAGCTTCAGCAAGACGAATGAGGTTTGTTCCCGCACGTCAAGCAGGTTCGGTTGAGCTTCTGTTTATATTTACTGATGAATGTTTATGTGAATAAAAGCCTAAATTCAATCTGTTCATCATATAAAGTGATCGTGTCTCTTCAGAAAATTTGTACTAAACCTCTCAATTCATATGGATTAGTTTTACGATCTCTTTATGAACTTTTTTGAAGCATCAAAGTGGTAGTTGCGTAGCTGACAATGGAGGGACAGAAATCAGAAATCATCAAAAAGATCTTAATTTGTGTTCTGAAGATGAACAAAAGTCTTGCTGGTTTGGACCAACATAAGGGAGAGTAATTATTGGGTGAACTAACAGAATTTTTGGGTGAACTAACCCTTAAAAGCATGTTCTTGTGTTATTATGCCATGTTATCAAAAGACACCTGGGTCAAGGCTGTCAGAATCTCCCCTGCTGTCCTGTGTTTGTATCGCTAAATTAACACCAAACAGACGTCTTTGTGCATCAGTGGTCATCTGCAGTGTTTGGACAGGGATGAGGTTCGCTGCACAGGTTTGGCTGAAAGAAAAAGCCTCAGGCTAAAAACTGTACGCTCTTTTCTCAGTCTGGGGTTGATGTTTATTTTTGCAGCTGCTGGCACGTGTTCTTGGAAAAATGGCAAGTAATAGATCTCTAAGCTAGTGAGAGAGAGAAATAGGGATGTATTTAGGTGATTAACCTTAGAAAAAAAAAAAAAAAATTAACAGATACATAATATTGGGCATTGTTAACTTAAGGACAAAAAAGTCAATATAAGTTTAAGTTAATATAAATATAAATAGATACACGTTAAAATCTGCAGAAATGACTTGCACTAAATTAACCAAAACAGAAACTGAGTTTACAGTAATGTACGTAATAGACTACATAGATTAATGCTGCCTTCAAATGATTATTCATAAATGTAAATATGCATTACTTTAATTACAAGACAAAAAGGCGATGTTGCTGTGGTGGAAAAAACGAATAAAGAATACCAGTCACAGCAGCAATCGTTGGTTCCTTTGTGAGTGCATTACTGTAAATACATCTTTTGTTTGTTTATATGAACTGAGTGAAGAGTCTAAATTATTTTTTGTGATAACTGACAGCATGAGATGCTGATGATAGGGCTTAACCTGCATTTAACCTGCAACACTGCTTTAAAGGCCATGAAAGAGACTAGGCCTACAAGCATTTCCAAGAAGACAAATGATGTTTAATGGAGCTCTTTGTCATGCGTTAATACAAACCAGCGGTTGTGGAAAAAAAAACCCCTCAGACAGGTTCCACTGCCCTCGAAGAATGAGTTCACAGAGAGGCTCCTCACGATTTTCAATTTACACTCCATCACAGTCCAGTTTAGCTCATCCCTCCATTCTCCTGACTTCCCCACCTCTCTCTCCCTGATGGCCCTTTGTAGGAATCTGAAACTCAATTCCCTGTTACAAGACCGCCCCGAAAACCGTGAGACTATGAAAATCGAGCGATCTCAAAATGCAGATTCTCTCTCTCTCTCTCTCTCTCTCTCTCTCTCTCTCTTTTATTTCTTACACTTGTCTCCCTTTGTTGGCCTTGTTTCCATTTGAATGGATACAACACCCTTTGAAAGAATCTGGGAATCTAGAATTCCAATTAAAAACAACAGTTGCTTCATGGAAAGGCAAATAATTCGACAGCCATTGATGGCCGTTTTACAGGATTGTCATGTTACATTAAGAAACTTGTCAAAGATTTGAAGACATGCTATAGCTGTGCTGATGTTATATATCAGAAAGTGTGTGCAGGTCTGTAATTGATCAACCTAAATATGCAAATAAGGCAAAAACAGGTTCCACCTTTCCGCAGAGACATTTTATGGTGTATGATATATGAGCATTCATGGATTAACTGTTATTGTGATGCCAAATACAAGATACCCTTTTTGACCCAAGCACAATACAAACAAATATGGAATATTTACATTGCTATGGCAAAGGCATTGCTATTTGGCATATCTGTCCTGTGAACAAACAAGTATTGCACCGGCTCTGGCAGACACACTAATAGAACAACAATCTAATTTTCTGCAGTTGATTAGTTGTGTCTGGAAGAATGCGAGTTCTCAGAACAGCCATAACTGATTCTTCAACATCTGTGTGTGAGTTGGTGGGGCTTTCCCAAGAAGTGATCGTCTCACAAGTGATGTTGTCTTCGCTTTTGCCTGTGAGAATTGAACACACCCTTTCAATCTAATTTAAACCCTCGACATAAACTTTTTAACTCACCAAATGCTTGATAAATCAATTGCTTTCCTGTTCAGGAAATATGTGTAAGGATTTGCATTTCATTAATGTACGACACTCTTCCATCCTGTTTATATATGACCAAATGTGTACATGCAATCGTGTCTCACACTATCTACACCCATGCACATAGACGACAACTCCAAAAGTCAACTGGTGGTCTGCTTCAGATAGCACAAAAACACAAGTTACTATCTGTCTAAACCTTTATCATTGGCTCACCAGCTCAATCAGGAACTGGTGGAAAGGGTTAGTCCACCAAAATTAAATGTAATGTATGAAAACAGCACACAATATATGAATTTCAGAGGCTATAGGGTGGACTACATGATCCTATAGAAAAAGTGAAAAGAAGTGCATGTTTCAGTCTGTAAATTGCCACATTCATGCTATATGCCATCAGGGGGTGAGCCGTTTTCATATCTGTTACATACATTAATGCCAAGCAGGAGAGCTGGAAGCAATTTTTTCCCCTTTCGATCAGATATGAAATGCAATTTCCATGTATTTATATTACCTATAAAAGTACTGGAATGTGAGCAGATTACATTGTTAAAAGGTGTGGCATGGGTACACACAGAAAGAGAACGCGTATGTACTAGAGAAGCAAGACGAACAGTGTTTTCATAACATCCAGTCACTGACTTCAGTGGTGGTACACCCTGCTGAGATACCCACATATCCAATACGCTCTCATCCCCGATGAACTCAAACTTTTTTCACTCCATTTCTGAAATGCTTTATTCGTTTACACAAGAAAAACAAAAGGAGAGAAGTGCAGGAAGTGCAGAAAAAGGAGGGATTTGCACATCAAACATGCAGCCAGAAGTACAATCGCTCTGGTGGAAGAACTTAAAGTGAGGTGGACCCAGGTGGACCGAAGCCAGAGCGGAAAGCCCCACTTTGTAAAAACACACCGCCAAAAGTAGTTCCATCCGCAAGAACGAAGGGCTACTAATTGTGAGGACTGTCAGAAAGGGCATATCATAAAATCAAGGATTGAGGAGGTTTCTAAGTTCTTCAAAATGTTAAACTGCACATTTTCAAAATCTAGGTTGGGTTTAGTCATGTCTACCTGACACCCATCAGACACGTTACTCTTATTGATGCCAAGTACAACCCTGACAGATATATAACAAATAAACAATAACACATTGCTCACATCAATCATTATGAATCCTGACATGTAATTATCTCGAAATTTACAGTAAAGTTCTTAACAACCAGTCTGGCCAAGCTGGTGTTTAGCCGGTCAGAAAGCTGGTCCTGAAAAGTACTCAAAATCCCTCTAAAACCAGCTGACAGCCTGGCTTGACCAGGACCGGCTTAGGCTGGTTTAAACAGTTTTTCAGCAGGGAAAATTAATGCTTTGACAGATAGTGTTATCAATAAGCTAAAACATTCATCTTCAAATTAAAAAAATCATTAAAATATTAAGGCTAAAAACAAAAAATAAATGGAGAATCTAATTGTCACTAGCCTAATTGTTGAACGCCTTTATTGCAGTATAGAAACTGAAGTTGTGTTCATCTTTTCTTCCCCACTGTGACGTATATCCAAGCGAAATGGCTTCTTGAATAAGAAAAAAAAAAAGAGGACTAAACTTTGATGCCAAGGTCACACACTGAACGATTTTAGGCCCGATTTTTGCTCGCCGACAGATTTTGTGAGATCGCCAACAAATGCCCGAAATCATAGTCAAATCGGTGCTCGTTCACTTGAGTGACAATCACGCAGAGTGAATTATCAAAGACGCGATCTGAGAGAATCGCTAAATATCTGGACCTGTCGGATCACAATCCTGCTGTGTGAATGTGTTCTGACTGAAAACTACATTGGTGATGACCTACAGCCAATGAGAGAGCAAGAAACATGACAGCGGGACGTTCGGGGAGGAGTTATAGACCACAATATCAGTATTTTAATAGATATATTTACAATTATATCAAACAGAAACAAAGCATTAACATTTACTTGACCAGCAGCAACAGCAGCACATTGCAAAATGATTTATTTACCCCCAACTCTCTTTGCAGAACACACAATCCTTGCTCCCCTCGTCTTCCCAACCATTTCCTCCTGCATAATCTGTTTTTTTCCCTCCTTTTCACTGCAAATCAGCGCAAATTGATTAAAGATTCTGAGGGCATGTTTTAATAATAATAATAAACACTGCAATATTCCACAAAAAAGAATCGTTCATTTTGATTTCACTGTGACTTTAAAGTAATCTTCAGTGCATAACTTTCCAAGCAACTGCATAGCAATGCACTCAGAACACCATAGCATAGCAACACACTGGCAATCAGCTTTGAATTTTGCACTGGCAGCACAATTTTTTTTTTATGAAATGGCTTTTTAATTTAATTACTTATAAAATCTGCTTGGAAATAATATTTGAGGACTGTAAAATGTGACCTCAAAACTCAAGAACAAGTCTGACTTTTTGAAAAATGTCATGACTTGGAAGTGCACGAGGAACATCTCTGTAAACTATTACAGTGGAAAGAAAAAGAAGGATACTGAAAAGAGAGAGAGAAACAAGAACAGACATAGAGTGAAGAGTAATTACGCTTAGACTGTTCATGGCCTTCTTTACTGACTGCCCTCTCACACACTTAAACTCATATGGCACACACAAACAGGATGCACAGCCCCCTAAAGCTCTGGGATCTATTAAAACTCAAATGCAGCCAGAGCAAGAAGTAAATAAATAAAAAGAATCCTTAATTGAACCTTTAGCTGGCATTCCCACTGTCTGCTTTGAAGACTGTTGCACTTTCAAGTGGCCACTGGTTTGCCGCCGAGATGCAAGGTAGTCATTTGGATTTGTTTACACTCTAAGAGCAGAGCTGAAGACATTCAATGCTCTAACCGCGTAATGCATTTCCTCTGTTAATCATATAAATCATGAGATCTGAAGGCATTCATGCTGTTCTGAATTTGAGGACAGTCATTTTTGTCAGCGACTGTTTTTAGTGGTGTTTGAGAAAGACATAACAACGTTGAAGCTTTATATTTTCTATAAAAAAAAGTGAATAGGCAAAACTCACTGTTATAATGGTGCCATGGCATTGCTATACGGTAGCCAGGGTGATTAGGTTAGGTGGTTATGTATATAGGCCTGATATACCTAAGGAGAAAAATACATACATTTTGAAAACAAAACCCCTAAGTACGAGCAATGATAACAGTGATGCTACAAGCACCACTCAGTATTTTACAGTACACAAAGTATGCTTTAATAATCACTCAACTACATGTACATATTAAAATGAAATATTGTATAAACAATGGTTTATACAAAATAATGTTTATTCCCACATTAAATCCACTATAAGAAACAAATGTTTGTGCACACTTAATGTACTGAACGAGCTGCATGAACTGAAAATTATACCGCATGTTACTGGTACAATGTAATCAGATTTGTGTCCCAAATGCATCACCCGGGTTTTTGAAGTGCACTTTTTCTTTTTGGAAATTCTAGTCCTACTAACACACTACTAAAACTATTTACACTAAAATTGGCATAGAATAGTGCACAAGTACGTGAATAGGGATGCAACTCAGGTAAACAAATACGGTTTTACTAACTTACTCAGCAAGATTCACTTCAAACCGTTGCTCTACAATGCCAGTAGTTGACCTGAAAGAGAAAACTAACCATAGAACAAGACAACACATGCTAATAATTATCTCTACAGCGCCCCTTGTGGAAAATCTGAGAATGCAACCCACATTTGTGTAGCATAACTTGCATTATGAATTGTTTTCTGGCAAAATACTGGCTTAGTGTTATGGAAAAATAAAGTTTGAAATGTAACTGCTCAAATTATAGAAAACAATAGACTATATGGAATAAATATAGCCTTTGATATAGAACAAAAATCCATTAACACTTTTAGGAAATGAATGACAAAGGGTGTGGCTAAACAGCATTAAACCCTTTTTGACCTGACGACAGTTTACAGAACAAACCATCTAGCCACAAACCCTTTCACCTAAATTCATCTTGTGTACATCTGCTGAAACCTCATAGATGGTTTGGATTGGAGAGCTACTTCTCCAGTGTTTTGCCATCCATACTTCATGCCATCCAAGAAAACGTTCAAGCCGATGTTCAATCTTCACCAGAAACCAGCCAAGGAGGTGAGGGGGTTCAAAGTGGTTTAGGTAAAATGGAGACAATGCCTCACTGAGAAATACTGGATGAAATGTTAGCCCACATCCTCTGGCAACAACCTACATTCTCATTGGCTCAAAACTTTTTTATTTCACTATTTTTTCTTGTAACACAAAGCACTGTATTCACGTTACTGGGCAAATGAATCCAGAGACTGGACTGAAATAATAACTTCAATATAAAGATTTCACTTTCTAAGCTATTATTCAAAGGAGATTTAGACGTCTAGTGACCTTAAACTCTCGAGACAATAACCAATTTTGTGGCTGTCGCAACCTTCCAGACGGGCTCAGAAACCAAATCCATGCTTTACTCCCGGTAGTTAACCAACTTCACAAAGCACATGGAAAAATGTCTGTCTAGTCTCAACTCATGCACAGCCTTTTCAAGAAACACTGAACGTCATACACTAAGTACACCCATAAGACATCTATTAGACTTATAAACGTATTGCCAATACATAAAAATCCCCTTGTGTGCATGAAAGCTAAGCTTAAAAACTCGCTAACAAGCTTTCTAGAGGGATCTTTGCATGTAGCCAACCTTAGTAAACAAAAGAATTTCTATCACCAACTCTGGGCTTTTATATTCCTAGATTCACTTGGAGAAAAACAGCTCCATGAATAATGCTAATCTGGAGATAGCCGATCATTCAGTATTACTATCATGAGAATACATAGGAACCTATTTTGGCATAGAAGAGATATGGGACAGAAATCAGGAACTGATTATTGAGGGACAAGGTCATGAATCATCATAGGACTGAGAGGAAGATGCAACATCTGGCAAAAACATTCCATTCAACCACCAAACATCAGGAGTTCTTATAAAGACCATCTCCATTAGCCACGAACATGCTAAGCTTTGCCACATTTTGGGTTTAAGGAGGAATTACGAGGACATTTGTTGTAATAGTAAAACATGTGGTTTTAGGTTACCAAATTAAGACAGGTTTACAATCTACCCACATTCTTACGACCTTTCAACAACAGCCTTCATCAAATGACTGTTAACATTTACGCATGCACTTGTGCATGTTTGCATGAAAAAAAAGACAGAAAAACAGAGAAAGAGAAGGGAAAATTGTGCAACCCATTTATTATTATTCATTAGGCATTTGAACATAAATTATGTGTATGGTTGATTATCACAAATACATGTCCAGGGCACATTTCACCCCAGAATCTAGTTTTTATTTTAATAAAGTAATAACCAAAATATATAACAATATAAAAAATGATATATATAATATGTAAATTTATATAATACAATAAGAACATAATATACATGTAAAACAAAATCAATTTAAAATTTTCAGACTATTTATTCTAAAAATCTAAACAGAGAGTTTGTAAACATTTGTAGGTCTAAGGTTCAGGTTTAGAAGCTGCCCACATTGATAATTTACATATTAGTGCACGTATATTTGAAAATGTATGAGTGCATTTTACGTACAACTACCTATGAATACTAATGTGATCATCTTGAATTGTGAGTGAAAGCACATGAGTATGTGCAGAGGCCTCTGGGGTCCCAATGTGATGCAGTGGAAAAAAGCATTCTTAACAATTACGTCTGACCTCCCTGTGATTTATACGGCCTTTCTAAAGCATGCACACTCTCTCACTCATATATCACACACAACACCATATACATCACTGGGAAGCAGAGGGGCCAAACGTCCCTCAGAAAACATAAACAAAGCCATGCGAGCAGACAACCATTTCCTTCCATGTGTTTACTGTCTTTACCCACTTCACACTGATTTTACAGGTGCAGTTAACTCTTAAGTTCACCAAACTTTACAAAAAATTATAGATGGCACTAGAGAGAAACTTTTGATGACATATTGTTTAAAGGCCATGTACAAATTCCATCCAATCATTTGCTGTCTAAATTGAGAATGCCTCTCTCTAAAGCATGGAGTTTCCTCCTTCATGTTTTACGCAGAAATGATGAATTCTAGCTTTAGCGCATGCGCACTATAACTAATTAGTGATACTACACCTAACCAGCAGAGGATAGCATGGAGTACAGGAAGAAGTACAGTAGAAGAGAAGTTAAAACGCCTAGATATGTTTATATTCTTGCAAGCAAAAGTTGAACAAACAAGATGCATATATCTTCTGACCTACACATAGATTTTTGTTGTTTCCACCTTTGAATTCTGTTGCTTTTTTCTTACCATGCATTTTCAATCTTCTTCTTTAAGTTAACTAGTTCTTGAAAGAAACAACACAGTTGTAGTCGCCTAGTGGACACACAAATGAATGCAGACAATTCAATGGGCAAGTATGCATGTTACAAATGAACAAACAAAGTTGCTTTGATTTTTTTCCCCCCCACTATCAGATCAACTTAGTCGAGCAGTACACGTTAAAATCATAGTTGAAAGTTGTGTCCCAAATGACACACTATACATTGTGCACTTATGGTTGCATCCAAAATCGCATACTTCCCTACTGTATAGTAGGCGAGAAACAGTATGTGACATAAGAAGTATGTCCAAATTCACAGAACTCATAAAAGAGTAGGCAAAAAGTTCCTGGATGACCAACTACTTCTAGCGAGATTCTGAAGTGTACATATGATGGACACTTTCCTTTCCCATGAGGCCACGGGAGGGGAATTATGAATGGCAGTGAAGCAACATAACTGATGCTGGTTGGTCACATGATAATCACAACATGGCGAATGTAATACGTCCAGATTACATTCATGCTACACGCACTCATAGGCCTGCTAGAACATATTTTTTAGCGGTGGTGAAGTAATTACTTATTCAAAATAAGTACCTACTCAAATATGAAAAAGAAATCATCTTGTATTGCCCCTTTCTTGAGGTAAGTCCTCAGATGGCTGTGATTTTATTTTTAAATAAAAAGGTTTGTGATTATTCCTTTGCTATTCTGCCAAATGCCTCTTTCTCCCGAGGTAATCCTTTCTCTGAACTCCTCGTTCTCCTCTCACGTTTTTCATTACAGCAATAAAAACATGTTTCTGTCATCTAATATGGCCAAACTTGGACCACGTGTGATGTGTGTGTACTCATAATAACTTACAAGACTGATGTGCGCAACTCCCCTGTTAATCTCTTCACCAGAGCCCTTAAACACAAAGCAATTTAGCACCTTTACTAATTCATGACCTCCACATAAGTCTTATTAAAGAGATAGAGGTAGATTTTTACAATTTCAGTGACAGTGACATGACGTGAAGGTCATGTAAGGTAACCTTTACTTGGAATTTGTCCTCTGCATTCAACCCATCCAAGTTAGTGCACACACATTATGAGCAGTGAGTAGTTAACACACACACACACACACAGCAATCCGTGGACACACACACCCGGAGAAGTGGCCTGCCATTTTTGCTACGGCGCCTGAGGAGCGATTGGGGGTTAGGTGCCTTGCTCAAGGGCACCTCGGTCATTTCCTGCCGGTATTGAGAAATGAACCACGAGACCTTCGGGTTACCAGTCTGACTCTCTAACGGGCCCCGAAAGAAGAAAAGTGAGCTTACTCGTGCAGAACTCACCTCTGAGTCTTGTAAGTTGCAGTTGTAAAGTTGTGGTTTAGTCATATAGGCAGATAATTTAGAAAATAATAGTATACCTCTTCTCAAAAATCAGGACAACTTGAGGTATCATTCATGATTGCAACATGAACGTTATGGGAAGCGTTAAACTGCAACGATTATTTTCGTTTAGGAGCCTGTTTTAATCCCCAACTCCAAGTATGAGCAATATAGTGATCTTTGCCTTAGTAAGCACCACATAAAACTCCCATTACACATCGGTCCTGCTCGTGGGTATTGGGTAATAATATCTTAAACAGCAGAATAAAGGTGATGATTTTTCACAAAACTCAACATTATTCAATTAATGTTCTGTGTGCTGTCATCCATGGCTTTGTTCCAGGGTGGATTGATAGGGGTGATGTGTTTGTGTGTGGGTGTGTATGAGGTCTATGGGGTTTGCTTTGAGGGGGGCAGAGTTCATTACAGCTAAGATCTCCTGAGATCTATTTCTTGAAAGTTAAGAGTGAAATCTATGACTCAAGCACGATTCAGCAGAGATTCAGTTCCAGATAACAGCAGAACCATAAACAATGCAAAACAAAAGGCAGAACGAAAAATTGTGCAATCAAGGAGCTCACAAATCACTCTTAATACACAACATACGGCAGGGTTCACAGAAATGCACATGGAAATGCTTTCGAATTTCTCACGTTAGAGATATTTTGTGGTCTTGAAAGTTTTGTCCGAGACGCTGTGAATGCAAGCGACGGCCTGACCCTGACTAAGCTACATTCCAAGCTGGTTCTTGGCTGTAATGTATGGACATTTGGTTGATAGGTCTGTTTCTTGTTATGACTAAGTTCTATGCAATGTCCAATTTGATGAAGCTTATTAAATTCTGTTAACATCTGATATTGATGGTTGTAGTCTACTTGTCCCTACAACTTCCATCTGGGTCATGAAAATAGGCAGGTTACATATCAGCATGTTAATGAGTGTCATTAAAAACTCATTTCTATTTCAAACATTTATGAAAGAAGATGCTGAGGGACTTCAAAAGATGCTGAGGCTAGAGTTTCATCTCACATGAGGTGGTAGTTTCTTGGTTAATGATCAAGGCTAATGATTGTAGATTCAGAGGGATAGTTCCTGTCACACCTGCATGACTTTCTTTCTTCTGAACACAAAAAAGAATTTTGAAAAATGTCTGGTGTTTTTTTTTTGTCCATATTATAAAACGTCAATGGGGTCCAATGTTGTTTAGACCCCATCGTTCTTTAAAATACGTTTTTGTGATCTGTAGTTTTATAAAATAACTGGTAAAATACCTGTTTTTTTTACTGAATTACCTGTACAGAAGTACCTGTACAGAAGCTTTCATATCAATCATTACATTCGTTATGTCCTGTTACGTCCTAAAAAATCCATCCCACCCAACTGACCTAGATTGTGAACCCTCCACTCTTCAATGGCATCATTACCCTGTGCTTTTCTTGATCCACAGCTTTGTGTGCTCTGGACTAGTTATCTATTCCCTTTGGCGCAAAATCCCATGAGTCCCCTGGGTAAATGATTAATGGCAATCTGGCTGTTTCCAGGAAGATTTACATACGTGATTGCTTAGCGATATTGTAAAGTGTTAACACATATGCCGTTCAACTATCCCATGGCTGCAAATATACAAAATGCCACAAAACAAAAAAAAAATTGTTTTTGGAATGACAGCCATCATACTCTGAATCACAGTTCAAGCCAGTAAATCCACAATACCTCCCCTCTACACCCTTCTGTTTTTCTTCCTCCTGCCAAAAAACAAATGGAAAAAAGTCTTAGTATGGCAGTTTCTCATGCTAGACATGATCCTTGTGCTAATATTTTGATTGGCCAGCCCTCAGATATCTTACTGTGCATCCCACTGAGAATTGTGTGTGTGTGTGTGTGTGTGGATATATATATAAATAAATGCATATTCACTATAGACACAGGACTAGATTTTATTTGCAAATAAGTATAGTATTGTGCTTATCAAATGTACAGTATGACTGAAGCTTCTTAAACAATCTGTCTTAAAGGAATAGTACACACAAAATTATCATCAACGTTGTTATTATTTACTCACCTGCATGTTGTTCTCCAAGCTTTTATGACTTATGCCTTGCACATGGTTTGGAATGCCATGAGGGTATGGTGACCGAATTTTCATTTTTGGGTGAACTATCTTTAACCGTTTGTGTAAATTTAATTAAAATGCTGATATAATTTATTGTAATGCATCTCTGTGATCTGTTGACATTCTGTTCTAGAACTCTGTTCTAGTCTGGACGCACACATTGTCTCTGGTGTTTATGTCCACAAGGATTTAATGAATCCCTCAGTTTTCATTGCATCTGGATGCCACCACTACTTTTGGAGAATGAAATTAGGGTTTTTTCGCTCGTTTTGGGGGAAAACAATCCAAAACACAGATGGATTGGGTTAATTACAATATTGTGCTGTTTTTTTGTGGTAAACCTACCTCAGTGCCATTTGTTAGGAGGAGGTTCAACATTTCAACACTTGTTTCAAGGCACATATTAACAACGCTTTTTCTGATTTCAGGCTACTTGTTGTGTTCAGATCATGGCACTATAACGTCCAAAAAAAAATTGTTTTACAATAGTAGCCTACCATGGCCAAAAATGGTACATTTGTTATAGACATAGGCCTAGAAGAACCAAATCGCAAAACTTGTCACAAAATGCAGGCTAGCAAAGCATTCACACTTATGATTTTGCCTGGCAGTTGATAAAATAGGGTTCAATATACACAGTTTCAGACAGATTATCGCCAGTTACTTTTACTTCTTTACTTACTATTTTGCTCCTCTAACGAAAACAGGTCCACCACATGATGAGCAGATCCTATGTGGAGATTCGTTTCTGAATGAATCTGTGTTTTGAACGAATTGAACAAGTCAATGATTCAATGATTCAATTAAAAATGTTTTGTTTCTGAATGAATCTGTTGGACGAATTGAACGAACTAATATCTTTCATAAAACAGTCACTTGTCGCTGACTACTGGGCTATCAATGTTACGTAGAGAAGGAGATTAACGTTAACTTATAAAATATTGCATCCATCTATCTTGCAAAATATTTAAATATCACGGTAATTTATTATATAATATAATAACCGCATCAACGGCTTCAGTGAGGCTGATTCAAACGAGAGTTCATGAGTCTTTTTGAATGATTCATTAGTTCGCGAATCAACTGTGGTTACTTACTCAGGACAACTCGAGGAGGACAACTTGATGGAAATTTCGAGGTAAACAGACTTTTACTCTTATCACGTTTAATTCAGACTGTAAAGTATGACTTATTTTGCAGGTGGCTGTAGATTTAACCAGTCCCTCCAGTTTTTCGCGATTCCGCGATCGCTGAATACAACGCAAAATCAACAAATTGTCGCATTTTTTTGCGATCCTGCATAATTCCTAATTTAACCGCAAAATAATCACAAAAAATACCTCACAAAACATTAAATTATAATCACCCAATTGAAATATCTCTAGTTTAATTAAAGTTTCAATGCATTTTTACGTGGATACAGATGTTGCGGGGAAAGGGGAAACTCCTTTTCCTCGATTTACTGAAGCCTGTAATGTAAAACGCATTTAAACCACAATCGCCGTCCCCGTGCAACAGGGCCACACCGGGCGGCACGTCACCATGGTTACAGATGGCAAAGAGATGCATTTTTCCTTCCTTTCCAAGTACAGGGATGCAAACAGCGCGCTTTTCGGCGCCTCCCGCTTTTTTTTTTGGGTGACAAATTCATCTGAAGCCTATTTCATAGCTTAATGTGAGGGACATAAGTCTATTTACATCATTAAAGTTTACGAAAACTCGTTTTCCCTCCTTTGCGGCTGTCAATCATTCTCCATTCAGTATTCAAACAGCGCGCGCGCCTCGTCCGGTTACAGCAGCATACATGCACGGTAAAACTCTCTCCAATATGATATTCACATTATAATGCTTGATCTGTAGAGAAAAGGCTGTGTATTTGCATAAAATCACTTTATTTTGTTGGAGTTTGTTGCTGTTTTTAAACGACTCGCGCTACCGTGTGCCTGTTAGATCACACACATCACAAGGACTCGGTATCACACGCACAATAACTGGAATTTAAAACTGTGAAGAAACAAATGATCAATAAACTGTTGGACAGATAGACACTAGGATTTGTGCGCTCGACATTTCTTCGCTTTGTGCCGTGAACTTATAAATGCGCACTTGTGCAGCGCTGCACACTGTGACTCCATGTTGCTTTGAGCACATCATTCTGCGCCCGCGATGCGCATACGCGCTTTGTGCGCTCTGTTTTGAAGCGTTTCATATTTTCATGGTTTTGCGCACTGAAAGATTATTAAAAGCCTATATTTTTGTATACCTAGCCTGCACAATACATTTAAAATAAGCATAATTTAATTGTATGTTATTTCTGTGTAGTGTAGTGTAGTGTAGGCTATATAAATATACACACTTCTGAATTCTTGACATTCATATATAAATACACAATTGTGAAATGTATGATTGCCTGATTGAATTTCAGTATATTTTCCTGCTTTTTTGTCCTTCGCCAATCACATGCCTGATTACTACACCTGCTGTTAATATTTACATAGGTCAGGTAAAAAAAATTGCCCATAGGTTGTTTCAAAAGTTTTTCATTTGATGAGAATTTGATGAGACCAAAATAAACAAGTTTTATGCATTTTGTTTGTGATTTGTGTCATGTATGACTATTGTGCATCTGACATAATACTATTATTGTAAATGTGATGTCCTAATTATAAAATATAAAAATCGCAAATTTTTTCGCAAATTTCTGGAAATTACCACCACAAAATCAGTCATTTTGATCGCAAAAATCACACAAAAAAATCGCGAAATCCTGGAGGGACTGTTTAACAGCGGCGGTTTGGTCCGCCTCTAAAAAGCGGTGCAGGAAAAACAACTGACAAAAAGCTCGTTTTTTAGAGATATCGAGATCGTTTAAATAAAGATTCCGATTAACTGAAAAATCAATATTTTTACCCAGCGCTAGAAAAAAAAATTAACCTATGTGACTGAATGACGGACCCGAGTCAAGGTTTATTTTGAGGCAAGTTAGTAAACAACCGCCTGAACTAACGTTACTTAACAACGCCTTAGCAACCCACCCGGATTTTTATTTAATTTTTTACAGGCAAGCAATTCTCATTTTCTTCAGAAAAAAAGTACTTTTGTTATTTTAAATTCTCATGGGCTGCACTTGTCATGGTAGTATAGTGCTGTTTCCATGGTTCTTACAAACATGGTTTTCTGAAACTCCCTGCTCATCTAACATTACCCCCCACATTTCTTCATCTAGCTCTCAGATCTCTCTCTTCCTCTTGTAGGAAAAGAAACATGAGTTACTGTCCTGTAGAGAATGATAGTTGCCTCTGCGTTTGCAATCAAGACATCTCTCTCTCTGTCCCTTTCCTGTCTTCCGTCTCTCTTCTTCATCCTTTCTTCCTCTCTCTTCTCCGCTCTGTCTCTCTTGTGTGCCACTGTCAACAAAAACGTTTTCTTGAGCCAAACAGGTGCAAAAGCTATAAGTGAACAGTATTTGGACACTTAAATCACACTTATGCACACAAATGCAAAGTGCAATTTGTGCTCAAATGCTGAAGGATTTTTTGTGACCATTTGAAAGGATCTTTCAATGTTGTGTTATCTTTATTTGAAACAAATGGCAGTTAGTTTTGATGTTTTTTTCTTATCTAATCCAAAGACATTTTAAGTGAAACGGAAGTAGCGGCGTATCTTTTCTTCTGTATTGTGATGGACATCCTGCATACATCACCAGAGAGAAATATGACGTTTTCCCTAGAAGATCAAGCAATTTGATTAAACATTACAAGGTCAAAAAATATTTATAACATGCATGTAGAAAATAGATATGACGAATTTTCATTTCACAACCACTTTAAGTGACTTTTTGGGGCCACTGTTGGTGTTTTGTGGCCTTAGTGTCTGAAGAATGTTCAAAAACTGTGTACAATAACAGAGGAGAGAAGAATTATGGGATGAGGAGAGACATGGACATTTCTCATGGAGGAGAAAGGGGTGGCTGTCACTGAGGTTGAAGGATGAGGAGTTCGTTATGAGCAGCTTTAATTCATTTTTGAGCTTTAAGCTTTGTGAGTGGTTGCAAGAATGCTAAGATTTTCTGAGCAGTTGCCAGGGTGTTGCTAAGGTGTTTTGCGTTTAGATGTGTGGTTTGCGTTGCCATGCAGATGATAATGTGTTCTATTTGTGAGTGTGTTGCTTTTTGGTTGCGGGTGGTTGCCAAGGTGTTGCTATGCAGTTGCTAATATGTTCTAGGCTAAGCTATGACTCTAACAAAAAGCAGATTTCTAACAGTTTTTCTTGTGTTTGTGTTTGTTGTAGGCGGGGGCGAGATGTCAGTAAAGCTGAAGTTTGATTGTCCGGCTGACGGCGGCATGGTACAGCGGAGCCGCTCCTTCACTGGAGTAAACGCACTCGGTGGCCGGAGAAGGTAAGCGAGGATTGTTTGTGTTTAAGACAAGATGATGTGTTGTTACCATCTGTGTCAGATTGTATTACTTGACTTTTCTTAAGATAAATGTCCTCAAAGCAGGGGCCATGGAAGCTCACGAAAAGCATGACTCTTGTTCACTGGAATTTATGAAATGAGGACATCTTGGGGAGGTTTCAAAATGTTGCACAAAACTTTTGTGAGGAGTCTGAATCTTTTCTGCAATAAGGCCATGCATGTTGTTGTTAATAAACTAAACTATTTAGTTAATAAACTAATACTAATAAAAATCTGCAATTTACAGTAGGCCTAATTAAAATTAAGCTGAAATAGAATATGAAAAATTACTTTTTCTGAGGAAAAACTAACAAATAAAAAATTAAAGTTGAACTACTAATATTATTAAAACTGAAGTGAAAATAAAGTTAAATAGAACAGAAGTATAAAAAACAAAATTACAAAAGCACAAATTACTAAAACCTTCACTAGAGTTAAAAATAAAAGCATTGTACTTTTCTAAACAGCATTTTTTAATGAATCGTAAATATATTTCACTCAGTACTAAAAAGTTGTAGTTCATCTTTAAAATGACCTATTTTATCCAATATGTTTCTGTTATGCACTTATTTAAAGAACTACAGTCCCGTGAAGCATTGTGACCAGCATAATTAAATAAAAAACGGTAGAGAATTATGAAACTACTCATTTACAGATGTTGATTGTATGTATAAAAACTACATTTTAAGTTTATTGCAAAATATGAATATATTGCATATAGCGTATAGGGAGATCGACTCGATTCCGTCATTCGCAGTGCTTCATGGGAGTGGGCGGAACTAAAGAACTATTTTGGAGCGTGTTGCTTTTTCCGACTCTGATTGGTGTAATTTTCTGTACAGCATCATGGGTAATGTAGTTTTTCACCAAGAATTCCACTGTTAAACTAGCCTGGAAATCCAGACCTAAATCTGAAAGATGAATGGTCTGGCATCGACTAATGAAACTCGGCCAGCTCGAGGGGCACCAAGCATGCATTTGAAAATCTCACTGCACGCAATTGGATAACACTACGACCAATCACAACAATAAACCCCATACGCTTAGCTACCAGCGGAGCTAACTGGTAGATTATACTCTTACCGTATCCAGTCGGCAAAACAGCAAAAACGTCCTTCTTGCAAAGGAACGATTCGAGCGGCATCTTCTGTTTCTGTTTTAGATAAAAAGCCAAGTCTAACTCGTTCATTGTAGCGGCCAAAGCCATTTCAAACAACTGGTGTTCATCCATAGCCATCTTGCAATGTTAACTTATGACTTCGACGTCACAGCGCTGTCGTCATCTGTTTAGCTCGCCTCTGGCCCGCCTATATCAGATAACCTGATGTGATTGGTGCTGCTCAGATCAAGGGGCATATTTAATGAGCATCATTACTAGACACCAGAGTAAATTCGCTGAGCAAATTCAACTTGTGCTCTCGCGAGAACTCTGGATTACCAGGGTACTGTTAATCACGATAATTAAAAAAATAACCTGAAATAATGCAGGCTGAATTTTCAGCAGAAGCAAATATAATGGATAAATAACCTCTTAGCTTACAGTAGTTCTGTCTTTAAAGGTTCATAAGTTATAATTCAAAATAAATTTTCTTATGAAGAAAATTAATTGAATTTTGACCCAACTGTTGCACTCTGTTGATGTTCTAAATCAGTCACAGGCTCCATCTCAGTTAGGATGCTTTGTAGGGCAGCTTACTAGGTTTTGAAGCTTAGCTTATATCGGATGTGGCTTACAGTTTTTCTTTGATTGCTTATAGTTCTAATTCGGCATTCCACACAATCTGAAACATAAACAAGCTTGAGTTATTATGTAACAGCAATAGTTATTTCAAGAACCAAAGGTCCTGAGAGGATGCACGGTTCGGATTCAAATACAAGCATCCTCTGTGAGCAGTGTGACAGCTTACATAAGTAAACACAGCTGTGTGTATGTGTGTGCATTTGTTTAAGTTTTTATTTTGTCACAATAGCATTACATTCCTGCATTCCCGTCCAAGTAAAAGACTGAAACTAAATGATTGCAGACAAAGGCCAAAACAACTTCAGAGACGTATCCGCCTGCTTCCAATTTGTAAACTCTTTATTATATGGCAGAAGCTTCACAAAACTGCATTGTGAGAAAATGCTTTTTAAGCATATTCAAAATATGAATCAATGCTGTCAGCTACAATCCTGTTAAGATCATGGATTTACAGTTATAAAGAAACAGATTAAACAACTCTTTTGGCTTTTGTACAGTGAGTAAATTGAATACGGTTAATTTTTTTTGAAAACATTTTTTAAAAATCAGGCAATATCTTCAGAATGAGGCCTGACTGACCTCTGACTGATATTTCTTTTATTTATTTTTTATCATTTAATTATTTATATGTTAAAAAAAACCATAACCCAGATTTCTGTAACCTACATAAAGATAGATTTAGATCATTTCCATTATTTTAAGTAGGTCCTATTAGTAACTAACACAAGTATTATTATTATTGGAAGAAGCAGGGGGTTGCATAAAAACAAATACCTTTGAGATTAATGAATACCCCAGAACATGTTTAATAGATTAACTTTAATAAATGTGTTCTATTTTTCCAATTCTGTCCAATTCTGTAGTTTTGTTTAACCTTCATTGGTAGTTGGGCGATCAGTAGTCAAATGAGCACTGGATATAAACAATTTTATGTCGATGAACATGAAAAATGACCAGATTACTTTTCTTGAGACTGTGTACAACCTCTTTGGGTAGTGACTAATTTATGTAAGCAAAACTTGTATTAATTAGGCTACATTACAGTGGCTGTATTACACCAGTCCTAACCAGATGCGATAACATTCCAGAAACAAGCAATTTGTTTGTTCTCACCAGACGCAACGTGACTACGAGATGCGACAAAATCAATCAAAAATCACAGCCAATCAGAAGAGCGTGTGTGGCAGGCTTTCTTGGCAAGCGCAATGCACTCTTAACTAAATGGATAAGGAAGGATATAATCAAATTTTTTAATATTACACCATTTTAACAACATTAAAAATAAAAAAAGTTTTTGTATAGCCCCATTAAGTAAGTTGTTTTCCACTGAAAGTCTGCTGTTACACTCACATAAATAGTTTTAAAAATACACCAAAAGAGAAAGTATTGAGAATCAAGCTCTTAATGAGAAAAAAGGTGTTACTTGTGTCATTGTCCGCTGAGGGACCTCGAGTTACAGCGAGTTACAGATGTCAGTGATGGAGCCAGGAAGGAATATACTGATGTGAGAGAGCCAAAGCTTGTGTTATTGGTGGTGACCCCCAGAGCAGCGCAGAGGAATGCCTTCCCTAAGAGAGTTTATTGACATTGTCATTGAGTCATTGAGTTTGAATGCTGTGTAAGCATACACTGTCAGAACATCGCTGAAATATGTAGATTATATTGTGGGTGTAACTAAAATGGGATGTGAGGATTAAATTCAGAATATAAAAACATACACTACTGTTCAAAAGTTTGGAATTGCTAAAACAAATGTTGTTTTTGGAAAGAAATCGATATTTCTGTTGACCAAAGTAGTGTTTAATTTACCAAAAATACATTCAAAAACATTATTAATGTTCGAAATTATTATAGTTTGAAATAACCACAATGTGATCATGAAAACCATCATTTTCAGTGGCCGACACTGTTTTGGGAAAGCATTCTAATGTGAGAATCTGTTCTTATTCTCCTGGCCAACTGAAACCTTTGTGTTACTTAATGAAGTGTGGAAATGGCAATGCAGTCTTTTTTCGGTTTTTGAATTATTACATGCACTTGTGAAGTTCAGCTAGGCCTATGTGTTCAGAAATGGCCAAAATAAATAAATTTCTCTATAAATTGATTATTCAGCTCATTTAAATTCCCCCTGTAGTCAATCATTTCATCCCTTAAAACTCACCCTTGATCACCAAAATGACTTATTTAAACGTGTTTTTCTTGAAGAAAAAAATTTGTCATGCCTTAAAATAGCTTGAATGTAACTCTATTACCCTTGCCTTCACGATTCTATCAATATGCAAATGAGCCCTGCCTCCACTCACTCACGGCAGCTCAGAGATCCACTCGTTGACGATCACACGTTGACATGATTGGTTACAAGGTAGTTTGTGGTGTCAGAAACACCAGTGTTTTCAAACCGTGTTGTTGAGACTGTCTTTGGTTCACTGCACTCAGCAATGGTGTTGACTTGTGAATTTGCACATGGTTTGCCTTAAAGCATATTAAAAAACACCACAGAGACATAAACAACATTTAAAAGCTTGATTTTCACCACAGGGGGATTTTAAGAGATGAAGGTGGTTCTTGAGGGTGTCCAGCTTTATCTAAAATAGAAAGCAAAATGGATTTAATCTGGACAGAGGGAACAACCAAAATGCACAACAATAAAGTTGAAGGAAAAGGCAAAATGCAAATCAAATAGGCAGAAACACATAAAGGTTTGGATAGTACATGATTAGACAGGATTATTATGGATGGATAAATCTAAGAACAGTTTGATCTGTGATAAGTGTCTTAAAATTAAATCACACTTATAGTGTGCAGAAAGCATAATGATAAACAGATTTGATAAACAAAGCATCTGAAGAATACAGTATTTATTTGGAACAAAAAGGCATTTGTAACATTATAACTGTCTTTATTGTCATTTTTATGAATTATTGAATTGCACATTGATTTAATAGTGATTTCAAATTTTGAATTGTTGTACACCACCAATAAAAAGTTTGGAGTCTGTAAGATTTTTTAATGTTTTTGAAAGAAGTCTCTTATGCTCACCACTGCATTTACTTGATCAAAAATACAGTAAAAACAGTAATATTGTGAATTATTATTATTATTTAAAATAAATGTATATATCTTAAAATGTAATTTATTCCTCTGATGATCAAAGCTGACTTTTCAGCATCATTACTCCAGTCTTCAGTGTCACATGATCCTTCAGAAATCATTCTATTATGCTGATTTGATGAATAGAAAGAACAGCATTAGAAATAGAAATGTCTTAGAGCAATATAAATGTCTTACTGTCTGTTTTCATAAATTGAATCTGCCTTTGTTCTATAAAAGTATTAATATCTTTTAAAAAAAACTTTTGGACAATAGTGTATATAAGTGCATATCTTTTTTCGCCATCTTGACTATTCCATCTCACCCTGCAGACTTTCCTCGGCTCGTAGCTCTCTCCGCACAAAAGTCATAGCAGGGAAATCTCCCAGAATTCCCTCTTCGGGTCGGGTGGGAGGCAGCGTCTGGGGGCAACAGCCTGAGCAGGTGGACAGAATCTTCCAGGCATTGAGGAAAGGGCTCAAGTATGTGCAGTCATCGTAGTAGAGTAATGAAGCCATTTGTGGACCGCACACACTAGTCTTGTGAATGTTAATGACATCTCATCCTGTATAGGGACTACTTGGAAAACCATCAAACAGAGCTGGACTTCCTGTCATCCCAGCAGAGAGACACAAAGAGGAACTCCAGACTGGTGAGACTTTGTACTGAGAATAACTTCAACTAGTCCTAATCCAGCTTTTTCATGTAGTATTATTATTATCATTATTTATTTTTACATAGTTTTTAAAGTAAATATAAAATAATACATAACTATTCTTCATTCCTCAGGGTTTTTTCTATGACCTGGAAAAGGTACGTTGTCATTAACAAATGTTAATATTCAATCATTTGAGTGTTTTGTCAAAAATGGTTACAAAATGTAAGATTTTTATGCCCTGCTTGCTAACAACAGGAGATACGAGCCTTAGAAAGATACATACGACGCTTAGAGTTTCAGATTAGTAAGGTAACACAACCTAAAAATACTCATTTAATTTGATTGTATATGAACACTGGTCAGATTTGTTAAGATTAAACCTGTATTGTGTGAATGTGGATGTCAACAGGTCGAAGAGCTGTACGAGTCGTACTGTATCCAGTGGCGGCTGTGCCAAGGCGCTTTGAACATGAAGAGAGCGTTCTCTCTGTCCCCGTCTTCACGACAGTCTCGAGAGAGTTTACTGGAGCTGAACCGTAACCACAGACACAGCCTGGAGGTAAAGCCTGTCTTGGACAGCATACACACACAACAAACTATAAGTAAGCCATTTGTGTGGTCATTTTCCCAACAAGCGTAAACACTGTGGGTCGGTGGCTCTTCCAAAACATCCCGACCAGCCCAACATAACAAAACAGGCTTAACCACAGTCCGCTTTTCCTTTGTTTACGAATTATATCTAACCAGTGTGTTGATGAAAAATAACCTATAATGTAAATTCAAACATCTCACACTCATCTCTACCTGCAGGACATGTGTGCAATGGAAGGAGAACTGGAAATCTTGCTGGGAGAGCTACAAATCAAAATGAAAGGTACATACACAGCACTTCACATATGCAGGAATTTGAGTTTCAGATGAACGTTGGTCTCCTAAACATCTAATATTTTCTCTCTTTTGCTGAGGCAGGGTTGATAGGTTTTGCCCGGCTTTGTCCTGGAGATCAGTATGAGGTGAGGAGGTTTAACCCAACATCCTGTTGCTGGACCAGTTACTGTTGTTATACACTTAAAGGGATAGTTCACACAAAAATTATAGTTCTGTCATCATTTACGCACCCTCATATGTCAGCACGCTGCTATTTTCCAGTGAAAATGAATGATGGGGCATTGATGGTCTCCCAAACTGACAAAAAAGCACCATAAAAATATATGACTGAAAGAAAGAAAGTCATACGGGTTTTGAACGCCATGAGGGTGAGTAAATAATCACAGAACTATCACTTTAATACACAAAAGCAAAAAAGGCATTTGACCCTTAGCATTTGACCCTAAAACATCACTCTTAATCCAAGACTCGGTGTCTTATCAGCCTATGAAAGACACAAATGAGTTATGGTGCTTTTAAGTTAAAATATTAGGCAGAAATGACATATTTCACCAGCTATTCGATTACATTTTTAAGGCCATGTTTCCAGTGACTTCATGCACAATGGAATGTGGTCACAGGAGCCATCGACTGGCTGATGCACAAGACCACACATTCACACGCAGTCGCCCCAAAAAGTATTTGGAAAATTTAGATGATGCATGAATTTCATTGTGTTGGATATCAAAATAAATGCAAAGAATTTTGCTAGACATAAGAGAAAGTAATTCTTAATGGTTGTATGAAGTTCGCCACATTAACTATGGACGTGTTCATGTAACTATAAATCTTTTACAACAATTTTCAACATTCTTTCTTGATTTTGAACAGACATTTTTTTCATTTAAAACCTAACAAACATTTCTTTTGCTAAATGTTTTGCTTGTAAAGTGTGCTCGTGATATTTTTCTTTAATAATAATGCCACTTGGTTTGATATTTTGTTATATAGGTGTTGATCCGGCTGGGCCGTCAGAGATGGAGGATCAGAGGGCGAATCCAGACGGATGACCGACAGCTGTGGGACGAAGAAGAGATGGTCTTCCTCCCTCACATCCATGGGCACTTTGAGATCAAGGTGAGCTCGTCCACGTATACTCACGCTCACACCTGCGCAAATACCACTTCCTGTCAGGGTCGTCTGTGGGGGTTGTGATGACAGAAGGTTCCAGGGCTTTTGTCCATATACTGTTTGTTAGATCTAAATAGAAGAAACCGCCCACAGACCCCCTGAGAGAGAATGATAGAGATGTTTAACAGACTGCCTGAAGCTTTTTGGACCAGTGTAACAATGCTTATAAAAGGTTTGGTTGTCTGAAATGAATTCCATCCCTGAAAATACAGACATGGAGCCAAACTAATTCAGATGAAAATTATGATTTCCTCTTTCTGTTCTCTTAAACCCTCGTCACTCAAAGAAGTGTGCTGTTACTTTTCTAAGTGATTTGACTTACTATTTTTGTCTGATCAATGATGAAATGGGCAAAAAATCCCCTAAACTAGTAAGCAACCACACAGCAACACTCTACATAGAAACTCGCTGATATGCATTAAAGGGATAGTTGACTTTAAAATGATAATTCTGTCATCCTTTACTCACCCTCAAGTTGTGTATGAATTTCTTCTGCTGAACACAAAGGAAGATATTTTGAAGAATGTCAGTAACCAAACAGTTAACTGGAACCATTGACTTCCATAGTAGGAAAAAAAAATACTATTGAAGTCAATGGTTGCAGTTAACTGTTTGGTTACTGACATTCTTCAAAATATCTTCCTTTGTGTTCAGCAGAAGAAAGAAATTCATACAGGTTTGAAACAACTTGAGGGTGAGTAAAGGATGACAGAATTTTCATTTTAAAGTCAACTATCCCTTTAAGCTGATGAAGATGCTTCAAATGATATCATGGTTTTATCATGGTACTTTTTGACACTGTTAATGCATGTTACACTGTGCGGTCTCTTGTCCTGTAGGTAACAGAGGTCAAGGGGTTGAGCTCTATCCTGGTCGGTATGGTAACGTGCCGGAGTGCAGATTTTTTCACAGCACGGCCACAGATGATGGTTGTGGACATAACAGAACTGGGAACCATCAAGCTACAGCTAGAGGTGGTTTGGAAGTAAGTGCATGCGTGGAATTTACAAGACAGACAAACTTTTATGAAATGCTAAAAATGCTACTTAAAAAGTGAATGACAATGGGCACTTTAAGACATTATTGATCAGGTTTAATATCAGTGACACCAAACTATTGACTTTTACACACTTCTTGTGAAAGTTTGGGTTCAGTACTTTTTTATGTTATTTTTTAAATCAATACTTTTATATAGCAAGGGTTAGAGCTGCATGATTCTGGATAAAGTGAGAAGTGTGTTTTTTTGTTTGTTTTTTTTTACTAAAATGACGTCATTTATTGGAGGTTCTGACAAATTAAGTGCTGCAGTCTATTTAAAAATGCTTAATTAATTTCAATGAATTATTTTTAAAAAATGACTCAATTGACTGACTCACTCATAAAGACTTCGCTTGTTACATTACTAGATGAATCAGCGTTTTTGAACAAACCTCTTGAATGAATGATTCAATGACAAATCTTTTTTTATAATAACAGTCACTTTTCGCCACCTACTGGTGTAACGATGTAATTGATATAATCGTTATTTTAAGCACCAAGTTACTTTCAAAAGGTATTTTACTCTATTTGGATTGCTTCTGACAATCATTGTTTAGATCCGAACTATAAACTTTTATCCCAGTACGTCTGTGATAATATGAATATTTTGTAACAGAAATAATGATACCGTGTGGCTGAAAAGACTGTTTGGGAAGCTGTTTCATATACATGACCACTGCTCTCTCTGGTCAGTGGCAGCGCCAACGCAGATCTGAATGTTCTCTGTAATTTTGTCAAAGGTTTAATAGACACAGACTAATCTTTGTCAAGTAGGAATAAGATTGCGCCGGTGTTTGAATCGAGAAAGTGATCTTTTAATGATTAATCATGCAGCTCTAGCAAGGGTTCATTAAATTGATCAAAATTAACAGTAAAGACTTTTTCATTTTAACTTTTAAACAATGTTCATTTGAGCTTTCTATTCATCAAAGAATCCAGAAAAAATGTATCAGGGTTTCCACAAAAATAAGAAATGTTTCTTGAGCAGCAAATCATCATATTAGAATGATTTCTAAAGGATCATGTGACACTGAAGACTGGAGTAATGGTGCTGAAAATTCAGCTTTGTATCAACTAAATATATCAACGGATACCAGCCACTGTTACAGCGAGGTTACCATTCGTAGGGATAGCTCAGATGCCTTGACAGCACACTTGATGGATAATTTAATGTTCTAACATCTGGATTTCACAAACATGTCAAATACATTAAGAGTGCTATTCACAGAATATTTTAGACCACTTTTTCATGTAATTGAGTCAACAAGACACTGATCCCGCACACAAACACACCCCCTGTAAAGTACGGCTTTGCTATCAGCTAACACACACCAGCTGTGGAAGAACAGCTGACTGCAGAGAGATGGATAAATAGTCCATCACTACCCCATCCCTCTCACACACACCGATCGAATTACATTGGTTTTTACACAGTCCAGGTGGAAACGATTTTTCATAGCCTCTTTTTTACAGCGTCACTAAATTAAACACATCTCACAGCCTGTTCAGCATCTCCTTGCTTTACTGTGTGTGTGTGTGTGTGTGTGTGTGTGTGTGTGTGTGTGTGTGTGTGTGTGTGTGTGTGTGTGTGTGTGTGTGTGTGTGTGTGTGTGTGTGTGTGTGTGTGTGTGTGTGTGTGTGTGTGTTCACACAGTTCACTGCTGTCACCTCATTTTCTTTGGTTCTGCTTAGTCTCTTTTCACAGTGTCACTCTTCATCAACCAGTGATGACAAACACACACTGCCACTCCACACATCATGGGTAATAATGTTTTGAGTAAAATCGTGAAAGTCAAAAAAGAAAAAAAACATTGTTTAGAACAAAAGAAAACTATGTTTAGACATAACATCAGTCTCCATTTAGTATCAAAATTCAGTTGGAAAGTCAGATTACAATGGTTAGATTTTGAGTGCTAAACATTCTGACAAAGTAATTTAATGGGAAATTATTTAATCTTAAAAAGTCAAGATACATAAAACACCTAGAGATAATATTTAACAATATAATTAACAATATATAACTAACTAAATAACTAATTATATACACTACCATCAGAAGTTTGGGGTCAGTAAGATTTTTTTATCTTTTTGAAAGAAGTCTCTTTTGCTCTCCAAAGCTATGTTTATTTGTACAATAAAAACTGTAAAATTGTGAAATATTATTAAAGTTTAAAAGAACTATGTAACAATAAATAATATAATTTATTCCAATAATGGCAAAGCATCATCTTCAGCATCATATTTAGTGTCACATGATCTTTCCGAAATTATTTTAACATTTCTTATCGGTGTTGAAAATAGTTTTGCTGCTTCATATTTCTGTGGAAACCATGATACCGTTTTTCAGGATTATTTGAAGAATGGAAAGTTCAGAAGAACAGCATTTAATTGAAACAGAAATTTTTTGCAACATTATAAATGTCTTTTCTTACACTTTTGATCAATTTAATGCATCCTTGCTGAATAAAAGTATCATATAAAATAAATCTTTTGTACATTTTTGTATATTTTTTAAAAACAGATTAAAAGTGTAACTTAAAGCATTTTGAACATCAGTTAGTAGTTTATTGTTGGGTGCAAGTAAGTATAGGAGTTTCAGGGAGGTTGAATTATGCTTAAGGACAGGAGTGGGATTATGGGTAAGGTTATGTTTAAGGTTTGAGGTGGGGTTATGTGTAAGGCTATGGTTAAGGTGGGAGGTTGAGGTCACACCTACAATTGTGACTATACGGGTAACAACTAGCTAGATCTGTAGTTAGCTCTAAACACAATGGACATTCCAGTTTAAATCCAAACACCCAATATTTAATCCTTCTGCATTCTGTTTACTGTTCGTGCCTTTTCAGAAAATAATTATTTTGGACATCCAAGTGCACCAGAGTCCATTTTTCTTGACAGTTTCTTGTTCCCTCACTTTTTCTTCCTTTAGTCCATTTGATAGCTCTGAGGTGAGGCCTCTCACAGCGTCCGCCAGCCGCCAGTCCATCCACAGCAGAAAGGGATCCGTATATAGCTGGACACCTCCCAACACACCCAGTTTCACTGAGAAATACTTTCTAGTGAGTTTGTGACCTACAACCACACATACACACACTCCCAGCATGACCACTCACAAAGACTTAAAGGTGAAGTGTGTAATTTTCGAAGCTAAAATATTTTCTCCTATCTTGGTTTAATATGCAGAGACAACGATAACTGAAGCCAGGTGTGCACTGTGAGACTTTATCTGTGCTTTTTGATTGTTATGTGACAGATAGAACAATGTGACCCAAGTGAGATCTTGGGTGAAAGCCAATGCAGACTGTGCAACAAAAAAAATCCTCATTTTGACATCCTCAAGTTGAAATGGGGCAACACAAACCCAAACAAGATTTTTGCTGATGTTGGAAAGGTTTAGTCTGGAGTTTGTCGTCATTGGACAAAAAAGACGCTAATTATGCAGAAATTACCCACTTCACCCTCATTAAACTCTTGTCTTTGCCCTGAAGAGCTTAAATGGCATCACGTGATTTGATCTGTGTTTTTATGCTGTAGTCTATGATGCGTCAGATACAGGATGCAGATGGCTCTTTTTCCATTGGCTCGCGTGAATCTAGGGGTGTGTCTCTACTCAGCTACCTTGCTGACTCCACCCAGGCACTTAGTCCTCCTGCCTATGAGAAGACAAGAAACCCGCCACTCACACACCTCCCTGTTCTTGACACTAAGTTACAGGATGATGATCTATCAAAGACGCCCACAGAAGATGTATGAATTGATAGTTTTTTGTTTTTGTTTATATATATACTGTGTGTGTGTGTATATATATATATATATATATATATATATATAGTGCTGTCAAAAAGATTAATTGCATCTAACATACGTTTTTGTTTACATATTATATGTGTATATATTATTATATTTATGTTATATGTGTGTGTGTCATTGTGTGCGTGTCTGTGTATATATGCATATACACCTAAAATATATATATATATATATATATATATATATATATACATATACACACACACACACACACGCATATATTTATATATATATATATATATATATATATATATATATATATATATATATATATACTGTACATATATATATATATATATATATATATATATATATGCGTGTGTGTGTGTGTATATATGTATATCATTGTATATAAATCACTTTTTGCTTTTGGTGGATTTTTTGTAATATACATATTTTAAATATTAAATATTTTAGATATTAAATATAAAAAAATGTCATAATATAATATTACTGTATTTTTCAAATTTGTATTATTATAAGCAATAACCAATTTTATAATAAAATAAATCATTATACATTTTTCATTATTGCTGCTTGGCCCCTAATGATTTTAGTATATTGTTTTACATTTTTATTATTATTATTAGCAATAACCAATTTTATAATAAAATAAAAATCTTTATTGTAATTTTTTTATTATATATTTGTTTTAAAATTACATGAATGTTTTTTAATGTTTGATATATAAAGAAAACATCTGTTAAGATATTTAACAATTTAAAAAATAAAAAAGCTAAACAGTTGCGAAAAAAAATATTCAGAAATGACTTCTTTCCATTGATAACCCTAGGCAGAGGAGAGTGTGGAATGGCCCTCGGAGACTGACACAGCTTCCCCCAGTCCTGCAGGCAGTAAGCGAGACTCCATATTCCTCTTCCACCGCTACAGCACGCCTGACATCCTCAAGCAGAATGGAGAGGTGAGCCCTAGCACAGGTGAAGGAGACGCTCAAGAGACGCCGGCTGCTGAAGAGGAGACCACGTTCAAGCAGGGACTTGAAGACAGACTTGCACTAAAGGACAGAAAAGCAGGCAAAGCACAGAAGAGAGCCGTGGCTAAGAGAGTTGGTTCACTGCTAGAGGAACTGAATAAAGAGCTGGAGGAAACAAGCAATGTAGAGACGTTAAAGAAACTAGATCTGCAGATACGCCAACTCAGTCAGGTCTTGAAGGTGAGATCGGTGGATTGATGGACTAGTAGAGTCATTTAAAAAAAAAAAAATTATAGATGGATGTGTAAATGTGTAAAAACATATCCGGGACATGTTTCACCCCAAAATCAAAAGAAGGATTTTTTTTTTAATTACGCCTTTTATTTTATTTTTTATTTTAAAGTTGTAAAGCAAATAGGCATATTTTAGGACCATATTTATATATTTTGTTAAATACATATTTTAAATGATTTTTATTACCTTTATTTATATATATATATATATATATATATATATATATATACAGTACAGGCCAAAAGTTTGGACACATTACTATTTTTAATGTTTTTGAAAGAAGTTTCTTCTGCTCATCAAGCCTGCATTTATTTGATCAAAAATACAGAAAAAAATGTAATATTGTGATATATTATTACAATTTAAAATAATTGGTTTTCAATTTATTATACTTTAAATTATCATTTATTTCGGTGATGCAAAGCTGAATTTTCAGGATCATTACTCCAGTCTTCAGTGTCACATGTGACATCCAGTCAATCACATGATCCTTTAGAAATCATTCTAATGTTCTGATTTATTATGAGTGTTGGAAACAGTTCTGCTGCCTAATATATTTGATGAATAAAAGGTTAAAAAGAACTGCATTTATTCAAAATAAAACAATTTTTTTTTAATATAAATCTTCTTTATTATCACTTTTTATCAATTTAACACATCCTTGCTGAATAAAATTATTGATTTATTTTAAAAAAAATAAAGAAAAAAATTACTGACCCCAAATTACTGACCAGTGGTGTATATTGTTGTTATAAAAGATTTCTATCTTGAAAACATTTGCTTCTTTTTTTTTCTTTTCTTTTTTCTTTTTCTTTTTTTTATTCATCAAAGTATCCTAAAAAAGTATCACAGGTTATGAAAAAATATTAAGCAGCAGAACTGTTTCCAACTTTGATAATGAATCATCATATTAGAATGATTTCTAAAGGATCATGTGATAGACTGGAGTAATGATCCTGAAAATTCAGCTTTGCATCACAGAAATAAACGATAATTTAAAGTATAATAATTTGAAATCCAATTATTTTAAATTGTAATAATATATCACAATATAATTTTTTCTTTCTGTATTTTTGATCAAATAAATGTAGGCTTGATGAGCAGAAGAAACTTCTTTCAAAAACATTAAAAATAGTAATGTGTCCAAACTTTTGGCCTGTACTGTATATGCTGTTGTCTCATTGACATGTTTTTCATCTTTCCTGATGTTAGAAGGACCTCGACCCTTTACAGATGCCCTCACTAGCAGTAGAGGAAGAGGAAGTGCTGGGCAGTTTCGACTTCCTCTCTGCTGATTGTAATGAAGATGAAATCTCATGTACGGGCAGCATCAGACTCGGGTACACTGGGTAAGTCAACACATGTTTAGCTGGGCTGTCCAAGTGAATCCCATAAAGAAATGGCAAAACAATTGCCACAAATTCAAGAAACAAAAAATAAAGAACTTGAAGGGCTAAAGTAGCTTTTTTTCTCATTACAGAGGTGGGAATGGTACTAAAAATAGTTTTAATTTTTTTATTGGGGGGGGGGGGATACAAGATACAAGGGTGAGAGTTTAAATGGCAAATCTATTGGTGCAAAGAAAGATTTTGATCTTCAGCATTGGTCCGACCATATGGGCCAGTGAATACAAGTCTGTATAAATGCATACAAAAAAGGAACGTTGCTGTGCTAACATGTTAAATTAAGACTTAAAGTGCCATCTTGTGGACGAAGTGGAGAAATGCATGAAATGTGCATTCTCACATTTATTTCTCAGGCAAAGGTCAGATGCCTTTGCATATTATTTTATGTTATTAACAATCACATATTTAAATAAGATATTATGTTTAATTTACCTTTGCATGGATATCATGATATTCCACAACTTTTTTTGCATATAAAATTTTAAATCTATTACCTTTTATAGGTTTCAGAAAAAAATAAATACAAAATTTCTATCTTTATAATAATTAAATTATAAAAATAATAATTTAATTATTAATAATCAAATAATTTAGGCAAGGCAGGTTTATTTATATTGCACATTTTATACACAATGGTGATTCAAAGTGCTTTAAATTTGCTTAAATATATAAATTGCTCTGTGTATGTATTTAAGGCCAAACTTTATTTGATTTGATTTGATTTGATTTCAGGATTGGTTCATTTAATGAGAACAGCCTGAAAAGCGTGGGTCTGTTATCTCAGGATAAGAACTCTCCATCCTCTGAGGCCATAGGTGAAGCGCAGGTCAGACAGCGAGGAGACGGTACAGTAAAGCCGTCACTCAGTACAGGAGTCTACAGTCTGGATCAAGCTCTTGAAAGCCACCTCAGTGTGTGTGTAGTGCTGCTGAGGGTGAGGAATCAGTCTCATTAGACCAGTGTTGATTAATCACACACTAATCATTATGTAGGCTATTGTTACTTTGTGTAAGTGTGTGCGTAAGCTCAAGTTCTGTCTCCTCCCAGGCACTGAAGCATTCTGACTCCGATCTTGTGCGTGAAGACATCATGGAGGAACTGTCACGCCAAGTTGACGTGCTGGAAAAAATCGGTGCTCTGGCGCAGAGGATGATAGATGAAATCTCAGTGACAGAGCGTAAGTCTTGCAAAATACCAGGCCTTGAATGAGATAGCTCTCCTTAGATCCTAACAATTGAGATTTATAGATTTCCCACAAACACTAATGCTAACCATTAGTTTATGATTGATTGTGGCACATTTCCGTTCCCATACCATCTAAGGGTAACACTAGAATATGTAATGTAGGCTATGACTGTTACTTTATACAGTTGGCGGTCACAGGCTCTTCCCCGTGTCAATGTGAAGCGCTGTATATGCATTAGTCATGTGTGTGGATGTGTCTCAGTGTTGGCCAGAGCTCCTAAGGGGATTGAAGTATTTTGGAAGGACTGCAGCGAGAGTGATTCGCCTTTCTGCTGCCCTGCGGATGGTTTTCTCAGGACACTGCGCAAACATTACATCCACAAAGTCAAAGCCAAACAGCCAGGCCAGACTGATGCAGGTGCAGATGTTCTCTTCTAATGTTCCTTACAAATGTAATCCACAAACTTCTGAAATAAAAAAATACCCTAGGCAGATTGGAATGAAATAAAATAATAATGTTACAGTATATATTCTATTCTTTCTTGAGAATCTCATTCACAAAAATATTGTACTCATTTCTGCAGGATATTTCTATTCTATTCTATTTTTTGAAATAGTATTTTTTTAATTTTTAAATAATTTAAAAAGCTATGTATAAATAATTCGATAAAAAAACGAAATAATACTTAATTGTCCTTGAAATAATCTTTGTATAATAAAATAAATGTATATTCTTGTCCCTTCGAATTTAATAAATAATTTTCAAACAACGGAAATCCCTCAATTTGTAAAAAAAATATCTTATCATCTGTATATATCTATATCTATATATAATAATATATATAGAATAATTGCATATAATTTTATAGGATAATTTACTATAATAGTATATTTTTTTAGATATTTCTATTATATAAAAGATATTTCTATTCTATTCATTGTATCTTAGTATGGAAGCTTGTTTCCGCCACTGAATAATAAATAAATAATAATAATTGCGACTTGTTACCTCACAATTCTGACTTTTTTTCTCACAATTTCGATATATCAAGTCAGAATTGTGACTTTTTTTCTCAGAATTGCGAGATATGAAGTCAGAATTGTAAGAAATAAAGTCGCAATTCTGAGAAATAAAGTCACAATTGGGAGATATAAAGTTGCAATTCTGAGAAATAAAGTCGCAATTGCGAGATATAAAGTCGCAATTATCTTTTAAAATGTTTTATTTTGTGGCGGAAACAAGCTTCCATATCTTAGAATTAAGATCTCTTCGAAATAATACTTAATTGTCTTTGAAATAATTTAATAAACGAATGTAAATGTATATAAAGTAAATGTATGGTTTATTAATTGTCATTTATTTCATTTTCAAAGAACTAAAATATCTAATATTTTATTATATATAAAATAATTGTATATATTTTATTTTACTATATTACTATTATTATTATATTTAGTGTTTCATCAGAATTAATAATTCTTAAACTAGCATCCAATAATTTGTAAAATAATAAATCTATTTTGTGTTGTCTGTTCTATTTTACTGTTCCTTTAGAATGTCATCCTCACACTACTGAACTAGTCATCTAAAGTACAGATGTTTGTGTTTTCTTTGGTCCTGCAGTGTTCAGTCAGTTGCTGTATCAGGTGCAGTGCAGCTGTATGATGGCGTCTGTGACTCTGTGCACTACAGACCGAGTGACTGTGTTTCAGCTCTTAGTCTACCTCAACAGATGGAGTATAAGTGACTTTGGGGAGCACGTCTCTCTCCTCTCTAAAGAAGGTAACAGCACAGAGTGTTTGCAGACACATCTCACTTTAGGATGCAAACGTCACAGAAACTAGGCTTAAATACAGATGCTTGTGTCCTCGATGGTTCCCTGCGAGTTTACTGATTTCAGCATCAATCAGTCAACCTCAAGGATTCTTCCCATTAGATCTCATTAAGAGACTTCCCCCTGTCTTTCTCCCTCGGATCGGCTTGCTGCAGTGTATCTGATAGCCTGTCTGGAGAGTCCCAAGAGGAGGCGAGCTCTGCAAAAGCTGAAAGGGAAGCGCATCTCTGAGCTGCAGCCGACAGGACGAGTCCTCCAGCTCCTGGCCAAGCTACAGACAGACGCCAATCACAAGGTGTCTTCAGCGGCCTCGTCCTGCCTCAGCAGAGCCTCGCGCTCCAAATCCTTCAGGACAAAGGTAGAAGAAGCCTGAAGGCCTGTTCACATCATGGATGATAATGAGATAGTATTAAAAATTATTCTAAATCTAAAAATATTAAAGCTGAGTCCGCACCACAACTTTTACGAAAATGGCAGATTGTTGGAATCACTTTCAAAATATATTTTTTTACAGCTAATCAAAATCCATCCTACTTTAAATAGCTTGAGCATTTAATGTGGCAGACCGCACACGCTTATAATACACAGAATGTTGTTGTGTGTTGGTGTGGACGCTAATATAGGTAAATCTTCATACAACCCCAAATCAGAAAAAGTTGGGACACTGTACAAATTGTGAGTAAAAAAGGAATGGAATAATTTACAAATCTCATAAACTTATATTTTATTCACAATAGAATATAGATAACATATCAAATGTTGAAAGTGAGACATTTTGAAATGTCATGCCAAATATTGGCTCATTTTGGATTTCATGAGAGCTACACATTCCAAAAAAGTTGGGACAGGTAGCAATAAGAGGCCGGAAAAGTTAAATGTACATATAAGGAACAGCTGGAGGACCAATTTGCAACTTATTAGGTCAACTGGCAACATGATTGGGTATAAAAAGAGCCTCTCAGAGTGGCAGTGTCTCTCAGAAGTCAAGATGGGCAGAGGATCACCAATTCCCCCAATGCTGCGGCGAAAAATAGTGGAGCAATATCAGAAAGGAGTTTCTCAGAGAAAAATTGCAAAGAGTTTGAAGTTATCATCATCTACAGTGCATAATATCATCCAAAGATTCAGAGAATCTGGAACAATCTCAGTGCGTAAGGGTCAAGGCCGGAAAACCATACTGGATGTGTGATCTTCGGGCCCTTAGACGGCACTGCATCACATACAGGAACGTTACTGTAATGGAAATCACAACATGGGCTCAGGAATACTTCCAGAAAACATTGTCGGAGAACACAATCCACCGTGCCATTCGCCGTAGCCAGCTAAAACTCTATAGGTCAAAAAAGAAGCCATATCTAAACAGGATCTAGAAGCGCAGGTGTTTTCTCTGGGCCAAGGCTCATTAAAAATAGACTGTGGCAAAGTGGAAAACTGTTCTGTGGTCAGACGAATCAAAATTTGAAGTTCTTTTTGGAAAACTGGGACGCCATGTCATCCAGACTAAAGAGGACAAGGACAACCCAAGTTGTTATCAGTGCTCAGTTCAGAAGCCTGCATCTCTGATGGTATGGGGTTGCATGAGTGCGTGTGGCATGGGCAGCTTACACATCTGGAAAGGCACCATCAATGCTGAAAGGTATATCCAAGTTCTAGAACAACATATGCTCCCATCCAGACATCGTCTCTTTCAGGGAAGACCTTGCATTTTCCAACATGACAATGCCAGACCATATACTGCATCAATTACAATATCATGCCTGCGCAGAAGAAGGATCCGGGTACTGAAATGGCCAGCCTGCAGTCCAGATCTTTCACCCATAGAAACATTTGGTGCATCATAAAGAGGAAGATGCAACAAAGAAGACCTAAGACAGTTGAGCAACTAGAAGCCTGTAATAGACAAGACTGGGACAACATTCCTATTCCTAAACTTGAGCAACTTGTCTCCTCAGTCCCCAGAAGTTTGCAGACTGTTATAAAAAGAAGAGGGGATGCCCCACAGTGGTAAACATGGCCTTGTCCCAACTTTTTTGGAATGTGTTGCTCTCATGAAATCCAAAATGAGCCAATATTTGGCATGACATTTCAAAATGTCTCACTTTCAACATTTGATATGTTATCTATATTCTATTGTGAATAAAATATAAGTTTATGAGATTTGTAAATTATTCCATTCCTTTTTTACTCACAATTTGTAGTGTCCCAACTTTTTCTGATTTGGGGTTGTAGTTATCGTTGGTGTGAATGGGCCTTATCTTGCTATCAAACACAAATACTACTTCATAAAGCTATCTTTCTTATTGTTATCTAATGTAATCACATTTAAGCATTTTTAAGTGTGGATTATGTGATATAGTTGTGTGGCTTTTATAGGCAGTGGTTCACTACACAGACCTGTTGAAAAACAGCAACACACACGTGCGGCATGAGGCCTGTCTGGCTCTGAAAAGTCTGAAGGTAGATTTTTTACTTTTTACCTTTTACTGCTGTTGATATTTATGATGCAATCAAAAGTGACACTTGAGACATTTATAATGTCATTTTGAAAATCCTGTTCTTTTGAATTTTCTATCCATCAAAGAACTGAAATCACTTTTCCCCAAAAAAATTATGAAGCAGCACAACTGTGTTCAACATTGATAATAATAATAAATGTTTCTTGAGCAGAAAATCAGCATATTAGAATGATTTCTGAAGAAACTGGAGTAATGATGCTGAAAATTCAGCTTTGCGTCACAGGAATAAATTACATTTTAATATGTATTCAAATACAAAACAGTTATTTTAAATTGAAATAATATTTCACAATATTACTGTTTTTGCTGTACTAAAAAAAAAAAAAAAAAAATGCAGGCTTGATGAGTATAAGAGACTTCTTTCAAAAAAATGTAAAAATCCTACAAACTCTAAATTTTGAATGTTAGAGAATATGCATTTGTGTGATGAGTTTTGTGTGTATTATTTGAGATGATCAGTTGAGATGAAGAGGTTTTGTGTTTTCTCAGGCCTCAGAGAGTGCAGAGCATGTAGCTGAGCTGTGGCGCTCCACGGACGAAGACCTGAGGAACGCCGCACGAGAGACCGTACTGTCCTTTGGTACGTGACCCTTAAGCTGTAATTACTGCTGTATTTCTCACTCTATCAGCACATACATACGCTTGCTTTACTCAGTCAGTCAGTTAGCTATGTTTCCATCCATAGTTGTGAATTTAACTTGTGTGCTAAATTTGGAATATCGCATAAAACATTTGCGAATAAAGCAGCATTTCCATCCCAAGTGTTCAAGAGAACAAAACATCACTTCATGGGAAATTGGCAGAAAATATTATCTGTAATAAAAATTGAAGTTGCTGCAATGTGAGAAGCCCCTGTGGCTCTTTTTTCACAAATTATAAATGACTTGCACCTTGGAGCACGCAGACGAAAGCAATGAACGCCGTCATGTTCAGATGCCTTATGTTTGTGTATGCAATCATTTGAGACAGTTCTGGGAAGTTATTATACCAAATCATATTGATGACATTAATCTGTAAAGCAGTTCTGCAAAAAAACGATGTCATCGTCCAGCTCAGTTCAGTTCTCATTCAACTGCGTCAGTACAGTCAGATCAATAATTGTTATAATATTGTTGAATATTAAGTGTCCCCAACTGAGCAAGCCAGAGGCGACAGAGGCAAGGAACCCAAACTCCATCAGGTGACAGAATGGAGAAACCAGGCTCAGTCTAGTTCTCCTCTGGCCAACGAACAAACACGGTGTGATTATGATTCAGGCTCCATCACAAGTCAGAATTCATCATAGCATTCAAATATTCATCTAGTTCCCTTTGCTTAAAGATCGGATTCATCACGCCAGAATGGAGTCGAAACTGTCCATAGGGTCTGTGTGGAGGACCTGTCTGGTTCTTGTGGTCTCTGCTGAGGATCTGTGCCGATGGCTGTCGTGTCGATGAGGCCTTCACAGGGGAGTGTCTAGTAGACAGAATCTCTGCTGACATTCAGGGATGTGTTGTGGTCGTGTCTAGATGCAGGTCCACCATCTGATCTGGATATGGACCAGATCCGGCTGACTACGGTAACCTCGGGATAAGGATGAGGCTGACAGACTAATATTAGCGTAGATGCCATTCTTCTTACGATGTAACAAGTACATCGGGTGTTCTAGGAAGTGTTCCCGGTTCCGGCTGGCCTAATTCCAGCAGCCTAACAATCCTTTAACGGATGTGAATTATAGAAATGTGATAATGTGTATGCCAGGATAAAGAGATGTGTTTTAAGTCTAGATCTAAACTGACAGAGAGTGTCTACCGAACAAGGAAGACTGTTCCAGAGTTTGGATGCTAAATAGGAAAAGAGCTCGCTCAAGTACTGAGGAGCTAAACCATTTAGTGCTTTGTAAGTAATTAGCAAGATTTTAAAATGTATACAATGTTTAATAGGGACCAAATGTAGTGTTGACAGAACCGGGCTTATATGGTCGTACTTCCTGTTTCTGGTAAGAACTCTAGCTAATGCGTTTTGGACCAGCTGGAGCAGGGCAACCAGCCAGAGCATTACAATAATCTAGCCTTGAGGTCGTGAACGCATGAACTAACTCTGCGTTTGTCATTAAGAGCATGTGTCGTAATTTAGAAATATTTTTAAGATGGAAAAATGTGGTTTTACAGATGTTGGAAATAAGATTGGTATCAAAGAGCACACGCAGGTTCCTAACTGACGACGAAGACTTGACAGAACATCCATCAAGTGTTAGACAGTATTCTAGGTTATTACATGCAGAGTTTTTGGTCCAATTTTTTTTATATCAACTATGCATTCCTTTAATTTTGTGAATTGGTAAGTTTTGTCAGGGTGCAAAGAAATATAGAGCTGAGTATCATCAGCATAACAGTGAAAACGCCATTTTATCCAATCACATCCTCTGTTGAGGCAGTCATGTGAGTTTTTTGTTTCGCATCAAGGGAGATTTATTCAGTAAATGTGTTTCCATTGTAGTTTATGTCAATGTCTTCTTACCGCATTAAAAAATGATCTGCCTCAATTGAGCTCATACGTTTTTATGGGGATTTTTTTAATTTTAGCGTTTCCATCCAGTTTTTTTTTTTTTTTTTATGCGATAAAAAGTTTATATTTTTTATGAGCATTTTCATAATAAGTTTCTTTTCATTCACAGGGAATCATATATGTTCACACAAGTGCTTATCTTCTTTTAAATGACATGTAATTTATCCCCATACTACATATTAGACTTCTTGTAAAGTGCAGAGGTGCCGTCACCGTTGTTTTGTGTTGTTTCCCAGACTGAGCCCTTGTTCTTTCTTAGGTAAGAAAGGTCACATGGCATTCCAGCGCATGGATCAGATCTATGAGCTACAGGACGAGGCTTACAAGAACCTGGAAACAGAAATCACAATCTTATAGGACGATCACAAACTCAATCTGTTACCTGATTGGATGGTGCTGAGAGACTGCGAGGTTTTGATTGAATACGTCCCATCTGTGTGTACACATATTGCCAAGTATTTAATATGCAGTTTTATTATTTTCTTTTTATGTAATTTTAATTTTTAATTATAAGTGAAATATTTATAAATAAACTGTCTTCTATATTTCATATGTATCAAAATGAGTAAACATGAAAAATATTGATAATAAATGTACATAAGAGAACTTCTGACTTGTTCAATTACTGTGTCAACCCACTATAACAACTTCCCCATAATAAGCAACCCAAAATCAAATGATTAATATGCTCACATCTCCAAACATCAACAGTTTGGATTAGTTAACATAAAATTGTCTGTAACACTTTTCCATTTATAACATTAGTTAACATATTTCTAAAGAATTTACTGATCTTAATTCATATTCATTTAAACATTTGCTAATATATTATTAAAATAAAAGGTTCTGTCAATGTAATAGACCTGAGCTGACATCAATTATAATGAATAGTTGTATTTTTATCAAGTAACGATATAGTGATAGTTAATGTAATGTATCTTACCAAACTGTCTTCTACATTCCCAAGCAATCCATTCCATGTCAAGGTTTTTCATCATACTAGGATGAGTGGCACAATATTTTACAAAAAAGCACAATCTCACAAATGGAGCTCATTCTTCACATCAAAAAAAAAAAAAAGTATTTTGTATAAAGGAAATGTAAAAAAATTCAGGCTTTGTTACTTTCATGGTAATTAAGCACATTTTCCCCATCAAATTCTCATATCTGTAAAATAATTATGAAATTATATTTTATAATTATTTTACAGTAATGCGAATTTGATGGGGAAAATATGCTTAATTACCATGAGTGTCTTTTTTTCTTCTGAGGTAAAATATGACTTGAACCTTTCTTGACTTTATTTTTTAATGCAAATTTTCAAGGCGAGAACAGAATATTTCAGAATATGACAAATAATAAACAAACTCTATAACAAACTATAAATTTCAATTTGATAGAATTTTATTGACAATTTAAAAACATCTGTATGAATAAACCCTTTACCTAGTGAGCAGGGGCCTATACCATGAAGCCGGTTTAAGTGGCTAGGATATGTTTCAGTTTAGTTTGCACCAACCCTGGCTTTTAGGCACCATGAAAGTGGTTTCGCTTTTAGCAGTGTTCATCACCATAACTTACGCTCCATGGCTAACCTGGTCCGGGTCAGGTGATATTCCAGGTAAGAGGTTGCAAACCAAACTTGGACCAATCAGCTGTGAGCAAAGTGACACATGTCTGAAGCGATAAAGTCACTCCAAATTAAAGGTCACTACACAGCAAATGATTTTTAAAGACAAAATCGTCCGGCTTTTAGTAATGCTTATTTAGAATAATAATATCTAAATCATACAAAATGATGTAATTATTGTACCCTTAATCGATCACACATGTACAATTTTAGTTTATTAATTATTATTACGCACAGTTTAATTGAATAAATATGTAAAGGTAATATAAATAGGCTTTAGAATCAATAGATAAAGCTATAAAATGACTACATGTGAGCTTAAATGTTACATTTTCTCTACCTTTATCAAATGTATAAACTAACTTCACAACTTTTACGTGCACTGATATAGCAAGACTTTGTATTTTAGTTGTCCTCATAGACAGCTATTTTCTTCTTGCTGAGTAAATTTGTATAAATTCTTTCTATTTTTCAATCTCGTAATATTCTGTAGTGAATCGCGCTGCTTCTCTCGTGAGTAATGAATCTCAGTTTCACTTTCTCAGCATGTGATTGGCTGTTAGCTACTGATGTCACACCTAAACTCAGGATCAAAGCCTGAGTTGGCAGAGAAAGTTGATGTGATGATCAGCATCATGGTAGCCTGGATGGATTGGTTTGGTTTTGTCAACTCAAAACTAATCCTGTAACCCTGAGTTTGGTCTGTCGAGTGAAACTGCTTTGATGAGACTCGCCCTGCACTATGGGTTGTTTTTGCTCAACCAAACCAAGAAATTCCCCCAGAGAAATGCATGTTTATTTTGGATGGAAAAGAATAATTTCATGATTGATCCACACAGCTGTTCTGAAGTCGTTTATAGCATCACACTGTCAAAAAGAAGACACTTTTCATCTGCACACACACACACACACGGCAGCTGGACTTTGATCATTAGAAACTTTATTGAATTAAAAGTGGTGACAGCATTTGAGCTGACTCAGCAGTGTATAAGCACGCCTTCAGCTCAACGTACACAACAAAATTCATCCGCAGTTTATCCGCTTAACACTTGGACTCATACTGATTATTGACACCCAAAATCGCAATATACCAACGTATACACACGCACACACATTATCATCTACCCCTTTGGAAAAATTCAGCATTCAGAAATGAAAAAGTGCACCGAACACAACGAGAATGGAACCCATGCAAGCTTCAGACGCCCTTCGCCGCGGGGAGGAGACTCAAGTCAGGGAGCGAGGGCGCTTTGTTACGGGTTACAGCGGAGAGCGGTTTTCAACATGGGTAGGGCGAACTGAAACTTCCCAGCATTCCCCGTGGCTCTTCTACTATCAGTCCGGGTTGAGACGGCCCGGGGTCTGGGGGTGAAAACCGAGTCTAGGTGCCCACAATGTTGGGGTCGTGTGCGGAGTCCGGCAGTGGAGAATCGTGGCAGTGGTACAGAAAGCAGTTTCCCCAGCAGCTGTAGCAGATGAGGAACAGCGCCGCCAGGAAGACTAAGGCACAAATGGTACACGGCTTCCTCTCCAACAGGAAGCTGAGCAGGTAGAAGCCCATGAACATGGAGTGGTTGAACCACAGGGCTGGATTCAACGGTTTGGGGATCAGGAGGACCGGGAGTAGCCACTGGAGGCAGTACATGGTCTCTGCGTGTGGGGGGCCGCCTAGTTTGAGCTCAGATATCCGACGTGACGCTACACAATCACAAATCCCCTGTGTATCTGCAAGGGATTAGACACAGTATCCAAATACCAGGCGAGGCCTTTGGAGAAGGAGAGAGAAAGAGAAAACAATTTGATACTCGACTCACACCACCTTATAAGGAACCGAGGTCAAAGCGATCCGTGTGTATTTTAGGAAATCGTGCAGCTGAAGGCTATTTTTAATTCCTGGCCTTGAGTCTGACTTCTATCTACATAAACATGACAGCACCTTAAGTCGTATGTGACTGGCGCTAGTTAAACGCTTGATTTCATCAAATGTTTCAGAAGAGGAAGATTTAATAGACATTAATCTCATACTGGAACAGATAGCATACATTTAAAAGATTTAGGGGTGTGCAACATATATATATATTTTTTTTTTTAAAGAGCAAAACAACCATATTATATATACTGCCCCCCCCCCCCCCCCCCCCATCCCCCCATTTAGACTGATATTACACTGTTTACATGAAGGATTGACAATCTACAAAAGTGATAGAAATGTGGCAACTAGTGTGACCATTAATTATTGACATATCCAATTGTTCAGTTTATATTTTTATTAAAATGTTGACAAAAAGGCAAAACTCGTAATAAAAACCCTAGTTTTCTAAGAAAATGATAAACGTTTCCCAATTTAGACTGGCATTCCTTACACTGTTTACACGAAGGATCGACTAAACAAAACAAAAAAAGATACAAATTTAGTTGTATCCATTAGTGAGGTATTGTAATTAATTATGTACACTTCCAATATTTCACTTTGTGTTTGGATAATTGTTCTTCTTTGCACACCCCCGACATTTTAAATGCGAGTTAAATTTCCCATTTTGACTTCCCACACCGTTTAACGTTACACGAATGATAGACAATAAACAACAAAAAGCAAGAAATCTGGCAAGTAGTGTGACATTATAGTTAATTATGAACATATCCAAAAAGTCTTGGATTTTTAAATCATGTAAAATAATAATAATAATAAAAAATAAATAAAAAAAAAACCACATATGAACAATAAAAACATTGTGATGTTAGCTTGATTGCTAACCGGATATCTAGCATGTGGCTAGGTGTTAGCCGAAAATAAACTTTCCGACCACAAATGTTAACATATATAATTGTGGCAGTGTCAAATAAGCAAGCTTTAAAACTCAAAAAGACTGAAATGATCATGTTCAGACCTGCCATTCTTTAAATTCAATCCCGATCGTGCATATACGCCGTCGCCATTGAGCTCTTTAGGTGATTGCGTAGATTTGTGGAACTCTAAGGACCCGACCGACGGCCTGTGTCCCACAGATGCCTGATGAAAATTCATTCACTGTTTTTCTCTAAGATGGAAATGAACATCAGATTAATTTTTATATCGTTATTTTCGCATTTCTCTCTCAGTTTGTTTTATTGCATATATGCATGCCCTTTTACCAAAGTAGTGTGTCCAAAAATACCATGGTTTTTGTCTACCAGTCATCATCACGCCCGTTTTCTAAACTGGATATAGGGTGTTTATTATTGATGTAAGGTTGAAAGAAAATGTGTATCTTTGTATAATAAAGCAAACTATTGTAATGTGTTTTGCTCACCTATCTACATACTGATGCCATTGGTCCAACACCTGGTTTTTAGTGCTTATGATGCATCCATTTGTACATCCCATACCATTCTGGGAACGAATTAGAAAAGCAATGTGTGTGTGTGTACAGGTTTATTTTGCATTTTTGGGACCAAATGTCCCCACAAGGATAGTAAAACCTGAAAATAATCACCTACATTGTGGGGACCAGCCAGCGGTCCCCATGAGGGAAATGGATTAATAAACATACTAAATGATGATTTTTTTATTATTATTATTATTTTTTTTTTTATTTTTTTTTTGAAAATGTAAAAATACAGAACGTTTTCTGTGATGGGTAGGGTTAGGGTTAGTGTAAGTGGATAGAATATGTTTGAACAGAAGCCAATAAAAACCATTATGCCTATGGAGAGTCCCCACAAAGATAGCAAAACTGAATGTGTGTGTGTGTGTGTGTGTAAATATAAAACATATTACTGACTATAAATCAAATATAATTGAATATAATATGCAATTCAAAGCAAAAAGTCTGCCAGAAGCCCTGACAGCATGTAAAATCAATTCTAATAGTGGCATTTTTAATAATTAAACATAACCTATACCACATCCTTGATGTGGGCATCTTAACAGACACCATTGAAGCTGATCTAGTGCATACTAAAGGTGCACTTCAGAACCACGCAAAATGTGCATCGACAGCTGTGTATTGTGTCGTTCATAATGACGAATAGTCTGACGGTTTTTTTCATTTGTGTTTAATGCTGCCTGAAAATGACCGTGTTTGTGTCGCGCATGGCTAAATCTCCCCTCGAGATCTTCCTGTCAGCATCCCACCGTTACTATGATATCTGTGGAGCGATCGCGCTCGCGCCTGGAGGTGAGTGCGCCTTCTCTTTCTTACCAATCACAGCAAATATATTAGGAGGTGTTGGTCGCACGCTACATTTGTCTTTTGTTAAAGCCTGGTTGTTAAATATTCAAATAGAAACATAAAACTCTTGAGGTGTTACAAGGTCATATCTGAAGCTATAAACGCACAGAACGCGTAATGTGAGCTTTTACACGGGTAAATAATAGTCGACGCGCCTGACGCTATTATCGCTCGCTCTCAAGGAATGAGATTTTACGCGTATTCAGGGTGAAGTCAGGTAAAATGGGCCAGTCTGTGGTAAATCATCTGGAGCAGAATTAGATGGCATGTCTCTGCACATTGTCCAGACCTTTATTTGTGTTGTGTGTTATTGGGGTCTCTTTTATTCGTTACAAATGTGTCGCAAAAACAAGCCCAAGTCCTCCTGGTCATCACTGCTTCTTTCAGGTAAAACAGGCCAGAGAATTTTTATGCAAAACCATCACTGTGAACAAAGAAACAAACAGCATGTTGTAAATTAACAGTTAATTTTAATTTAGTTTATGCCATGGCATTACAAAAATGTAAGAAATTAGTGTATGGGTTGAGAGATTACGTTGAATGTCGGGGTTATTTCTGTAAATTGTATTTTTTTTAACATATATAATAGTTAAAATGTACATGTTTCCTACATTACCGTCTTTCTTTATGTTGTTTTTCTTGTGTATGTGCACATTTATAGACAGCGAAATAGACTGTGGCTTTAAGGTCTATTTTAAATCATTTTCGAATTTTCAAAAAGGAATTTTAAACATCTGATAGTTGATTAATCAGGTAAATGGTAAAAAAGGTAATTTTTGAGGTGCAATCTATGCAAATTGTTAGACAATTAGCGTCCACTATCACAGTAATCGATTTTAGTTGTGGTGATTGTATGATATAGTGATGCTTAATGACCTTTGCCTGTTAAACGTATCGCAGTGGTTGCTATGGTTACCTGCCACGCGCACGCGACGAAATATAACGTGCTCGCGCTCTCTTGTTGTAATCTGTCTTTTATAATCCTATATACTTGTATGAAAAAATAATAACTTCACACCCCACCCTCCATATTTTGCTTTGGGTAGGTGGACGTGGAATCCACACCATAATACGTAACGAAGAACGTTTTGCTAAAGTTCATGTTAAGTTATGAAAACATTATTTCTGAATGTTCTCTGTTCAGAATGTCCATTAAAAAAAAAAAAAAAAAAAAAATGTTTCAAGTTCTTTTCTTGCTTATGCGAACGTTAAGGAAACATTCCATTTTATAATGTTACATTGTGTGGGATAATTGGAATGTTCTTATGGGATGTTCTTTGAACATTCTGAAAATAGTAACATTTAAAAATGTTAGATGAACATCTAAACTTCCGCGAACAATGTATACATAATGTTTTGAGAACATTATTAAATACCACATAATTTGAATTAACATTCCATTAACATTAGTGGAAGAATGTTTGCTAATAACATAGGTTTGTATGTGTACAGTTCTGTGCACATTCCCTGTTAGCTGGTTAGGCCCACTATATAAAATTACAATTCTTTTTTTCTCTGCTTATGCACAGATATCATTTATGATGCATTACTTTTGGATTTTCAGTCGTTTTTTATATGAACATAACCTAATCTTAAATGATTCCCATCCATTTACCCACAAAAAAAACATAATATTGTGGCAATTGTTAAAAATAGATTGCAGTGATTGAATGTTGATTCAATTCAGTGTTATTATTTAGCCTAATACATTAATGAAACCACTAGATCAATATCAGAGTTATGCTGCTAATGTGGCATTTTAATCCTTTAACTGTAAACACACATCAACTGTGTGAGATCATTAAAGGGATAGTTCACCCAAAAATGTAAATTCTGTCATCATTTACTCGCCCTCAAGTTGTTCTAAACCTGTATGAATTTCTTTCTTCTACTGAACACAAAAGAAGATATTTTGAAGAATGTTGGTAACCAGACAGTTGAGGCTCTTGGATTGGTCTCTGCCGAATCTAACCTGTAACATTTTGGTAACAAGCTCAAGTTTTTTTTATTTCTCTGCCACACATCCCAACTTTGACATGTTTCCAAAGAGAAAGACAAGTTGAATTTCAATCCTTAAGCCATGAAAACAGCGCTTCTACACTTATACTTCTCTTGCACAGCCAGGCAATCGGTTTTGAATACCAGAATTATCAGTTTGATTACTTTTGTCAGACATGGTCTGAAGGTAATCTGAATTTTGGGAATAGTTTGTATGATGATTACTGAAACCACATTCAGCAGATTTACAGTAGTGCAGTTATTTTGTTTACAGTGATAAACAAAGTTTTGAGATATGTCACAGGCTGCCATGTTTCATTTTTAAATATGTTTTTGTCAAAAAGTGTAATAGATTTACTTTGTGGAAAAAAATTGAAACACACATAGGAACCTGATGTCCTTTAGAATGGACTCTCAGGCCCTGTTTACATCTGGTATTAAGATGAGTTTTGTTTGTTCGGATCACGAGTGGATGACTCTAAATACAGGTGCAAACGGGGGCTAAAACATTTTGACCTTGTCCACTTTCAGAGATAGTCGAAAACACATTCAACCGGTTTGCGTTCGTAGTGCAAACACTCATATGTTCGAATGCATTCGAACAGCCACAAAAGACGCCTACTCTCCGCCTACTGACCTAAAACATTATGAAAGAACACTAGCAAGTTGGGATTCAAATTTTGTTGGCTGAAGATCCGAGTTTGGTTTAAAGTCGAAAAACATACCAAGCACAATGTTCTCTCACCATTCCTGATTTCTAACACAAACTCACAGCGTTCGGCTGGTCTTGTGGCTGTCAGAGCAGAAAGTAAAGCTGCCGCTCTTTCTCCGGCTTCTCCGGTCGCGTTCATATGGAAATTGCTCAAGCTTATTTTGTCCATTAGATCTGGAAAAAAAGCCCCTACATTTACCTGCCCATATACTCTCCACTTGAAGAAATCAGGACAGAAGTGGTTTAAAATGTGGACAAAACAGACGAATTAAACCATCAGGTGTAAATCGGAATGTCTCCCTCGTCTACTTGTGATCCTATCGAAAACCAGGTGTAAACAGGGCCTAGTTTGTGTTTTTAAACATTTCAGAGATGTCTATTTTATGCTTTCGCTGTTCAAAGCGTAATATAGGCTATGTTTTCTTTTGAAGGTGAAACAAGAGGCATTTGATTGAACATGAGTGCAAGCGCTCAGTGTCGATGGAGTCCCTGAACGCTGTGGAGCTCCGTGAACTGGGGGATGGGAGCAGGCGAGAACCTCCTCAGGCCTCCTCAGGACCACGGCCGGCCACCGGCATCGAAAACGCATCGTTTGAGGATGAGGACCCGGGAACGAGGATCCGCGTTACCTCCAGAACATCTGGAATTGACTATCAGTCAAATCCGCTGCCTATTCAGAGAGAAGTGCCGTCACCACGCACTGAAGACGAACCTGAGCTTGAATACAACGACCAATCGGTGGACTACGGGTTCATTTTCGCGCTTGTTTTCCTCGTGAGCGGAATCATATTAGTGGTAATCGCATATACAATCCCAAGAGAGGCTAAAGTCAACCCGGACCAAGTGACAGCACGCCAGATGGAGAAGCTAGAGATGTATTATGCACAACTCGGTTCTCACCTCGACAAATGCATTATTGCGGGACTTGGTTTGCTCACTCTGGGAGGAATGCTCTTATCCGTTTTGTTAATGGTGTCTATATGCAAAGGGGAACTGTATCGGCGGAGGACTTTCGCTAGAAGACCCATGAAATCTTATGGATCCATTAATATGAGGATGAGGCAGCTAGCTGAAGGTGATGGAAGGGAGACGCTCGTGGAATGTGAACCGAACGTCACCGCCGACGCCGCGAACGGTAATCAGGTTCCTTCGGAAACACTAAACACGTAGCACAACTGAATCACATTGATAAAACACATTTGCATTCCCAAAAGGAAATAGTGCTTGCAAGGCAGCATAAATAACATGTTTAGGTAAGTTTACGGTTTTGGCTTCAATTATCAGTAAATGAAACGTATCATTGCTGTAGCCATGACACTCAGCATCTGTCTATTTTGTCTGCTGTGTTGCCAGATCTCAAAAAGCAATTTGGTTAAAAAAAAATTTAAAAAAAAAAAAAAAATTGCCCAAATAAAGCAAATTTCCTCACTAAACATTAAGCAAATAATAATAATATTAGGAAAATAGAATAATTGCTCAATTGAATTGATCAACATAAAAATAATTATTACAATCAGCATAACATTTTTATTATATTATTTTATATTTACACTCACTTATGAAAGGGAAAAGATGCATGTACCCAATAAATAAGCCCAGTAACCCATGACTGCCCACATTTATAAGCGACTAAAACAAGAACCAAGTCGCGTATAATAAGTGGACATGACAACGGTGATCAATGCACAAGGCTATATAATATGAATAAATAGAAAACAAATACCATTCATGATTCAATATGCAAAAAAAAATAAAAAAATAATTAACATATATTGCAAAGGCGCCATCTGTCAAATTTCAAAGTCAATGGGGGATTTTCACACTTTAATCTTAAATTAAAATAAAAAAACCCTGATATTTTCTACCAAACAAAGTTTGAAATGAAAGAAACCTCTCATGGACATTCTCATTTTACAACAAAATGATTCATTAATGTAATGTTAAAAACAGGCTTCATTTTCTTTGTACCAAAATATACATTCTTATTTTTTCCATTTAATTCTGGGGCAAAATGTGACATGTTTTCATATACGCTAACTTGTTCATGCTGCCCTGCGAGCACTGGCATCATTTTAACCATTTTAATCATTTTTGTAGGCAAACACGCAAAACACAATGTGATGGTGCAAAAGCGATGCTAAAGACTCAAAAGACAAGTGAATGAAAGCACAATGGTGAAGCTTCATAATAACGTAACATGCTGCAGAACAAACCGCCATCTGCTACTCTACAAAACTTGAAATAAATGTCTGTATAACATATAACATCACTAAAGACACTATGAGTGCAATATATACAAGCTATTATTATCCAAGGATGCAATATGCCTTAAGACGTTACAAATGTTCACCGTGAACACAAACATTGGCTTGTTTGTATTTGTCTACTGTTCGTGTTTTGTATATGTGTCACACACTTGCTCGTTGTCATCAACCCACGTTCTTGGAGTAGAGGACTATGTACCGCAACCAAGGGAAGAGACATATGAATGCTTAATGTTTTAATCGAGATATCTATTTTACAATATCTATCATTATGGTACTTTAGTAGATTTGTGCTAACAATTAACAAAAATGTGAAGTTTTACTGTAACGGTGCAATATGCATAGATTCCAGTAGAGAAATATATATATGTATATGACAACGTTGTTGTCTTCTCAATGACACAACAAATATAGGTTACTGTATGCTTTAAAGTGCCCCTATTATGCTTTTTCAGATTGTACCTTTCATGCAGTGTTTGTGAATGTAAAATTTCTGCAAAGTTTTAAAGATCAAAGAGTTATTGTCTCCTAAAAAAAAGAATCAATTCTGAACTGCCTGAAACAAGTCGTCAGTACTTTTCCCCTCCCTCAAACACTGTAGTTGTAGCTGAGACTGGAAGAGTTTGGTTCGTGTTGTCGACACGTCGAGAAGACGCTGTTTTCTGCTCTGCGAAAGCAAATTCACTTTTCATGCACTTCTAAAGGGTGAGGACTTGCGTCGAAACTGATACGGTAAAAACGACGCCAGTTCATATCACTGTGAAAGAGCTGAAATTCAGATATAGTAATGGTCGTTTTGTTTCTGACACGCGTGTACTATAAGTGGTACCCCAATCACAACAGCCTGGGCCATCTGACCAATCAGAGCAGAGTGGGTCTCGGAAAGGCGGGGTTTATAGAGACCAAATCCTTTATCAAACCTTTTCAGTCACTGTGAAAAAAAGATGATGCTGCAATGTAGCCTGGTTAAAACCAGACCATTCTCAGTAGTAACTGAGTTATGGTCTGGCAAAGCTCCTTTAATAACTCATTTCCAAAGGGGCGTCACCAACGGACGTCGCTCAAATGCCTCTGGGCGCAATTGGATAGACCTAAAACTCCTAAAACCAATCAGAGCGATCGGCATCGTGTAAAGCCATATGTGGTGTCCCAAAGTTACACTACGCCATAAAAGTATGTACTCTTTTTGTGAAGAAAATGTATTTACTTTTGAATGTGTAGCAAAAAAGTAGGCAAGCTTTGGGACATACTACTTCGTCATCTTTATCGGACGGATCTGTCGCGTGCATCCTGTCACGTAAACTGCCCTGTCAATCATCTTGTCACAGTTAAAATCCTCTATTAAATCGAATTTAATTTCCTACCGTTTCGGAGAGAAATGTAGTAGCACGTTCATCTGCCAGTGGGTCTTTCATGGAGACTGTCCTCATGTGTTTGCAATTTGAATATAATAATGCATTTAAAAGTTGGTGCGCTTCAACAACAGACGTCGCTCAAATGCCTCTGGGCGCAATTGGATAGACCTAAAACCAATCAGAGCGATCGTCATCGTGTAAAGCCCGCCTCAACGTTTCTGATTGGTGCCGCGATTTCGACGGCATGGAAATGGGCTTGAATGAGCTCTTTGCCAGACTACTTGCAGAGCAAATCTAAATTTGCCGGAAGTTGTCTGGGTTTTCCCAGGCTAGCTGCAATGCATATTATGAGAAAATTTAGTTTATTTTTTTTTTTTACCTTGGATGCATGTAAACCCGATGTAGGAGACCTCCAAAATTAGGAACATTTAAAGTAGCATAATAAGGGCACTTTAAGAATATGCTCATCACCCCGTTTAAAACAAAGTTATTGTAATAGCACATAAGCAGGTTACATTTGACATTTGTGTGTACTTGATCCCTGATGAAGCTGCCTGCACCGTGGTTGGGTTTTACTGCAGAAGTAACTATTTTCTATTAGTACACTATTCAGAGATTGTAATCAAAACTAAGCAGAAACCTAATAAGCAGATGTCTTACACGTCTTAGATGTAGTAAAGATCACCCTGGCCTGCAATTATATATTTCCTGGTGTGAGGCATCCAATATACACACTCACTATATCGCTCTGTGCAGAACAGCTTTATAATGGTATTAATGGAAGTGGTAACTGGTATATAAAGTTAAGTTAGGGGAAAGCAAAATTCACATTGTGTCGATAGAGTTTCAAAAGTGCACTTGATTAACAGAATGCAAGTGAGTCACTGTAGAATAATGGAGATTAGCTTAAAAAAAAAAAAAAAAAGTAACATTTCAACAAGAGTTTGTCAATGTAACCCTAAATCAAATGGTTAGTGAGAGCACATTGTATCAGAGAGAGAGAGAGTATGTTACATACTACCATTTATCTAACATTCCAGCGTATTAAATATTCCTTACACAATATATTTACTAAAGTCTAAAGATTGTTTGAAATTGACTATATAATGTTGTTTGGTGGTGTAAAGTGTGATGCGTTCACATGCTGCTTGATGCATCACTAACTTAAGTGCTGTTTAAATGCTGATTAAAGTGAAATGGACTTGTTGTAATCTTTCTTTGACGCCATCATGTTTCTCATCGCATCCCTAAATTATAGTAAATATATCTGTCATGTATTACCTGTAAGATGTTGGTTATGGTGTGGTGTAAAGTTATAAGGAGAAAGGAAAGTGGTAAATTGTTTTCATGTCTTCGGTTGTGTAAAGTATTGTCTTGTAAGCACAGAGGATCTAGTATTGAGCACACTAAGCATTATCTTGTTGATCACATTGCTCACGCACAAGCCCCTATATGAATGTGAATGTCATTAAAATGCATTATGAAATGTTGTAACACTTTTTCAACACGACAGCCTGAACTAAGCAAGTCACATTGACTCTATTGAGAGTGGAATATTAGTATACTTACACTATTGTTTAAATGTTTGGCATCAGTACGATTTTTTAAATGAAGAAAGTAATACTTTTATTCAGCATAGATGCATTCAATTGATCAAAAGAGACAGTAAATATATTTGTCATTTTCAAACACTTTCTATTCATCAAAGAATCCTGAAAAAATGTATCATGGTTTCTACAAAAAAATTAATAAGAATATGTTTCTTGAGCAGCAAATCAGCATATTAGAATGATTTCTGAAGGATCATGTGACTCTGAAGACTTGATCACAGATTTGATCACAGGAATAAATTACAGTTTAACATATTTTCACATGGAAAATAGTTATTTTAAATTGTAATAATATTTCACAAATTTACAGTATTTTGATCAAATAAATGCATCTTTTAAAATCATAACCCCAAATTTTTGAACAGTAGTGTACTTAAAAAAACAGCCTCACCATATTGCATGTTATATTCAGTGAGTAGCATTAATAATTCCTGAATAAATGTGATTATTTCAATACAATTGTGTACTGCACATTTGATCAAATGTAATGGATCATCCGTGTATTTAATGCATACAAAAAAATGTGCATATATTGCAGAAATAGTAAGAGTAGTATGATAGTACGCTATCCAAATGAGCACAATTATGGGGCTTGTATGGTTGTTTGGGCTGATTAGAAGCAGATGCTCATCTTTGCTAAAATGATCATCGTTGTACAATCTGTGAAGGTTAATCATGGAGTCAGGCCAGAAACAGTTCCTAGAAATCCTTGAGAATTACAAACACCGCAGAGGCTTAATAATGATGTGCATAATACTTGTGTGAACCAAACAGACTGTTATATATTCAAAGTAAATGCAGTACCACGGTACTTTGGGCCAATCACTCTGTTTTTTTAATGTGTTTGAATTGCATGTGTTCAATGTCAGCTGTAACCACTTCATGTGTGTTCAAGGCAAACGTGTCACCTTTTTATACTGTTTCCATGCGTGAAATAAATCTTTTTTGTTGCTATGCCTGTCTGACTGAATTGATACATGGAACGCCGAGGAACTTTAAAGAATCGCATGGGACAAATGCATCACTTAAAATGTCTGAATATCATTGCACAACAAAACAAAAGACCCATTTATTTGATTAAAAAGTTAGCTCAAGCACACTTCTCAAGCAAGACATTTTTAAAGAGGTTTGTTAATGATAAATTAAAGGGTCATTTCACCCAAAAATGTAAATTCTGTTATTAATTACTCACCTTCATGTCGTTCCAAACCCGTAAGACTTTCTTTTATCTTCAGAACACAAATGAAGATCTTTTGAATGAAATCTGAGAGCTTTCTGTCCCTCCATTGACAGATACGAAGATACACTTTGACGCTTCAAAAAGTTCATAAAGAGATCGTAAAACGAATCCATATTTCTGAAGAGACTCGATTGCTTTATTTGATGTTTAAAAGTGTTTGAGCACTTTGTGAAACACATTTTCACATTAAATGTGAAGCACAGAAGTATTTTCACTCTATTGTGACTAACAGATCTATATCTTCTAAATTCCCTTAACAAATGAGCACTTATTCTCCCAGTGGTATCCACTATTTTAGTGCAGTCATGCCTAGAGGACACTCGAGTGTCTTCATCTCTGGCTGTAAAGGACAGTCACACTGACATTGCGGACATCATGACTCACTGTGGACATTACAGGCATTGATTTCCACTGCATCTGCTTCTTCATGTTCCTCTCACTGAATCAACCATCTCAGGAGCTTTGCATTCATCTATTGGTACTTTAAAGAGACTAGTGAAACTAGTGCAGCTGCATGTAGGAGAAAAGCCCTCACACAAATCAAAGCAGTTGTAACTTTTCAGATGACTTGGTTAAAGTATATTTAGGGGGTATATTTAGTATATAGAGGGGATATGGAGCGGGAAAAGATCTCAAGCCGGGACTCAAACTCGGGTCACCTGAAGTGCAACCACACCAAGGGCCTCATTTATAAAATGTTGCATTGAAACCTTCCTACATTTGATCTTACGATAATTTCTCGAATGCATACATGACGTCAGTGATTCAGAGAAGGAATGCTTTCATAGCTCCGCCTGGTAAACAACGCCAAATTAATGTCATTAACAAATAAAAGAGCACTAACTTCCAAATCCTTACTCGAGAAATGCGAGAGAATTGCTTAGATTTCCGAATACCTGCAGTTCTCCAACTCTCTGCCACAAGGAAAAGTGTGTACGTCTGCTTAGATCCTGATGTGGGGCTAGAAGCACTTTTCCATGTCAAAGAACGTTCTTATCAATATGAACGTTGGCGTGGATTTTAGCGTACACGCACTCAAAGTTCAAATCCGTGCGTACGCACGTTTTATAAGTGAGGCCTCATTTTTACAACACTTGCCCAACTATGTCTCCAACTTTTTGTTTTTCTTTAAAGAAAATGTGATTGGTCTTTTCTATTGTCTTTTTAGAGTTGCTTTACAGCGTAAATCTGTTTGCATCATTGATCATTATTTTCCTGTTTATCACTGTAAAGACGCTTTGAAACAATATGTATTGTATAAAGCGCTATATAAAAAAGGTGAGTTGAATTGACTTAAAACTAAAACCATAAAAAACGGTTTTTGTTACTTAAAATTTTTATTTATTTTATTTTAGCTAGTTGCCAAGGCAAATTTTCTCAATTTATTCTCAATTTATTGTAACTTTATGTACTTAGATAACTAAAACTGAAATTAGAATTACTAAAAAATACAGACTCATAAAAAAAACTAATACAATTGACAAAAACACAACAAAATTACTAAATATTTTACTAAAATTAAAATGAAAACGAGAAATTTCATAAATAAAATAAATTCAAATATTAATTCAAACTATTATAGTATCTCAATTGTAATAAAATATCACTGCTTCTTTTTATTCTTTTATTTGTTCTTAATTATATTTATTTTAAAACCATTTTCTTATATTTTGTTAATTAAATATTTTTTATTACAACCTTATTTTTTACTTTTTATTATTAATTTGATTCCTTAATAATCTGTAATGATTATTTTTAATTCCTTTAATGTATAGCACTTTGAATGACCATTGTGTATGAAATGCTATAGATAGCATATATATATATATATATATATATATATATATATATATATATATATATATATATATCATAAACTTGATTTGCAGTTATTATCAGAAAGAGATCAATCACATCAGAGAAATGGGACAGAATAAAAGCAGTTTAATTTACCAATGCAGAATAAGTCAGTAGCACAAATAACAGTGGAAAAAATGGAATTATTTTGTCAATGTCAAAATGAAAACGAGTTGTGCTATTTTTTTTAAGGAATTCTGTTTCGCAACAGTTTATTCAAACACAAAGTGCATAAGACTGCAGAGCAGTGAGAATTATGGGATGTTGCGTAAGTGCGTCCTCCTTACTCTACATGAACATGTCATCATAGCCTGGTGGAGGCATGTGATCAGGGTCTGGCCTGAAAGAGAAAGACAAACGAAAGGCATTAGAGGTGAGGATACGATGTGAATGAGGTAAGTGCAGTTTTAAAGCTAAACTCAGATCATTGGCAGCAATAAAGATCCCATTACAGCTCTTACCCGGGTCTGTGTCGCCCAACCGGACCGAAGGGGTCAAAGCGGGCACCAGGGGGCACAGCGCCTGGAGGGAGGACTCCAGGAATCCCAGAGGAGGGGTCAAACCCTGAGCGAGGAAACCCGGCACGTAATGGATCGACGATCATTCCTCCTGCCCTTCCCCTGGAGAAAGAACCAAGAGACAAGAACTATTAATAATTCAGCGAGCAAGGTCGTTCCTTGAAGGTACACTCATTCATTTTCATTCTTAAATGTTCTGTGATGCCTTTTAACTGTTTTATTATACATAAGGGTGGTCCAAAAATGACATTGTGCACATCTCAGGGTGCTTTCACACTGGCAGTTTCATTCGAAACAGCACGGTTCACATGAAAAATTCTTAATGTGAAAGTGGTCATATGGACCCTTGAGCATATGGAGCAAAGATGTCCGTTTGCAAGCAGCAGAAAGCCGCGTTCATGCGACGCACATTCACTGCTGTGTTTAATAGCACTAAATTAATAAAAAAATCACAATATATTGACCGGATTCTGTCTTCTATCATGCATGTTTGTGATGACGTAAGATGCACCGGGATTCGATAGAATCAAATGTGTGAAACCAGACTCTACAAGGAGCGCCTGAAACTAACCGATCGGGTTCGGATCGTGGCAAACATGACCAGCGTGAAAACCCCCCTAAGAAAGATTCTGTGTCTGTAATCTACAGGTCAACATGCATGACGCATTTACAGATGAGTGTTTTGGCAAATAAGTGATGGGATTTCTCACCCAAAGGGATCCAGATCGGCACCACCTGCAGCAAAAGGAGCCATCGGGTCAGGCCTAAAACACACACACAAACAGAGACATTTCAGAAGCAGTCTGTTACACTGTTTTGAATATATACAGTATATATATATATGTGTGTGTGTGATATTTTAAATAACTTTTCCCAAATTCATGTTTTAAAATGTAATTTATTCCTGTCAAAGCTGAACTGTTACATGATTCTACTTTTTTTTTTTTTGATTCTTTGATTAATATAAAATTTTTCAATATAAAGTAATTTACCTGAAACATAAATCTTTTGTAACACCATAAATGTCTTTACTGTCACTTTTGATCAATTTAATGCATTTTTTGTTGAATAAAACTATTAATTTCCTTCAAAAAATCTTACAGACCCCAAACTTGTGAACGATAGTGTGTGTGCATATATTATATTATATATATATATATATATATATATATATATATATATATATATATATATATATATATATATATATATATATATATATATATATATATATATATATTAGTATTGTACACACAGTATATTGTATTTTTTTTATATGTCTGAATGTCACTGAATTAAAGAACAACAAAATATAAAGTGTGTATAATTCCAAGTTTTCTTAACAACAACATAAGGTTGTTTGATTGATAGATTTTCAGTATGCAGAAGATTATTTGGCTTAATCTGTGAATCTCCATCTGCAGAATGTGGATTGGCTGTGACTCGGCTCATTACATCACGCCCACAGCAACAGCAAGTCGATAAATCGCTGACATCATAAAGAATCTGATAGGGGTCACCGTGAACCCAGGAAGGGGAAGTGGAAGACAAACACCGAAATCCACCTCTGGGTTTCTGCCATGACCTTAAGAACACCACTGTGCAGTCTCTAAACACTACTTTCCTCTTCTCTTTCTCCCTGCAAACTATTCTTTCTTGTTTTTGCCACTTTTTATTGATAGAGACTGCAGAGAAAACAGGAAATCAAGGTCACAGCGCAGGCTGCATCTCCCACAGCTCCTTCCTCGTATGTTACAAAAATATTAGTTTGAGTGGGTTTCAACCAAACAGACTTTACTAAATCTCCCAAACTGTCTGTGTTTGATGGAAGTGGTGCCGGCACTGGGCATCTCTCTCCCAGGGGTGCGTCTCAGTCAGCTGTCGTGAATCAGTATATCGTGTACACAAATTCAGGCACTGGAAAGGACCATGCATGGCTCACTACACACTGATGGTGACATGACAACGTCCTCATTGTACAACATCACTACTGGTATCTATGAACAACAGCAGAACTGATATCTTTCTAAGATCATTTTTTAATATTATTTAAAGTACATTAGGATAAATACTTTGCTTGTTACATACGTGCAACGCTTCAGCCGAAAATAAGCAATACATGTTAGATAGATTATGCTCATTACCTGTCCAGCGATGTTTAATTCATGCTGAAATATAATGAAATTATGGTTTGTATTTTAAAAATCATCTATCGTGTGTCATTATGTGTAGTGAGTTGGCTCACGTGATTTATGTTTAGGCTTCAGAACTTCCGTTAAGGGAACATAGTGATTGTTAGACTTCTTAGGGAATGAAAGTTTCAGTGCACTGGAAGGATTTTGCGATTGAGACAGGCCTTAAAATGTCCGCCTCCCTGATCAGTGCCCTGACTCCTGAACTAGGGAGCTGATTGAGACGCACCCCAGTCTCTCAGTCTCTCAGTCTGCAGTGCCAGACACACAACACTCAGTGCTTCAAAAATAGACACAGTACAGCAGTGAGAGCACTCGCAGGACTCACGCTGGGAAATATTAAACAGGACAGAGGACATGAGCTGACACCTACACAACACACATACAAATCTCACTCGCAAAGTCCCAGCGCACCCAATAACGTCCTTCACACACACAAACACATTCATTTACAGATTAACGTCATTTACAGGCAAACTCACAGAGAGATCTATTAGAATTAATATAGTTTGCTATAGTTAATATAGCAATTTAGAGTTATAATATAGAGTTAAGAGTTAGATGGTTGTGGCTTGCTATTGGTGTATCTCATGTGATTGACAGGTTGCCCCGCCCTCCACCAGTGAACATGTCATCAGAAAAGAGACGAGGGGTAGGGGAAGTTATTTTGAAGAAATTATGAGGGCACATGAATTTAAAAAATATATATATAAATATGTATATCAATATGATGTGCATGGTAGATCATTTATTATAAACTGCTATATTTCATAAATAAGAATAAAACCATTCTAATTAAAAAAAAAGAAAAAAGAATTGTCTACTTTGATTTCATAGTGACTTTAAGAACATGGTTGAGCTTTTATCATGCGGATTCACTGTTCTCAGAATAGATTGCAGCATTATTTTTAATAACTACATTTTGCAGCATTTAAGAATTAAATAAGTAAATAATACTGCACTCTATAAATTTGTCTTTTTCGTTCATGAAATAACAAAACAAAAAAAATCTTAGGCATACAGACCAGTGTTATTTTATTATCGAGATACTATTATAGTTTTTATTAATACATCGATTATGTTTATATTTTCCATTTTCCGTTCATTATGTTGTGTGCGTCTATATGGATTTTATCCATTTTTATTTCAGTTTTAGTTTTGAAGTTACACTAAATGAAAATGGGAAATGTTGCCGTGGCAATTTTTTTATATTTTTATTTCAGTTAACATTTATTTTATTTCAAGTAACAAAAATGTTTTCATATGGTTTTAGTTTCAGTTATAATAATAACCCAGTGCAGACCATGAATACACAAACGCGGTGGACTGACCCTCTAAAAAAGGTCCTGATTTCATAGTTTAGCTGTGTTATTAAACAGTACAGACCACAAAAGTGAAATCATTCAGAGTGCATATTTTCACTGAATAGACTGCGAACAGAAGTTCGGATCACCTGAGGCGGTAACCATAGCAACAGCTGGCTGCTCGAGTGCTGATAGGTCGGATAACTGTGCTATACAAATCTCCACAGACTGCACCTGAAAATGACCTCTACACATTCCTCTAGAAAGCTGATACCCTTGAAAACCAATGTATAAATTGCATGAAAACAAGAATGAGAGAATGAACGTTCACCAGTTAGGAGGCTGTCTGTTTGAAGGGCCTCTGGTTGGGATCAGGAGCGGATCCCGGTGAGCGTCCCTTAAGTTTGAAGCTCTTTCACTGTCTGTCTTCCTCTCTGTCTTTCCTTGACGCTCCTCTTTTTTAGTGGGCAGCAGTGAGGACTTTAGCTTTGCGGTCAACTCATCTGTGTTCTTAAACACGCTGAAAGCAAAATAATAAGTTAGAAAATGCATCATCTTTTTTGATTTACCTCAACTGATTACTCATTTGATATGGCCACTATCACAGATATGCTGGCATTGAGCTTTTTTCCAGAGAAAGTTTGCATATGTTCAGAAAACTATGGAAAAACTAATCTTTTTTTTGAAAAGAAGTCTCTTATGCTCATCAAGCCTGTATTCATTTGATCAAAAATACAGAAAATATTGTAAAATATGTAAGGGTTAATGCCCGACGAGGTGTCCATTGTCAGGTATTAATGGACGATGGCAAGGCGTGAACCGTCCGATGCGCAGCGGAGTCCGCCGAAGGCCATTAATACCTGACAATGGACACCTCGAAGGGCATTAACCCGCTTATACCATGGTCACTTGCCAAATAACACATTTTTAAAACATTAGATAATATTTTAATTAGTTTTACAATCGAAATCTAAAGTTTTTACAAACAATAACTTGGTTTCCCTGGTTACGCCTGACGGTTTATTTACTAGGTGTCCTCTATCACTTTTTAATGGACACCCTGCAGCCAATCAGAATCGAGTATTCACCCAGACCATGGTATAATATTACATAATGGTTTTCTATTTGAATATCCTTTAAAATATAATTTATTCCTGTGATGCAAAGCTGAATTTTCAGCATCATTACAGTCTTCAGTGTCACATGATCCTTCAGAAATCATTCTAATATGCTGATTTATCATCAATGCTGGAAACAGTTGTGCTGCTTAATATTTTTTTATAACCTGACATGGATGGAGAACCCTTCTTTGATGAATAAAAAGTAAAACAATAATAATAAATAACAGCATTTATTTAAAACTGAAATCTTTTGTAACAAATCCTAACCCTAAGCCAACCCGTTCAAAATTTTGGGGTCAGTAATTATTATTTTATTTATTTTTTGAAAGAAATTAATACTTTTATTCAGCAAGGATGTGTTAAATTGATTTCATATATATATATATATATATATATAGTAAAGATTTATTCATCGATGAATCCTGAAAAAATGATCACAGGTTCCCAAAAAAATATTAAGCAGCACAACTGTTTCCAAAATTAATAATAACTGAGCATCAAATCAGCATATTAGAATGATTTCTGAAGGATCATGTGACACTGAACACTGCAGTAATGATGCTGAAAATTCAGCTTTGCATCACAGGAATAAATGATACATTAAAGTATATTAAAATAGAAAACCATTATTTTAAATTGTAATAATATTCCACAATATTACTGGGGTTTTTTTCTGTATTTGTGCTCAAATAAATGCAGGCTTCATGAGCATAAAAGACTTCTTTTTAGTACTAAATAAATTCACAAACCTTTCAAACGTCTGCATATTGGCCTCATCAACATACTCACTGACGTTAATTGTGAGATCGGTTACTTTTTCTGTCGTGGAGTCCTGCAAAAGATTAAAAAGAAGTGTTGAAAACCATCCAGTCTAACACTATTCTGTCATCTGTGAATCACGACATGCATTGCATTATATTACAATTGAATTACCATTAAATTGAAGATCAGGGTTGAATCCACTGTGAAGGCTTTGAGCAGCAGGCTTGACCTGTCATCATTTGATCTGTATCTGAGTGCATACAGCTCATTGCTTTCATTCCAGCCGGGTGGAAGCAGTTCTGACGACTTCTCTCCATCTTTAGGCTGTGTGGAAAATTGATATTTCATAATCAGACAATTATTACGGCGCGCCTTCAAAACAAAACAGTAAAGCATTTGCTGCAAATGCCTATTGGCTCGATATTTGATCTAATACAATGACAATCAGACATTTTATTTAAGTGTGAAAAAGTGTCTTTTAGTATGACATTTCAGTTTGGACACAATACTGCTAGTTTTTGTAACAGATTATCATCAGTCGTCATTAACTTACATCATCTCCAATGCCGAGACATTTATAGCCACCTTTCACTATTTCCCAGTGTACAAAACAGATCAGAGCATCTTGAGAACAGGTTATAGAGTTTGATACGCAGTTGAAGAGCAGCTCCAGTCCAGCCATCTTTAAACAGAGTGATATTCAGCAGAAATGAAACCAAAACAAACAGCGGTCTGTGCAAAAATAAAGAGCGACTTAAACTCTGAATGCATGGCGTATGGACGCCGCAGATGTGACAGTAATATTCCGTTTGAATTTTAACGTTACGCGCGTTTTGAAAGAACTATATGTTTACTTAAATTTAAATTCTACCGAAGTTTATTGCTAAATTTGTTGGTCATGCACAAGTGGTCCGTCGAGAAATGTTCCCGACTGGAAACAACAACTGACCGAACGTTCCGTTGATGGTAAAAGCGATAGCACACTTTTGGAAAATAGATTTTTGATCATTTATAAGTTCTGATTAACGTTACTAACATTCTTTGACTAATCCGAAACACACCTGATATAATATAGCATCCGTTATATTAATTAAATACTACCGCACAGCCAGTAGTTTGTTCGGAAATCTTTGTTTGCTTGGAAATGGGCGTTTTATCTGTGGAGTTTGTGTGCTATCCTACAAAAGATTACAGTGTACGCTAAGTATTACAGCTTTTATTTATTTATGCTTTACCATGTAGGCTACCAAGGAAATACCACCTTAAACCATCATTGTATGGTACTTTCTTGAAATAGCAACAATATATCGCTCTTTATCACCACCTTGTAATTGAGCTTTTCGATTAATTCATAATTAATTAATGAAATATGTTTTCATTATATGTTTTTATTTGTTATTTATTTATTATACATATGATGTTTACAGGCTGCAATGTTCATTTATAAATAGGATGAGAGAGTGAACACAAAAAGTTATAAAGCAATACTTGATCACAATGCAATGGTGCATTAGATCCCTTCAAGTTATCAATTTAATCATTGTTGTGTCAGAAATCATGAAAGAATGAAAAGATTCACATTCATTGTTCATGTACATGGCTTTACTTGACATTCTCAAGCTAAGAATAAGGATAACATCAGCATCTGGTTCGACTTACGGTGCATTGAAAACATATTGCACAGAAGCTTACTTCAGAGAGCAGGCCTGCCATCGAATCAATGCCACTGTTGCTTACATTCAATTACAGTTCTTCAGAGACCTTTGAACTTTTATTTAAAGACCACTCATACATGTTGAGATTCACTGCTTTGACAGAATTTCTGTGACTAGTTGTATACTGTGTTAAACAAAACTGTATTTAACTATAAATCACAATGTACTGAAAATATGATCACTGAAGTGCACTGTTGATTTGTGCATATGAAGATATTGCATTACATAAATTTCATGTAGTCTTTCAATTAATATGACGTAGTAAAAAAATCATATCATTAAAATGTTTGGGGTCAGTACTTTTGTTTTGTTAAAACAAATTAATATTTTTATTTAGCAGGGATGCATTATATTGATCAAAAGTGACAGTAAAGACATATTGTTACAAAGATTTCTATATCAAATAATTGTTCTGCTTTTGAACTTTTAAATGTTTATAAATGTTTCTTGAGCAGCAAATCAGCATATTAAAATGATTTCTGAAGGATCATGTGACACTGAAGACTGGAGTAATGATGCTGAAAATTCAGCTTTGCATCAGAAGAAAACTATTGTAATTACTGTTTTTACTGTATTTTTGATCAAGAGATTAAGAGATTTTAAAAAATCATACCAACCCCAAACTTGTAAATGGTAGTGTATAATTAACATATCAAAAAATTTCACACAGAGCAGAAACACTTCTGACATTTCATGACAATTATCCATTTGCTTTCGAGGGCGCTTTGACGAGTGTCATTTTGCCATTATGGCCTCCAGATGTCTGTTTGATGCCAACATCCGACCCTGTATGATGGCACTCAAGGTTTAAGGGTTTATGAATCATGGCTCTCCCTCCTAGAAAGGTTTATTAGCTCAGCATTACATCAGTAGTACTGCCTTTCTACATGACTCTGTCTACACTGCTGTGCTATGTGCACTCAAAAAGTATCTGCTTTAATGAAAAGTGATATGGCAAAAGTATCTGATGTCTAGCTAGACTTTTGACATCATATGGTCCAGTTTGTTTTGCTAAAAAAAATTAAAAAAAAGTTCTTCATTTTCTTGTGCTGAGAAGAATAGAGGTATGCTGTTACTTTTATTAGCAATATGACTTGTGATTTTCGCTGCTATATAATTAAAAATGTGTGAAAATCTGAAGGAGCTATATTTGGAGGCTATCACCCTATCCACTGAGATCATCCTAACAACATTGCAAATTACTAAAACAGCAACATCCTGGCAACCACAGCAATCTAGCATTTGTCAGGTTTGTCTCGTTGGACATGCAGGAAAACACAAAACAGGTGCTTTCATTACCTTGTTAAAGACTGTAGGTATTCAGCTTGGAAAGATTAGATCAGTTCTCAAAGTCTTGAGGATTTACTGTAAGTCTGATAGGTATGAAGTTCTAGAGCCAGCCGTCTTGAAGGCATATGGTGATTTCAGATCACACACAGAACATAAGGTCTCAAAGCACATAGTTTCGGTAGGTTTGTCCGCACAGGTTCAGGTTTGTCTGAAAATAAGGCCACCATGTGTGAAGGTTTTCCACTGGTTACCTAACGAGGTCCAGACATGACACATTGTTATCATGAAATACGAGCTATTCAGTTGCACATCAAAGCCGGACCAGCTCCATGAAGCTACCTATCACACCAAAGACATTGTGATTAAACATCCAAATAAACTGTGTTATGAAGAGTCATCTGACAGTACTTTTTTTTTTTCTTTTATATAGCATTGTGCCATTACATCTGTATAACTTTAGATACAAAAACATTTCTGTAACTACAAATTGTGGTTTAGTAAAGATTTCACTGCATGACAAAATTATAATAATAATGTGGTTGCTAGTAGCATTGTAGTAAAACCAAACATGTCCAAAGAATGCATGAAATCTTGAAAGCATTTCATTAAAAACAGACATACAGATGTACATGCAACAGAGCTATAAAATACAAAAGAAAAATATATGAAGTATATTCCCATTCATATTTGAAAAGAAATTAGCACACCAGGGTGACTAGAGACATGAAATTGTCTATGACTTCTTGGTTCACAGGAGTTTAAATATGAGGAAACACAAAGGCCATATTCCCTAAATCATCCATCATAACAAGTAAAACCAAAGAATATAGTTCTGATGTGCAGCAAGATATTATTGAGCATCACAAAATAGAAAGTGGCTGTATAAAATAGCTAAAGAATTGAAAATCCCCATTTCCACCATCAGGGAAATAATTAAGAAGTTGCAATCAACTAAAGATGTCACCAATCTGCCAGGAAGAGAACCTGTGTCTATATTGTCTTTGAGTGGCCAAAGTCTCTCCAAGGATCACAGATGGAGAATTGCAGAGATTACTTGAGTCTTGGGGGTCAGAAAGCATTAAAAAAATCAAACAACCCCTACATCACCACATGTTGTTTGGGAGGGTTTCAAGAAAAATCCTCCTCGCTCCTCCAAAATTAAACTCCAGCATAGCAGTTGTCAGACACGACTGGAACTTCAAAAGGAACCGGATTCTATGATCAGACGAAACAAAACTTTTTGGCAGCAAACCCACCATAGGTTTAGGGCAAACAGGGATAAGAAATACCCCATGGTTGGATCTTCCATCAGGACAATCAAAATCAATACAACAACTGAGCACAAAATGAAGCTTCTGCCATGACTGTCCCGGTCCCCTAAACTGAACCCTATAGAAAATGAGCGAGCTGAACTGAAGAGAAGAAGTCTCTACGTCACCTTAAAAATAAAGTGTTGGCGATGATTGTTAGCGTGCTTTATGATTGTTAGCGTGCTTTGGCCGCTCTTGTCCTGTTGAGCGCACACAGTTCGGGTGGAGCATATGGTCCTTGTTTGGGATGCCCTGCTACTTTATAGATGTGAGCTAAAGTCTGTAAGCACTTGAACTTATTTTCTTTGCACCTCAGAGCGAGTCTCCACTTCGTGTCTTTCTCTTTTACAGACAGATACAGCTAGACCATTACGTACATCTCTTCAGTCTGTCAATCAACTCACATCGTTAAACTGTCTATTAAACTTGGCTGTCAACTGAAATGTTTATTTTTGGAAATATCTGACAGGAGTGTAAATTGGCCCGTGGATGATTTTATAAATAACATTAATAATCAAACAGACATTAATAATAAAAAATTATATAAAACATCATTCTCCATTATAGATATTTGACAGAAATATGATGTTTTCAAAACTCACTCCCACATTCCATCTGTGGAATATTGAAGAAATGTGTGTTTCATGCATTCCATACATTCTACACTCCAGTCCTGCAGATTTTAAGAGTGTCAGTCATCATTATGTGTGTGTTTTAAAGTCAGATGATGAATGGGTTCAGGCTAAAGGGAAACAAGAAGGTGACCAGGTCAGTGTTAAACGAAACTGCTTGCTTTAAAAGTCAGGAATCAATCTTCCTTCGAGGAAGTTATATTTTTAATTTTAAAAAAAGGTTTTGGATTTTGCATATAGGCCTATAGCATTATAAAGTCATGTTTGGTCTTTCGTTTTCTAGTAAAACTATGCATTTATCAAAACAATATTTATTTATTTTTAAAGAAAATATATCTTGAATTGTTTTCTCCCATTGGGAAGAAATCTTTTATTTTCATTATAAATATTTAAACATCTTTGAAACAAGATAAAACATCCTGCTAAACAAAATAGCTTTGGTGTTTTTTTATTAAGAAAATATTTATTAAATTATTATTATTTTCTCCCATTGGGAAATCTTTTTTTTAAGAATTACTGAAATAGTGAAAATCTCTCTTGGTTTCACTTGTATATGTAACTCCTTGTCACACGTATTAAGTTTCTTAGTTTCTGTTTTCATGGGCCTTCAGGGTATGTTTACAGGACAACGATATTCTTAAAACGAAGAAGTTTTTCCTTTGAGTTTTTCGCATACAGACGAGACACCATTGTCAAAACGATCCCCATTTACACGGATCCACGAAAACGATGCATTCTACTGCCAGGCCAGTAGATGGCGATGAAACACTATACGCTGATTTCACGCAGCCGTTATTTTGAAATCGAAAGCGAGGCTCCGGTGCTCCGGTGGGAAGAAAACCGGAAGTGTCGCCTTTAATCACAGGAGAGTCGTGAATGCGATGGCGTATTGTTGTGTTTAATGATGTTGTGTCAATTCTAAAACTGTACATACATTTCTTTTATACTTTAGACTATATACAGTGAAATTCATTTATAAATAAAATATTTTTTTTATATAATTCAGAAAGTAAAAAAAGAAGCAGGAATGAACTATATACATATCCTATATTGGATATTAACATCCAATAGTGTAAAGCGCGGCAGCAGCTTCAGGTTGGTAGTCCAAAGGCATTGTTGTTTATCTTTACTTCCGGGGTTTTTCCCACCGGAGCCTCACTTTCGATTTCAAAATGGCGGCTGCGTGAAATCAGCGTATAGACTGAACATGTAATACGCATGTGCATGACGCCATTGTTTTCAGAGATTCACATTTTTGGTGTTTACACGGACACCCTTTTTAAAAACTTGCACTTTGAAACATGCACGTTTTCCAAAGTTTGCGTTTTTCAGGCACCCAAAACGGCATTGTCGTGTAAACGAACGGCCCAAACGCATAAAAAAAAACATTTTTAGTTGAAAATGGTGTCCAGCCCCTCAGTTTGTGTCACATGTGTTTCTTCGTCTGAGGGGCTGTTTACACTACACCGTTTTCAACTAAAAACGTAACACTTTTTATGCGTTTTGGCCATTCGAAACACGACAACAGCGTTTTGGCTGCTTGAAAATGGGTTTCAAAGTACAAGTTTTTGAAAATGGTCTCTAAAGATGATAACGCCATGCAAATGCGGATTACTTGTTCAGTCTATAGTGTTTCATCGCCAACTAATGGCCTGCCAGCAGAATAGGCTACAGCGTTTTTAGTCATTTTCGCGAATCCGTGTAAATGGGGATCGTTTTGACAATGGTGTCGTCTATACGCGGAAAACTCAAAGGAAAAACTTCTCTGTTTTAAGCATGTCGTTGTAGTGTTAACGTAGGCCTACCCTTAGTTTCCCGCCAGTCATCAGTTGTCATGGATACTCATCTAATCATCACACCTGTTCGTTATCATCTCATTATCACTGTGTGTTGTAGTTGCTCTGTTTCACCCTTCAGTTGTTAGTTGTTGTTTGTGGGTAGACACGCTGTTACTTTGCCTTTATCTCGTGTATTACTTGAGTTTTCATTAACGAACCCTTTTGTTTATTGAAACCTTTTTGAACTCTCCTTCATCTTCATCTCGTAACACTTCTATGGTGTTAAAATGCTTTTTTGTCCTTTTATTAGCTTGACAAGCCAAGGACACAATATGCTTTCATTTTATGGAAAAGTGCTGCGTCTTTCTCCAAAACAACTTATTTTGTTTCATCATGCAGGAATTGGAACAACATGAGATTGAGTAAATAATGGCACAATTTTCATGTCTGCATGAACTTTCCAGCTAAAATAAAGCATGCTTTACAGGAGTCCTGTATAAAACATGATCTCTGTCATAGGAAATGTTAAAGGAAAAAATCATTTGACTTTTGAAAGGTTTGATAAAATGTTAAAAATATCTGCCATAGGGGGTGAAAAACTACAGTAGATATGATATCTGTTATGTATCTGTAACTCTTGTCTTTATCTTCTGATAAGATTGAGTACCAAGTACTTCAAGCCCATGGTGGGGAGCTGCCCCTCTCACTACATCCATAACCGCCTCAAAGGAAACCAGAGAGAGAGACAATCCAACAAATGAGAACCAGCAGGGAAGTGGGCTCCCCGACATCACAACAGACCAGGGGCTGACGGCACGCTTTAAATCCAGTTTGATTGGAAGAGAGTGCAACAGAGACGTGTGGCGTCACTGCCTCATGGCGTGCCTCAGAACGGCCAGTGTCTTCCCCGCTGCATCTGGTGTGTATTTAGTTGGATGTCATGAGTGCAACGGCGCCTATCCCCCTCCATGCACTTCCAGACCGCTTATCAAACAGTCACACAGCCAATTCAAGAGTTCACAACCTTACTGGAGCTGCACACCTCAGCGCTGGGTTTTTGACGTGTGTGCATGACACAGCGTCTATAAACGAGAATGGTGCGACATGACAAAAGCAAATAGAACCCATTATAATCAGCGATGCTGTCTACACTGGATGCGGTGTGGCCCGACACGACGAATTACTGACAGTAAACTGATGCCCTGTGCTACTTCTGATATGAAGAACAAATGGATTTGCAACGGTCGCTTCGTAGCGTCCGGTGTAGACAACCACAAGCTGTTACGGGGCATCCGGTGTAGACATGGTGTAAGAAGATTTCAGTCGCTGTCATATAACAGCCCGTTCTCATCCCAAGGCGTCATATACTGACGCTTTTGACATTTAGTCTACATCCAACGCACATGGCACCCTTTAGCGTCAATATGAGACGCAGATAGATATGGGCCAGAAGGTGCCTCCTAGCGGTCTAACCCTAACCCTACCCCAGACCTAAACCTACCCATAACCGAACAAAGCTCTGTGCGTCTCATATTGACGCTAAAGGGTGCCATGTGCGTTGGATGTAGACGAAATGTCAAAAGCGTCAGTATATGACACCCTAGGATGAGAATGCGTTGCATATAACGCATAACTTCAGTTACTGTAAGTCCCCCAGAGAAGCTGTATTGGCTTTAATACCATTGTAGAGTAATATCAGATGCTAATACCATGATAGTTTGAAATATACCATGGTTCCATCTGACACATCTAACACCGTTATTGTTTGTAAGGATTATGTTTGATGAATGTTGCTTTTTAATATACCGTGGTACTGAATGATTACCATATTAAGGGTAGGCTACCATCCAATTTACATCAAAAGTACCAAAACATTCCATGGTTCTACTGTGTTTTTGGAAATATACCATGGTAGTACTATATGGTGGTTTTGGAAATACCCTCTTGCATGGAGTACCATACGAAATACCATAGTACAATAATTTTAGGACCATGGTGTATTTCAATGTACTGTAGTACAAAACACCATTAGTACTTATTTTGTAAGTGCTAAAAAAAAAAAAAAAAAAAAAAAACAGTACCAAGGTAATACCATGTTTTTTGGATGAATGCCATAATAGTAACATGGTATTATTTGTTGTACCTTGGAGTAAAATATAAAATACTACAGTACATACATTTTTGTCCCATGGTATATTTCAAAATACTATGGTATTCCTTTACCATAGTAATACCATGATACCATGTTAAAAAAAAAAACATGATAACTTTTGGTATTTTTTGTAAGTGATATCATACCATCATCTAAAAAATGTACATTTTATGAAACTTTTTTTTTGATGAAAACCATGGTATTCTTCAAATTACCTTAAAGTATATTGAGTATTTAATTCTTGTATTATTGAGAACATGGTGACATTAAATGAATATCAGTCAGTCGTTTTGATTTAAAAAGGCAATGCATGGGAATGGATGCAGCAGTAGGGGGAAAGCCTAAATAAAGATCTAACTGCATACTAATGGAATTTTAAAGTGTGTTGTAAACAGCCCTCTTGCCAATTTGGAAGCAAGAGTAGCCTAATTACCCTCAAAAGCTGTTATTTTGTTTGTTTGTTTTTTTAAACAACAACAACAACCAAAATGTATTTCGGTCACTTGAGCGTCACTTTCCTCTCTGGATTTGATCCATTCAAAATAAACAAACAGTTACATAAGACAATTTCATGATTACAAAGGTACACATATCAGATATTAGTTCAATAGTTTACATATGACATACACAAATTGTTCATATTGAGTTATAGAATTAATTATCACCTTGTTTTTTTTTTTTTTGTTTTTTTTCAAATCTTGAATTTACAGAGTGAAGTACACAATTTTAATTCATTATCACAATTATATGTTTACCCCTTTAACACATTTTAATTCATTTTTTCTCTTACATTTTTAAACATATACATTCCTCTTAGTTTATACTGACGTTCTCTTATTTCGAACAGCCTCTGAACACAATTTGGAAGTAAATTATATACTTTATACATGATCAGTGCAGTATAAAGCTAAACTAAATCAAAAAAATTTAAAGCTTGTAAATTAATAAATAATTTATTTGTTGGTTCATAATAGTCAGCCAATTTTACAATCCTTATTGCTTTCTTTTGTAACATATATTGAATTTGTATTAGTTTAATATGTTTGACTCCTCACAATAAATAATATATGGAACTATGAGCGAGCAATACAATATATATATATATATATATATATATATAATGATTTTTCTTTCAAAATATATTTTATTCTATTTAATATTGCAATGGATTTAGACATTTTTATTTTTACATTATTTATTTGTGATTTCCAGCATAATGTATGATCTATTATAACACCCAAAAATTTATATTCATATACTCTTTCTATTTCCTCATTACTAATCCTAATTTTAGCTTTATTACTTTGTCGATTGCTAAATATGAACTTTGTTTTACTCAAATTTTCCCCGAACAGTATAAATTTGTGTCATCAGCAAACAATACCATTTTTAATATTTTAAACATGTTGTCCTCTTAAGTCCGTTTGGATTCAACAAATCAATGTTAAAATCTCCACATACGATTTGTACCTTGTTCTCATTCCATTTGTCAAGCATATACCAACTATCTTATTTATAAATGTATCGATGCATGTTCCTGGTGTTCTATACACACAACTAATAATTATATATTTTTTAGATTTTTCGATGTAAATTTCTATGGTTAAACATTCCAAGATATTTTTTATAGTCATTGACATAGGCTATTTTTAATCAAATCGCATCTTAACGCTATCAACATACAAAGCAACACCACCTTCTTTTTCACTAACTCTTTTAATCGTAAACAATTTGTATCCTTCCAATTCTACATCTTGTACTTTCTCATTATCAAGCCAAGTCTCTGACACAGCAATCACATTCAATTTGTTAAACTGGCACAAGTAATCCTTAATTTGTATGAAGTTTCTATACTATTAAGACGTAGGCCTATTATTGATAATGCCCCTTCCATATTCACATTTCTATTAAATTGTTCTTCCGTATAATAGGCCTACTCACAACAATTATTATTTACATTATTGGGGGGAAAAATCCGGGTCAATAGCATTTTCAATATCATACATTCTATAATCTGTGTGATTCAAAGTTTTAAAATTCAAGTTTTCGTACTTACAGTATTGAGTTTGTAAGCGGTCAGACACAGTCCTATAACCCCTCGTCGTCAATATCTCTGAATGGGAACAAAAAATCCTTTTCAATGTCCATCATTTATTTTGGTGATATGAGTCCATATGATATTCCTCCACACAGTCCTCACTTATAACACAATCCACAGTTGTCGTTTATCATGGATATTCCTCCACATAGCCTACAGTAGTCCTCACTTATCCGTACTGGTTCAATTCTTTAAGTTCTCTTATTGTGAGTACTGTGGCTTCTTCAGGTTTTCCATTTAGCCGTCTCATCACTTTGCAATTCCGTGTCCATGCAACTTGTATCTTGTTCTGTTTCCTCAGAATGCGTGCGCATCATGCAATATCGCCGTTGTTCTTGGTAAGTTTTCACTGACTGTTTATCTGGTCATTTTCAGTCTAATTCCTGCATTTGTTTTTTTGTGGTACATTTGCTGTAAGTTAAGACAGGTTCATGAAAAACTAGATGGCAGCCACAAAACGCATTTAATTTATATAAGCTCACTTTTTCCCCCCACAGATTTTTAATGATAGAGAACAGGAAGGATATCTGCATGATCCAGGCCGCCACAACCACAGCAAACTGCAGTATGCCTCCCAATGTGTTTGGAAATATAAACCTAAAACCTCTAAACTGTCTAAATATAGAGGGATGAAATAGTTAGGGTAAGGATTTTGGTTTGACGGAAAGGTCAAAAGTTGAGTCTTGCCTCAGGGATGCGAAATTAAAGGTGGAATACACGCGAAACAACATCCTGAAACGAGCACAATTACTCAACAGCTGAAAAGTAAATTGGACAGATGTTTGTGGAGATCAGGTGATGTGGGCAGGGTGAGCATCATGCTGTTAGCGATGAGTTTCCATGAGGCCGGCTCTCTTTCAGAGGCAGTCTTTCAGCAGATGTTACGGAACCTGTTCCTTGTCGAGATGCATTGGCAACATTTGGCCCTCGTCTCGCTGTTTTGTCAGACGCTTATACTGCCGGTAACTGCGGGAAACAGAAGTGGTAAGACAACTTTTATCAATTGATCATTTCTATTTCATATCTGCTTATAAAATAATGCAAAATAGCATTCTTGGAAGTACCTTCACTGATAAAAATGATTATGTTGTGAAGTAAATGCTACAGAAAAAAATAAAAATAAATTCTATCTGAAAAAGTTAGTTCAGGCAAGAATTTTAAAAAACAAAGTAAATTCTATATTAGCACTCAATTTAATCTTGTAGAAATTAAAGCGTAAATTTCAACGTTAAAAAATTAAGTAAATCCAACTCAACTTTCTGATACTGGTGTTCCCATCATGCACTGGGGCATTAATAATTAACAAGGTTGCACTTTTCACTGTTTTCCAGCTATATTTGCACTGTTTTATCATTGCTTTTGTTAGGTTTAGTAACTTGCTGTTTTGTGACATCTGGAGTTCATTTTCTACTCAAAATGACACATTCATACTTAAAAATGATCTAATGAATGTTACCGTTATTGTGTAATTGTAATTGTAATCTCTGTGTTCTGATGGGTACCACATTACTTCTGTTATGTAGATATGTTGTTTACTGTTTTATTTACTTGGATGTTCTAAGTAAAGCATACATATTCAAAGCATGGCTTAAACCAGTGTTATATAAATGTACTTGAAACATAAACTTGTAAACTTCTACTAAGTAGAAGTTACTCAAACTTTAACTGGACAAGTTAAAGTTACTTATTTTCTTTGTTAATTGTACTTTACTTAGTTAAGTAGATTTAACTTAATGCAATATGTGAAATTTACTTAAATATGCATGCAAAATCTTTCAAAAGAAAAATTAAGTAAATTTAACTCTTTTTTTTCAGTGTTGGAGTACTTTTATATGCACAATGGTAGTGCAATTCATGTGCCATGGTACTTTTTTGTAACAGTAATTTCAATGTATGCACCAATACACAAATATTGCATTTTTATTTAGACAAATGTTAATTTTTTTTAATGAAAAGTATAGTTCCATCTCCCAAATCCGATTAGATGAGCCAGATTCAAAGACGTTTAAATAGCTGATAATGTGATTTCATGGGTGAATGATTATATGTTGAATTTTATATTAATGTGAGGAATTGCTAAATTACTGTGTTGCAGTGATTCCCTGGGCCTTTTAATACTGTATGAAATACTGGATGTCTGTATTGTATTCTTGTTGTTGTGTTTTGACATCCTGTTGAAAGAAATAACTGAATAATCTACTAAGCATTATAGATTAGCTTTAGAACTCACTGAGATAAAATTTAAAATTACGCTTTGTGAGTAGTTTTAAATCCTTCATTTATATGGGATGTGTCCAATTGGGAGGCACAGGTCTAACAGCTGAATGGAGTCTATATGTGATATAGATGAGTGTCTTATAGCATCCGTCCAGTGCTGCTATATATAGAAGATTTCTCTCATACATTACTGCGATTTGTTGTCTATAGTAACATGGAAACAGTGTTCTTACAGCAGCTATCCATGCTACCATGACAAGTGCTTAAAATAGCTAGTACTGTAAGAAGGTTTGTTGATGAGAGGAAAAAGGTGGCTGGAACCGGCGAACATTAAACATACTTTAACCATAAAAGAAACATAAACAACAAAATGAAAGTAAAGCGGCAGCCCATCATGGACGACTGCTGCATAAACTAAAACAAAAAAAACATAAAGTCCAGGTCTGGCCCTCTCTCGTCCTTCACTGTCGTCACTCCTTCTTTTATCCTTCCGGAGCTCCTCTGTGGGACTCAAGGCCGGTGTTGGGCAGGTGACACTCATTAGCACTGGCTCCATTCCCACGGCTCTCAGCCCCGCCCTGCTTGCCATAAGTACTTTTTGCTGAAGAAAATGACCGTGCATGCCTGTAAAAAAGTTCTGGGTGGTTGCTATTATGTTGTTAATGAGTTCAGGTGGTTGCTTACTTCCCTTAAAAGACACCCTTGTTTCTACGAAATGTCTCTTATTGTGCTGGGTAAAAATATAGATTTTCCAGCTAATCAGAATCTTTATTTAAACAATCGCTAGTATCTGATTTTAATGATCCCTAAGTATACAGTATAACAATTCAAAATAGGTTTTATTTAAAGCAACACTATGTAACATTTTTTACCTTAAAATAATGTTTCCAAAATCGTTTCAGTGGTTCATCAAGTCGTAACAGGGTGAAAGGCCACACTATGTAAGATTGCCAGATTGGGTCACGTTTCTGTAGTTCTAATGAGACATAAGAAAACTACAAATTTGACTTGCTTTACGTCAAGCGTTACAATAGTCATTATTTAGTTTTTCTTAGTTTCTGATGTCGCAATACATCATACTTTCATAAAATAATGCATCATACTCTACCTCGTCTGTGGGCATCGTTCATTCCAAAGCCGGTGCTGGATAAACAGTGGGCGTGCGTGCGACAGTCGGCTGTGGTAGGCTAAATGATTTACGACAGCGGTAATGGACAATTCCACTTCCAACCTGTAGGGGGACCGCAGAGGAACAGTTCCATAGTGTTACTTTAATATTAAGAGTGCAACCCTATTGTGTGCAAAAAGAAAAGATGTTTAGAGCCTCTGGTAGATATGGCAATAGTGAGTGATTGCGCAAACTTCACCATATGAAAATACTTTTGATAAAGCATGCTAGTCATTATACATAAATCTGCAACATTGCTAAAAAAACAAAACTTTTTTTGTGTGTGTGTATGTTAGTGAGGCTTTGGTTTGTCCTGCATGAAAACTTTGTTTCCAAAGGTTCATTTAGGCACCCAATGGTTCAATTGTATAGGACTGTATATAGGTTTGTATGATAGTGGAGTTACATTTTACATCATATGATATCTTTGTTAAATATTTTTCCTATAGAGCTGATATTGTGGCTTTTTGATGTGACTGTACTGTAAATAATCCACTTTTCCAAGTGTTAGAATTAAACATCCATGAATTTCCCAGCATGAACAGTGTTACAATGAAAGTCTGAAACTTGGTCTTTAAACAAAAAGAACATTTCTATCTGACTATATTTAATTTAGCCTGGTGTTGTTTTATATAGTATTCTATATAGCACATATATTTTTTCTGCTGATGTCTTATCCATGATGTTGCTTCATATTTATGTGCTTATTTTCAGCAGAACATGACTGAAATATAGACCATTTGGTAATAAACGTTGATGTACAGCAGTAATATCTATCAGCTGATTTACCACTGATTTTCCAGAATAGTCACAAAGCTTTAGATGAGCCTCTACATTATGCATTGATTGCACATAAACCTTTCAGGCTCAACCATTAAAGAGCACATTCACTTCTCCATAACCATTGTAGAAGTATCTGGCCTTCATTTCTTACTTGTATTTTCTCCCATATTTTCTCAATTTCATTTGATTGACATCCATGTACAAAATATAGAAGGATATAATGAAGAGAATGCAGCAGATGCATCTCGGCTTGGCTCACCAACATCTTTTTAGACAGTGGTGTCTCTCTTTATTTCCCTAATGAAGGACATGAAGATAAGAACCATCTGCCACTTTCCTCACATCTCCCCCTGTGAACCCTCTCTAGTGGCTCAGTGTGACACAACACACAGACAAGAGCCTTCAATCTCCAGTCTCTGGCTTTGGCATTAGTCGGATGTGAACATGCATGCACTCTGTACATTAAGAACACATTTTGCGAAAAGAAAAAGAGAGACTGAGAGAGAGAGAGTAAATGGTTATAGCAGATGCTTTTAAACAGTTGAATTACTACAGTGACAAACTCTTGGAGCAGTGCAGGGTTAAGTGCTTTGCTCTAGGGTACAATGGTGAAGGCATATATCACCTTCTTTAAAGGGATTGAACCAGTAACTTTGTTTACTGGCCACGACCTTTGACCACTATAGGCTAATTGTTGTTGCTCATCCTTAATGGGTTTAACCATGGTTTTAATGATAGAACAATCTAAAAAGTGGCCATATATTGGTAAAATGTGTTTACATAAATGCATTTAAAAAAAATTAGTTACTTATGTTTACTTGCGTGTTTTTTAAATAAATCTATTTATTTTATCCAATACATTTTGTTCCAATAAATAAATTGAAAATGACTTTGAAATGACTAGGATTTCAATGACAATTGATGTGTGTGTATATATATATATATATATAATACACACACAAACATAATAAATAGATATTCTTGAATAGTACATTTTGTAATATATTTTGTTATTTCAAAGTTATTTTCAATGTGTGTGTGTGTGTAGGCCTATATATATATATACACAAACCATACATAGTCACAAATCTGTACTGCTCTGACAAAATGCAAGCTGCAAAATACTTTTTTTGAGTTTAGCAAGCAGCCAAAGAGATGACATGCGTGTTTATGGCCTTTAGTTTAGAACGTCACCTCAAAGCCCCAAATGTCAGCGCAGAAGGTGAAATGTGTCAGAGAATATGATTGCACATAAATCCCTATGCACAGTCCGAGACACGTCCCCTTGCGATGTTACATTGCCTGTTTACTAATAAATATTTTGAACTGTTTTTCAGAGAGCTGGCGACAGGAGTGCAGGAGCTGTCTGGAGTGTTCGAAGGAAAATGGCTGCCTGCGCTGCTCTGAGCGGCTCTTCCTGTTCCTGAACCGAGATGGCATGAGTCACCACGGCTCCTGTCTTCACTCCTGCCCCGCTGGACACTTCGGCCTCCGTGCCACAGATCTCAACCGCTGCATGAGTGAGGCCAAATCAGTGTACAGTAATATCTAAAAGTCCAAAAGTTTTCATTTCTTTATTATTTATTTATATTTATTTAAAATTCTAATATTTAAAAAAAAAAAAGTGAAATGTGTCATGGTGCTGAAAATAATAATAATAATGATGTTTTTTAAATATTCAATCATATAGTTATGTTTTTTTTTTGTTTTTTTTCCTTCCTTCCTTCCTTCCAAAAACCTGTTTCTTTTTTGGTGCCATTCATCTCTTAACTTAATCTCTGAATTTAATATCTGGAGAAAGCCTGTAACAATACCATGACTGTAATCCTCATATATCTCCCAGAATGCAAAGCTCCAGAGTGTGAGAGGTGCTTCAACAAGGACTTTTGCACCAAGTGCAAGGGAGGATTTCTGCTCTTTAAAGGCAAATGCTTCAAAAGCTGTCCAGAGGGCACATTTCCTCAGTCCACAGACTGTGTGGGTAAGAGCTTTACTCATTTACAGACCTTCTTTATGGGTCGATGCCATTAAACTCTCATTACCATACTGAAAAAAACCTATCAGTCAAGTTTTACGTGGAACAATTACATCAAGATGTTTTCTCTGTGTGGCAATAAAAAGCAGCAGATTTGGGCTTTCTGGCTGCATTTACTAGTGTATTCACATGCCATTAATTTGATGTTGTGCAAAACATAGCTTACTGACACAGTAGCTTTGATAAAAAAAGATCAAGTCAAGTCGCATTTCATTATATAGCACTTTATAAAATACAGATTGTTTCAAAGCAGCTTTACAGTAATAAACATGAAAATAACAGTATTAATTTATGAAACAAATAATTTCAGCTGAAAAAAGACAATAGTGTCATTATTCAGTTCAATTCAGTGTTGATTCAATTCAGTTCAATAACCATGTCTGTGCTGCAAAGTTCATTAATTTTGAAGCAAACTCAGTTCATCTATGAAGCAGCTCTACCGAAGATAGTGTCATTATTCTGCTCAAGTCAGTTCAGTGTTGTTTTAAGGTGCAGTATGTAATATTGACAGCTAGTGGTTGAAATGGGTACTGCAGTCCAAACTCAAAATATCGGAGAGAGTTGTTTCTCCCGCCCACTCCTCCGACTTGACACTCACGCTGGTTGCCAGATTGAGGACACGCAACAGGAACAAGTGCAATTGACAATGGAAGACGACAAGCTTTACATTGTAAGTTGATGTGTTGATTTATCCGCGTTTTAATATGCCTCTGATCATAGTGCTTTTTAGGAGGATGCCGAGGCATTTTAGGTCGGGTAGAATCTGCGATCTCTGACCTAGTTTGTTTGCTGGCTTCCGTAGCTACAATACTCAGTGTTTTCCGCCAAATGGCAACCCGTGGTGTCGAAATACTATTGGGTAAATCGGCAGTGGGCAGGACCACACAGATCCAATCAAAAACTTTCCAAAACGGAACCACATTTCAAAGTAGAATAACTGGCTGTAGCATTGTGTAGCACAAGTATGTGAATTAGCATGTTTCCTAAATCTCTGCAAACATATTATGGTATTTTTGTGCTTAAGTACAGTAAAACATTATTTTACATACAGCACCTTTTAGTTTAGTTCAATAATAGTGCAAAGTTCATCAAATTATGAAGCAAGCTTAAAGGGTTAGTTCACCCAAAAATAAAAATTGTATCACTGATTACTCGCCCGCATGCCGTTCCAAACCCGTAAGATTATATAAGACTATATTCGGAACACAATGAAGATCTTTTTGATGAAATCTGAGAGTTTCTGTCCCTCCATTGACAGCTACGCAACTACCACTCAAAAAGTTCATAAAGAGATCATAAAACTAATCCATATGAATGGAGCAGTTTAGCCCAAATTTTCTGATGAGACCCGATCGCTTTGTATGATGAACAGATTTCATTTCGACTTTTATTCACATATAAACATTGATCAGCAAACATAAACAGAAGCTCAACCGAACCTGATTGACGTACAAGAACAACCCTTATTGGTTCTTGCTGAAGCTCAAACGTGATGCGTAACACGAGAATGAATCTCATTGGTTCTCGGACATCAAGCAAACATGCTTGAGCTTCCGTTTATCATAACTGATGCTTGAGTTGATGAATGTTTATGTGAATAATAGTCTAAATTAAATCTTTGCATCATATAAAGCAATCATGTCTCTTCAGAAAATGTTGACTAAATTGCTCAATTCATATGGATTAGTTTTACGATCTCTTCATGAACTTTTTGAAGCGTTAAAGTGGTAGTTGGATATCTGTCAATGGAGGGACAGAAAGCTTTCATCAGATTTCATCAAAAAGATCTTCATTTGTGTTCCGAAGATGAATGAAAGTCTTACGGGTTTGGAACGACATGAGGGTGAGTAATGAATGACAGAATAACGGTATTGTTGTGGTAAGCTCTCGCGAAGATGAAGATACAATAGCCCAGTCTTTATTTTAATCCAACAAACACAGGAACTCACTTAGATTAAACGCTAACCGACAAGGCGAAAATAATGAAAGACTAGTGCAAATTATAAGTAACCACTTCAGTTCAATAACAATGTCAATGTTGCAGACCTCATCAGATCAGGAATAGCTCATATTTTGCAGAGTAAGTAAAGATTGGTAATGCAGTTTGCTTTTATGATTCAGTATTCTTAATCTCTTTGGACTCCAGAGGGGTGTGTTTTCCGTGTCTTTGGCGTCTGGGGTGAATGGAGCCCGTGTCAGCACAATGGCCTGAGCTGTGGCGTCAGATGGGGGCAGCAGATCAGGACCCATGAGCAGTCCAGCAAAACGCCTGAAGAGACAGAAGCGCTATGTCCACCTCAGACTGAGAGCAGAAAGTGCCGGATGAAGAAAAGGTGTCCAAAAGGTAAATAATATTTTTAGTATTGTTCATGGCAGTTGCAGAATTTCTTTCAATAGCTTATATAAACCCAATGTGACATTATAAAGCACAGTGATCGTCTTTAAATCCTCTCTTGTTTCCACATCGAGCTTCTCTATATCGTCTTTCTTGTAGCGGCTTGCTGCCCAATGATTTACACATTACACTAAACACAAGATCCAAACATTGTAACTTAAAAGAGTTGAAATGGTCCCTTTTCCTTGACCAAATTTGGGAAACTGTGTTTTGTTTCCTGTCAGAGCCATTATGTTGTATTTGAATGTCTGTCGTAATTACATTTTTTTACTCTGGGTGTCACACCTGCTGGCTGGTTGATCTAGAGTGGTGAGGCTTGAAGAGCAGTTAAGTAGTATTTTAATAGAAACCAAGAAACAAACAGGGATAATCTAGTAAACAAACAAAGATAACATCCAGGTAGCAATGTTAACACAAGACAAAGACCAGAAGCTAATACATAGTGGCAGTGGGAGACAGGTGAGACTCAATTAGACAATGAAACAATGAATGACAGCGGCAACCAAGGGAAACAGGAACTAAGCACAGGCAAAGTAAGACAAAAGAATATCAAAATAAAGGTCCATGGACCCAGACACAGAGAATTGGCGTGTGAGTCTAATTAGTATGTAGGTAGCCAGAAAGTGAGAGAAGTCAGGCATAATGGAGGGAAGCACAACCATTTTTGACCAGGGTTGTGTTCAAAATTGCCTCCTATACCCTATTCACTATTCCCTACATTAGTCTACTAATATAATTCACTTGAAGGAGTGATTGAAAATGAGGGAGTGAATTTGCTCCGGAAGGCATGCCACTTATGTGCATTTGTGCTTGCTATTTAATAATCATTTGAAACTTAGCAAACTAGCAGCTTCAGTTGTAATGAAAATATTTATCTTGAATTCTGTCATAGAAACTGATGTATAAACCTTATTGAACTATTTAATAATCAATCAATAAGGAATTTATACTTGAATAATATTACGCTGTACCCACATTGGACCAGCGGTTTGGAAAATGGATGGATGGATGATTCAGCTGAGAGCGCCATCTTCTGTCGAGACGTGGCAATTCATTCGGCACGCGTGTCTCACAGTGCATTATGGGTATTCTCTAGCCATTGAGCATACGCCGGTTGTACCATAGATATATATGTTTATGGGTTGTACACTCTTTATTGTGGTGCATTATGGGATTGAATAAGTGCACTTGATAACGTCCAGTATCGTTTCAATTTGGACACCACTACAAATGGCTGGCCCCCTATTTTTTTTGCGATTTTGATGATTTCATGAGCAGGTGGAAGCAAGCTTATGGGATTTAATATGTTTTTGTGCATCGGAACTGTGAGTTTAAGAGGACCTTTACAGGCCTTGTGATAAATAAAGTTGATAAAAGCAGTACTGGAATGGAAGCGTTTCTTGTTTGGATCTCATGCATCTGAGTGACGCCTCTTAGTGACTAAATGGTTATTTATGTCACTTCATTTCCATTTGATGCTCTACTGGAAATGATTTGTTTGCAGCAATCATCATTATCACTGGATGTCTGGTGGCATTTGGAAAACGAGATGTGATATTTTCTCTCTGTCACCTTCAGCCGCCCTTAATGGCAGGCATGTGTGATGGAAAGACTTCATGACATTTCATTCTATTTCTGTCATCATAATTTCATTGGCTGTTGTTTTCATTTGACAATGTGGAATGGCATACTACATACTATTTTGCGGAGAATAATGCTGCGTCCTACAATGCAATGCGCTCAACTTGATACTAAATTTCTAGTTTGAAGGGAAAAAAATCATGATGTCCTTGACTCACTGGGCAGAGGAAAATATTTGAATTGGATTAATAATGAAAAATAACATATTATTAATATTATATACAGTAGTGTAATGCAAAATAACATTTTAATAATATTTTAAAAAAATGATATATGCAAAATTATACTTTTTATATTAATTTATATTATATTAATTACATTTTATATTATTGTAAATTATATTATAATGTTAAATAATATTTGCATACACTGCCGTTCAAATGTTTGGGGTCAGTACTTTAAAAAAGAAAAGAAATTAATACTGCCATCCAACATGGATGTGTTAAATTGATAAAAATTTACATTGAAGGCATTTACAATGTTTTAAAAGATTTTAATTTCAAATAAATGCTGTTCTTTTTGAATGTTCTATTCATCAACAAATCCTGATAAAAAAAAAAAACATGTTAAGCAGCACAACTGTTTTCAACATTGATAATAATCAGAAATGTTTCTTGAGCATCACATCAATATATTAGATCACAGGAAAAAATTACACTTAACTATATATTCACATAGAAAACAGTTGTTTGAAATTGTAAAAGTATTTCACTATATGAGTGTTATGACTAGTTTGATTAAATAAATGCAGATTTGGTGAGCATGAGAGACTTCTTTCAAAAACATTTAAAAAACCTAAAGACTTTTGAATAATATAATATAATATAATATAATATAATATAATATAATATAATATAATATAATATAATATAATATAATATAATATAATATAAGAGATAGTAAAGCAGAATTCAACAGAAAGTCTACTCAAATACAGTAACAAGTATTTTACTGTTATTATCCACCCCAGATGTTCTCCATCAGTGCCATTGTGGTTTATCTCTGAAGTTATCACGTCAAAGACTTACTCATGGTGTGACCAATGAGAACCCGATGAATTAATTTAGTCCTAGTGTGTCCTCTAGATTAACAGAAGATCATTTCCTTTCTTCTCAAGTTCCCTTTTCTTGTGTAACTCTGAGAGCTAATGAAAGGCAGGCTGCACATCTCAGAACGGATCACAGCAGAAGATTCGCCAGTGTTTTCTTTCAGGACCCAACAGGTGACCCAAAATTACCTGCCGAAATCATAAAGCACAAACCTCTGATCTTAACCTGGAGATTTATGTTGGTTTTGGGATTAAAGGGTGGGGTGGTGCCACTGTGGGCCTAAACCAGATGATGCAGGGCCGTAAATATCGGCTTTTAGTGCTTTGTCTGCGCATAAGTGGAGAAAATGAAAAAGATAGGAAGCTTTAATCATAAGTAAAAAGCAGGGCAAAGTTGGCCAATATTGAATAACAACATATAAAAGACTAAAAGAGAACCAAGAGGAGAAAACAAGAAAAATGATGGAGAATGTGATGTTCTTGCCAGGCCGTGGTGTTTTCCAGACCACAGACCCCATTCCTTAGGCCATAATAACTGTTTACTCCAGTTTTATGATGCCTTTATTATGTCCCCTTTAAAAAGACAAACATGGATTATAATTTGGTTTAGCAAACAAAAATGTTGAATAAATACTCGTAAGCCCCCACCTCTGCAGACTATTTGTTCCGCTTTGGCTCCAGTGTAATTTTTCAGCTCTTCTCTGAGAATGACAGTACATACCACCCTGAAGCTCCTCTGTTGTTGATTTTGAATCTTAGTCAAACCAGACGTGAACATTTGAAGCACTGTTAGAAACTTGACGCACCATTCTCAGGTTATGAGCTGTCAGACAGAAACTGACCACTAACACAAAAGTTATACAAAAATGAATCCTTGCTTTTATGATGTAGAATTAAAACTAAGGCAACAAAAGTCAATATAAATATAGAATTTGTATAAAGAATATAATAATAATATTATGATGATAAGACATTTATGTGAATACTGTCTTTTTTTTTTTTTTTTTTTTAATGTTATTGCAAAAATTAAAAAAAATGTGTGCATGCTTGTAGGCTGACTTGTATATATTTGTATATGGGAAAGTGTGTTTAGATGCTGTAACTGGTCATCATTTCTGCTTTTTAATAAACTCAAGGTATTCAGGTATTTGTCACATTGTTTCTAACCTTTAGATTCCCATATGCTACATCCACACAAATCAGTAAACAGAAGTTCATTTTGCTTATTAATTCGGAAAATCTCTCTAGGGATTGCCCAATTAAAAATGGATTTTGTGAGTCACTCCACAGGACTCAATAATTGGTGACAAATTTGTATTTTGAGACATTCTTGTGTAAATTTAAAAATAGTGCCCTATAATGCTAATATATTTAAAACATTGTTCGTTTTGACAAGTTTCACATATTTCACAGTTGAAGATGAGGACAGTCATCGCAGGATAATTTTCATATTTTAATTGATTTCTTAAAAAAAAAAAAAAATGAAGAGGCTATTTTAAAAAATGTATTGACAATTTGTGTTCTTGCTGTCCAAATTGATTTAAAAGAAAAAAAAAAACGTCCTTTTTCTTTGAAGACAGCGAAATGTCATGTCAACATGATTTAAAAAAAGTCATTTCTATAAGTGCTGATGAAATAAAAATGTCACTCAGGCTAGATTTTGGACTTGACGGACATGTTGACATCGCCAAACTGAATTCTTAATGCTTTACATCAGTAATGAACATATATGACTCAAAATCTGCTAAAATTAAATAATTAAATGTAACAAATCATTAAAAAATGTATTGTCTTTTATTGGAAAATTGAACAATTTTATCAAACTTTTAAATGAATGAGAAGATAATGATCAAACTCCATTTGATAAAAATCACCTGTCAAGTTTAAAATATATATTAGATCAGCATATGAGTCAAATTGGACGACTATAGGGACTCGTCTCAAGATTACTCTATTACTAAAATTATAGATTACAGATCTGTCAATGTCAGAATCAGAGTGTGTAGTTTGTGCATAAAAATATCTGTCAAAACCAACACGTTGAACGATGTTCAACAACCCAGCGAAGTTTTTCAGTTGGATTGGGATTTATTCCCTTTAGCATGCAGTGTGAAGTATTTCACTCAGTTCCCTGATCCTTCCGATTCAATTTCAGCGAGTGGAGAACAAATTTATACTCCCGTGCATTATGCATCACGTATGTTATCATCTCTGACAGACAGTGTGTTGAAGCAGCTCATTCTGCCATTTTCTTGGAAAGCGATGATAGTAAAAACGTCTTGTGTGTGTTTTCCAGGAAACTCGCTGGACCTCTGCTTCTTGTAAACACTACCGTGTATTGTGCACGTTATTTTTTGACAGACATCGATGTTGTGATATTCAAATGATGTGGATTTGAAAACAGATGGATCGTAATGGAATAATTATATTTATTTCTTAGCTGGCAAGTATTCAGTGAAGTGATTGATGCCCATGAGTGTGTTTATATCAATGTTTTTAGCTCTAATATTCCAAACCGAAAGCCAGCCTAGTTTTTGATGGACATGATAACCTGCATGAGGGGTGAACTATCTTAGTTTTTTGGGTAATTATGCAACGTGTTGGAGAATGGAGATGTTTGAGATGCTTTTTGCGTCGGTCATTATACTTATTTTATGGAATGAAGTTTATTTCGTGGCTTGAAAAAATTACATCACTCAGAGACTGACATGTTTGGCTTGTCAAAAGTGTTATATTCAGCTGTCGCAAATTTGTTGACTTTTTAAAAAAATCAAGTTAATTTTTTTTTTTTACCAGGAAAGTAGTGGTTTTGATGCACAAAGTAGACAAGTTTTTATTGCCTCTTATAACAAAAATCTTTTAAACCCATGAAAATGCAGATCCTGTTGTAAATAATGGTGAATAATCACTTTTTAAAACTGTTGTTCCATTAGCAGATTTTGACTTATATGGTTCCTACATTATTGAACTTGAATATGATTCACTATATGATATGGTTTTATCTTGACAGATAAAAGGAAAAATGAAAGGATAGAAGAAAGAAGAAAGGCACAGAAACATTTGAAGCTCTCACCCGTCACAGAACCTCCATGGGGAATGTAAAATTCTGGAACGGAAGACACTTTTATTCCTTTTCTTAGTAATATATGTAAACAGTTTTTTATAAACAATATATTTTTGTATAAATGTTTTTATTGTAATATTGCTACTTTAATCATCAGACAATCTGATATTGCACATCTTTTTTAATGCAGATGTATTTGTTTATAGTACATTATTACGGCAGATCCTAACCTGTATTTATGCATTTATTTTATTGACAAGTCGGGGAGGGTGGCTTAAACCCGTAAGCGGTTTGACAAAGACTATATCCATGTTGGACTATGACACTGTACATTTCCATCTGATGAATAACAGACAAACAGCTTCATGTGGTTTGAGCTGTATCTCCACAGATTTCTGTACATGCCTCGGGCTGTTCTGTGTTTTCCAACCACATACTCTCCCTATATTTGCACTTCTTTACTATAATTGTATTAGAGTAAAAAAAAAAAAAGAGAGACATGGAACAATGTAAAGTTGTGTAAAGAGATGCCAAGATCATGAACTTGTGCTCCATTAATTCAAGGTGCATTCACAGCATGTTGTAATTACGTGATTTCAACTTGTAAAAAGCGTCCTCGTAGAGCTCGTAATTACAACTTGTAAGCTGGGAATTTCTAATAGCTCCTACTTGTATCACCTGACTGCTGCTGATTGATTTAGGCGTTGATAGTGCTGCCAAAGAAAGTCATACTTCCCATTCTGATAACGTGAACAGAACGTCACGTTGTCATCTCATAGTTGTGGTAAGTACGACATGGCGTGAACGCAGCATCATTCCCATAGACATATATACACAGATTCCCTGTAGCTCAAACAGTGGAGCATTGGCGCTTGCAACACCAAGGTCATGGGTTCGATTCCTAGGGAAAGCAAGAACTGTAAGTTGCTTTGGATAAAAGCATCTGCCAAATGCATAAATGTAAATATTCCTCATTGATAGCTGTTTCTATGGGCCTCTATACATAAGCCATCCGCCATATTGGAATGGTCAAAGGTGTGTGAACATTCGAGAGCAAGTTAACTGCCATAGTTAGACTCATTTATGAATATCAATATATGAAATAGACTTCAGCAGATGATTTTGCTAAACTAAAACAATACAACAAGATACAAGTGCCATGTCACATTGGAATTGAGCCATGTGATTGGCTCTGGAGATGTCATGTGACCTAATGTGTGGGACAGGTTTATTCTTAAGGGGTGGTATAACGCCCTTTTCACAAGATGTAAAATAAGTCTTTGATGTCCCCAGAGAGTGTATGTGAAGTTTTAGCTCAAAATACCCCACAGATATTTTTATATAGCATGTTAAAATTTACCATTTTTGAGGGTGAGCAAAAACGCACTGTTTTGTGTCTGTCCCTTTAAATGTAAATGAGCTGCTGCTCCCGGCACAGGGGGTGGAGCTACAAGAGCTTGTGTCCTTTTACCTCACACAGACCTGCACTGAAAATTTCAAAAACTTTTAGCCTTTTATGTTCAAATCGGAGTCAGACAAAGATGGAGAGACTCAAGAAGATGTGACAACATGTAGAATGCAGCAGGACGTTTCTGAATGGTTATAGTTGATGAATTTATGTGTAGTTATCTTCTAGTCATTGATGAGCACATTCTGTCTTGATAATCTATAAATCATGTTCAGGGGGCGGGGTTTATGTAAATTTTAGGGTTGGTGATGTCACTAACCCAGGAGGAATGTTGTGTAGTTCCTACCAGCTGTTTGTTAGTCCTTAAAAAGCGATTTCTTTAAAAGCAAATTTCTCCCTTTGCTTTGAACTTTGAGCATTTTAACTTTGCAGATGTTGTTTATGCTCAAACAGCAATATTATACACTAACTAAAGTTAAAAAAGTGAAATCATAATCAACCACCCATTTAATAAAAGTGATAAATTAATTATTTTCATGTAAATTCCAATAATAACTTGCCACATTCTTTGTCTAAAGACTGAAATAAAATATTGTCTGAAATGAAATATTGCATTATTTTCTTGGAGCCTCAACTGTACCGTTAAACTTGAGTATTTTTATTTTCCCTTTCGTAACTGATTGTCGTCCCCCTGTGAAAACTGAAATGTTGTACAACATGCTGCTTTTGATTTGAGATGGATGGGAATGTGCTGAAATTAATATGATTTATTTGCACTTTCACCTACTCTCTCAACTGTTGAATTGTATTTTCTGGAAAAATCACAGTTTTGCTCTCTAAAGCTATTAGCCCCAAAGGAAGATGTTAAGGAGTTATGAAAATGACACTGATATCATGATATTATGAGACTGCCAAGTTATTTGAGAATAAAAGCCTTTTGTGAAAAGGATTGCAGATGTTAACTTTGACTTTTGTATTTTAACTAATTTGTATTTTTGTTAGCTGTTTTTTTTTTTTTTAGATAGAGTTTTATATTTCAAAAAGAGTATTTTTCTCATGTTAGTGTCAATAAACAGCAGCTTCTTATAGTGGCATCTCTGTGCATTTAGTGTGACAACATATAAAGTCAATATGCATTTCCTCTGCAATTTCAGGAAATACTACATAAAAACTGACTTTTATAAAAGAGAGATATTCGCTGGAGTAACAACTAACCCTGGCCTCCACTTATACTTGTCATTAACCATTAGTGTGTATATTTCAGCCAATTTCTAAATTGTTTGGTGATTTATAATAATCCAAATCAACCCTGGTAACTGTATAACTTTGAAAAAAAAAATCTATTCTTTTTTAGCATTAAACTAGGATTGAATAGCATAGATCTGCTTTTAGAGTCCTGGTTTTTTTTTTAAAGGGCAATGCTCAGAGCATTAACCCACATTCAATCTAAAAATCAAGTTAAAAGCTTAAAAAACATGGAATTTTTTATTGTTCCACAAATGAGTTGAAACAACCATTTACCAGGCCTTGCTCTCACAGTGTCGTTGTTCCATATTCATGCACTAGATGGCAGGGTTCACCTGAAAAAAATACATATACATTAAAGTCAGTCCTTCTGTTGGAAATGAACATCATACTGGAGGCACTAAGTTCAGAGGTCATCCGCTCAGCTCAGGGTCACCAGCTCCCAATGAAAGTTCACAACAAACCTTAAACATCTCTGTGGGAGTTTCGGAGAAAACATGCCAAATACAATGTGAAGTGACACATTATATGATGTGCTGTGAGCTTGATGCTGAGCGAACAGCATCAAACCTGACACGTGTCGTCTTAAGAATGCAAACACCCTCTTTTTGCTAAGATTTATGAGTCCATATGATTAAAGCGCCTCTGGTTGAACTGTTATCAGTGGTGTTTTCTATAAGAGAAGCATTGCTTATAGGGTTATGTTATTGCTAGCCTCTAACAATATATGCTGCAACAATTTATGATACGGTCTCTAAGTTGCGTTTATTCAGCTGTCTCCAAATTGCTCAGATGCCTGTAACCTTAACCCTACACACACATGCACACACCCACCATCTGTTAATTGTCAACAAACTCTGCTATTAATAAACACCCTCATTTAATACATATGTTTAAATTGGGTAGTTGGTAGGGAGTTCTGGGTGGTTATTAGGTGGTTGCTCATGCTCAATGTCTTAAAATTTCCTAGATAATGTGTCTATAGATATGATCTGCATTTTTTTAGTTGTTTATTATTATTAATTTTACTATCCAGCAGATTTTAATATTGCACATGTTCACGGTTCTCTGGTGTAGGTTAAAGGTCACATGACATGTAGGTAAACAAATAATCTTTTGTTGTTGTTGTTATTTAATCTTTTTTAGTCTTTTATTTTTTATATTGTTCAAAAAGGGAGAGACCTCAGCGAACGAACAATATGAACAATACGAGAAGGAATGATTCGTTTACTTAAATGATACGTTCAAAAGCACAGATTCGTTCACGGACGAAACAAAAGGCTTGTTCGACTTGGAACGATCGGTTTATGACATCAAAGTACCGCGAGAGCAATTCAAAAGAATAAGGAGCCGTCTACTTTCTATTCGCTCTCGCGGTACTTTGATGTCATTCACCGATCGGTCTGTGCAGCGCCGGTTCAAGTCGAACAAGCCTATTACTGCTTTATACCCACAGAGCATTTCTTGAGCGATTTATTGTTTTCTACAGTTAAAGTGAAGGTAGGTAACGCTAAAATACCATAGGTAGGCCTACTTAACTTATTCATTGAAGGAAATAGATTATAGGCCGTTGAAATTTCCTAGAAAGTAGCTAACTAATCAAATGTTTGGAATATTTTAGCGTTATGTTTTTGAAAGAAGTCTCTTATGCTCACTAATGCTGCATTTATTAGATTTTGTGCTCAAAAAATATTTATTATTATTTCAGTGTTGAATATGGTATGGAACCTTTTTTCCACCACAGAATAAAAAATAAACAAAGATAATTGCGAATTGCGATTTGTTTCCTCACAATTTTTTTTTTTCACAGTTCTGACTTTTCTTGCAATTCTGACCTTTTTATTCCTCTGAATTGCGTGATACAAGCTAAACTCGCAATTGCTAGTCATAAAGTCAGAATTGTGAGATATAAACTCGCAGTTCTGAGAAAACTGAGAACTGGACTTTATAAATCTTTCTTTTTGAAAAATAGGAACAGCATTTATTTGAAATATAAATCTTCTGTAGCATTATAAAAGTCTTTACTGTCATATTTGATCAATGTATTGTGTCCTCGCTGAATAAAAGTATTTGTTTCTTTTAAAACGGAAAAACGTACTTATACCTCAAACTTTGAACAGTAGTTTATCACAGTTTCCACAAAAATATTAAGGAAAAACTTTTCAACACTGATAATAATAAGAAATGTTTCTCTAGCAGCAAATCAGCATATTAGAATGATTTCTAAAGGATCTTGTGACGCTCACTTATTATAAATCTACTGTACAGCCAAAACAAACTTTGTTGCATTATTTTCCTGTTATCACTGTAAAGCTGTTTTGAAAACTCTCTGTATTGTAAAAAGCGCTATATAAATAAAGTTGACTTGACTTGACTGGAGACTGGAGTAATGATGCTGAAAATTCAGCTTTGCTCACAGGAATAAATTACATTTTAAAATATATTTTAAAAGAAAACATTTCTATTAGGCTAAATTGTAATAATATTTCACAGTATTACTATTTTTACTGTGTTTTAATCAAATAAATGCAGCCTTGGTGAGCATATAAGAGACTTATTTCAAAAACAAAAAAAAATCTTAAAGATTTTAAACTTTTGAACAGTACTGTGTGCATATGTATGTATGTATGTATGTATGTATATATACAGTATATAGAGAGAGAGAGAGAATTTAAGATTTATGTAGCTCTGAAGTCCTTATGGCAAATGAAGAAAAAGTAAATCGTTAAAATATATTTACAGTATAAACTTAGATTACATATAACTTTGGCATTTGGAAGATTGCACAAATGCATGCACACAGGCTCCATGAACACACTCATACACAGACTATAATTCAAAACATCTATTCAACTATGGGAATACAGACATTAACAAATTATTATCATTGCTTACCCTTGTGTTGCTTTTAGGGCCACATTCTAGAAAATGTTTTCCCATTGTCAAACTGCAAAGTGCGAAACAACCCCTCTGGGACATTGTCAGCTTTGACCTGAACAGGCATCAATCGCGGTCTTGGGGACTGGACGTTATGGTGTGTGTTTATGTTTGTGTGCATATGTGAAAGAGAGAATGCTGAGGACAGTGATCATGAACCAATTGTTCTGCAGTCTGTAAATTACATCTCTCTAGGGAGCAGTGCTCTTAGCTGCAGGAAGTTTCCTACTCAAAGGAGGATTAATGAGGGAAGTTTGAACACTGCACAGACCCCAGACCCTCTGAAACTCTGACCGTAGTTAAACATGCCCCCTTAAACCTCGCATGCTCTCTCTGAGGAGGAGGAGGAGGAGGCTGATGCAGATTCAGTTTCTAAACAGTCATTTAGCAGACATTTTTTGACATACTGTAGGCCTATATTGCCAGGTTTAGTGCAATTCTTTATTTTTTATTAATCTTTGTGAAAGGCAAAAAATGCATAAATGCAATTAAAAATAAATCAAACTTTAGTGTTTCTTAAATATCATTGCTATAGCAGTTTGAGACAAGACATTGTCACCTTGAGTGACCTTTCAGTGTTCACTGGGTGATATGTTTAATCATTTGATTGACAATTTTATATGCATTTAGACAGTGCCACAATAGAGCAAAGGCAAACCAAACTAAACCAAATAAAACTAAACAAATACCTCCCTGGTGTTTTGTGAGCTGCACTGGGATTTACTTCAGTACCATGTTTAAATTGTCATCGCAAACAGCACATTCTGTTTCATTTGAATGAATAGGTTTTGCATGATACTGTTGATAGTACAATGAAAACCGTAATGTATGATACAAACATTGCATTCTTTGTAAATCACATATTGACTGGTGGTTACATCTTTCTTTTTAATGATCTTATTTTTCCCTGAAGTCTATTTATAGAGCTTCCTTGCGACAGAAGAAGTCATAATTTAGTTTTCTCATGCATTTTACGCCCTCTTTTTGAGCCATTGCGTTAAATAAAGCTGTTTTTGCTTTTGTATCGGCAAACGTTGGCTAACCCCTTTGAATGCGAAATGAGCAACAATGATTACTTGCAGGTTAGGGGATTTCTGTCAGATCCAGTGTAGTTTGCAGTGCTCCATCCTTCAGCACCTTTTTCAAAGCTGATAATTTCACACAAAAATGATGTATAAAACTGATCAATCACTGAAAATTTCTGAAATGGCATCCATGAAAATGTCCTGGCCATTCTTGCAGCTTAGTTTGAATACATGATGTTTTGGGGCCAGACAATTTTCAGTTCTGGAAATAAAAATAAACAGTGATTTGAGACATCTGAGGTGATTTTAGATGTTCTATTTATTATCATATTCATGTACAATCAGCATCAGGGAAAACTCGAATAAAATGTTCTAAGCACACAAACTGAAATGCCGCTCCAGTTGCACAATTTAAGCTGAACAGAAGTTGAGAGATATTAAGCATATCCTGCCATTCCCGAAAACTTTTATCTCAGATGTTGATTGCTATGACACGTTCATTGTTTTCAGATCAACAGTGCACATGTAAGTGTAGCTTTTCCACATAAAATTAATGATTTGCTGAATGATATATTAAAGGACATATAGTGTGTACAACATCACATTTAAATCGCTGATACTGCACTCCTCCAGATAAGATTGATTGCTTTTTCTTTGAAACTGTTTATATTTTCTCTTTTGGTATATTTAGAAGGTCATTCCTTAAAGCTTAAACACATTTCTCGCTGGCTCGGTTTTTGAGATTGCAAATCTGGTCCATGTTGCCAGCTCCAGTGGTCACTCCAAAGGAAACAAAGCTTGTAGGGAACGTGTTTACGAGTGGTTCTGATTTCGTAGAAACGTACTCCAATCTCGTAAGAAAAACAGAGATAAGATAGGATTTACGCAGAGCTTGAACACAGCCAGAAATCCAAATGGCAACACTCAACTAGTAGTTTAAACACCCCGGCCTTAATTTGTTTAAGAGGACCTGATGGAATCGCAGCAGTAACATGTTGATTGTTGGCTTTCGGTAGATAATTGCGATTCACAATCAAGTACCCACTGGTTGATAAAACGGCACCAGAGGCTAAAATAAACAGAATAATCAAAAAGAGTTATTAAGAAGACAAGCCTGAGACTGCAATTCAATTTCAGTGGGTTCATGTTGTCTTGGGAACTGAGCGCTGTGTTTATGTGAAGACTCTAAAATTGTCAACCAATACAGGCATTTGCTCGTGACCTTCTGAAGTTGCTCCCGTTAAAATGTCCAGCTTTTGCCAGAAAACAAGACGTCCAAGCTATTCACAGTCATTTCATCCATATGCATGTTTTATGAAGACCTGGTCCAATAAACACAATGAACGATGAGAGAGACAGGCAAAGTACAAAAGCTAGTGAAATAACGATATAGGTGTTAGCATCTTATTTCTGTTATATTGTCTTGCATTATACATGGTCATTATCATACTGTATGCCTTAATATATAGGATAAACATTAAATTAACATTTTAAAAGATCAATTATTTTCCTTTTAACACTGTATTAAGGGATACATTGTTACATTTTAAATAAGTTCACTTCCTTGATTTGAGCGAATGCTGCTATTCTGACTGTCATGAAAAAAAAAACTTAATTGAGTTGTATGTTAATGAAAATATGTTTTCTTGGAAATAATTCAGCTTTACTTTCTGTCTCCTCATTCTTTTGTAAAATCCCTTTAACACAAACCTAATGACATCATCCTTAAGAAGTGGCATTTTAGTTGGAAATACAGTTTAAACATCATTAAGTAAAAAAAGGAAGACATTTATATCAGTTTCAGTAGTGTGTTGGTGCAATGGTGCTGAGAGATTAATTTATGAAATAGAAGGAAGGATGTTATCATATCAAGATTGAGAATAGGGCATATAGATCCACCAATAGGAAACCACAACTATCCAATCAATTCCCCATGGACAATATTAAGCCCCACCCTAATTTTTTTCATTTTGGAGAAGCCGTTTCACTCAGATATATGTCACAACGTGAAAGAATCACAACTTCCTTTTCATGAGGACTTTAAAGGTATGCTATTATAACCGGTCCTACTCGGCCTGCTCAAAGTTGGATTCAAACCGAGGTCTCTGGCATAAGAGGAGGCAGGCATGCTATAACAAGGCTAAAGACCACAGCCTCTAGCATCAGTTGCTAGTGCGCCTCTGTTACACTATGAAATTCTGGGCTCTCTAATGCCATCTATGTTTTTTTGCAAGTTTATTCGCAGAGACAGTTTGCTCTTCTATATACATTACATGAATCTGATGATTTAGGTACCCAGTTGCCTGTGATCACTATACCAGAGAACTCCTCCATAGTGTACCTTTATACCAGTGGTTCTCAACTCCAGTCCTCGGGACCCGTTGCTCTGCACATTTTGTATGTCTCTCTTATCTGACACACTCAGTTCAGTTCATGGAGTCTCTCCTAATGAGCTGATGATCTGGTTCAGGTGTGTTAAATAAGGGAGACATACAAAATGTGCAGAGCAGCGGGTCCCGAGGACTGGAGTTGAGAACCACTGCTTTATACTATAATAACAAAAGCATATTCATTCAAGTTAATGAGATGATACTACAGGGAGTTATATCAAAAAAAGGACAAGAAAAGTCAACACATTTCTTAAAGTTGCTCTAAGCGATGTTGGGTGACGTCACTTCTTGTTGACGTTTGAAGTACTGTCAAACAAAACGGAGGCTTGCTCGACTCTCCCTCCTCCTCATCCCGTCCCCTCCCCCTCCCTTCCGTGCTTTTCCGATGTAAATTCAGGACTTTGCGCGTTCCTTCTCCTTTTTCCCTCTTCTTTGCTATTTGTTCATCGGGACGTCGTCTCTTTGGTCGTGTGTCAGCCGTATCAAAATTCAAGAGAATATAATTCTAAAGTTAGTCGTTGTCTAGGACATCTCTCCTCTAGCTAACTTCCCTCTTCATGCTTCTCTCTCCTTCCTTCACACCCCCTTCATGTGCACGCGCACTAACCCCCCACCCCCACCCCCAAATCATTCTTGTCCGTTATTGGCTGGAACACTGTTTGTTATGTTTCGTGGTCCAGGCTGGGCCAGTTTGTTTTTGTTGCCGTTTGTGGAGCCTGGGCTGTCTACAGAGACCACGTTTTTTTACAGTGTGTTCAGGGGACAGGCAACTAGCGGATAGTGAGATGTTTGCTGTATGTGACAAAAAATGTTTCGGCCTAAAAGACGCATGACATCACTTAGAGCACCTTTAAGTTTTACTATTAGGCTGCTCTTGTATTTCATAGCTCACCTTTATGTTGTCACATATCTGTGTAAAACCTGCCTAAAAACAGCCTAATTGCAATGCAACCAAGCCCCTTAAGAAGTTTAGGTCAAATCTGAAGCTAAGGCTTCCCCAGGAGTATTAGACCACTGTAGATCACGTACATGATTAAACAAGCTTGAAAATGTGATTGAAAGCACGGTCTAGCTCTCTGGCTGCAGTCATCACCTTGACTTGCTTCAAGCTGAGGATAATGATTAAAAAGCAATCCAAAGCAATTAGCCATATAGCTACTCGGTTTCAAAATATATCAGCCAATTTGTCAAGATTTCATCATATCTGAATGATTGGGCCAAATAGCGTCCAGTTGATTGAACTTTCTGGGAACTGAGATATGACTAATTGTTGGGGTTTCCGCAGGCAATGCAATTGGACTTGCTTAACAATATGCGATCACAAGGTAGCAATCAGCTTTTTGACCTATTTTTACACATTTTGGGCTTGTTCTACTTAAACTTTTTACAGTTTACAGCTGTTCTTTAACTGCCAAACCTAAATTTGTTTATATTCAGAGTGCATGAAGATGCATCACACTCGGTTTGACCTGATGATTTCAAGCTCATTGGTTCTCGTGTTTTTTAACAAATTGGGATCATATGGGGTTTTAGAAGTCTTTGAATGCACATGCTGAATGGACCTACTTTTTAATTACTACTATGTTGCGTTTTGTCTTTTTCAGAGTCTGGTATGAAACGTGGTATGAAAAAGAACAGTGTGAACATTGTGCTAAACATGCAGATTTGAAATGACATGAAGGTGAGTAAATGATGACAGATGAAATGATAGCTACATGGCCAGACCGTAGCACAGGCGACTTCAATATTAACCAACTGCAGAACCGCAGAACCATACGTCATAGCAGTGTGAGGATGACAGCGCCAGCCTAACAGTCTGATGCCGGAAGTGGGCTGGGTAAAAGCATCTAAGGGGTGGAGATGGGTAGGTTTAGGGGTGGGTTTAAGGATCAGGGGGTGGAGATGGGTAGGTTTAGGGGTGGGTTTAGGGATCAGGGGGTGGACATGGGTAGGTTTAGGTATGGTATATGTAAGGTGGATATGTATGGTATGCGGTTCCGGCATCAGACTGTTAGGCTGGCGCTGTCATCCTCACACTATGACATATGGTTCTGCGGCTCTGCAGTCAGACCTATCTCGGCGACTTAGGCAGTTTTCTAGGGCGCAAAAAAGGGGGCGCCACACGAGAGGCATGCCCTGTTTTACAGAGGCTAAGCACCCTCAAACGAAAGCAAGAGCATCCTCAGTTGATACTGTAATAATATAATATTGATGAAACTGATTTGACAAATTCTCCAGTGCATATTTGTGTTTGCGCTCTGGAGTGCATCTATTTACAACGTGTTTTTGCAGAGTTGAGCAATGAAGCCAATCACAGACATGTCTGTGGGTCAATGGCCAATCAGAGGTGTTTAAGTTTGTCAGAATCCACTCACCGCTCAAAGCCGGAGTTTTTGTTCAGTGCTGACTCTGAGTTCTGCATGCTTGCGAATCCTCTCATTATAACAAGCGAAGTGTAGACACGATGTAAGTAAGAGATTCATTGTGCACTGTAGACTGCTTCATTGATTATAATGGAACTTTGTGAGATCGCTATGAACTGAGATGAGTGACAGCTTTTTAGTGATTTTAAATTGAGCATGTTTATTCCAATTCATATCCTTTTAGTATTTTAGAAGATTACAATATGTTTACAATAACATTGTTGATATCAACAACAAAAAAGTGATAGTTGACAACGTTATGTTGGACTAATTTAAACGGCCTGCATCATGACGCAATTATAATACATCACAATAACTTGTTAATTATGAATGGAAGCACAGTTACCATAGGTATTAGTTTTTCCATTAGCATTCGCCGTTTAAACTACACTTTGGAAAAGTATTAGTTAACGACTCTTCATGGTAGACATTGATGTTTGTGTACTATTCTGATTGGCTTTTTTAGAACCTCTTTACTGGCAACACTAACACTGGATGTTTTTGCTTGTTTTAAACTGGAAGTGCTGTGTATTTCTTTAAATTAAATTTTAAGCTTCTTTCAGTGGAAATCACATCAACGCATAATACAAAGCTGCGTGTTCCAAGGCACTTCACTGGGCCTTTAAGGGATATTTCACCACTGGAAAGATGAATGTGTATTTAAATTGGATCATTTATGTAGTAAAAATGTGAAATTATTTTAGAAGTTGGTGCCTTCTAGACTGAGAAAAGCCAGAAAATGTATTTTTGGCTCCTGTGGATGAAAGACAACAGCTCCCAGAATGCACTTGCTTCGCTGCCCTACAAGGCCACTCCCAAGCCACGCCTACCGGTTACAGAGGGCAGTATCGGAAGAAATGATACAACTAGGCTACTAGTCGACTCGAAACTGAAAAGATGCCGTTATATCGTGAGATCGCACCCCCTATGGGCGGGATGAAAACATGTGGAATGAGCTCCTCCTACTGGCTGGAGTCTCTCGCCTCTGGCCAAAAAAGCCTCTGATGACGCAAAATTATGATTTGAGGGGAGATGAGGGAGGGAAGCACGGTCATTCGAAAATACCACCGGGTTTCTACTGATACAAAGCTTAATGCTAATCGGTGAAGTATCCCTTTAAGTATGTCATTTTCCAGTGTATGCTAAAAAATGACAGGCAAGAGGCTAGTTTATTGTACTTTTCCGTCGATTTGTAGTTTATTTAATTCATGTGTGATTCCTTTTTCCAGATTTGTGATTTGTTGTTTATTATCACCATTTATTCATATTTATGTTACCGTTTATCACTATGTTATATTAGAGTTGGGGGGGGGTATAGCAAGTGTGATTCATCTATTTATTGAGCATTGTAATTCTAGCAAATCTAGCAGATCTCCAGCAATATGTGTTTCTGTTCAGCCTAATGAAGGGTTTTATGAGGACTTTAATGCATTTCCATGGGCAATCATAAAGGCTACTGAATCATCGCAGGGGAAGTGAATTAATCATCCTTATCATCACACTCAGACAGCCCAAACTGAGAGGCTGTCATACTGTTCTGATGGTTTTATTTTTGTAAGGGTTCAAGAGTGAGTGTGTGTGTATTTGTGCAGGTGGAGAACATTACTGAGAGAGTGAGGCACGTCTTGACCTAATCTTTGAAAATGAGAGAGAACAAGAGCAAAAAAGAAAGCATGGAGTGCCAAAAAATGTATAATTATGGCTTATACATCAGTATTATTTTCAGTTCATCTAATCTTTCAGACATAAATGCTGTCTGAATAAATCTTCACACATGTTTGATCTCTCATAGACTGATTTTTATGTAGGAGAAATGGCCATTATGTAAGCAAATATCTACTTAATTAGTTTTCAAATTTCACCATTTATCACCTTTGGAGTCCAACAAAAAAAAATCTGTGTGTGAATGACACATGGTGGCAATTTTAGGAGTTTCTCAAACATTTTAGCCGTATTTGTGAGGTAATTCCTTTGAAACCAGTATCGGTACAACAAACCTCGCACATGCATGCATGACCTAAATGTCAAATGTGCTTTAAAATCACTGTTGTATTTCAACAAACCATGCTTTGATTCAACAGAGGCTGAAAGAGTGAAATTAACCTTTAGGATCATTAACTATTATCAACATCTGTACTATAAACAATGTCGTAGCTTGGAACCACGAACGCATGCATGATAAATCAGCGGTTTACTGATAAATTATGCAGCCAATTGCTAGCTGGAAGCTAGCGGTCCCTTTAGGCATGATAAGAGCTTTCATTATGAGGACCAGCAGTGTTAATACTGCAGTGTCAGACGTCAGACCCCCAAAAAACACAACATAACATTTCCCCCAACAATGGGAGTAGTTTTGGTCACGCTTCAAAGTTTGCCTTATGCGACGGACTAGCAAGGTTATGTTTGCCATTCAGAAATTAAATTAGAATGTATTTAAAAAAAAAAAGTATTAAATTAAATAGCACATTTAAAGTAGGCTTTAATAAATAACAGAAAACAAAAATAAACCTGCATAGTAAGAGAATAAAATAAAAACAACTAAGTTCTAATTTAAACCTGAATTTTGCACAATCCTGCTTTGAAGATGAGTGATGCACACGTTTAAAAAGGTTCACAGTTAGGCCAAAATCTTTAACAGTAAGTTGATCTGCAGTCATTCAGAATAACATTTTAAATATTTAAAGATGGGACTCTAGTTCTAGTTCCTGTTTCCTTTGTTCTCATTTTCATGCCTCTAGTTAGTTTCCATGGTTTCTAATTAGTTCGAACCTGTTCCCTTTTCTGTTGATTAGTTTCCCTTTTGTCTTTAAGCCCTTGGTTTTCCTCAGTTCCTGGTCTAGTTTTAACAGTGTTAGTGGCTGCATCCAAAATCGCATACTTCCCTGCTATATAGTAGGCGAAAAACCGTATAGGGGACAAAAGAAATATGTCCGAATTCACAGTACTCATAAAAAAGTAGGCAATAAGTATCCTATCTAAAGGCAAAAATCGCATATGTTACATACAGTATGTCTCAAGATTTTAGATTTAAATGAATAATTTTTATTTAATTTATTAAATAAATTAATTAAATTGCAATTTAGAATACAAATAAATTATTTGTTTAAATAAATAGAATGAAATTCAATTTAGTTCATATAAGTGCAGTACGTGCAGTTTTAAATCATACATTTCAAATGGGGAATTTCTTAACCATTAAATTATCTCAGTAATCAATATTTTTTTAAATGCCAAATGTAAAGTTGTTAATCTTTTGAAAATAACTTTATGTAAAGCAGAACAGCTTACATCACCATCTGAACAATGCAGGGCCAGAGATCCTTCAGTCAGAAGAGATGCCAACCAATCACAGGGCTTGATCATTGTCTGACAAATTGCATTTGAGACATTTCATCACATTCTTGACCTGTACATCAACCCTTTTAATTGACTTAATTGAATTGACTTGACTATATTTTCTGGGTGTGAAACACCATATAGGGTTTATTTGCAAAAAAAAAAAAAAAAAATCTGGTCTCTGTTTAATTTACACCTTATATAACCACTCTGTAAATCGCAAACCATTTACACAATTAATGCAATTAAATCATACAGTTTGAGGGATGACAGGGGCTCCATAAAAGGACAACACTGGAACTGTCCAGAAAGATGACCTTGAGTGAATTTTCAGGGCAGATGATTTCTGACAGGGAGCTGTTTTTCTCTCTCCTGGTCATTTCTGGTCTGAATTAGTCACTTTCTTTTGTTGTAAAACAAAAATTCTACATTAGGTAACTAAATCCAGTCTGGCCCTTTCAAACCCAGCGGCCTTGACCGAATCAGGCCGACAGCCAAAGCAATGCTCACAGACACGGCTGTTGTTATGTATAATGTGACATTTCCTGATTGAAGGGTAAGTGGGCGGCTGACAAATACCATGAACTTTTGTTCAACATCAAGATTTTAGGTAAAAGTCAGTTGAATGTGTAAAGGATGATTTGTAATCAGGTTGTTCACATGTGCCATTTGTGCTGTGTGTCTATACAATCAACAGGACACTGAACTTACTCGCATTATTTGATTATTGACAGACAAAAAATGCTTTATGTTAAGAGATTTATGGCAACACCGTAAATGGAAAATGGAAAACTTTTACGTGTTTTGGCCGTTCATTTACATAACAACGGCATTTTGGGGGCCTGAAAATGCAAACTTTTGAAAACAGGTTTAAAAGTGCACGTTTTTGAAAACGAGACCGGTATCGTCTCTGTGTAATGTACAAAAACACGAATTTGTAAAAACGGTGACGTCATGTGCATGCTTATTACTTGTTCAGTGTATAGACACCTGGTTTTTCTTTACATAGCGACATCGCCAACTACTGGCCTGGCATGAATAATACAGCGTCTTTAATCGTTTTCGCGAATCTGTGTGAACGGAGATCGTTTTGACAACATTGTCGCCTGTAAAAAAGCAAAAACTTTTCTGTTATTACTACATTGTTGTCGTGTAAAAGTACCCTTATTTTAAATGTTTGCTTTTCATTGGCTTACCGGACAATTTTGCATTTGCAAATTAAAATGCTATGCTTTTAGTGTGTATATGGCTATAATCACATGGTCAAACTTTCTTATATGACACTGAAAAGCCCATATTCGATGATTGATAATAATAATAAAATAATTGTCCTTAAATTTTCTGGCATGTTTACTGTGAATAACCCTTCAAACTTTTTTCAGTTTACTTTTTTATATTCCTGTGCTGTAACAAGTAATTTACATAAGTACACTGTGTAGACTCTCAATCAATACAGCATGATCTAAAAGCTGCATGCATAAAATTATTATATATTATTATTATAAAACTATTTAAACCAAATCTTGTTAATAGTTTTAGATGGCATATAGCATGTTACTCGGCATGCCAACCACCCAGTTTACTCTTATTAAACTACATAGCATTTAAAGGAGACTAAAATGTAGTCAATCCATCGCAATTACAAAAGGTCAGGATTACTTACTGGAAATTGTACAAAAACCCTGATCCGTACCTTAAAAACGCTGTGTCAATCTTGCCAAGCACCTCACATAAAACTGAGTTGGAGGCTCAATAAAACACAGCTATCCTTGAGTGAAGGAGAGCTATGCGCAATGTGTGAAAACAAACATCAGATCAATCCGGCTGTGGAATTCCCAAAGGAAAGGTGAATAGCTCCGTGTAAAGTTTCACCTTCAGAAAAGGGCCCTTAAGTTTCAGTAATTGTGAGGAGCATTCTGGCATTGGCCCTCTCTCTCGTGTGTTTCCCATGAGAATGATTTCAGTCGGGGCAAAGAGTCACTCAGTTTGACCTCTATCCCCAAGAGCACAGCCTCACCACAAACTGAACCAAAATAAGAATTATGTAAAAATAAACAAGTGGGTAAGGGGCATAGTGCATTAAAAAGTCTCATGAAAAGTAACATCAATCTGCAGACTGAAAAAAGCTGGCAAAACATTTGTATGTAATCAAAAAATGAAGTTGTACTTGTACAACCACTTAAAATGACAAATTGCCGTTTCTGCTTCAGAATCCCATCTTTAAATATTTTAAATGTTATTCTGAATGACTGCAGATCAACTTACTGTTAAAGATTTTGGCCTAACTGTGAGCCTTTTTAAACGTGTGCATCACTCATCTTCAAAGCAGGATTGTGCAAAATTCAGATTGAAAGAACTGGATCCCTTTTAATTCATGAGTGTGATTTTGGATCTATCTATCTATCTATCTATCTATCTATCTATCTATCTATCTATCTATCTATCTATCTATCTATCTATCTATCTGTCTATCTGTCTGTCTGTCTGTCTGTCTGATTAATTAAAAGTTATTTGAATTTCTTTGAAATTGACTTCTTTTTAATTCTACTTCCTAACATTTAGATTTTAATTGCACATCTGCATCTATTTTGCTACCTCAGTTCAAATTCCGGAATCGAATTCGAATTCCAAAAGGCATTCCAAATCCAATTCTGAATGGTGCACAACTAGACCACAAAATAATAATTTTTGTTGTTGTTAATGAGCAAAATCTGACCTATAATCAATTTTAGAACAGGGAGAAAAAAACTCTCTATATCCTTCAGTCCGCGGGGGTGAGAAAATGCTGCGGAGGAGACGAGAGACAGAACGCGTGTTAATAGACCTCCCTCAGCCTCCCCCCGCTCCTCTACACACTCCCTCGCTCCCAGATAAGAGGACAGAACTCTCTCACTCTGGTCATTTCACACACCGCTCTGGGATAGGAAGGAAAGTTCTCCTCTTTTGTTTACTTTTCTCTCGTGTTAAGAGCCTACAGATTGGGAGACTCATTTAGACGGGCTGTCTCCTTTTCTCCTTGAATTCTTTCGTTGCCTTCTTATCTATCTGTGAGAGTCTGTTGTAGTTACTCAAGGGTCAGTGCCTGTGCCCAGTTCCTCTGGGAAACCTCGTGGAAACCAGGAACTTCTCCAGCATCAAAGGTCCTGCAGCAAAGAACAAAGTCCAACTGTGAAGAAAAGAAGAGAAAAGAGTCAAAAAGCCTCTTCATCTCCATCCAACCATGTTTTCCTTCATCAAAAGAGCGTGAACTACTGAGTTGGCGCTTTCTCTTGACCGCAGGTGGCCTTTCCTTTTGCTCTCGCTGCCATGAGGCTTGCCAGAGGTGGTTGGCATTTGGCTCTGCTGCTGGCGTCGATTGGCCTGGTGAGTTCCGGAAACGGGAACGGTCAGGGGAGACGTGGAGGAGGCGAGAGGAAGAGAAAGCTTCACCGCGTGCAGCACGGCCAGTGCAGCTACACCTTTATCCTTCCAGAGATGGAGAGCTGTCAGGGTGGAGCGGACCAGACAAGCAGGACCAGCGTGGTTCAGCGGGACTCTCCACCGGCGGACGGCGAATGGTCCTCTCAGAAGCTGCAGCATCTGGAGACGGCCATGGAAAACAACACGCAGTGGCTGCAGAAGGTGAGAATGGACTTAATAATGAGACAAACCTGGCAGTATTTCAGTAGAGGTGTAATTCAAGTCATTATGGGAATGGTTGTAATTACGAGTTGCACACAATTTTTAAAGCCTCAGGTGCAGCATGCTGATTACAAAATCATGGCAGAAGCAATCAGTATTCATCATAATTAAGTTTAAATTGTTAATGTTCATTGTGCAATTTAGTTCACAATTTGGCATTCTGACGATATAGAATAGTGTAAAACCTTGGCAGAAATTTTTGAAGCGACAGGCTTGTGCAACAAAACTACACTTCCCAATCCCATCATTCTCTGCGGCAGCACTAGAACACTAAAATTCAAGATAATACTGTACATAAACTCATAAGTAGGAACTTCCTGGAGAACTTAAAGGCTGCATAAAACTGCATTGATGCATTGCAATCTGACAAGGAAAACTTCAGAATGCAATGATTGATTATAATTACTATAACAATATGCAATGAATTCTGCATTCATTTCTTATCCAAAATACAATTACTGAGCCTATAATTTATTGTTGAAAATGAAAAGTTAATTGTCTAAATAAAACTGTTTGAAAAGTACATTTAAAAAGGTAAAAGTCAATTATCCCCTTAGCTCAATGTGTATCTTCAGCAAAATGAAATAATGACCAAGGTGCAGATTTCATGATTCATTGCGTCATTTAATAAATGATCATAATCAATATGAATACCGGTCAGAGCAAACATTTACATCCCTTCTTCAGATGTAAAAACCTGAAGCTCATTTATATTCAGATGGGTGAACTGTTAGGGTGCAGATGCTGGCCAAATGGCCAGATGTAGATGTTGGCTGAGTTGGTTTGAGAAGCTGAGCGATGCAAATACATTTATCAAAATAGAATGGAAAGAAAGATCTGCTTGAATACTCAATACTGTGCCGTTTCCAAAAACACAACCTGTTGAAAGCGACTCAGCCATTTGATTCCAAGACCTCCATTGCTTTTGGAACTGTCATGTGTGATTTCCATTAACAGAACTCTATTTGTAATTTCAGCTAAGTGCATTGACTAAGCACCATTTCAAACATCAAAGTGAGCTTGCAAGAACTTTCACATCTGAATAAATAGATGAAACACTCATTTCGCTAATAATAGAGAAGTGGCAATTAAACAGGAGCCAGATGACAAAATCAGAAAAGCATTTGATCTGCATAAGTGCCGATGATGTATTACTCCATTCAAATGTGAAGAATGCAAGTCTTGATTGGCACTTCAAGGGAACTTTGCTCAGTGACATTAATTGAGCTAATGAATAGATGAAGTGCTGTGATGTAGAGTGAAAGTTTGCCAAGTGTGTGCATGTTTTGCATCTGTGTCTATGTGTTCAGTCCACCACCCAAGTTGACAATCAATACGGCTCAAAGGAAGACAGCTTGCACCTCTACAGGAAAGAGACGCGACCCTTGACTCTGTTTAAGAAGAGGTCAGATTGCGATAAGAGTCATTTAATTATAAACACTTGCTGCTTTCATTGCTTTCAAGCCTTTATGAATTAAATTGGTGGTAAATAACAAGGAGCATGAAATGCTTAAAAGCAGGCCTATATAATCAGCTCAATAAAGCTCTCTTTTAATTCTCTCAAGATGCGATTTTGCAAATTATGCATTTACACACAGTGAGGTCCAAAAGTAAGTGACCACATTAAGCAGACAAATTTAGATAATTGTGAAAGCAGTGAAATTCATGTTAATTTTTCACTGTAATATGTAGAAGGATTTTTGACCCCCACTGTATATAACTTAAATTTTAATATAGAAATGTGCACACATGTAAATATAAATACTTGAAACTCTTTGTAAATCATCTATTTAAACAGGCCCCTCAATGTTCTCACTTGAGTGTTAGGTATTCTGCAAGCTTATTAAAATCCTTTGAGGGCCTGGTACATGTGTTGCTCTGGCTGTATAATTGGGCAAAATGTTTATGGAGGAGGAGTGTTTAGTTTACAGGCAAATGACCGAAACTAAACGGATATGCTCTCTTAGATTGCTCTTTCTGCTCACCCCTTACCTGATAACTGCATTCACAAGCAATGGGAGACATGCCATGTATTTGACTCCATTAACTAGAAGGAGAGGGGAGGGGTGGTATATAGACTATAGGAGTATATGGAAAGCATGAGGAGCCATTTGAAGTCTTTGCTTATTTTTTGTGTAATGGCCGTGGACCAAAGATCTCCCTGGAAAAGAGTTCTTCAAAGGCCAAGGGATTAGCGATAGTACGTCCCATTTAGAGCAGCTTGAGATATGGCAAAACCCCAGACCCCTTTGAGTGGGAGCCTCACTGGATGCAGAATAACAAGAAAAGAACCTTCTCAACTTCAATTCACAACGTTTTGGCTTAAAAAGGTACCTCACGAAACTGATTTCAGACAGCGTAAATAAATGATCTACAGCAAAATAGAGCGAGCTTTGGTGATAACTAAGCAAATATTTAATAACTATACTAGTAATTTAAAAAAAAAGATATCTTTCCTTTTCCTTTAATCCTCCCTTATCGGGCTTATGCTTCTCTGAACAATGCCTGAACTTCGTATTTTGAGCACTTGTTGCGTTGTTTTTGCCTCTTCACGATGACTCGCTTAATGTAGTCCTAAATTGTAAGTCGCTTTGGACAAAAGTGTCTGCTAAATGACTAAATGTAAATGTAATTTCTCGCTGGAAAGGACATCAGAAGTGGAAAACATTGGTCAAAAATGTACGTCTACACACAAACTGACCACCAACCGCACTCTCAGACTCCATCTTTATTTATTTAGCTTGAAGGATACGAAGCGAAGGATACATGCTGCCTTTAAAAATCAATCAGATGAAGGTATCTCAGGAGACAGGAAGTGAAGCTTAGCTAACATTGGATTCGGACGTTCTCTACCATGGAATGCATCCTCTGAAGGCAACCATTTTAAGCCCATGAGAGACCCAACTAATTAGTTCAAAAACACGGATTCTTCTTTTAGCAACTTCACACTGTTGTGTGTTGCTAAGACGCTTTCTTCTGCTGCTTTGTATAGAACTATATTCATTGTAGGAGAAAAAATGTATTAATATACTACTGAAATTAGTACTTTATTTCAGTAAGGATGCATTAAATTGATCAAGTACATTTTTCTTAATAATAAGAAATGTTTATTGAGCAGCAAATCAGCATATTAGAATGATTTCTGAAAGATCATGTGACACTGAAGACGAGGGTAATGATGCTGAAAAAGTCAGCTTTGCATCACAGGAATAAATTACATTTTAAAATATAAAATTGTAATAATATTTTACTATATTACTGTGTATATATATATATATATATAGTTTTATGCTTAAATCAAATGCTTAAATCCCAACTCTCCTCAATGAGCTGCACGATTTGAGGTATCATTCATGTCTGTAGCGCAAATTGTGCAGGACAAGTACGCACCAAAGTTTAATACTTATTGTTAGGGGTTTGCTCAAATCCATAACCCTAAGTTTGAGCAATAATAATTATGATGATTGCCTAATTATTGGCAATACAACACGATGCCAATGGTCAGCAGGCCTCAGAACTGAAACAAGACCTGCAATTTGGCAATGGCTGTGCATTCATCACACTGCAATCAATGCTCTTTTCCAAGGACGCTGAAAAAACAACATTTAGAGCCAAATGTACTTTAAACTGTTTGAGCAAAGGTGGCTCAATTATTACTTTGTAAAAGAGCCACTTAGAAAATGAAAGTTAGAAAGTAAATACTAAAAGAAGACGACAACAGTAAAACTTCTCAGCATGTGACTGGTTTTAGTACGTGCTGTTCCTCCTAATGCAACACCACATTAACAAGCCTCCAGCGTCTTGGCTAATGTTTTTTTTTTTTTTTTTGGTTCTCTGGCCTATTGTGCACTTCATTCCTCTATGGAGAACTGAGAGAGATCGTCGGAGTGAAGGATTGCTGGAGGAAAGGATGGGAAAACACAAATCCTGCTGAGTTTATAATGTCTGGGCACTGTCTTTAATGATCCCGTAAAACACGGTTGCTGGGCTTCCTTGGGAGTCGAGCGAGGGCTGGACTGGTGATTACTCCCTCTATCAACGTGCCGAATCTGAGCCGTACACATCAAACGCTCACTCAGCACACATTATCCTGCGAAGAATGTTCTCGGATAGCTCGAAATGAAAGTCTTACCCATTGCGGGAGACTCACAAACATGTTAGGGAGTCTGATTGTTGCATTGATTGTGACCTAACTTTTAGTCCAGACTGAATTTAATGCCATTTTCGATTAGTTGTACGTTCACTCGAGTCTGCTGTAAAAATCTATGAACATTTTTGACAGCTATGAATGATTCCTCAAGCCAAATGCCTTCAAATTGCATATAAGTATTTTAATATCCTCTTTGAACTCTAAACGTTCTGGATCTGTGCAGAAGTCCAGTGGCACAGCAAGACATTGGGTTTGGATAATACGCACAACGGGAGTGATGTGTTAAATGTGTGTGTTCTTGTCTCTTATAAATGTCGTCTCTGTTTATGCATGCTCGTATATTGAGTTTGGCTCAGATCACAGCAGAAGGCTTCGCTTTGTTAAACAAACATTGTGCTCGTGTTTATCATTCTTGGGGAAGTGTCTTTGAGAGCAAAGAGAGATGCCGGGCTTGGAGAAGAGCTGGACGTGGGCTCGCTTGTGTTGCTTTCATTGACATCAGTCAACATTAAGAGATCTCCCCTGGAGCCAGAACTCCTACAGAGCGACAACAGCCTCGCTGATAGCGCTGAACTTTAACTTTACAGCCGCTTTGGCAGTGGCATTGTATGCAGTCCATCTACTGAACACATTCAGCTGTCAGTATCAGTGACATGCTGCTATGATTGGAAACCTTAGATTGCTGTTTTGCTCCCTAATTGAAGTAACTAAGTAGATGTTTGCAGCTTTTATGAAATTGTAAGTGGTGTTTGCTTGTGATTCAAAGGGAGTTGCTATGCAACTGTTATAGTATTTTTATCATAACAGTAACACTGGAAAATATAGTGACATTTATAAGAAATAAACTTGCAATTATGAGACGTGAAACAATTAAAAAAAGGTCACAATTAACTTTTTTTATTTTGAGCTTCCACAGGGTTCAATTGTCTGTAAGTAAACAGGACAAATAGCATGTTATTCAAAAAAGTAACTCATGGTTTTATGATGACAATTCTAAAAGTAACATGTAACTTGTTACCTTCAAAAAGTACAATTTTAACAACTGTGATAAACGTGTTTAGCCTGGCAACCCAGACCTACATCAAGATGTTAGGTCTGGCAACTCACCATAGACACGGCTCAATCCGAGGGATGGGATAAACGGCTGTCTTTCAAATTCACTCTGCACGCAATAGGACAGCGCTTCAACCAACCAGAGCGTTTTCCCAACAGCGGAGCTAACGTTAGTTGATAGATTCAACTTTTCAATCTGGCCGGCAAAACTACGAACACATCTTCCTTTTTTAAGAATGACTTAAGTGCCGTTCTTTGCTCTTTTCTCAAAGAAAAACTTGACTCCAAGTCCTAAGTCGCGGCCAAAGCCGATTCGAAAGACTGTTCGCCAGCAGCAGCCGCCATTCTTTGTTTTCAAGTAGCAGGGAACCGTCGCAACTCTGTCGTCATTATGTTAAGCCCGCCCCGCCTATATATACACGATGTGATTGGCCTGACCCAATTTAGGTTTTTACAGCTCCGAAAGTCAACGGAGAGTTGCTAGACTACCCTGGCTGCAAAATACATTTTGCTGCCGCTAGAGTGCGTCTAGATTTCTAGGCTAAAACATGTTCTTATGATAAGGTAATGTTAAATGTGTTTTGTGTTGCATTTGTAAGTTTGTGTGTGGTTTGAACTAGTGTGAGTCTCCTGTCTCAAAATAGGATTTTAGGCTCAATTATGGAATATGGAAGCAAACAACAGCATAAGTGAAAAACAGTTCTTGGCTTGGCCAAAAGAATTTCATTTGTCAGTCCTTGAATGTATCTTTACTATTCCCTTTTGCGGGAACAAGCCCTTAATCAAATAAAAAACTCATGTTTAAACTATAAATCATCTTTTGACCTGTTAATCTTCTAAAACATCTTAATCGATTATATTCTATTACATTTTGAAGGCAAAACCATGGTACAGTGATAATTAGAACATATAGCAATTATTTCCTCAACATACTATGATATATGTGGTATCACATTGATTTTGCTATGTGATTTAATTACACAATCATGCTATAATATCATAATCTTAGGCCCTAATCATGCTTATATCCTGGAGTTTGTCTCAGTAATGATAAGGGACCAAAAGCAAACATTGTTGAAGTAAGCATGTTCTTTGTCTAGCATCGCAAGTGTCCTGAGACATGAGGTTATGGGTTCTTGAGTCAGCACTTCTCATTCTCTTGTGCATGCATCTAGATTCAACATCACGCTACTCGTGTAAAAGCTAAAAAACAACCCTATTTTTGCAGTTTTTGTTGGTAACAATAGATTTTTGCTGTTGTACAAGCTCGCAGGTGATTTTTTTATCAGGAGAACTTGTAACGTGTGCAAAGGCTCGCAAGCTCCCAAGTGTCTTAACTCGCACAGTGTACGGCTGGCTTAAGATGTACAAGCAATGTAAAAAAGCCTGACACTACATTAAAAGTAGTAACATGTTGTGAATTAGAACTAATGCATTCTTTCATTTTAACCTGTTAAAGTTAAAGGCTTTCCAGTAAGACTGAACCTCAAAAAACAATTTCCATCCCACACCTGGAACTATAGCTGACTCTAATTCCAGACCAGTGGCTCATTGGTCTTCTTTCAGTTGAGTTCTGCAGATTACAGATGAGTGATTAGAGTCTTGTGGTTTGCTGTTTGTTCTTATGTGGCACAGGGTTTTGTCTTGGGTTGATCAAAGGCATTTTTTCTAAGTCAACTCATACTAACTGGTAGCAGCAATTTACCCCCACCACCACTGCATATGCAGTAGACTAAAACTGTGATAACCGTCTTCCTCATTTTCCTTTAAAAACCTAAAAAGGCATACTAATACTAACAAAAGCACAAGATAATAAATGTGCATCCTGTTTTAGGGTCAAACATGGAGATCACATGGAAATAGATGCTTTCAACCTATTCTGTCCCCACTTGAGAACCCATTAGTGTTGCAACCCTCAACGAGCACAAAAAAAAGAAAAACTCTCAAGTACTGGACCATCTGTTGTGCTTTTCCTTGTGCTGAGTTTCAGCTCTGTTCTTTTACACTGTCTTGTTGCACTTCTGTTTTTTTTTTTTTCTTGTCAATGTGAAGGACTTTCGTATAAAATTTCAGTTTGGGCAAGTTCAGCCAGAATTTCCAACGGCACATTACACAATTGCAATAATCCATTATATGGAATAAAATTGATGCTTTTACAAGAGATGCTAGATGGGACTCTTATACCATTACTTTCTCCAAATATTGTAAAAAAAAGCTCATCCGTTTCCATGGCTGCACATCAATAATAAACAAATGTGTAGATGGCTTTTCTATCTATCTATCTATCTATCTATCTATCTATCTATCTATCTATCTATCTATCTATCTATCTATCTATCTATCTATCTATCTATCTATCTATCTATCTATCTATCTATCTATCTATCTATCTATCTATCTGTCTGTCTGTCTGTCTCTCTTTCCATCTATCCATTCATCCGTCCATCCATCCGCAGTACATTTTAATGTCATATATTTGGTTACATATATTGCAAACGTACAAGACCACACTGAAAATCTGGAAATCAAAATCTACTTTAAACCTTGAAATGAATGATTTAATTATACTGGAAAACATATATTCTTACATATATATATTTTTAAATTATATTAGTTTTTTTTATCACAGTTAGAGGGAAATCAGCACAGCAAAAAGCACAAACTTAATGAGTATTGGATCTGATAAATCATGTGATGTTTTGTGATATATTAGATGGTTTGTGTGTGCCACTCTAAAATAAAAGCCTAACTTGTTTCAATTCAGGAATCAGTTTAAAAAATATCAAAATGTCAAAATATTAGCTTCAAGCTACCATTATATAAGATAACTGTTGATCCCTTTATCTCTTCAATTCCATCCTTGAATAAATCCAGTTGTTCTAGATGTTCAGACCAAATGACGCACATTTCTCAGCCATTTACCCATCGGCCTTCAGTCTCGTGTCGTCCGTGTGGATGTTCCTCGGCCCTGAGCATTAGCCCTGCGTTTGTTTGTTGATGTTAGCTCGGAGAAAGAGGAACTACAGTTCTCGCTGCACAGCTGCACTCCCGTCTGCCACAGGGTCAACAGACACTCTCTGATTGGCTGCAGCTCCAGCTGAATTGCAAAGAAAACACGGTTGTCTTCCAGATGAGCATTTACTTTGATAATCATAATTGATGGTAGAGTCTGGCTCAATCAAATATAGTCTTAACCCTTCCACCTCAGAATAATCATAGGCCCAAGATTAGAAAATACAAATTAAGCAGCAGTTTTTGGAGTGGCTTGTTTATAGCATTAGAAATTTGAATAGAATTACATGATATGCTGATTAAATTAATCTACTGTCTGTCTTTTGCCTAACTTGCTTTACTCTCTTTTCCCATCACATATCAGATCGGAAAGGCATTCATTTTCAATAAAATTGAAGAAAATATGTGAGAAGTGGAAATAAAGTCTCCAGCGTGTTTGATAATAAAGTGTTTATCGGTTAGGGATGGGGTAGGTGTAGGGAGTGCTTTATTGTCCCAATTTTTTAATAAATACCATCATTTAGATGTTATTATTTCACGCCGTTTAATGTACAACAATACTGAGGTGTAAATAGTATCTGCCACTATTTATAATAGCATCTAATTACTATTTACACTTATTGCAAAGAAAATACTGCTATTTGTTACAGAATCTATCGGTATTTTCTCTTAGTGTAAATATCACTGCCATTAAATAATTGTATTAAATCATATCATTATTTGACAAGAAATGGGAGAAATGTTTAGAGGCATTATTCTGGCATGAAATAGATGAAAAGTAGCTTTTAAATGTCAAACAATTGTTTGTTTTATTTTCATATCACTAAACATGAATCAAGCGATCCATTTTCCATAGTCAGATGGTCAGATAATTTATGTTCAGATCTGAAGGTGTGATTAATTGTATTATTTTTTTTGTTAAATAATTCCAGTAAATTAATGTGTTAAACGGACAGGACATATTTTGCAATCATTTCCCAAAGTGTGTTTCATGGTGAGATATATAAATGTTAGTTTGAATATGTGCCCATTGCATGAATTAATATAACTAAATAAAAATGTGAAATATTGCCCTGGCATCTAACTGAAATAACTTTACGTTTATTTATGACCAGTTATTACTGACCGGTCATAAATAAAAACGAAACTGAAATAAATAAATAAATACTGCAAATTAAACTCCAATAAAATTTAAATTTAAAAATGAAAAATAGAAGCTAATACTTTAGATCATTAAAAACTATATAAATAAAACTAAAGTAACACTGGTCCAATTTGTGGGTTCATGATGATGCAAAGTCGGCTTTTGCACAAACAGAGCTTCATTTGTTTAGCTGAACATCAATAGTAACAAGTTCTCATCAGTAGTAACTAACTTTAATGATTCAAACACTAATATTTCAATAACATTACACAAACAACCGTAAACTGAAAATACACTTTTCCCTGAATATAACAGAAACAATTGCTCAACAGTCTTATAGCATTAACAAAATTTATTGCATCATAATCCACTGCCACAGTCCAATTTCTTAATGAATCGTTTCAATGAATCAGTTGATGTATATATAGTTAATGAATAATGATTCATTCAAATCAGCGGTTCTCGGATATAAATAATTCTGTTGATGTTATCTGTACTGCCAGTTGCAGATTGTTTTCAACCTTATCTGATTGCATTACCAGAAATGGTGACTATACAATAAAAGTGTAAAATATGACATGATATGATATCCTCTATTTCCCTTTCTTGTATTCTAGTGAGTATGATGGATTGCTGTTTTTTCCCTAAAGGTCTCCTTGGCAGATCGCATTATCAGACTGTGTTGTAAAATATACATTAACTTTGACAGGCAAATCGTATATTTCACATCTTTTAGCACAACTCTGGATTTTGCATTTGCTTTTCATAATCTTTAAAGCCTCACCATCTGTGATGGGTTTACAGATAATAAAGCCATAACCAAATCCATGTAATCGTAAATTTGGCTTAACACAAGCACTTTTTTGGCTTATTTATGAATTATAGTCCGAAGACGGAAGGTAATTCTGGCGTTTAATCCGAGAGGGAACAATTTCGCTATGGGGGGTAGGAAATGTGAAAAGAAAAAAATATAGCTTTTTATGAGCTACATCATCTTCCACAACATATATCATATAATCTGTGTGGTGGGGATTCTTTTTCAGTGACTCATCATACATCAATAGGGACTGTATTTATGAATTTCAATATTCAAAGCGCATTTAGGCTGTGCCAGAAATCGCCCCCTATATCCTTAAATAGGGCACTATTTTTGCAGTGGTGTCTGAAACTAGTGGCTGTTATCGAGTACACTCATTCAATCCCATAATGCACCACAATAACGAGTGTACAAGTGATGTACGATTGGCTAGAAAATACCCATAATGCACTGTGAGGCCCGTGTCGAATGAATTTCGCCAGAAGATGTCGCCCACAGCTGAATTATCCATCCAGTTTCCAAACCGCTGGTCCAATGTGGGTACAGCGTAATATAAGGTCTACAGTATTTTTTTAAATTGATTATTAAAATGTTTAATTAGGATTTATACATGCTAGTTTCCATAACAGAGTTGAAGATAAATCTTTTCACTATTACAGGAGCGGACAGTTTGCTGAATTTCAAATGATTATTAAACGGCAAGCACAAACTATGCAAAAGCGGCAGGCTTCCCAGCGCACTCATTGTCCGAATTCACTCACTCTTTATTATTCACGGCTTCAAGTGAACTATATTAGTGGAGTAGTGTAGAAAATAGTGAATAGGGGGTGATTTCAAACACAGCTTTATTCTGTGACTGACTCACTTCATGAGTAAGTCATTGAATCATTCTTTCAACTGATTTGTTCAAAATGATTCAGGAACAGAGTGCCGCTTCTGTTTGTTGCTTATAGATGTGTAACGATTCAGGTTTATTTGAAACTATTAGTGTAGGCAGAGCAAAAACAGACAAAATAACTGCAGATATTGTATGTAATATGTACTCAATTACTCAAAACTTTACTAACTGTAAAAATAAACAAGGTTTTATGCAATGAGACTTTTGATTTAAAATTTAGTTTGTCCTTCTCCATGTGACAACTAGCCCGCCTCTTTATACAGTATCAATTTGGAAATATTGTTCAGTCATCATAGTCTCAGGTCGAGTATGTGTCAGTGGGAAGAATCTGTGCAAACGTCAGTGTTGTCGAAGTCTCCAGTGGCTGTGACAGTGGGGCGGCTCTCTGTAGCCATGCTGATTGAATTAGCAATAGGATGTTCTCAGACCCGGGGCTATTTTTGGAGCATTCAGTACTGGAGAATAGAGGCAGGATCTTTGTGTTCTTTAAAGCCTCTCTGTGTTTTCTGTTTGTGGAATTGGGTTGTAGTGTAAAGGGAAAATTGGAGATTTTCCAGACTCCACACATATGTATATGAACATACACACACACAAACTCAACAGGGTTCCCCTTTGACACTAAGCCAAACCCTTTTAGCCATTGAGGGACACATAACATCCCACTCTTTCCTTTTCTGAGTATCCGGCCTCTCTCTGGATGCTGCCTGTGTGATAAATGTGAATCATAATCCATACATAGTACAAAAAAATACGGTGCATTATTAATGATAAATGAGTATCTAATTGCTGTCTGAGGAAACAACTTGTTGTCACATCATCACATGATTTTGAGAGTATGTTAATACTGTTCACAAATGAACTGAGCATATTTAGCTGTCAGAAGGACAAGCTAGAAATATTCCTGTCCAGTCTGGTTCCTATGTGCACATTCCTGTCCCGTCACAGCACACTGTCATAATGGATTAGTGGCTCAATGCCACCACACACAGCCCGACCGTCAACACAGTCATTCTTATGCACTGTTAATTCCCCATTTACAATAAACTGACACTCTGAAACCCTTTTGAAAAGATCTAGTCAAAGATGCCTATTGGAATTTCTATCATAATTTGGAACCAATCCTAAAGGGATCTGTCTTGTTGAATTTCAATGTAGCACATAACAAAACTAGGTCATGTAGGACACATAGTTTCCAATAGGAGTATTACATTGTAAATAGGATAAAATACCCCTGTAAAACATTAAAAAACAATCTTTTAGGATTTTAAAAGTTAGGTTCCAATGCATTTTTTATAAACTCTACAAACTTTACAGTATACTATTAGTAAAGTGTTAGTTCAACCTAAAATGGGTGTGTAAATGACAACATTGATTTGATAAAAAATTGTGAAATATTATTGCAAGTTAAAACAACAATTTTCTATTTGAATGTATTTGAAAATATAATTTATTCCAGTGGTGCAAAGCTGAATTTTCAGCATCATTACTCCAGTCTTCAGTGTCACATGATTCTTCAGAAATAATTCTAATATGCTGATTTGCTGCTCAAGAAACATTTCTGATTTATTATCAATGTTTAAAACAGTTGAGCTGCTTAATAGTTTTGTGTAAGCTTTGATACATTTTTTCCAGGATTTTTTGATGAATAGAAAGATAAAACAGCTTTTATTTGAAATAGACAAGTCTTTATTGTCACTTTTGATCAATTTAATGTATCTTTGCGGAAAAAAAGTATTAAAGGAACACAACGACTTTTTTAGCTTATTCACTGTATCCCCCAGAGTTAGATAAGTCCATACATACGCTTCTCATCTCCGTGCGTGCCGTAACTCTGTCTGACTAGCCTAGCTTAGCACAAAGACTGGAGGTAAATGGCTCCAGCTAGCATACTGCTCCCAATAAGTGACAAAATAACGCCAACATTTTCCTATTTACATGTTGTGATTTGTATAGTCACAGCGTATACAGATAACAAGGTCACATGAGACACAGCCATCTTCTAACCGTATACATACTGGGAACTATATTCTCAGAAGGCGAAGCACTGCTACTTCTGCGGAGTGATTTACTCCAACTCTGAGCGAAGTAGCAGTGCTTCGCCTTCTGAGAGGAGCAGTATGCTAGCTGAAGCCATTTACCTCCAGTCTTTGTGCTAAGCTAGGCTAGCGGTGGGTGCGTCAGAGTTACGGCACGCACGGAGATGAAAATGGTATGTATGGACTTATCTAACTCTGGGGGATACGGTGAATAAGCTAAAGTCCCAAAAAGTCGGTGAGTTCCTTTAAGTTCTTTAAAAGAAAATATTGAATGGTAGTGCATTAGCATTTGGCATACGTTTTTATTCACAGTGACTGCACACATTCAGTGTGTGTTTCTTCAGAATCAAATCTATATCATATCATAAGTTAAGCTACAAGAACAGTAGGATTTATTTGATTCTAGAGGATTCAATCTCATTCAGATCCTTTAGGATTTGGATAATAGAAATTCCAAAAACAATCCTGTTAGCAAAGATTCCTGTCCTTCTAATTAAGATGTTTTTCAGACATCTCTGAGTAACATTGGCTGATACCTCTCCAGTAACAGACCTTATGGACTCTGATGTGGATTGCATATGTGGCATAAAGAGAAAAGTATGTGACCGTAAACCTGGGAAATGGGATGTAGGCCTACTCCAAATGCAAATCTGCTCAATTCATTGGGTCTCATTCACTAATAATTGCATACAAGTGTTCTCAATTATGTGCAATTTCAGTTGTCACAACAGGTGCATGCTGAATTATTTCAGGTGAGGGAGTCTGTGCTCTAATTTGGAGATTGGGAGCAAGATCTCTGAGAGTGTACCATCCTCAAAATCAACTGAAACACAATAATCACCTTTTACATAGGTTTAAACCAGGGGTCCGGGGACCCTCGGGGGCCACATGGGTGTTCTAGGGGGTCTGTGGAAAGGTCTAAAGAAAAACAGTGTAAAAATAAATAATAAAAAATATGATTCAATAACTATTTAGTTTAGATTAACTAAAGAAAAGAAAAGAAATAAATAAATGGATTAAAAAATAAACAACAATAAATCTAAATAACTAATACATCTACAGTACAGCAATATAGTCATAACTAAATATAATATAATGAGTAGGAAAAAACATAATAATGTAACAAACTCAAAAAAAATATTTCAGCCTGTTTTTAAGATTTACAAATATCAATTGTAAAAAAAAAAAAACTGTGGACCAGAATTGGGCCATTTCACATTTATGTGATTTGTATTCATAAATGTAAAAATATTTAAATGTTTACATGTATTAATACAAATCACATAAACTAAATGGTCCATTCCCTTGTTACATTAAAAATGAATATAAAATGTTTTATTAAGCTCTAGTTTTTTACACTTATTTAAAATTCAAGTTAATTCATTATCTAAAAAATATTGAAAGGATTATTCATAATATGAATAATATGAAAAGGATTATTCAATTCAATTTGATGGAATTTTACTATACAATTGGAATTCGTAAATCTTTAAAAAGGCTTTTTTTGTGTGTGTGTAGAAACTAAATATTTTCCAAATACCAGTATACACATATTTAGAATATTATTAAATTTGGTCTTTGCACATGAAAATAATCATGTAGCTGCCCTTTAAATGTGAGTTTGAATGGCATTTAAAAGATTGAAACCCCTTGACCTAAACTACACAATCATGTTTCGAGCCTTTTGCTTAATTTTTTTTTTTATGTGTAACATATCTCAGAGCGAGCTACTGAATAACATGCATCATTTTTGTTTGAATTTGTCTCTGAGGCCACTAGCATTCAGAAATATATGAGTTGATCCTACATTTTATTTTAAATTTAGACAAAACTTCACATGCTGTAAAGGTTTTCCACACAGATACATGCATTTAGTATAGTGAATGAGGAATGAGACCCGAATTCACGTGCCATGTCTGTATCAATTTAAATGATCAATGACTGACATTTGTGACATTATTTAGCTTTTGTATGGTGTAAGTGGGTGGAAAAATCAATATGCCTTTTTACTGAAGAGGCAAAATGTGAAGAGCGAGTATAGGCTCAACAGCACAGACTTTGTTCATCTGTTTTTAGTTTAAAAGCGAGGTGTGTTTGAGGATTGTTGCAGGAATTAGTCCCTGCGGGTCAGCCCTGGTTCTGCTCGTTGTGGCCTCGTTCAAGCCACAATTTAGTTCACTTGGTCCAAGTATTAACGCAAACCTTCAACTCCGGATGTCCTTGTGACTAAAGCAGTCCTGCTAAATTGAGCTCAAATCTAGTCATGTTAATCATGTTAGTCATGTTATTTGTTGTGCTCTTTGACCCTGAGTTTCTGTCTTAACACACAATGTCACACTAAGGCATGAAAGGTCACGTTTGTCCAGTCATGTTTGAGAGCAGTGAGGCATGCTGGGGTCTTAAAGTAGAAAGATAACATGATAAAAATTGAACCAGGCAGCACACAGGGGTCTGTATAAATATCTCCTCTTCCGAGAAATATTTCTCACACCTACAGATTTACAAAATCAGATCCATAAAAGGATGTTCAAAACTCTGTATCCCGGAATATGAATAAATGGAAGGGGAAAAAAAGCTCTGTAACTGGAATATTTTCAGTTTTTCCCCAATAAAACCTAGCAGGCTTTGTTTGCAGACAATGAACAGTAAATTATAAACAGTGCTTAAATGTAATAAATGTTTTTAGAATGATGTCGTATTTGTGAAGACTTCGCAATGGTGCAGGATTTAATTATTTTTTATGGATGGGATGTTGAGCAATGTTAAAACAAAGGCGGATATTAAAGCTTAGAAAGTGTCATGTATTATTTGTAATGAATACAGAAACACGTTAGCTAAGTTCCAGTAAGGAATACTGGCATAATGATTATGGTATTATTAATATGCTTCTGTAAATTGTTGTCACGTGGTCTGATTTAGTTAGAGTTAATTCAGCGAAAGGCCTCTAATTATCATCTTGTAAATAATTTAGCATTTTTAGATCCAACTTTTGGATGTAATTTTTGAACAATTGCATATATACACCAATCTTATGGTGTCTGTATACTATAGTATGCAAATGTATAGAGTATCTTAATTAAATTTGGCAAATATCCCACAGTGCAATTCTACTTTCCATCTTTTGATTGAACTGGAATGGATATCAGCCATTTTAATATATTTTTTCTTGACTCATTATTTGATTGGGCTTTCAAAAGTTTTTAGGAGAACACTTTACAATAAGGTTTCATTAGTTAACATTAGTAAACTACTTTAGTTATGAACTAAGAATGAACGATACTTCTACAGCATTGATTCATCTTAATTACTGTTAATTTCAACATCTACTAATTAAAATCAAATGTATTTGTTAACATTAGTTAATGCACTGTGAACTAACATGAACAAACAATGAACAGCTGGATTTTTATTAACTAACATTAACAAAGACTAACAAACACTGTAACAAATGTATTTCCATTGTTAGTTCATGTTAGTTAACTACAAATGAGACCTTATTGTAAAGTGTTACCATCTTAAAAAAAATTTTTTTTATTAAAATGCAACGGAACCATATTTATTTTCAAGGTGATATTTAGATTCCACAAGCTAAAATGATTTGATTTAATTTATTTGATTTTAATTTATTCATTAAAGGGATAGTTCGGCCAAAAATGATATTTAACCCATGATTTACTCACCCTCAAGCCGTTCGAGATGCATATGTCAATCATTTTTCAGACGAACACATTTTCAGTTATTTTAGAAAATGTCTTAGATCTTGGTTATAATGTGAAGTTATGGGGTCCACCTCCTTCAAGTCCCAAAATGTGCATGCATCCTTCACAAAAGTAATCCATCTGGCTCCAGGGGGATAAACGAAGGCCTTCTGAGGGTAATCCATGCGGTTTTGTCGTAAAAAAAATATACATATTTAAAACTTTATAAACGAAAATAACTGGCTTCCGGCAACGGTCGACGCGCGTTCACGGCAGATGGATGCTGGCGTATGACGTAGGACGTAGCGTTTGATTTAGCTGTACTTCGTTCTACGTCACGACGCTTACTATGCTATGTCCTATGTCATACGCCAGCATCCATCTCACGTGAACGCGCGTCGACCGTTGCCGGCAAAACCGCACGGATTACCCTCAGAAGGCCTTCGTTTATCCCCCTGGAGCCGGATGGATTACTTTTGTGAAGGATGCATGCACATTTTGGGACTTGAAGGAGTGGACCCCATAACTTGACATTATAACCACTGAAAGATCTAAGACATTTTCTAAAATAACTGAAAATGTGTTCGTCTGAAAAATGATTGACATATGCATCTCGAATGGCTTGAGGGTGAGTAAATCATGGGTTTAATATCATTTTTGGCCGAACTATCCCTTTAAATGAATTTGATTCATTCGTTTATTTCATTAAAAATTAATTTGATTCATTAAATTTAATTTATTATTGGATACTGCATTTAGTTTTACATACTTTTTACAGTAGGCAGTATACAGTGTGCTGTGTTTGCGTAAGTGAACACTGCATTCCACACTAAATGTAGCCTGTATGTACTGTATGTATATGAGGTATATGCATTTCGAAAATTTGCATACTGTGCACAATATATCTATTGCAAAAGTAGATAACAGTGAATATGTATAATAACGCCACAGCTGAAGACAGACCCTTGACCACCTGTGCTTGAATCTGGGGTTTTCTGCTTGTCAAAACAGACATTTTTTAATATATAAGGGCGGAAAACCCTTCTTGTATAGACCACACAGATTTTATGGAAAAGATTCCAAAAGGACCCTTGACAGAACTGGCACTTTTCTCGACACGGCCTGTCAAAAATGTTTCTATATACAGTGTTCCACCGAATATCCTGCTAAAATGCATACAGAAGATCAGTATCACTATTATTATATAAAAGATGAAAATAATCAAGATTCACATTCCCGTTCACCCTCACAAAGAAAAACAGTTTCCCTCTGCAGGTCGTCTACACTGTCAGACCTAATTTGACATGATTTGTTGTCAAATCTGGTGCGGTGACCCCTAAAAGCACTGAAGTGAACAGTATGCACTACAGTTAAGGGTGAACAAAGGCTCTTCCTTTTTGAAAACCTCTGCCAAAATTAATAAAGCAAAATTCACTGTGTAACTCATCCTGCACCATTTGTGAATGATTTCTCAAATTGTGTGTCTTCTTGTTTCTTTTGAAAGTGACCATGCAGGTCTAGTATTTTTGCCTGGCAGATGATAAACTGCATGAAAATATCTTGCAGACCTATACATTCAAGATGGCACTCGAGCAATATCACATACTCTTTTGACTTGGACAAGTATGCAATCATCTAGCTAAAGCAACAGCCTAGAAACTGCATAGCAACACCCTGGTAACCAGCCTCAACACTTTAGTATAGAGTTGGAGCAATGCACCGCTCATTGTCTTCATTGTTGTGTTTTCAATGCATTGGAAACAAAATGCACATATTCAATTAATTAAAGATAGCTACATTCTATGAAAACAAGTTTTAATATTTTATGCAGTGTTGCTTCTCAAGTAAAGTAAATTTTTTCCCTAAAATTTTTAGATTAGACAAAATTAATATTGATTGACGCTTCAGTAGATGATGAATTCTTGACTTCCTGAGCAAAACACTGAACTGGAGCCAACACTTCTTCGCAGCTCTGTGATTAGAAACCTGTCAGTAATGTATCTCCATATTTGATCATTTTTACAGAACTTTAAGGGTTATTTCACCCAAAAAATAATTAATCCATTCTAGGTGTACATGACTTTCTTATTTCAGCCAAGCACAATCAGAGTTATATTAAATAATATCCTGGCTCTTCTAAGCTTTATAATGGGAGTTAATAGAGCCCGAGTTTTTAAAGCCCAAAAAAGCACATCCATCCATCATAAAAGTAATCCGTACGGCTCCAGGGAGTTATTAAAGGGATTTCTGAAGCAAGGCGATGTGTTTTATAAGAAAAATATCCATTTATAACTTTATAAACTAATCACTGGCTTCCGGTAACGGCCGTGCGCGAGTCGAGTTCCAGCGGAAGAGCGACCTCTGACCCGACGTATTGACGAACGCGGAATGCGAGACATGTGGAATCCGGAAGACAGAACAAAACAAAACACCGGTCACAAATTAGAAGTCTAAAACGGGAATTTTTAAAGAGAAATGTGGGAGGAGCTTGAGTTTGCTGCCCAGCCCTATTTGTTTGAACCTATTTTTTAATATAATATATAATATATGTGTTTGGCTGAAAGAAGAAAGTCATAAAGTCTACACCTAGGATGGCTTGAGGGGGAGTAAATTATGGGATATGTTTGGGTGAACTAACCCTTTAAGGATAAAGTATTTTAGATTAAAAACAATCTTTTCAGGCCTGTAGTAGTGGATGTCCAAGCAAATCCTGACAGGATCAGACTAAAATCTGATTGACATGCAGAATGACACTGGCTATTTCTGACAGTCTTAAACCCTGTTTATAATGACAGCAAGAAACATGACACAATAAAACTAGAACATTCCCATTATAATTCATGAGGCTGTCTGCACTACAGACCGCTTTCTTGCAGTGTAAACATGGTAAATCTCGGATTCCAAGATCGTTTGATGAGTGAACGCAATCAAATGTGTTAAAAAGGCTAAACATTGACAGCAATTTTCCAGTGTATTTCTGTTGTTTTAGTCTGTTAAGGTTACATGAAAGGGACACTTCTGATGAAAATTATGTCATCCTTGACTCACCCTCATGTCGTTCCAAAACCGCATGTCTCGAAAGAAGGAGAAATTTATTGCTCAATGTTCAACTGGTGAAAGTGAAGGGTGACCACAGTGTCAAGCTACATTTTCACTGAAAAATATCAGTCTATTCCTCACACAAAGCTGTCGTATGACTTCAGAAGACCTGAAATATAGTTCACACATCATACACCCTCAGGAAAAAATAGTGTAAAAGCTGTCACTGGAATGGTACCCTCTAAAAAGGCTCTAATGGACCATTTAGTTCCCTATCAGTCACTCACGTTCAACGTCACGTCCTTCAGGGAACGAGGGTTACATACGTAACCGAGACGCTACTAAAATGTACACTTTTGGTACCAATTAGGTACATTTGAGGTACTAATATATGACATTTTTTCTAAGAGTGTATTATGATGCTTTTTGAAATTTGCCATTCACTTTCTGAAGTGGACATTCACTTGCATTGTGTAAAGAGCAGTGTGAACTTTCTTAATATCATTTTCTTTTATGTTCCACAGAAGAAAGGAAGGTTTGAAATATACATTATAGTGAGTAAATGATGACGAAAATCTTCCTTTTTGGCTGAACTAAGCTATTTTCTTACTTTTAATCACATCTTGGCTTTTGAGCATTTCTACAGTATCTTTTGAACTACATACAGCAAATTTGTTTGGCCCATTAGTTTTAACCAAACATTTTTCTTAGCATATTTCCATCTCTGTTTAGAAAGAGATTTGAGAATCCTCCTGTCTGTTATGCTCAATAATCCTCGTTAGGAAATGAATACCTTCTACCAGCCAGCCATAAATAAATTCTGTCGCTCGTGTCCTGGCTGGGAGGCTTTGCTGAGTAAGTGTCTATAGAAATACCCATGCGGGATGAAACAAGAGAAGATTGAAAACCATCTAAACAGAATCAGAAGAAAGGAAGGTGTAAGGAAGCTGCTGATTGTTTTGTAGGTTAGTGAGTTTGATGAGACGGAGTCAGGATTAGAAGAGATTTAGTGGATGTGGGGGTGCAGACGTCCTGCAGGGAGAGATCTACATGCTCATATGTTTGCTTTGCTACTGGTTTAATGAGAAGGTTAATCTCTCTGTGTTGCTGTCATTCTCACTTTCTGAGATGTTCTGGTGGTAGAGAATGTGCGTTAAACTGGTTCTTTGTTTTAGAAAGACAACAGAAACCAGCCTTCACAACACATTTGACTTCTTAATGATAAGACTTTATTTTGTCCATTGGGAATGGATTGCATCATGAAAAGTGGTGGCAGACCTGAATGTGATTGCCGAGGACTTTGACGTCACCCGAAAAGGAAAGTTGTTTCAGAGGCAGAGCAAGTTATTACATTTTGATGAAAGATTACAAAGACAAACAGTTTTTTTCTTTAAAATAACGTGCACTGATGAATCTTATGCAATAAGGCCAGGAACATGTTTAAGAAAGTAAATACAGAGTTTATTTTGACTTCATGTTGACCTAAGAGAGTAGCGTCTCTTATTCTGTTGGTGAAAAGGGATTCTGAAGGATGTTTATTTTGCTTATAAAACAGATATTGATGGAATGTATCATTTATTATTTGTTATTCATTCAATTATTTAATAATGTAATAATAATTTAATGATATACTTTTTTTCTTTATTTATAGGTGAATTGTAAATCACCTAAATGACAAAACATTCAAACAAAATTACTTATTTCCAGGCCGTGAGTAAATACTTACAGGAATTTATGCTGTAATTTATTTTTTTGGAAATTATGCAGTCTGTTCGAATCTTTATAATATATCAAATCATGCAATATCATATGATAATCCTTTGTAATTTTTAATTTTTTAATTTATTAGCATTTTATTTAAAGGTTATAAAACAGACATAAAGTAGTCATTTCTGTCATTCTGAAACAATTTGGTCAATATGTAATAATATGTGTGTGTGTGTGTGTGTGTGTATTACATATAGAATGTGTGTGTATATATAGATATATATATGTGCGTGCTTATAATTACACGTAGTATGTATAAATGTGTTTGCATGTATATATATATATGTGTGTGTGTATGTATAATTTTAATGTGCTAATTTGGTGCTCAAGCAACATTTCTTATTATCAATGTTGAAAACAGTTGTGCTGCTTAATATGTTTGTGATACCTACCTTATAAAAGTTATTTATAAAATCAATATTGATGGAATTTATATGTACTAAACTATGACCCTCCTTTTTTTCAAGCTTTGTAATTCAGTGTTTGTCCTTGTGTAACCCATAATATATTCTATAGTGGCTCAAAATCTGGTCTGTTAACAGAAAAGTTATACATGTAGTTTCAAACCCCCCAAGGGTTGATCCATGAACTATTACCAATGGTCCCTTGAGCAAAACACTTAACCCCAGGTTGCTCCATAAGTGTACTCTAAATCACTTTGTCAGCTAAATGACAAAATAGTTACTAGTTTTAAAGCAAAACGATGATTCATTATCATTGTGAGAGGCCATCACGAAACGCTTACTGGAATTCATGCTGTTGCTTTTGAAAATGATGTAATCTACATGAATCTTTATGAAGCAAACAACCCAACACAGTCTCTCTGAAATGATCACTTGTAAACATTTGCGGTGCATGAATGATCGTCCGTGTCGGGACTTCATGCAGATTGTCATGACTCAAACACTAGTCAGCAGCTCCAAAACACTTTACCTTCACATTGGTGGTGACTTACAGAACATCCCAGGAAGCTCCAGTCAAAATGAGATGAAACATCTGGTTTTGGTTAATGCTTGTAAAGCTGATCCAACTGAATCCAGATCAGCGTTCCCAAGCTGGACTTGTCCTATGTGATTTTAATCCAAGGCAGGAAGCTCGGGTCAATTAATCGGTCAGGGCACACTGCGTCTTTGGGGAGTCAACAGCAACAGAAGAAAACCCAACCTTTTGCATTCTTGTTTACGTTAATTCATTTTTCTAAACCAACCATCATGTCTCAATTATGACTATAACAAACAGAAGCATAAATGCCAGGGCATTGAGTGTGCTTTGGAGCGCTTGAAATTGAAATATCACTATTTCTAACAGACAGTCTCTACATCTTTATTCTAACAGACCACATCAAGCACATGACTTTCCCTCAGGGTTTAACCTGTTTATTTCCATTGTGATAAAATTATCCTTCATTAGTCCTTCTCTCAGGGTCCATGCGGTCTTGGTGATTCCATATTTATTTTTGCAGAGCTCAGAGTCTTTTGGGACTAAGAGGGTCACTATACAGCACCTTTGCCTGGCACTGGATCTTCTCCCTGAGGAATTAAACCCCACTGGCTGGGGGGAAAAACACTGTGTTTGATCAACTCCAGCTCTTGAGTCCACACTGTTGAGTGCTTCACAAAAGGGAGCATCAAGGACACATCACAGCCACAAAAGGGGCCCTCGTACGCACCCCTCTCAATCATGAAATGACAAATGCAACTTTATAGTTACATGCAAACGAAGGCCATGACACTGGAAATCCACATGATACAGTGTGACTATATGCAGCAAATCTTGTTCATTCTTCTACATATTCACCGTACACATGGGAACCGATGAAGTTTATGCATGTTTTCCTCCTCATTCTGTCAAGAACTTCTGACATGTATTTCCTTTAAACAAAGTACAACATCATCATTTTTTTCCTTTGCTCAACAGTTAGAAAACTACATCCAGCAGAAGACGGGGATGGTGCATATTCAAGCTGATGCTGTCCATAACCAGACGGCCACTATGCTGGAGATCGGCACCAATCTGCTCACCCAGACTGCTGAGCAAACCAGAAAACTCACTGTGGTTGAGGCCAAGGTAACCGCATTTCACATCGGAGAAATGCAGTGATGCATACAGTGTCATTAAAATACAATGAGTGCATATACATACAGTATACATACAACTAACATTCAAAAGTTTGGAGTCAGTAGGATTAGTAGTATTGAGCAAGAATGAGTTAAAAAGCGACAGTTAAGACATTTACAAAGTTACAAAAGTTTTCCATTTCAAACTAATGCTTTTCTTTTGAAAATTTTATTCATCGTCAAAGGATTTTGAAGAAAACTGTAAAACAGATTTCACAAAAATATGAAGCAGCACAAAACTGTTAATAACTGTCATTGATAATAATCAATTAAGAATGATTTCTGAAGGATCATGTGACACTGAAGACTGGAGTAATGATGCTGAAAGTTCAGTGTTCAGCTTTGCATCACAGGAATAAATTACTTTTTAATAAATATATTCAAACAGAAAACAGTTTTAAATTGTACTAAAATTTCCCAATATATCACTGGTGTATAAAGGAGATATACAGAATTTATATATATATATATATATATATATATATACTTTTCTGTTATTTCCCATTATTCTTTTCATTGTATTCCAGGTTATGAACCAGACTTCAAGAATTGCAATTCAGTTATTAGAGAATTCATTGTCAACAAACAAACTGGAGAAGGAGCTCTTAACGCAGATTTCAGAAATCTCAAAACTTCGAGACAAGAACAGGTAAGACTTTAATGAATATAAGTTTATGAATAGATTTGTTTATTTCTCTTATTTCTTTCTTTCTGTTTCACAAAGCCCAAGAAAAGAGCAATCTACACTAAAAACTGTAGATTAAATATTTTAGTCAAGTTGAAGAGATTATTTAAAGCTGCATTCCTTAACTTTTTGGGGTTAAAAATTATCCAAAATAAATGTTTGAGCAAGTACATAACCAGCCAGTGTTCATTACTATCTGCTTGCCTTAGCTCGATTCTAAACGGTAACTTGTAATAATGTTTTTAACTCCAGCGGTACTGGTGGATTTCTGCTGGAAATTCGAGCATGTCTTTGCATCATTACGTTACATCTGTACACATAAAGAAGAGTCTCGGCTAGTAGGCTAATGAGTGTGAGGATGTTGGAGGTGGAGATTTATAGCCTTTTCTCTCAGAACTTGATATAATTAAACTTATCAATTTGATGGCGGATCCAGAAAGGTTCAAACGACAAGTGACAACTGGAGATTCACCCATTGTAAAACGCAAAGGACTTCGGAGTGACTACAGAATAAAAGAGACTGCAACCGGCCCATGCGAAAACAAGGATAATATCGGAAGGGCATTAAATGTAGTCATGCAATGCTGATGTTGTTACCGTTAACAATTTGAGAAGCGATCGTTAGATTTAATCAGCGCGATTTACTGCAATGCTTCTTTTCCCTTAGTTGATCAGAACAAAAGTGGATGTTACTTGTTCAGATTACATTTTCCAGTGAAAATTCTTATGTTGGTCATACTTCCAAAAAGTAGAATCTGTGATTCTGAATGACAGTATCCACACCGGCGCGGTGACTGACCGCCGCACATTCTCTTTAAAACATTGGATACATCCGCGCTGTGCCGTGCTGAGGCACAACCCACATAAAGTTGATAATTCCGCGAATAACTGCAATTGCAGATTTCGAACAGAGATGGCGACAAAGAGGAAAACTACGGACTGCAGCTTTAATGTGACTGTTTCAACCTAAACTATATACTGTATGTCAGTTGTTGCTCCTAAAAAGCAATGAGATGAAGAGAAATTAATTTAGTTCTGTCAACAATTAGACACTATTTTATCTCTCCCGTGATATTGAAGTAGGAGAAACATCAAAGAAAAAATCCTTGAATGAATCATAACTGAGGACTCCATTATGTAATTGTGCTCATTACAACTCTAAACAATCACAGAGCAATAAGATCTTCCAGTGCAAGTCATTATTAAGGGTCAGATCGCATCTGCAACTGCACGTTCGCACAGCGTAGAGCAACTTTTGTCCCTCTTGTTGTTCTCAAAACTATATTTTCCCATAGTCGGCCAGCTCTGAATGCACAGCAGGGGGAAAGGCTTTGTAAAAGGAAATAATCAGCCACTTAATTGATTGTTTGTAATGTTTAATAACTACGGAGTAAGCACAGCACACAAAGCAGACCCCAGGCAAGTTTCCTCTGCACACTTCCAGAGCGGGACAAAGGGTTTTCCCAGAAAGCTTTGTACTTAGCTCTCGCTAGATTAAACAGATAACGCTTGTTGTCATTCAACTTTGACGACCAATTGAACTGTGTTGTGAGTGATGTTTTGGTAGCTGCATGGGGGCATCAGACGTAATTATAGTGGACCACTACGTTACAGACGAGCCAGAGCTATTAAATTTTTCATGTTTGCCAGGATGAGTGAGAACAGAGAGTTTTCGACCTTTCCAAAGCGACTTACAACTGTGCAAGTGAAAGTGTTCATAATTGCTCCCAGAATTGATGTGGGTTTAGCGAGGGTCAGCTTCATAGTATAATAGCAGCAAACAATTGCTCAGCATTGTGTACACATTACAAACCCTGGCAAGGGATTTCAACAGTCCTTGCCAATCGATTGTGCGAAAACTATTTGTGTAATCAATCATGAACAATTTATAAACATATAAGTATCGAGAACCACTAGCAACAAAAGCATGTTTAATGACTATATCTACCGTAATTTAACAAAGCAAGCGTTCAGTTACATGGCTCGATGGAGTTTTGATTTGCTTTCCAGTTATTTTCGGCCTCAAACCCTCGGGTGATGTGTTTTTTTTCAGCGTTCACACACTCACTCACTAAATCACTCACAGATTGAAGTCGGCAGGATTTTGCGGCGTTTTTGTAGCAGCGGCTCATTGTTGTGCCGCTGTAAATTGTTTTGACAGCAGGCTTGATCGATTCACGCTATCTCCTCTGATCCAGACACTAAATCATGAATCTACATAAAGCTCAGCTAAGCACTGATGGAAATCTGTATCTCCATCTCCTAAAGGCCCAGAGTTCAGTAGACTTATTTCACATGACACTGCAATCTGCTAGACAGTAGCAAGCAAACCGCTAGAGTAACAATCTAACAATAGTTCGCCATTTCAAGATGATAATATCACACTCATGATATCATAATATGATGCTTATATTAATGGCGCTTTATATAAGCTGTAAATGTTTTCATAAAAATAAACTGCAGAATTAAGTACGTTTTTACATTTCTAGGGTGTTCTGGGTGGTTGCAAGGGTTTTCCAGCCATTTTGCTAGGGTATATCTAAAAGTAATAGTACACTTCTTCTCAACAAAGCAAGTGCTTTATGGTCAAATTCATGTCTGTAAATGGCGAGGGACGGGTTAAGGGCCAAAGTGTAATATTAGATGTAAATGTTTCAAACAAACCCCCTAATGGTTGCAAACACCATTAATTAGTTCAGAAATGTCCATCCTAATGTGAAAGTCCCAAGGCATTCATTCCTGTTCTCTCTAGAAATTTCTCAGAAACATCTGGAGATACTTTAAAAAGGTTTCTATTTTGACTTGAGTTTTTTTTTTAATGAATACATTATTGTTTCGACCAGTCGTTTGGAGAGTAAGGTCTTAGTCCTGGAGTCGCAGCAGAGGACAGAGTTGGAGGACATAAGGGAGGAGAAAGAGCGACTGCAAGACCTGGTGAAGAGACAGACAGCCGCCATTACGGCTCTGGAGAGACAGCTGAGAGCGTCCAGCAGCAACAACTCAGGCCTGCAAAGACAGCATCAGCAGCTCATGAAGTCCGTACACACACTTATTGGCATGGTGTCTTCTGGGACAGGTAAGAATACACCTTTAACAATATATACTTTAACACATCTCTACACATATACTGTAACTTTCATGTTTGTATTTGATTATCATCATAAATTGTGGAATATTATCTCAGTATATTAGTCTACTGCAAACTAGATTGTCTAGAGAAGTGCTGTTGGTTGGTAGTAGGCCTGTTTCACTTGAAAGTATGTCATCATACAACATTTCGAAAACCATTTCATGTCGATTTTAATGGTGTGATTAGCTAGTTTGTGGCTAGCTGCAGCATTTCTCATTTCTCTGAGCTGCACGATTCTGGATAATTTTTTATGCTTCAAACAGAGATCACGATTCTGAACAGACAACTAAACAAAATAACATGTAATTTACTAGAAGTTTTGATAAAATGTTAATTGCTGCAGTTTATTTTAATGTTTAATCAATCTAAATGAATTCTTTTTTTTTTAAATGGTTTGAATTAATGATCCAATGACTCCCTAAAAATTAATACTTTACTTATTTATTGATGAATCAGCATTTTTGAACAAATCTGTTGAGTGAATGATTCAATGACAAGTACATTTTGTAGCAGTCACTTTTCGCCACCTACTGGTGTAACGATGTAATCAATACAATCTTTATTTTAAAGGGTTACTTCAGGATTTAGCATTAAGCTTTGTATTAGTAGAAAACCTGTAGTATTTTCGAATTACCATGCTTTCCACCCTCATATCCCCCGGAGACAAGAGATTTATGTATTTTTTGTCTGGAAAAAATCCTCCGATGACGCAAAAATCGTCATTTTGCGTCATCGGAGGATTTTCTGGCCAGAGGCTAAAGACTACAGCCAGTAGATGGCGTTGTTCCGCATGTTTTCAGCCCGCCCATAGGGGGTGGGATCTCACTCAGAATGTACACAGTGTCAGCCGTCTTTCTTTGGAAGCTAAGCTAGCAGGCTCTTGTTCTGTGGAGAAAGCTGAATAGTAGGAGAAAGCTGAGTAAGTAACCATCCTCCTTTTCCCGGACTTGTCCGGCGGGCGAGAGCGTTCAAAATGTCCGGGATTCAGCTTTTCTGCGGTCGCCATTCATTGTTTACATGCACACCTTTCAATCTAACTGAATTCATTCCGATTGGTGAATCTGAATGTAGTGTTTACATGAACGCTAAACAAGTGATCGGTTGATGTGCGTTTTACCATTGCTAAGAAAAATTCCCGCTCCTCCGTGAGAGATGCGAGACCCGGCGCGTCTCAGTAATGACGCCACTGCCCTCGCGCTGTTCTCCCGCGGCCGTCAGCCTCGTCCTGCTCGCCACAGTAAACATGATGAATGAATGGCGACTGTAGAACGCAAAAGCCGAATCCCGGACATTTTGAACGATCTCTAAATCCCTCGCAAACTCATCACTTAGGCTAGCTTTGTTGTTTACAACTGCGCACTCTTACCGGTAGGCGTGGCCTCCTAAGGCAGCGAAGCAAGTGCATTCTGGGAGTTGTTGTCTTTCATCCACATAAGCCAAAAATACATTTTCTGGCTTTTCTCAGTCCAGAAAGCTCCAAATTCGAAAATTTCTTCACATTTCTTCTACTTAAATGACCTATTTTAAATACACATTCATCTTCCCAGAGGTGAAGTATCCCTTTAAGCATCAAGTTACTTTCAGATAAGGGATGCTCTATTTTGATCGCTTCCGTAGATATCAGTGTTTATATCCGAACTATAAACTTTTATCTCAGTACTTCTGTGATAATATGAATACTTTGTAACACAGAAATAATGATACCGTATGGTTGAAAAGACTGTTTGGGAAGCTGTTTCATATACATGACCACTGCTCTCTCTGGTCAGTGGCAGCGCCAACGCAGATCTGAATGTTCTCTGTGATTTTGTCAAAGGTTTAATAGACACGGGCGGATCGTTGTCATTTAGGAATGAGATTGCGTGGGTGTTTGAATTGAGATCACGATCTTTTAACGATTAATCATGCAGCTCTAATGTAAGGTTAGTTGTATGAGAATGATGGCCATGTCTGAATCTTGGGCTTACAACAGCTTTTAAATCTGGTGGCAGATTCTTAACATGACCTGAAAGTTCTGGTTAATTAACTGAGACATTAATGATAAATCGAGCAGCCATGATTCATGGAGAGAGAGGGGATAAGCTCTCGCTAGTGATGTCTTTGGCAGCGTTCTCTCATGTCTTGGATGAAGCTCACATGCGTCACAACACACACTGATAAGCTAAATCAAGACTGCAGCATTTTATACGGACAGAATACATGTCAGTTTATAAATGTCTGGAGGTTCACTCGAAGAACCAAATGTACCGGATTTTAAAAATAAACTCTCTCAGATGAACAAACACATTGTGTTTAATGTTTAACTGACTCATCCCAAAACTTGACCACAATGGACTTTCTATTTGAAAAGTTGAGGTCATGTAATGAATTTAAATCTTGTTCTTTTGACAAGAGAAACCACATCGTTTTGTTGTGTCACGCTGTGTGGTGAATCCACAAAACAACTTTGGCATGTGATGTTTCAGCACCAAAACCTGCATCATACTGTGACTGCTAATAATCAGTAGTTCAACCTGACCAGGCGCTACAGTAAATGTGCTGGTTTAACGCAGCACTACACAGATTTAGTGTTATTTAAAGTTATAGCCACCTTCTTTCTATGCTAATGAGGTCAATTTCAATTTTATTTGAATATTTTATCATTAATATACTATTTGAGTATTTATTAATGGTTTCATTTTTGTAATTTTTATTCGTTTTTATACATTTCTATTCATGTTTATTTTAGTTTAAGTTTTAGTACTTCCACTTAAACTGAACAGAAATGTAAAAAGTTGTCTTTGCAACTAACTGCAATAAAATAAGTTATTTCAGTTAAAGGGTTGTTTCACCCAAAATGAAAATTCTGTCATTATTTTCTCGCTCTCGTGTCGTTCCAAACCCGTAAGACTTTCGCTCATCTTTGGAACACAAATAAAGATTTTTTTTTTTTTTTTTACGTAATCCGTTGTCAGCTACGCAACTATCACTTTGACACTTTAAAAAGTTCATAAAGAGATCATAAAACTAATCCATGTGAATTGAGCAGTTTAGTCCAAATATTTCCGAAGACACTCGATCGCTTTATATGATGAACAGATTTAATTTAGACTTTTATTCACATTTAAACAATGATCAGTGGACATAAACAGAAGCTCAACCGAACCTGCTTGACGCGCGCGAATGAATTTCATTGGTTCTCGCAAGTCAAGCGAACATGCTTGAGCTTCTGTTTACCACAACTGATGTGTGAGTTGATGAATGTTTATATGTGAATAAAAGCCTAAATTAAATCCATTCATCAAAGCGATCGAGTCTCTTCAGAAAATTTGGACTAAACTGCTAAATTCACATGAATTAGATTTACGATCTCTTTTGAAGTGTCAAAGTGGTAGTTGTGTATCTGTCAAAGGAGATACATACTGTAAAGCTCTCAGATTTCATCAAAAAGATCTTCATTTGTGTTTCGAAGATGAACGAAAGTCTTACGGGTTTTGACATATTATTACATATTCATTTTTGGGTGAACTATCCCTTTAACGTTTATTTTGTTTCAGTCACCGTAAGTGCAAAACACTCACAACATTTTTTTTTTTAACATATTTTTAGTTTTATTTAATGATAATAACATTGAAAACTGTTTTATGGGGCACAACAGTTTAGTTTATTATACTAAATAATGTATAGATGACACATGCTGGATTTACACAAGACTATAACATTTAGTCTAGAATGGCTACGCCATAATGGCCTTTTGTTGGATGATTATCTTTTCTACCTTCAAATCAAATTCTGAACCCCAGTGTCACTGTATTTTTCCTTTACAGGCCTCTCGCCAAACAAGCAGCGCTTCCGAGACTGTGCCGAGGCCTATAAATCCGGTCACAACGCCAGCGGAGTCTACAACATTTACATCGGAGACATGACGGAGCCAACCAAGGTGTGGGATGCGTTCTTTCACAAGTATGGGGAATCAGTGTGATATATCTTGGCTGTGACATACAGAACGAGGAACAATGCACATGTAAGAGAGTGAGACTGAGATGTATCATATGCTTCTGACAGGTCTTTTGTGATATGGTGACAAGTGGAGGTGGCTGGACAGTATTCCAACGCAGAGCAAATGGAAGTGTGAACTTCCAGAAAAACTGGAAAGACTACAAACTGGTGAGTGGACATACAGCCAAAAATCACATAACGTTTACATGTGACTGTCAAGCAACCATTCATTAGCAACCACCCAGAACACTCTAGCATCATGCCAGTACCCAGCAAGCAATATTGCGTATAAAAGATGTCTAATAGCCGTCCAAACGCAGCCCTGACGTCTAGGCTAAAACAAGGCAAAATTTAGGCTGTCAGTGAAAATTGAATACGTCTAACCATAGCCCAAGAATAAACGCACAGGCTAAGCATAGAACACGTCAAAGAAATGAAACCAAACACCTTGTAATCACTGTTGACTTTGCTTACATGATGGAATATCATACATCTCGCAAGTTATTTTGGCAAAAAAAGACATGTAACCAAATTCAAGGTTATTTTGACTAGAAATGGGTTACTCATAGCCGGACTATATCAGGTCTATAGTTAACCTAGACGGTGAAATGATGGCTATTGCTTGCTGGGTACAGACAAATGTTACTCATTACATTTGTAGACAATGAGGAAAATCTTTATTGATAATGTTTAAAGAATATGGTGACATTTCAGAAATGTTTTTCTGCCTGTGCTGAGAAGACTTGACATAATTCTGATGACACGGACTCAAAAACTGGCCAAAGCACAATGAAGCACAAAGTCTAAAATTGTACGTGACAGATTGGCGTCATTGGCAGTAGCCTTAATGTTTGGTGCATTGTGTATTTAATAGCGGCACATTTTGCTGATATTTTAAGTGCTTAAATATGCTGAAATGGATTTAAAACTGGCAGGTCTGTGAGACCACAGCAGTGGAAATCAATACAGCAATTTTCTATCTTTATTGTTAATCTTGTGCCAAATGTCCTGAAAAGGATAAGTCCCTTTTCTGGGAAGCACGTAATAATAAAAGACTGACAGTGTACTGATTTATTTCTAGAAAACAAAACTGCTGACTTGTGTCTAATGTTGCGTTTGATTCAAAGTTGGATATGTGATACTACTTGATATCTAACCATAAAGTGTTGCCCAATGATAAGAAGATCATGATGAAGTACAAAGAAGAAAAATGGCAACAGAGATGATTATTTACTTTGTTTTGCACAAGAAACTTTAACTCTTTGATGCATTTTACTTGCTTAAAGTGTTTATCATTAAAGGTAGGGTAGGTAGAATTTTTATAAAAAACTTTTTTTCAAATTTGTTTTAACTGTCTTTATATACCAATACATCATTAAAATGTAAGTGCTCTGAAAAAGAGAGTATAAAAATCGAGTGACTGTAGACCTTTTAATCTGCAATAAACACAGCTCATTATTTCCATTCGGGACGAAACAATTGATTGGTTTGGGCGACTGTCACTCACTCTCGCAACCATGGCTACCACCCCTGTTGCTACAAGATCTGCCCATATGCGCGCGCACCCGTTTGATTTAAGGAGTGCAAGAGAGGCGCGGAACCTACGAAGAGTAAATTTATGGCAGAGAAAGAGCATTCAAAATTCAAAGCACCTGCATATTCAGTCAGCGAAGGCAAACAAGGCAAAAACTACTTCCTCGGACCCTGGTTGCCCGCACTCTTGAACAACCTCCTCTGCTTCGCCCTCGACCCCGGACCTGTCCTCGAACCGACGAAGCGGTACTTGTCTCTGGAGTATAGTCCTCATTAGAGCAACAATGTTTTCATCATGGAAACTCGCAAAACACCGTATATGTTATGAATCTTAAGCCCTATTCGCACGGGATTAGTATTATCTGGGGACCTCGTGTGATTTAGAAGTGACCCCCCCACGTCTGAATTTCATGTGGCGCATTCGCACGGGATAACCGAAGCCTGTGATTTTACTCGAATTTACTGACTTATCTCCCGGATATGATGTCAATAGGCTTGCTTGGAAATGACTTGTCGTTATTATAGGTCTAGCTGTATGATTTATCATAAACAGAAGAATGTTCCTCGCCGCATGCTGCTATGCAGTGGCGTAACTTTAAAAAGTGGGTGGGACGGGGGACGGGGGACGGGGGGATTTATGAATGCTAAATCATAAATCGATGTAGGCCTATGTACAATAACATTACGATGTCCAGCAATTGATTTAAATAGTGCATTGGGTTTAATTTGTTGTTTAATGAGAATTTTCACGTGAATAAATACATAAATCCGTTAGATAAAAAAAGTGTAGGCTATTAAAATGGTCTAGTGGTAGAACTTTTGCCAAGCGTGTCAGAGGTTCTGGGTTCTAATCCACACTCGTATAGGTTTTTCTTTTTTTTTTTTTTTTTTCATACGTTTGTATGCATTTTGTTTTGTAATTTCACCAGAACGAATAGAGTCTCCACAACGGATTGAAGCGCACGTCCGAGTGAAGACTGTGCGCGAGCCACAAGAGAACACAGTATCCGCGCCACTGATCGCAGCGGCAACGAGCACTTTGATCACTTGATTTCAAAAACAACACATTTCAGCGCTAGATCGCCTCTTACAAACGAACTAAATGAATGCTCTGCTAGTTAACTGGAGATGTTTTATTTATTTGTATTGGTACATTCGTGCCGCGAGATGTTTCAAAAATGGTGTGGACATGTCCCACCCGCAAATTACGCCTATGTATGTCATTCATCTCCATCTAATCATGGTTTTCAGCTTTCTCTTTCTGATAATTGTATAGTTGTATCGTATCATGGTGTATAGCGATATGACCCAGCACCCAAAATACTATCAGAACACTCCAACACAGCCTCCATTCTTCACGAAAGATGGATAAAAAAGCGCACAGGAAACAAAAACCTTGAAAAAATTATATACACCCTGTTAAATCACAGAGATGCCGATTCGCACGGGACTAATATTATCACAGGACCTCGGTGTTCAGCGAAATATGGTAGGTCATTTGCGGGGGAATTTTTACTTTACAAATTACAGACATGGCCGATTCGCACGGGATTAAGATCACAGACAACCTCCGCAATTATTACAAATTACTAGAGGGCGCCAGGTAATACTAATCCCGTGCGAATAGGGCTTTACACGAAATTCACCTTCATCACAGTGTAACTGATGGTAATGGAAAAACGTGTATCAATGCAACCTGTTTTTAGCTTTGCCTTATAAATATAGCTCGTTACCTATAAATATAGCTTGTTACCGAATCAAACAAAGTATATTTTAAACTTTACCAGTATCGATATGCGAGCTTGATAGTGAGTACTAAAAGAAATCTTATTTGTTTATATTTATAGTGATAAAGTTAGGTATTTTATTACATGTGATTCTGACATGATGTCACTGCATGCACTGCGCTCCTTCCTCTCCACTCGTCTCTGGTAAATAAATGCGTCTTCCAGCGGAGCCTGAGCGTTTGGCGTTGCGCGTTCATGTGTTTTGTGGGCGTGGCTTTAGAAGGAGCTCAGAAGGGAGGGGGTGGAGTGAATGGAAATAATTAGCTGTGTTTACAACAGTCGTGAGAGGTCTACAGACACTCGATTTTTATACTCTCTTTTTCAGAGTACTTACATTTTAATTATATATTGGTATATAAAGACAGTTTAAACAAATTTGGAAAGTTTTTTTTTTAGAAAAATCCTACCTACCCTGCCTTTAACTACTAATCATATGTTGGAAATTTTCCACTTAACTTCAAGTGCAGTTTTATTGATTTCCCAAATAGGAAGTTTGAAATCCCAACTTTACAAGATGAATGGAACACAGCATAAGTTTGGTCATATGTTGTTCCCACAGGGATTTGGTGATCCTAATGGAGAGCACTGGTTGGGTAATGAGGCTGTTCACCTGATCACCAGTCAAGCCCAGTATTCCCTCCGAGTGGAACTTAAGGACTGGGAGGAGAACAGTGCCTATGCACTGTATGACAAATTTCAGCTGGCCAGTGAAAAACAGCAGTACAGGTATCACCTGAATACTGTAACAATTAAGACTAATTTTAATGAGATATTTCAGATAATGTGATAATGTTCGGCAACATGTCTTAATCGTAATCTTGAACGTTTTTTTCTTTCTCCAGACTCTTGCTAGGGGGCTACAGCGGAACATCAGGACAGCAAAGTAGCTTAGCCTCAAACGGCACAGCCTTCAGCACTCGTGACGCTGACAATGACAAGTGCGTTTGCAAGTGCGCCCTCATAATGACCGGAGGTGAACTACTGAACATTATCTCATTCAAAAACATACATTTTAAATATTAAATATGAACAGCATTATTGAATGCACTGATGCAATGTTGAGGAGTACTTATCAAGAAGTAGATAATTGATAATTAACCAGCTACCAGGCTGTAAGGACCTTTGAAATAACTGAAATAATTTGGCGAGGTGATATGGAACTACTTTAGCCGTGCGTTTCCCTGAAAATAATTGCAGACCTTAGAACGTTCAGTGTAAATTTAAAAAAAGAACAGAGCCTCTGCTTTTTAACAACAATAACAACAAGAAAAACATTTTATTCTAGCTTCATGCATTCTTTTTTTATCAACACTTGAATGTGGGTGAGCAACATTTCGAACAAAAAGCTGAGAAAATATGTTTTTGTCTGATGCTGACTGCGTCCAAAATCGCATACTCTCTTGAGTAGGTACTTATTTTGAATAAGTATTGACTTTGCGACCGCTAAAAAAGCACATTCTATATAGTATGAGTGTGTGTAGTATGAATGTAATCCAGACGTACCATGTTGTCATTATCATGTGACCAGTTACAACCAGAACCAGAAGCGTCAGTTATGTCGCTTCACTGCCATTCACACTTCAGAATCTCACCGGAAGAAGTAGGTCATCCGGGTAATTTTGCCTACACTTTTATGAGTACTGTGTATTCAATACTTCTTTTGTCACATACTGTCACATACTGTTATCCAGACCTAAAGCTGAAAGATTAAGGGTCTGGCATCGAGTAATGAAAATCGGCCAGCTCGAGGGGCGGCACCAAGCATGCATTTGAAAATCTCACTGCACGCAATTGGATAACACTACGACCAATCACAACAATACACGGGGTGACGTATCCAACTAACTGGTAGATTAAGACTCTTGCCGTATCCGGTCGGCAAAACAGCAAAAACGTCATTCTTGCAAAGGAGCGATTCGAGCGCCGTCTTCTGTTCCTCTTTTAGATAAAAAGCCAAGTGTAACTCGTTCATTGTAGCGGCCAAAGCCGTTTCAAACAACTGGTGTTCATCCATAGCCATCTTGCAATGTTTACTAATGACTTCGACGTCACAGCGCTGTCGTCATCTGTTTAGCTCGCCTCTGGCCCGCCTATATCAGATAACCCGATGTGATTGGTGCAGCTCAGATACAAGGGCATATTTAATGAGCATCATTACTCGACGCCAGAGTAAACTCGCTGAGCAGATTCAACTTGTGCTCTCGCGAGAACTCTGGATTTCCAGGGTAACATAATGTAGGGAAGTATGCGATTTTGGATGCAGCCTTTGTCCGAGATTCAGAACGATGATCAAAACATTCAGTAGATCGAGTCATCAACACCCCAAAAGCTTCCTCAGTCATATACCTCTTTGTGGGTTTGACATTTTTCTCAGGCAGTTTTGATTTATAAACTGCTGAATGTTTGATGATCACGTTAGCTTACAAATTCTGGTTAACGCAGATATTCTTCTTCAACGGAAAAACTCATCAATGGCGAGGAAAGAGTTTAATTTTCATTCATATGATGAAAACACCACCAGAATTGAACAAAGACCTTGATTTTAGATTATAAACAGTCATTTGACTTAAAATACTTAACATACATAAAGACTAATCTGATTGTAGATGGGCACTCACCAGCGCTTTTTGAACATTCAAATCTTCTCACTTCTCACATTTCTTCAATTGTGGCCTGGATCTGAAGCCGAAACGGTCATGCAAAACCCCTCTGATCCTCTGCTAATCGAAGAAAACGCAACCCCGTCGCAGAATTATGTAGAACACGTCCAGAGTTCAGACCTGCTTTCAACGCCCGCTATCCAAACAATTTACTCTATGGCTGCACTCGACTACAGATCCCACACCTCTGAGCTCCAAGATAAACAGCTTTTTAATAGCATGCATTGCGATTGATTTTGAAAGTTATTGGAGTTAATTACAGTTGAACCGGCTGGAGACCTTCGAGTGCCCTTTATGTTTGCATTTCAAATGGTAATCAAAAGATCGAAAGATGGATCCATCTGTGCGGACCGTCCAAACTAAACACGCGTTGAGGGAGGTGATACTGATTTAATCAGGGTTAGATAGACGGTGTCCTCTCTGAAGAGTGAAAGTCTGGTTTTTATTGAAGAATCACAGTTTGCTTTGACAGGTCTTGCTGAGACATCAACCGCACAATGGGAATAACATACTCTTTGAAACACTGACAGACTGCAGAGAGAAAAATAAAAAGACGTAATATAGAGGAGAGGGATGGGTCAAAGGGTTTGATTGTTTTGAGATGAAATATTTATCCTCATTTGCTCACCCTCATGCCATTCCCGTATGACTTTCTTTCTTCTGTGGAATGCAAAATAAAATATTTTGTATCATCACCAGGTTGCTTTTTTCATTAAGTGAAGGCGTATTGTAAGTCTGTCAAGCTCCAAAAAGCAGCGTAAAAGTACTATAAAAATAGTCTGATTTGATTCATGTGAAAATTATAACAAAAACAGTTTTTAAATATTAAAAAATGTATAGACTTCATAAACAAAATTCCCAGAAGAATTAAACATGGATGTAAAATTAAGCCCCCTGATATTTTAGTATTATTTAAATATTTTTAAAGTTTTTATTAAGATTTTTTATTAGATTTGAGTTTTTTTTTTTAATTTTTTTTTTTATAATTTTTAGTAATTTAGTTGTGTGCTTTTGAGACTTTTTTAACTAAACTAAACATGTAATTTTCATTTAGTTAAATACCAATACCAATAATAACCCTGATTAAGACCCAAAGTGGTCTAAGCATTAAATTCTATATTTTTAAAGTATTTATCTCAATCTCTTCTCATTTGTCATTCATTCAGGCTGGTGGTTTGATGCTTGTGGTCTGTCCAACCTTAACGGAATCTACTACACCGTGGGTCACAACAGCCCCAAACTCAATGCCATTAAGTGGCATCACTTCCGAGGACCCAGCTATTCACTCCAGTCTACTTCCATGATGATCCGACCAGCTGATTTCTGACGTGAATGAAGCTTGTCATGTTGTCTGAATGACAGGACTTCGAGCAGCTTGCTTTGGGACTTAGAAGCAACGAGGTGGAGACAGATAAAAATGTCATTTAATGGATGAACAGTGATGAATGGAGCTGGAGCGGACAAAAAAAAGCGATCGGACTGAAAATTCAGCTTCATTCCAAAATTCATGCCACAGTTCACCTTTTACACATGCAAACATGCTTCACCTTCACAGCTGAATTCCTGTGTCGCTCATAACCTAAAACATTCTCAATGATGGCCATGGCGACTTTCGTTGGTGTCAGAACATCATTTATGGCATGAAAAAATTCCAAAGGAATACTTTTCGAACTTAACGAGACTAAAGGTTCACGAGCCTCACTAGATTCCGGAACTGTTCTGGATGTTCCAGAGGTATACCAGAGGCTCCTTCATGTCTGAGAGGTTTTATACTATTTTGTAAAAGATAATAGCTGGTAACTACTTAGCGAGGCAGCTGACTAAGTAGGTAGACAACTGTTAAAAGTTTGGGGTTGGTTTGAATTTAAAGTTTTTTTAAGAAAATGCCCACCAGGTCTGCAGTTATATTTTGAAATATTATTTCAATTTTAAATAGCTGTTTTCTATTTGAATAAAATTGAAAATATAATTTATTCCTGTGTTGCAAAGCTGAATTTTCAGCATCATTGCTCCAGTCTTCAGTGTCACATGATCCTTCAGAAATCATTCTAATATGCTGATTTGTTGTTTAAGAAGTGTTTTGTATTATTACCAGTGTTGAAAACAGTTGGAAACCATGATCATTTTTTTTCAGGATTCTTTAATTAATTTCATTCGAACAGCATTTTTTAACAATATATATATATATTTTACTGACCCCAAACTTTTGAATGGAAGTGTAGCTAGCTAGTAAGAAAACTAGTACGATAGATAGATTGAGACATTGCATCATTTTGTGTGTATTTTTAATAACTGGATATTTTATTATATTTTGCATCTTTCTTTTTTGTGCTCATTAGGCCTGAAACATACTCTACACAGGTATGTGAACACAAACGCTTCTGGCTGCACAAGATCCAGCTGTCGTTGCATTCTGAAATGTGTCAGAACACAATTTAATATGCATCACATTCTTAGCATTGTTGTAAGGGCCACTTTAGCGGGCATTAGCGTAAACAGCCTTGCTTACTGTCTTGGCGGAGCAACAGTTTAAAGAAAAACTTGCTCTGCAAGTGATTTGTATTTGCCATGTTTTTAGCTACTGAAGGTAACTCTATTGCCCTGTTGAGTTCAGAAGTTTGTTACAGCAATGCAAAATCAATGTGTTGCATTTGTGTACTTGCATAAAGGGTGTTTCTGGCCTTATAATTGTTGTACCTGTGTGATTTGTGATTTGTTTTGTATGTAAGAGAAAGATACTATATTTTGTTTACTGATGTTCTGTGTGACCTGTTGTTCCCATTTAAAAAATATAATGTGTTTTTTTTTAGGAGGATGCACTTTAAGGAGCAAAGTACAAGGGTTAAACAACAGATCCGCTGATAGGAGTTGACTGTTCCTACAACTGTACAATATGAACAACACTATTTGCTGCTGTGGTATATACATGAACACATTCTGAGCATAAACCTTTCAACATGCATTATTACCTTCTGACCTTTCATCACATATCAATACTGTTTGATAATAAACCCTTCAGATCAGTTCTGAAGTCAAACTGGATAACAGCTTTTCAACAGGTCGGGTTTATTTTACTATCCTGTACTAGACGTTGAAGACGCCAAAGGCTTTCCTGTCTTTTTGTGGTTCAGGCTTTGTGTTTTCATTTAACTAAAATTCAATTTTTCTGCCAAGAACAGCAGGAGCATATGGAAGACATTCCCCCTTGATCATTCTTCATTCGCTGTGTCAAAATGTCAATTTGACATGTCAGATATTCATTTTTTTGTTTAATTTTGTTTTTTAAGAGGTCTACATGAGCAATAAACTGCTTCTTATATAGATGTTTGGTGCATTCTTTGGTCACATACTGTATTATATGATCTAATATTTCATGCATGATATTTATAGTATATTTATTGAATTATATTGATTGATCTTTAATTAATAATCTAACTGCATAGAGGTGCTGACTGTGTTATAATGGCATGACAAGAACGTGTCAAATGTCAAAATCTTCACTATTCTTGCTAGAAGATTCATGAAGGGAAACAGACGGAAAAATAAACGAGTCCCTGTCACATTTTTAAGAGCCTCCAAAAAGAATTGGGTGCCAGTAGATCATCTATGAAATATTAGCAAATTATATATGATGCTTGGATATAAGCTTGTCATAATACAAGGATACCTCTAAATAGCAATGAAGAAAGATGCTTTATGGAAACATGGTGCAGTTTACAACATCTGCCAGCGGGGCAAACTGAGCCACGCTAACAAGGACAATTCGCCTATATATTTTAACCATTTTTTTTTTTACAATTATTTACAGGATTTTACTGCTTTTATACAACACGACAAGTGAGCACTGCACTAGTGTTGTAGTCAACCTAAACCGAGGCCAAGTGTGTGTTGAGATCGAGACAAGACCAAGACCTTCAAAAAACGGTCTCGAGACCGGTCTCAAGACCAAGTGTCGAATACTACAGCACTACCTTGCTGTGTTGTGGTGATGATGTCATGGGGCAAAAAAAGCCAATAATGCGAATTTAAGATGTTTGGTCACCTGTGCACAAGAAGTGCAAGATGCTTGAGACAAGTCTTAATAGATATACATGCCGCCCAAAAATGACCTAGACTGTGAATCTCATTTGCGTGCAAACAGAAGCCTATAGAAATTCAAGAAACTATAACCAAAACAAAGATAGGAAATGTTAGACAAGTCAACATTCAACACCATTCAGTAGAAAAAAAATGGTTATTGTTTTCATGCAGTTATTCTCTAGCTCCATCTGCTGACCAGCCCAGTCACATCAACTCTATGATATCAATTTAGCACACCTTATGCTTCAGGTCTACACCATGACCTCTATAAATGATCATTCTAAATGTTTATGAAATATTTATCTACTGTATATCTATACCAGTTTACTATCACCAGTTTTTCAGGTCTGGATGAAGACTAGGTTGCACATTCAGGTCAGAGCAGTGCTGCATGACAACTGAATTTGGCTCTTTTATATCATTCATTCTTTCTTGTTCCTTCTCTCTCTCCTTCTCTCCCTCCCTCCCTTCCTCCGACGACCTCGATTCTGTCTCTCTCTTTTTTCTTTTTTTGCTCTGCCCCTCCAGCTCTTGTTCCTCTGGAGAAGCTAGAGGGAAATCTAGGTTATGATGAAAATTCTCTTAGGCAGTTGCATGAAGCGTGTTGCAGTTGATTTCTGTTTGACTAATATTTATCTTTATAATCCATGTATTTAACAAGATACCAAGATACAAGAGATCATCATTGTGAAGTGCCATAATGATGTTCTTGAGAAATCAGAAGGTCAGACTTCACCAGTAGGGGGCAGATGTTGACAGTGGTATATTAGTATGGTGAAATGACCAAAGATTACCAGGGTCACTGGTGTTGTGCAGTATGTTTTCATTTGTTATCATCTTAATAAATTGCATAAAATATGCATAAGCATACAAATATTTAAGATGGAAATCATGTCTAACAATTAAGTGAACATAGATGTGAGTTTTAAATAATTGTGCTTTTTTTTATCCTGGTTTGAGTTGATAGACTATTGTAATTTTCTCATAGCCGCATTTCTAACTTGAAAAGCTGGCAATTTTTAAAGGGGTGGTTAAATGCCCTTTTCACAAGATGTAAAATAAGTCTCTGATGTCCCCAGAGCATGTATGTGAAGTTTTAGCTCAAAATACCCCACAGATATTTTTATATAGCATGTTAAAATTGTCACTTTTTGAGGGTGAGCAAAAATCCACCGTTTTTGTGTCTGTCCCTTTAAATGCAAATGAGCTGCTGCTCCCAGCACAGAGGGTGGAGCTATTGTGTCCTTTTACCTCACACAGACATGCACTGGAAATTTCAAAAACTTTTTGCCTTTTATGTTCAAACCGGAGTCAGACAAAGATGGAGAGACTCAAGAAGAGGTGACAACATGTAGACAACATTTCAGAATGGTTAGTTGATGAATTTATGTAGCTTATGTGTAGTTATCTTTTAGTCAATAGCATATTCTGTCTTGATAATCTATAAATCGTGTTCCGGGGGCGGGGCTTATGTCAATTTTAGGGTTAGTAATTGTCACTAACCCGGGAGGAATGTCATTTGTTGTAGTGTAATAAAATATCTCCCTTTGCTTTGAACTTTGAGCGTTGTAACTTTGCAGATGTTGTTTATGCTCAAACAGCAGCATTACACACTAACTAAAGTTAGAAAAGTGAAATCATAATCAACCACCCCTTTAAAGAAATATTTCAATATTTACAATATAACAGAAGTTTCTTCATTTGCTTCTTTCTTTACGCAAACTGTTTCAAACAAAACATGTTTTACTGAGAATATTGCTTTAATCGCTAATCATTAAAATTATATCAGTTTCCAACCTGATAGTCTCTTTTGTAATATCGCTTTAAATTACAAAAGCTATTTCTTAATGACATCATCTACAGGAAGTGACATCATTTTGGAGGGAAAACAACAGTGCAGTGCAAACATTAGTGAGTATAAGTGGTTATGTGATGTTAGTTTTTTCTCACTCTAATACTGTATACCATGCTGTCTGATAAAGTTACAGATATCAGCTTGATCATTTTAAAGTCGACATCCTAATTCAAGTTAAATTAAATAAGTTGAATTGTCTTGCTATTGTGCAAATAATCAAGTTATGATTGATAACGCTTGATCAGAGTGTACAATAACATCTGAAAATGTACAGTAAAGCACTTACAATTCACATCTGCACTCTTAAAAAAAGAAAGGTTCAAAAATCGATAAACAATCCTTAAAATAAACTTTTTTTCTTTGTGTGAAGAACATCTAAATAATCTGAAGAACCGTTTCCACTATAAAGAATCTTTAGTGGAATGGAAAGTTTCCATGGATGTTAATGGATCTGCATGGAACCATCAATGTCAATAAAGAACCTTTGTTTTTAAAAGTGTGTAGGGTAAAGCTTTATGATGGGGTTGTGCAACTCAAATATGTACTTGTTAAAATGCTTATATTAATTCTTCCATGCAAAATTGTGTTATTTGAGTTTACATGTTAATAATGGGGTTGAAATATTGCATGTAACCTTGCACAAACAATTTTAATTATCTCACTCGTCTTGTCAAACACATGTATGTTTGAATTTTCCTGATTACTCTCAAAATATTGTGTATTTTAACATGTAGACTTCCATTGTAAGTGCATTACTGTAAATGTGATTCTTGCTTGTTTGTCAAAAGTATTTCATGCTGTCAGTAGAGCTTAACTTGTATTGAGTGGGGAACATTTCTTTAAAGGATCAGTTCCCCCAAAAATTCATATTCTGTAATAATTTACTCACCCTCATGTCATTCCAAACCCGTAAGACTTTCGTTCATCTTCAGAACACAAAATCGAAATCTTTTTAATTAAATCTGAGAGCTTTCTTTTCCTCCATTGTCAGCTACGCAACTACCACTGTGACACTTCAAAAAGTTCATAAAGAGATCATAAAACTAATATGAATTGAGCGGTTTAGTCCAAATTTTCTGAAGAAACTTGAACACTTTATATGAGGAATAGATTGATTTAAACATCAAATTTAAACATTGATCAGCGAACATAAACAGAAGCTCAACCGAACCTGCTTGATGTGTGAGAATGAACCTCATTGGTTCTTGCAGAAGCTCAAACGTGATGCATAACACAATAATGAACCTCATTGGTTCTTGCAGAAGCTCAAACGTGATGCATAACACAATAATGAACCTCATTGGTTCTTGCAGAAGCTCAAACGTGATGCGTAACACAATAATGAACCTCATTGGTTCTTGCAGAAGCTCAAACGTGATGCGTAACACGAGAATGAACCTCATTGTTTTTCGCACGTCAAGCGAACATGCCTGAGCTTCTGTTTACCACAACTGATGTGTGAGTTGATGAATGTTTATATGTAGCCTGGCTAACGTCAGACCTCTTTCTAATTGAGACGTGGTCTGGGAACCACATGTTCATTTTCTCGTATTTGAGGCGTGGTTTACGAATGCCCAGAGCCGTTTATTGGGCGATACGAATGTCTATCAAATGTGCCTGCACGTAGCTCATAGCCAATCGTTTCAATTATACCAGATGACGTATGTAGAGCGACAGAAATTCGACGAGGAAGAAGACGAAATAAACTTGCGTTCTAAACTACTTAGAACACCATCTAAGGCTGCATCGAAAGGTAACTTTGCGTCTGATGCCATGTTGGATCCATAGATATAAACAAACTGCTTCAGTGTGTCGCATTGACGTCGTCATCGTCTTGCTGCTCCCTCCCCGTTCTGTGATTGGTTCCCTTTTTGAGGGGAAAATCTGGTCCATGGTGTCTAGGCTGCCTAGCAGCGTGAATAAAATCACGCTGCGCGCAAGGCAGAATGGGGAAACCCAGGCTAGTTTATATGTGAATAAAAGCCTAAATTAAATCTGTTATCATATAAAAGCAAAAGTATCTCTTCAGAAGTTTTGGACTAAACCGCTCAATTCATATGGATTAGTTTTACAATCTCTTTATGAACTTTTTGAAGTTTCAAAGTGGTAGTTGTGTATCTGTCAATGGAGGGACAGAAATCTCTCAGATTTCATTAAAAATATCCTCATTTGTGTTTCAAAGATGAACGAAAGTCTTATGGGTTTGGAATGACATGAGGGGGAGTGAATGATTACATAATTCAATTTTTGGGTTAATTTAGTCAACCTTAAAGGGGACATATCATGCTAAATCCACTTTTTTAGCCCTTAAATGCATTTTGTTGTATATTTGGAGTGTTTAGAAGTACAGAAAAGTTGAAATTATTCTCTTCAGGTGCTTCGTTGATATCTTTATATTCTGTTTTGGCCTTATTTTTCAACCTGTTCCGATTTTTCTGTTATCTATGACGTTTTGTGAACTATTACGTCACAGTATTAGCAGCGGAACTACCAAATAAGGACATTGACTTCCAGCCCAATACTTCGAGCAATCCGCCATTTTTATTTCTCGCTGCAATTTTGTAGTCCAAGCTAAAAGATGCAGAAGTTACGAGAGGGTAAGTTAAAATGTTCGGTTGTTGGATGTAGTAACCCACACGCTTCATTACACCGTCTAGTGTAGATGAACTGCCGCACTTGTGACAGTGCGCATGTTTAACTGAAAGAACGAGCAGAGAGAGAGAGACCTGGTCGCGCGCACGCACTCTCTCTCTCTTCGGAGCCAGGCGAAAGTGTAAACAAGACTTAACCGTCTCCAAACTAGACGCTGTCTTGCTCTCTCTCCCTCGCACATATTAATCAAAATAAATCGACACGGTGGTAAAAGGTCGGAAGACCAAAGTTTCATGTGTAAATACAGTAACACACCATTGCGATACATCCATATGAAGACGTTGTTCTGCAGGTTCGTCGTCTTCATTTTCATCTCGCTCCGGCTCCGACTCTGGCTCGAACATGTAAGGCTGGCTGGACAAGTCTTCCGTTGTTGACATTTTGTTAATAACGTGTGAATAAAAAGTTTCTGTGCCGCTAGATAATCGTATCAAACTACAAAAATGGCCGAACGGGGTGGAGTTGAACCGAGTGTCACCTCTGCATCCTGGAGAGGGGACGGGGTATGAAGTGTCTCAATTGTATTTAAAGAGACCGCACCAAAACGAGTTGCTCTCAGACGCACATCAGAAAAGGGGTAGAAAAGGGGCCTGTGGAGCTATAATAATGAGGAATTCAGACCCAAGCATTGCAGTTCCGCTTTATATAGACTACAAATGTATGATTTATATGTAAAAAGGAACGATTTAAAAGCATGATATGTCTCCTTTAATTTAGTCAGATAAATGAACGTAAGCAGAATTCACCGTGTCACTGATGTCTCATGTGCCATTAACATGGAAAATTTGCCTGCAATGTTGGCATGTTAAAAACTTTTCCAAAACAGTGGTTGGTAATGCAGCTGTCCCGTCCCATCATTCTTAAAGCAGGGGGTCTGCGCATGCACTCGGCTTCAGCTATTCTAGATTGATCGTAAACATTCTAGCTCGGGGGGCTGAGGATACTGAGACTATGGTGCAGTTTGAATCTATTTTTGTGTGGTTTAATGTATCACTGCTGCTTTGATGTTCGTCTGTTTTCATGCATTCTTACACACTTGCTGATGCATCATTTTAGAGCTGGATAATGAAGTCTTTTACTGTCTGCTTATGTAAGGACATTCATTCTAGTATTTCACGTGTTGTACATATATTTATATATTTTTATCTTGCTTGCAGTATCATGTCAGACTTATAAAAGTAAAAAAAAATGGCAAAAATGTTTCAAATTAATGTTATTTAGACATGATAACATGCCTAATATTCTTTGAAGTACCATGGTTTTACCATGTTTTTATATTATTTGTTTGGATGGATACACACACACACACACACACACACACACACACACACACACACACACACACACACACACACACACACACACATATATATATATATATATATATATATATATATATATATGTGTGTGTGTGTGTGTATATATATATATATTATCATGGTACATGTCCAGTAGTAGCATACTATTTTATTAGTGAAGTTTCTTCTAAATGAATGTTATTGAAGCATCAGAGTGTATTTAGAAATGTGATGTCACTCTATCATCAATAACTTATTAGCACTTCACCACTGAAAAACTGATTCATTATTAGGGTTGAATTATACATGAACCATATTAGGCGAATGTCATAATGAAAATGTTGGATATCTCACTATTTTTGAATATATTTTTGCCAATATCTACATTTCTTTATTTCTTCAGAACTGAATAGGAAAATCTGGATTGTTTGCTAATGAATATATAAGACGTGTAAGAGTGAATAAATGGATGGTATATTGAAATAGCGCTGATGTTCATGTGTGACACCAAAGCATCAAAACCGCATGACGGTGACAGAATGTGTACATTACAGAGATACTGCTGTGCACTATATTTGCCTTTGTCAACAGTGGGGCAAAGAAACGTGTGTACATGCATGTTTGTTTGTTTTCACATGGATCAGCATAATGGCTGACTGTTTACTTGAAACACTGTGTACTTGGTAATGTTAAAACCTTGGCATCTACTGTTTGATAATGTAAATAGCAAAGTAGAGCACACATATAATTAAACTGATGAACTCAACATATGTTATGGACATATTTTTATATTAAATTATTTCATGCTGTGCTGTATGTTTCTATTAGTGTTTGTACATCTTATTAGGTAATACTAGACATGACTCTGTTTTTAAATTTAGCATTTGTCCCCCTCACCTTTCATTACATGTTTCCAATCTGCTGTCCAAGAGGTTATAAAGTAAATATACGCAGGGGCTATTACAGGCAAATCGATAAATCATTCAAATTATGCAGAGGCCTCTCTAGGGGCGACGTGACAGACTCACACTGTGTCTAACACAAACACAGATCGTGATCTCACATTCAAGTGAATCTCATGTCTGTCAAGAAGAACATGCTTGATCAAAAGAAAGAAAGAATAAGAAAATATATTCTACGTAAAGACAATAAAGTTATTAATATATATATATATTAATAAATATTTTTAGGACAATTATTCTTTTTATGCATTGTGAAAATATTCCATAGTCATTACTGTAATGCAAAAGTGATTGTTTAAACCATGTTTTATTTAAACGTGTAGTAGTAGGCCTATTACTTGTATATGTTTTGTTTTAGTGTGTGTGTGTGTGTGTCACATAATTGCAAATATTTTATTGTTATATTATAAAATGTTTTTCTCTTCTACACTTTTAAAGGGTTCTTAACTGTGTGCAATGAACTTATATTTGAATGTATATTTATATTGACATTTTTCCTTTTCTGCTTTCATTTCACAGCTCAGGATAGTCACTGGTGGGACTGTTTTTGTTCATATGGTGCCATCAACCAATCAGCATTGTCCATGAAAAGATGACAGCATGCAGATGGTGGATTTTGAAGGGTGTATGCAGCAGCCGAGGTACTGAAATTGACATTTTAAAAAGGCCAACAGATATCTTTCTCCTGGTATTACAGACCTCCTTGTACAAATTGGTAGGCTATATGCTTGTTTATACAGGTTTGAACATTGTTTTGCATTTGCAGTTTTGAATTAACAATAGCAGAAGGAGAAACAGTTATTTTATGCCTAGAAAATATACTTTATGCAAAAACTTGTCCAACACGTTTAAAGTGTGATGTAACAAACCTCCGTCCTCAAGGGGGCGATAGAGGTACCTTCAGATGTCTGTGCAGTTAAACTGAATGTGTTGTTGCAGATAATTTCAGGAAAATTAAAATAACAATGTTCAAAATGCAGCATGACATTAGAGGCTTTTGTATTACTTGTAGCTCTTTCCAGTAGATTGCTTTTGATTATTGAACATTGAACATACAGAAGAGAATTTGTTTAGTTTTGCACATGAAGAAATGCTTGTGAAAGGCGAAATCTGTCTGTAAAAGAAAAATCGCATGCGTGATAATCTGTCAAATCTCATCAGACGTGTTCAACAAAGCACAATCAGTGACTTTAGTGTGCATGCGGTCGGGGGTCGCGACACGCTCCCGAAGCAGACCTGATTGCATCTATTGATATGAGTAAGAACGGGAGAAAGGAAAGCAGGAAAGCAGTCGACAAAAAAGGGAATCAAGATTCAAAAAAAGAGGGGGGAAGATGGGGAGGTGAGAAGGAAAAGTGGAGAGACAGGGTTTATTTTCGAGCATGTGCATCTTGAGCAGGTGCTACTGCGTGCTGAGAGTGTCTGAGGACAGTTTGAGTATCTGATCTGAGTCATACTCAGATATGACTCACAAAACACACCAGCCCTTATTAACATAGAGAGAGAGAGAGAGAGAGAGAGAGAGAGAGAGAGAGAGAGAGAGAGAGAGAGAGAGAGAGAGAGAGAGAGGAGGGACGTCTGGGTGTCTTTTAACACCTTTTGCAGTACCTGGTGACAGTCCCTTATGTAAGCTTTGTATTTCTGGTTTGTTAATTCAGACTCATTGGATGGCTAAACTTGGCCCATGTGGTAAAATGGCATCTACTTCAAGAGCGCTCGGAGAATGCTGAAGCTCTTTCAAGAAAATAACTGCAGGTCCAAGCGCTAAGCCTTACAAAATGTTCCATGGTACAGTAATCGTATCAGATGATAATGTCAACTTTGGACTGGGACATATTTCATACAGTTGCATTTTAATGTTACACTGTCAAAAGTGATCAGTTGGCCTTTAAAAAAAAAAAAAGTGAGGAAACCCGTTGCCATAAAATTATTTCATACTAAAGTATTAGCCTACCATTTTACAAATCCAAAACACCATGCCCTTACAAAAAATACCATGGTATTAAATGCACGGATGTTTTTTTTGTTTTTGTTTTATTTGGACATGTACCATAGTACAACCTTGATCATTTCTGGACAATCTTGGGGTTATAAAAGTGAGTGTTTAATATTTTGTTTCATATATTATCATGGATTTATATGGTTCTTCAAAGAATAGCATATTATCATGATAAAATTTTTTAAACGTTGTACTATGTCCCAGAAATTCATGGTAATTCTATGGTACTCTGTGGTACTTAGTTAAACTAGAGTTAATCTAACTTGTGAATTGATATATTCAGTTCATCTATATCATAAATTGGCGTAAAAGAAAGTAATGCAGCTATATTAGTGACAGCAAGACAAGCTTGCCATACCAAAGCTGCTTACAAAGCACAGTAAAAATATTGTGGTGAATATAGTTCAAGGGTACGTTTTGTAGGTCAGGTTGTCTGTTAATAGAACAAAGACAGAGATACAAAGTGACTTCAACGCTTATGTCATTCTAATATTATTGCTACCCGGTCTGGTAACTCACTATTAATAGAGTCAATTCATCATGTTTAGCAAAAAAAAAAAAAAAAAAAAAAAAAACGTTCTGCACTCTTACCTTTATCCTGAGGGATTGCTCATGATGAGACCATGTCTAAAAACATGTGGTAATACCATAGTACTTTTTTGCTAGCATTGGCTAATAATGAACTTGGCTTGACATTCAAAGCATTATTTAGTATGAAAAATGACAAAATCCACCATGTTTTTGCTGGTTAGCATAAGCAGAGACAATTAGCGATACAGCTGTGTGCTAACTCTGAGCTAAAATGCAGGGTTGGCTTGTTTACGAGGAGTGTGAGGACACTAATTGTCTCATCCAAGCTGGTTTCTAATGATACCCAAGCTGTCAAACCACGACTGCTGCGTGCACTAAAGCTAGTTGCGCTGACATGTAGTGCTGCCAATGAAAAGAGTGACTACTGTGCAGGGCTAACGTCATTGTGTAGCACAGTGTTGATTAGCCCATTTCTCATGGTCTGTTAATGAGACGACTGCGTTAAAGAAGAAATGATTTTATATGCAGTTCAATCTTTGTGCTAATGCCCAAGTGAGATTAGACATGCATTCAGGTTATAGAGTTGAATGTCGGCTCGTTGTATTTATTATAAAGCACATTTATCGTAATGTGTTTTTCGATGCTAATAGCTTTATCATTTAAGTCACTGTGAATTGTTTACGTCTAGGACAACAGAGTCTGTAAATGTGAATATGTAAATGCAGAGATACAAATGAGTTGTGGTGGAAGGCAAGATTTTCTTTAATAACGAATACATTTCCGAAATTTCAGGATGCTTGCGGATCATTTGGTCTTGGAAGAACCCAATAAGAAATGTTTGAGTTCATATACATATTTTGGATTTGATGTTGAAACATTAAGACTCCATTTGTTCTTCATATAACCTTATTGATGAGATTAACAGTTGCAAAATTAAAGCTATTACTGAGATATCAATATACCTCCTTTGTTATTTTCTTCCCAAGGAAAGCCATTTATGTCTCCGAATGAGATAAATGTGAATTGTCTGAGGTTGTGAATGTCTTGATTTTACAGATACATTATGAGATGCTACATTGAGGAGTCAGTGAAGCTTTTAATAAGCATTAATGTGAGTATGTTGAGCTGCATTGTGAGCCAGTAAGTGCATCCAGCTGGTGGTGTTAGCGGTGATATAAGTGACGGTTTCTTTCCACGGTACACTCCTCCTCAGTATGTGAGTCACCAAAAGCCAGAGGAAGCAGGAAGAGACGAGAACAACACCCAAAATGACAGTCGTTTTATTTTTGTCCCCAAAGACTCAGGAATCTTGTGTGGGAGCTAAAAACAGGCAAAGACATTTATGAGGAGGAAATGTATCGCACATAGATTTCTTATAATCCATGAGCAATTAAGGTTTAGAATCACTTTGAGTTATGGGGCCATGCATTCTATTATTACCATGCATGAGCTGTGCAAAGTTATAATGACCAAGGCTGAATAAGAAAAGAAAAAGTCAATTTTGGTTTGTATATATCGATATTAGAGACATTATGTTGTTATTAAACCTATTTATTTTACTATCCTAACTACAGTATGCATGATTAAATGGCTTGTTGCATTTTATTACTGTAGCACAAAACAACTAGTCTACACATTCTTCCCCCTGCTGAAAAAAAAATATGCAATGAAATTAATCAATGTTTTTATCGTAAGTGGTTGCATTCAATTGGTTTTATCTACATTTAAACAAATGCATTAAGTTGAACTAAATCAATTTTAGTTCAACTTAATGCATTTGTTTAAATGTAGATAAAATCAATAGAATGCAACCACTTACGATAAAAACATTGATTAATTTCAATGAATCATTTTTTTTCAGTGTGACTGTGTGCAGTTTTCACGTTAACATCTGAGTCTTAAACTGGTTCTCAACTGGTTTTGCTTCACAACCAAGATTTTACATTACATTTTACAAATGAAAAAAATATCTTACCAAAGAACATACAAATGTCTTTAAAATCAGTCATTGAAATCCATTAATATTATGAACTATGCAAAATAAGAAAAACTGTAAATGTCTCTTGAATATCGATTTTAGAGACATTATTTATCCTTAATGTTAACATTTATGTTTAAACGTTAATAAATCTGTTTAATTTACTATGCTGTTTATTTTACAAAGTGACAAAGTACCAATATTATCGTGCAAAAGTAGTGCGAATAAAGGTTGATGGGACACTTTTTGCCATTGAGGTGGCTGGGGAAAAGTGTCCTATTCAAGCTGAATTCACCATGACTTTACACTCCTTTACACTCATATTACCATGAACTATGTAAAATTATTATCATGACCAAGGTGGCATAATATAATTGTCTCTGGAATATTGATTTTAGAATATTTATGCTTTAAATGTTAACTTTTGCAGCACACCAGTTGAGAAATGAAAGCTTTAGCATAAGTTCTGCCGGGAAGACTCAATTACTATGTCACCTATTGCCTTCACTTCTATCCAATCATATTCGTAGGCTCATTGTATAAAAGCTCGGTACTTACACATGTTTGAGTTCGCAGATACTGAAGCGACGATTACCCCCATCCTCCCCACCACCACCAGGATGGTCCTGTCCATACCTCCCAGGGGGGTCGGCTGCGCCCCTGCCTTCGTCTTCAGGCAGGAATTGCAGATCCGATACCCTCGGATTATGCACTACGGACGGGGCCTACGCCAAATGACTTTGTATATTATCAGCTTGCTGAGCTGTCAATAAATGTATGGTTTATTGAAATAATTCTCCCGAGTCTTTCTGGTAGAACTACCAGTTTACACATTATTTCCCCTGACTGTGAGGTTCAGCAGCTTTTACATTAGCATGTTGTATAAAACAGTGTAAACTGGGTCTGGGTCAAACTTTTAGCTTTTGTCTTTTTTAAAAACTCATTCAAACCCCTCAGGGATAACAAATTCAGTGGTTTTCTCTTCTGGTTTTGCGTCACATGTGCCTCACAGTATGCAAAATGATTAACATGACATGACCCAGACCGAACAAGAACATTTTTAATTTTGTTTTTCTAAATATATCTCAAATACAAATTATTACAAACATTGTTTACCCTTGCTGCAGATGAACCTTTGTGTATTTAATGTAGTCTGGGTCTTTTTTTTTTTATTTAAATCTGGCATAGAAAAGTTAATTTGATGATCAAGCTGTCTGTATAACACTTACCACGTAACAGTTGAATTTGCTGCAAAATATGCAGTTTGATTAAATGCTTTATATATATAGGAAGTGCTTCTCCACCCGTTTAAAGTCCCCGTGAAATTTTTTTATATTTACTTGCACGGATTAATTGTTCACCACAAGACTAGTAATATGCGCTAACAAAGTAAATAGGATCAATTTTGATTTCACGCGGACTTTAAACAATTGGAAAGCCTGTCTATTTTACCACCTATGTACAATTATATGGCCAGTTGCGTGTTATTATTTAAAATTAGCTCTCCGTGACCTTATCAGAACAGATCTGCTGCCCATTTTTTGGGTTGGAGCACACCAGTTATGAACCACTGCGTTACACATTATTTCTGCAGTTCGGCAGTAGTTGTTTAATGGTTAACCTTATGAAAATGTCTAGCAGATTAATACTCCTAATCACCATTTTATCAGAGAAGCAGCATAAATGAAACAGAGTGTGAAACAGAGGATGTGCAAATCCAAGGCTCATCCTAAATTTTCCCTCAGCACGACTCCTGCTTTAAATAGCTTGGCTTGCGGTTTAAGAACAGGCCTGTGTATCAATCAACAGAAGCGCGCACATGCACAATTCAACACCCGGTCTGCAAAAATAGATCATCACACTGAGTGCTGGCACGTTGTACAAAAATATGCCATGGCAGTGGAGAAGAGCAAGCATTTGTAGCCGTTTCATCAGGATCTGTAGATGTCTTTGAGCAGTTTTAGTGTTTGATGAGGTCATGGGTGCATCTAAAACAAGAGACACAGTCAGGTGCGATGTCAGTGATTTTTGCATGGTTGCACAGTTGGACAGAAGTGTTTTTGGTCGGTCATAATGTGGCCACCTGTTATTCCATTGGGGAAATTCCATTAGCATGTTTAGGGTCATGGTGATCACCGTGTGCATGTCACACCACCCACCTCAGAGGACACTTCCTCTTCCCATTCATATAAAAGACTGGTGACCACCAGTAAGAGCCCAAACGGATTATATACCCTGAGGTCTGAACCTCGACAGCTTACCAAACCAGTAAAACACACAAAGAAGAACCATGAGTACGGCTGCCGTTCAACAAAACCAGCCTTTAAGCAGAGCCGTCAGAAAGATCAAGGTGGCTTCAGCGGTGAACAGCCTTGCCAAAAGCTGGCAAAGCTGGGCGAATAAACACACCGACCAACAAGACACGATCCCAAGCGGCTGGATGCCTGACACTATCATCGAGGACGAGAAAGAAAAGCAGAAGGAGAAGAGTGAGATGAAACTCTTGGTCACTCCTCGTGTGGTATCGGTGAACAGCGACGACTGTGCGGACGACCAGATCAAGACTGTATCCGTGACTAAAGCCATCACACCGAAATGTAACGAATACGGAAAAGACCAAGTGAGCATCATCAAGGACAAGATCAACACCAATCAGCTAACCTCAGAGGACACCAAAAACTTCCTTGGCAACGAATCTCCCACCAGGAGACGTTACTGTGGTTGGAAAGCTGGAACCTTTGCGAAGGCACTCGGACAGAAAGAGGAAAAGACAATGGGATCCCGAAGTAGCAGTTTAGATGCAGAGGACAGTGGTCTTGGGGAGGAAGCGTCTCTGAGCGACACCAGTGATCAGAATGAGAATGAACCAAAGAAACATGTCACCAGACACAAGGTAGGTTTATCTGTATGAATCAAGCTATGATTATGGGGTGTGTTTTGGCAGTTAGAGGCAAATAACCACTAACCCCGTCCACAATTTTAGCTTTAGTACAAATAACATTACTACTTCTGATTCACGTAGTGAAATGTTTGATATTTTTAGAACAAGATACAGTTGATGATAATTAATTGCAGAAACAAACAGGGACATAATTAGAAACCGAGGAAACCGAAACTAAAGCAGGGAAACAGGAACTAAAGGAAACAGAACAAAATATCAAAATAAGAGTCCATAATCGTAACACTACCGTATTTTCCTACGGTAAATACACTATTGTATTTTTGCACTGGTTCTAGATTGCTTTTTTGAGAGAAGAAACACAGATAAATCGCATCGTTGTGTATTAGTCACATGTTATTACTACATTCTAAAAAAAACTATGTTTATTTATTTTTTACTTCATTGGAATGGTATAAAACTTGGTAAAGGTTTTGGCACTTGCTGTGTGAACACACAAAAACATGATTCAAAAAAAGGTTAAATGGCCCTGAAAAATGACCGCATTGGAAATTAATGGGAGAAGAATTTCATATATTGGAAACGTTTGGTACTGCGCCCAAACCAAGTCTTACTGAAAGCTCATTTTTTGAGATATTGACCTCAAATTTGAAGCACAGCTTTTTTAGATTTATGACTTTGATTTTATCACAGTTTTAGAGTAAAACGTGTATTGGGAAATATATATTTCACATAAAAATGTTCGTTCAGTTTTCATAACAATAAATATACAATTTTAACTTTTTTTCACTTCAGCAATAATCTGCCAAGTGTCGTCTTTATAAAGAGACCAAACATAAATGCTCCAAAGCATTAAAGATTTATGACAGTTGGAAATTTCATTTTCAGGTCCATGCTCAAAAAGTGAATAAATGGATTATAACTACTGCATAAATATGATTTAGTACCATAAAATCCCCTAAAAATACAAAATATTTAATAAAAAATATTATCAAACTAAAATCTAGTACAATCAGGAAAAAGAATAAGTGTGTACTGAACCAAACTGAACAACTAGTTGTAATATTATGCTACTCTCTTTTGGACTGCAAAACATTACTTTGGTTATCACTTAAAAGTTTGATTTCAATAAGACTAAAACAATATTTTTAAAAAAAATGATTCAGATTAATCTAAATGCAGTTGACACAAATTTGCAGTTTATACATGACCAAAATGTTTTGATGTTTTTGAATGAATCTTTAAATTGTCAAATAAGAGTTTCTTGTTTGAAAAGATGTGAATCACTGCAGAAGCGAACAGACTATTCATTCAAGGCTTTAATCAAAACAATTAAAGTTAACTCCGTATTATTTTAAACTATATATTTAGCCTGTAAATAATAGTCACAGTCTATATATACTGTAATTTCAGCACAATGTTCCATCATTAACTCAGATATGTTTTGCTGCAATGGAATATATGTAAATAAAAACAGTGATGGATCATTTACATCTGACCTTCAAAAAGCAGCATGCTCACCCTCAACTTGACGAGTGAGATCCATCACAGCTGTGTCACCGTGGTATTTGATTCACCATCTTGCGTTTCACAAGACGCAGTTGCACTGGTTCAAACGGTGCACTTGTGAAATAAGTGGCCCTTGGAGATATCATGGCAAATATTTAGCAGTAATGCTCAGGCATGTCACACGGTAGAGTCTGGTGACAAGCCAGGTGTCTACACCTCAAACAAGACCTGAATAATATATTATTGTCAACAGATGCGTTATACAGTCAACAAGAATAGCCTACTAGGGGTGGACGATCTTCCCAAAATTTCATATCACGATCTTATGACAAACAATCACGATCTGAATCCCAATCTTTCCAATTTTAAGATGTGCTAACTAGAATATCCAGACTGGAACAAGCCTATGCATTACTGATCTTATTGTGCACATTAATATAATGAAAAAAAAGTTTGTCCTTGGAATTCTGCTTTGAAATAATCAAACTTGAAATTATCTCTGCGTTCGCTCACAAAACATTTCCGTTCCCATGAGAAACTTTTATGCGAGCGAACACAACATTTCTCGGGGAACGCAAAACATTTGTGAGAGAATGCAAAAGCATTGACATAGAATTTTCCCTCCCATCTCATATTTATTTCCATAGCCCTTATAGGGGCTCCGTGAAAATAATGCAAATTAGGAAAGATTATTAAAGATTTGAATCTTTTTTTTTTATCATTTAATTTTCAGTATTGACTTTTTTTATCCAAACTCATCCATTTTATTTTGCAGCACCTCTCTTTTTTGTATGTAATTCTTTAAAACATACCATTGACTATGTGGTTCTCAATAACAGTGTCATTTCTGGTCCTTTCAGATTAAAATAGCCACAATGAATGACCTGAAGAGCAGGTGGCAGCAGTTCGCTAAAGAACACATTGAGGGTCAGAAGCTCAACCCTTTCAGTGAGGAGTTTGACTTTGAGCATGCCATGGCTGTCCGACTCCAAAAGGGCGACACGGGATACGGCCGGCCCAAAGAGGGATCCAAGACGGCCCAGCGTGCCGATCGAGCCCAGAAACACATCCATCGTGAGATGGATGAGATGTGCTTTATCATTCGCGACATGGGCCAAAGAGATGAGGAGGGGTTTCTCTGCATCTCATTCGGCCGCCTGTTTGACCGATACGTTAAAATCTCTGATAAAGTTGTGGGAATTTTGTTGCGCTGTCGCAAACACAAGATGGTGGACTTTGAGGGCGAGATGCTCTGGAAGGGCCAGGATGATGATGTTATAATCAAGTTACTGGTTTAATGTTCTGGAAAGTTGGGGAGTAACTAACGAATAGTAACTTATTTCTTTTCCAGTAGCGTGACAGTGTCTCAATTCTTTTCAAAATACTGTAGCTTTTCCGCTAAAAACAAGTAATGGAGAAGCATCTCAAAATGTACATTGCTGTTTTTTACACATTGCAAAAGCTGCGCAGATTCAAACAAAGATTGTCTTGATGCTATTTTTTTGTTGTTGTTTGCACCAGATAAAAACTACTTTCAAAAGGATAGCTTGAGTGTAGTTGAACTACTTTAAGAAGCTATCTAGTTTCAAATTAGCCTCTCTTACCCTATTTATAATTTTATCTAGCAGGATGAAATGGCAGAACCTTGAGAACGTTCCAGAAATCTGATGAACTCTCTGAGATGAACGTGCTCTTTTGGTGCATGAGGCGTCAGGGTTTAGTTTTAGTGGTGAGACGGTGACACAGTTTACATGAGAGAATGGAGGGTTCTTCTGTCTCCTCACGCATCAAACGGCCTTGATGTCCAGACATGTTTTGGAAATAATCTCATGTTTCAGACAAATCATGTTGGCCCTGTGAGAGCAGAGTTTGGGTTTCTTTTATGTTTTTGCACAATTATTAATTCCCATCTGAATATTTTGTTCATTTGCGTCTATTTTCAAACATCTGCTGTTGTTTTATTGTCCACTGTTTGTCACTCATATTAATAACCTCTTTCAAAATGAAAGCATGATTGTCTTCTTACAGAAGGATTTGTTATAAATATTTGATTATGCAGTATAGAAAATAATTTATTTGATGTGGAATTATTCTTCTGCCAGTTAAGGATGAAATAAAACCACAGAAAAACATTGACCTTATGAGAGGATGTCTATTTTTTCATTATTTGTAGGTTTGAATTGGCTTAAATATTTGAAAATATTCTATCAATATTTGTTTACTTTATGCTTAAAATTAGTTGTAATATATATATATGTATATGTATATTTATAATGTTAATATATTAATATGCTATATTAATAAATAAATAATACATTAATAAACAAGATGAATATATATATATATATATATATATATAATGTCTTATTAATATATTAGATTAATACATAGGATTTATAATGTTTATTATAATTATTATATGATATTAACAATAATAATGATTTTTGTTATAAAAATGTAAAAAAAAAATTTGAGGTTTAGGGTTGAGTTAGTCTTGTAATTTCAGTTAGCTAAATCTAATAAGGAGATGCAATAGATTGTGTGTGTGTGTGTGTGTGTGTGTGTGTGTGTGTGTGTGTGTGTGTGTGTGTGTGTGTGTGTGTGTGTGTGTGTTTCAGATATTCCCCAAGTTATGGGGACAAAATGCCCCACGATGATGGCAATAATTGAAAATCTTGTCCTTGTGGGGACGTGTGTGGGATGTGTATAAATAAACCCTTTGTAATTACATCAAACAGGGACTAGATTATTCATGCCCCTTTGTTAGTGACAAATAGTGGCTAAACACACACACACACACACACACACACACACACACACACACACACAGAATAATGAAACCGCCGTATCCCCTAAATACCAACATCCAGCTCAATTCCCAAATCAAGAGTGCTTGATCTAATTTTTCCTTGATCTAACTCTTAAAAAGCCATTTCTTCTCCTGATAAAGACTTGAGTGAAACAGACAGACTGGGTAACTATAACACTCAAGCAGTCAGAAATATCTGATTCTCTCTGACGTGCTCAATAAGCTCATCTTTATCTGTCAGTTGTCAAAGGTTATCAGATGTTTTCAGAGTAAGTCTCCTCTAAACCACAGTGCTTCAGGGAGCTCATGCAGTCATCACACACACGCATGTTTTGTAAATCAGAGTGAGCTATTTATTCTTTATAACCATTTGCAACAGAGTAACAATACACTAAATTGTGCATTAATTAACAGTGACATTATTACGAATTCAAATTCATTATTTTACATATAATAAATAATAATAAGGAATAAACAAGTATCTCCACAAAGAAAAATATCACAGCATCCAATTTAGGAATATGTCGATTATTTTGCCACATCAACTTCAAGTATATTTGATATGGTAAATCGTTAATTAGTAACAAAAATATGTGGTGAAAAATGTGATGACGAAAGGCCATGACTATTTACCAGATTAAAATCAAATGAATTACAAAAAGAAAGAGAAAGACAGAAAATTAGAGTTGCAATACACATAAAAACAGAATGACATTCTTGCATGCTCGTTTCTCCGCCGTACAATTGAATTGTGTTAAGACCTCTGGTTTACAAGTTAAGGCTTTACAAAAGGTATTCCTATTAATTCATCATGTGGAATGGAGATAATTCATTTTTATACTCTATAAATCCCATTCTTTTAAACATCTGGAGTGTATTTGCAGTTTAAAAGCTATTATGTAAATATTTCCAATCCAGTTTACAGTATCAGCAAGACCATCATGCTGATAGAAACAGGAGAATTATGTTGCTTAACCAAGGTATTACAGCCTAAAAAACTAAAATGTCAATATTGACATCCTTTTGATGATTAACTGTTGTTTTGCCCACTAAATCCAAGGTGTCTATTTACAATAAACAGACCAATAAAATGGAACATGTAGTTTTTTGCTATATTAAATCGATGCATATCAATATATATGGTATGGTTTATATGAAAAGTACACTATGTAACTTTTTTGTTGTTCAAAATTAACAAAATTTATATCATAATGAGTCAATACATCATGAATGCGTCTTCCAAAAGAATGTATTTTTGTCTTACCCTGATTCACTATGGTAAGCCTATTTATATTTTAGATCTAGCGGGATGGTTTCGAGGGAAATCGCATACATACGTCACTCACTCGTGTGTGTCTCGTCATATACGTAAGAAAAGTTGCTCCGCCTACTTTGACTCGTGTCTGGTGTTAGTTTTCACAACAAGCGAGAAAGGTTGAAATTTATGGAAGCTTGTTTCCGCCACAGAATAAAACATTTTAAAAGATAATTGCGACTTTTTATCTCACAATTGCGAGTTTACATCTCGCAATTCTGACTTTATTTCTCACAATTGCGTGTTATAAAGTCAGAATTCTGTCAGAATTGCGAGATGTCAGAATTGCGAGATATAAACTCGCAATTATGTGTTATAAAGTCAGAATTGTGATATAAAGTCGCAATTGTGAGAGAAAAAAGTAATAATTGCGACTTTTTATCTCACAATTGTGAGTTTACAGAATTGCGAGATATAAAGTCAGAATTGCGTGAAATAAAGTCGCAATTGCGTGTTATAAAGTCAGAATTGCGAGATATAAAGTCGCAATTGCGTGTTATAAAGTCAGAATTGCGAGATATAAAGTCAGAATTGCGTGTTATAAAGTCAGAATTCTGACTTTTTTCTCTCGCAATTGTGACTTTATATCACGCAATTCTGACTTTATAACACATAATTGCGAGTTTATATCTCGCAATTCTGACATCTTTTCTCAGAATTGTGAGATATAAACTCACAATTGTGAGATAAAGTCCAATTCTAAGGAGCAAAAAGACAGACTTTTTTTTTTACCTCAGAATATTTTATATCTCACAATTCTGACTTTATAACACGCAATTGCGACTTTATATCATGCAATTCTGACTTTATATCTCCCAATTGCGTATTATAAAGTCAGAATTGCGTGATATAAAGTCGCAATTGCGACAAAAAAAGTCAGAATTCGGACTTTATAAGACGCAATTGCGACTTTATTTCACGCAATTCTGACTTTATATCTCGCAATTCTGACTTTATAACACGCAATTGCGACTTTATTTCACGCAATTCTGACTTTAGGCTATATCTCGCATTTCTGAGAAATAAAGTCAGAATTGCGAGATGTAAAGTCGCAATTATTTTTTAAAATGTTTTATTCTGTGGCGGAAACAAGCTTCCATAGAAATTTGCTAACCGCCATTTAAACAACAGAAGAAGAAGGTTTACACGGAGCAGCTAAATATCGAACCTCCAGGGAATCACCCGTTTTAAACAAACGCCGAACAGAGGAGATTCTGCTGGCAAAAAGAGAACGCGACAGAGCTCGTGATAAAACCAGAATCAACACTGGCTTGGCTTGTCGGAGATGGCATGTTTATTACTCAACAGGTGAGTAAGGTACTTTATTGAACAGATAAAATACCATATGTAGCTCTCTATAGTGAAGGCTCATTTCATTATGGTTGTTGTAGTGCTTTGCTGGAATAAATTTTTTAAGGAGGTAGCGTAAATAATTAATGGGTAAAGCTACCGTCTTCAGCTAGTCAGCTTGAGATACTTTCCATCTAAACTGGTTATATCTCTTTTACGCCTAGTAGTGAACGTCTTATGAACAGTAGGATAACCATATTCATTCGCACAGTCACGCAGAGCCGAAGCACAACCAAAACAATGTTCTTCCACAAAATGCATGCAGTTTTGTTTTTTAACCACTAGAGGGCCAAAAGTTACATAGTGTACCTGTAATATAGTGCTAATCACTACATTGCTAATTTTTTAAGCGTTCATTTCTCATTCATTTCTTTCAGCCCGTCATCAACACATCTTTGAAATGCACATTTTTTGGCACTAAATTCTTGAGGATCTCAGACATTCAGCGCTTCGTCTAAAATTGAGCATTTTCTATATTGCTACATGGATGCAGAAGTTTCTAATGTAATGCAGAGAAAATCTGGCTTTACTCCCTGTAACGAACAAAGTGAGCAAAAATTGATTTGCTTTTTAAGACGATGAACATTTAATTCTTCAAAAAGAATGTGGCAGTGCTTTTATATGGCCTTAACAACATGATTATGTTGAGGGTGTTTGAGGTATGTTTTTCAGCGGTAATTTAAATAATCACTCCCGAGATTCTCTGAGAGGAATAAATCTTTTTAAAAAATCCTTTTGTCTAGTGGTAAATCGTGTATTTTCTTCACAAAAAGTCCTATTTTTATGCTGGACATAAAAATTCTTCTCTATGCAGAATGCTGTTTTCTTCCCTTTAGTTTTCTGTGCTAGGCCTATAAATGTTTTGCTTTTCATCATTTCCGGACATATGAAAAGAAATTGTATCAGTATTATTTATTAATAAAGATGTCACACAGTATTTCTCTGTGCAGTGTAACAGTATTTGTTTGATCATTCGCTGCTACATGTTTGCTCGACTGCCAGCGAAAACGCTCTATAATCCAATTCCATGCAAAATCTCATTAGATCGTGGCAAACTAAGATGCCTTTCATGCGTATGCTACTATCTAATGCTACAACCTTATCATTGCTACTAAAGATTCTGCATCCTGAAGTCACAAATAATAGAATAATATAAAGAAGAAAATGGCTTATGCCAAACTAGCGATTGCTTGTAAGAAAGACATTTAAGATTACAAAGTGCAAAAAGAAATGATCTTTTTATAATTTGTGACAGACTGTTAAACATTGATCGACCAGGGGTGCGTTTCCCGACAGCATTGTTAGCCAACTATGGTTGCAAGTTTCGTTGTTATCAGCATAGTTGAACGAGTCGGTGTTTCCCGAAGCCATCGTTCCAACGAACATGATGTGAACATGCATGACGTGGACTTAAATCCTTGTCTTGAGCAAAATAAGTATGCTGACATTCGGTACAATCTGTATATTTTATTTAGAATACATACAAATGTCATTTACGTCTTTTAGTTTGTCAAGAGTTTTAAAGCACAGTTTGTACGTACATGCCCTAGTACGTAAGAACAAGCCTATGATTAAAGCAAAAGAAAGATGAGAATTAGTCCTCAGATGCCATGTCTGTAATGCATAGCAAAACATCTAGCATTAATTTGATCTCAAACGGATTCATTAAAAGAAGTTATTACTCTACCACGTGCGTGACGTCATTTACCGGTTAAATGACAAATTTGCGACAATGCGGTTTCGGGAAACAGTCTTGACTGTTACGTCGTTGTACGGGAAACGCGCCCCAGACCGATTCATTTGACAGAAATTTGGCAAATTTTTTGTCCGATTGGCTGATTTACAGAAGTGGTCATTCCACATGGTGTCAAATTTTCTTTTTCAAATATTTGTCATTTGTTAATATACAGTTGTATTATATATGTGCATATCATGTCTGCTTTCTATCACCCTGCTCTCTAGATATCAGCCATTAAAAACCTCTACTGCAGTTATAACTGTAAGTATATGATTTACTGACATTTATTCCATAAGCACTCTATAATCCTATGTTACTTAAGTGTCTTGCACCCACACTATTAGGCCTAAAGTGGAAAAATGTACAGCGACATCAAATATCCCTCGACTGGAATATGTCACTGTTACCTTGGGAAAATATTGTGGACAATTAGCATCTGTCTTTTTAAATTTGTGTCTGCCTAGATTATTGATTCACAAAGCATCTAGTCACTGAATATAGACACAGATAACCACAAATAAAGCCACTTGCTGGTAACATTGGCACTGTTCAGTAATGAGAAAGACGAAACAGAAGAGACACGAACAGAAAAAGATCCGTGTGCAAACCAAATCATGAAGCAAAAAAGACTCTTTTCAAACTACACATATTGGATCTTTTTAAGACATGTATCTATTCCTGTATTGTTAATTACGCAAGATAATGAATGCAAACCCGCACTTTTTTACCGATACATTCTTCTTTCTATTGGATGTCATATTGCACAAACCCATCCGTTTCATCTAATAGGAATCAATCCATTGCAGCACCCACAAACATTGGCCTGTTTTCTGGAAATCAATTCAAAATTGAGGACATTTCCTCTGAAAGACATACGGACCATCACAAGCTAATGTGTTGAAAGCTAAAATAAAGCCCAGACGTTTGCTCTGCATTCTGTGACCGTCCTGAAGTCTTTTTCTCAGAGGCTGAAAAAAGAGCATTTCCTCTGTTTTGGATTCTGGAATATTCCAGAAAGGCTATTAGTTCTGAAGGAATTCTAGAACATTCCAGAGGGTTCCAGTGCCGCAGTCATGCACAACCGGCACTTTTAGGGCAGGGGCTGTGAGAGCCCTTCCAGAGAAAAATAAATCTAGTTGAGTTGTTGGTCTTAGGAGCGTTCACAGCACGGGCCCACGGTGCTCTCCAGAGAGAGCTGTGAGGAGTGTCGGATCAGCGGCGCCATTGTGGGATCCACCATAGAAGAGGTGGGGAAAAGCTTGTACCAGCCAATCACCATGTTTGTCAAATCCAGCTCCTCCAATAGGATGCGTGCCACGCCCATGAAGCATTTACGATCCATCCGGCCGTAGTTTCCCCAAACAATGACCTGTTCATGAGAGATGGAAGTATTAAGCAACACTTTTGACTATAATATTGTTAATTTAACATTTATAAATATAATATTTAATTATTATATTTAAATATAATATATCATTTCATAATTCTCGATTTTTTTGTTAGTTCCATTAATCTGGGTAAATCTCGCAATTTGAAATGTAATCCTCATAAGTCTCTATTTTGAATTCATAATTCATAATGTGTTTTTTTTTGTTCGTTCCATTAATCTGGGTGACTATCACAATTTGAAATGTATGTAATCCTCAAAAATTCATAATTCTCAATTTTGAATTGAGCATGATTCATACGGATTTTTAGTTTGTTCCATTAATCTGAGTTAATCTCACAATTTGAAATGTATATCATCTTTTCACAAATGAATAATTCTCAATTTTGAATTATTCAAAATGTGTTAGTTTCATTAATCTTATGTCCAGAAATACATGTCCAGATCACCCTAAAATTAAAAGCAATTATATTTTGCATAAAGAAAATAAAGCATATTTTAGAAGCATTGAGGATTTTTTTTAATGAAAATTGCTTTATTGTCATGAAAATAATGCCACATCGCAAAAGTTCTTTAAAGTAGGCTACATTTTCTTTAAGCAAAACAAGATTTCTTAGTTCTTTCTTTAGATGTTTGCGGTGTAATATAATGCAGGCATGTTTTTAATAGGTTTTGTGTGATTCATTCATCTTCAATAGCACAAAACTGAATAACTGAATTCCCAAATATGATAATGAATGTGTGAACATTTTTAAAGAATAATCTCAAAAAAGGGAAGCAAGTGGCGAACATCAATCTGAAAGCTCCCTTAGATTCATTACATAATAACGGAGGACGCCATACATCAGTGAATAAACACATGCAAATGATGTTTTTCCCGCCGCACGATGTTCCTGCACATCCTGCAGTCTGTTCTAACCTTTAGTGTTTACTGTGACAGGATTTCATAGATGTTGTCCTTGGAAAAATGCATAATTAGAAGAGATATGAAATGTTTCCCCCTATTCTTTCTCCACTGCTAAAAATAAAGCATTCACTACATTGCTTTTTCTTTGCCAGTTCTCTTCACAAGTGATGGAGAGAGTGAATAAGAAATGATCATTCACTGATGTCAACGTCACCTGTAGAGAAATTACACCAAATTGGAAAAGACGTGGGTAAACGTTGCTGTAAATTAGAGCCTATAATTGCTTCGTTCCATGTCATTTAAATAGTGCTTGACACCCTGATGTTCAATGCATTAAGAAATTCAAGTATTCTAGGGTTAGTTTGCTGGTTTAATGTTGCAGTTCTATAAGGTAAGTAACACTACATCTATTGTTCAGAGTTTGAGATTTGAACATCCCCTAACCCTAAATATTACTTTTGTATAAAAACCCTATGACGGAGCATAGTATTATTGCGGTCATTTTTGCACAAGCAACCTTAAGAAAAGGTAGAAATCTTGTTTACCTGTACAACCTTTCCCTGCGGACTCTCTGAAAAAACAAGGACTTGATTGTAAAGGGGATCTAGCGATTTCCGAACAGACTTTGTCTTCTTTTTGGCAATGCAGATGCCATTTTCCAGAAGATACACTTTAATGTAGGCCGCTGAAAAGGAGGGAGGAAACAAACAAACAATATGATAGTTCAAACTGCATCCTTGAAATCTGGAAGACACTGAAAATCAC